>NC_135573.1:126067500-126692500 GCF_965152235.1 Eretmochelys imbricata | reverse complement strand
TAAACCAGATTCATGATAGGGCCTTACTGTTTGAGTTTCAGTCAGTGTCACTTTCAGAGATTTTGACTACGTTGTTTGCTTCATATCACAAACAGTGCTGTCGATTCTTGTTCATGCTGACTGGTGCAAACCAATGTAGAATTTTTGGAACTATTATAGCAGGAAGTTGCACTGTTAGACATAGTCTTACCAGTTCTTTTTAACATGTGTACAAGTTTTAGTGTTTGAAGAAATGTTGTACTGTAGTTAGTTTTGTTATGCGGTAATCCTTTGAGGAAAACAGTGGAACATAACAGAGTTTGTGCTCTACTTTAGATTTTATATTTGCGGGCAATTCTTCGGACAGAGTAGCTTTTGGGGCACTGGACATTGGTGTGTGGGGCTGAGACTTCTAGAAGAGGGGGTTGCTTGTGTGCTATTTATGACAGCCTTTGTCCCAAGAGTGGGATAAATTAAACAAGCTGCACTCAGAGTATACCCTGGCTCCATGTGACAGATTTCTCCTCCACCAGGAATCCAACCTGCAAGGCCCCAGAATTCTGCATCCATTCAGTAGTTTTTGTTATAGCTTACATTTTTATTGGCTTTCGAGGAGTCAGGGACATGTGCCATTTATGGTGTTTATATCAAAAGTAATGATTAAATAAATCAGTTCACTTCATCAGAAATTTTCTCTACTTATCTTGGTTGAAGATGTAGTGTAAATATTTTAAATAAGAGCTTTCTTACTCACACTTAGCTTCTGCATGATCCTTCAGTATTGTCACAAGTCTACTTCTGTTCATTACTTCACAGTATGTATGAATTGAGATGATTGTAATGTCTCAAGGTCTCTGTTACAATCTCATTTCAGACTGAACCAGGATGGGAAATTGGTTGTGAAAAAGAATTTCACCTAGTTTAGGCACGAAGCTCCTCCTCACTGATGTACAATCAATACAACCTCAATTAAGTGAATTGGGATTTCATTAGTTGTAACTCCTATTAAAATCAGTGGGACATGCACTCCTGCAAGCAAGAGTATTACTGATTACTAAGGTTCTAACTGAAGGCAGATTTTGGCCAAGTAGAGAGATTTTAAATGGTGCAGTTCAAACATAATTCCAAGCCTTTGTATGCTTAATATTTTGTTTGTGTGTCTCTCTGAAAGTATGCTCTGTATTGTTTACTTCACATTAATTCAAGTATAGATTTTGTGTATGTGGTTGTATGTATGTATTAAAATGTGGATGAAATTTCAGAGAAATCTAAATACTGAAATAATGCTATTAACTGCTATTTTGTTCATATGGTATTACTGTTATCTTCATACGTTCATTATTTGTACTCTGACCCCCACTTCTTGCTTCCAAGAGTTTGGTGGATAGTCTGGAACAAACATTTGATCAAATAATTATTTTAGCTCCTGATTCAGAGCAAACATATATGCATAAAATCAGTGGGACTTAAGAATATGCATAAGCACTTTGCTGAATTGGAACCTCTATGTTCTTTTGTTTCTGTCTCTGTTCTTGTACCTTGCTTCTCTCTTGATAGTGGTCTATGCTATTGGCGCACACATCTATCACTCACCATTCTGACATACTAAGTTGTGTTTAATCAGCATTTAAAAGAATAAAAGATATCCTCAATCTTGGGTATATTATGTGCATTACTGTAACCTAGCATATTTGAATGATACAATTTATTTGTGTAGTCATGTAAGAAATATTTTTTTCCATATTAGGTGCTAGTAAATTCAGATGTCGGGCACTGTCTATTCAGCACTAACTGATACAGGCTCCAATTATGTCAGAAAATGCCTTACCTCTCTACAATCTCAAAATACCTCGATTCCGCAGAAACCCTTGAGCTTGTCTGCTGCAAATGTGAAGCTAATTGATGCAAGGGGCAGTTTGTATTGTGTCACAGGCCTTCACCTCTGGAACTGGCTTTCAAACCTGGCCATATTTAGTTTATAAGATCCATCTCTTCAGGCTTCCTACTAATTACAGAACTTGGGTAAGACGAGCCACTAAGGAACTCCTGTCTGTGCTCCTTTTTAGGGTAGTTGATTTTGCTGCTGTTACAGCAGTGGTGTAAACTTATCCAGTCATGCCCCCTTTATCATTCATGGAATTTGTTACACACACACACACACACACACACACACACATTGCAGGTTATCTGAAGTAATTCCTTATTTCTAGTGCTTCCTTTAGAGCTGGGAGGCTGCAGCTGCTGGCTGGGGCATTGCCACCCTCACTTCTGCGCTGCTGCTAGTGACGGTACTGGCTTCAAAACTGGGTGGCTGAAGAGTGGCGGCTGCAGGCTGGGGAGTTCACGGGAGCTTGTGGCACAGGAGTACTGTTTTTTTTTTATCTCGCTCCCACCCTGCCCTGCAATATCAACTCTATTTTTATCCCGCTCCCGCTATTGTGACGGTGTGTCCTGTGAAACCCAGGGGATCCCAGTTTCTTTGAGCCCCCAAGCACAATAGTACTAGAGATGGGTAAGGCAAATAATGCATTTGCTGAAGAGCATGCATGTGATAAGCTGTATCTAATGAGCCAAATGTTTCCAAATAGCAAATGAAAGACATTTGGGGGTGCACTGAGAGGTCAAGAGTTAATGGCAGAGGCTAGATGGAGATTTACAGGTGTCCTGAGAGAATTGTAGACAATCAACTCTGTCAGTTCTGATCTACCTGCCTCTCTGATTTTCCAGTCGTTCCTCACTTGGTTCAGGATTTTTTTATAAGCAGGTTGCTGCTCTCAGAGGGGAAAAAAATCTCCTTATTCTCACTGTTGTCAAACATTTTACACCTACAAAAAACATTTTAAAAGTCCCTTTGCAAAGAATGTGTTTATTTTTTGACACAGGAGTATGCGGGAGGGCAATCAAAGGAGAACGCCTCTGTCAGATAAATGCTTATTTCATCTCCTCTTGTTTTGACATCTATCTCTGTGTAGGCCATTGCATTGTGTCTGCCTTTTTTTAGTGGGTATAATGCTTGAAATCTCCAGTCTGATATCCATACTTTAAAAAATGAAAACAAATCTCAGTTCTCTTATCCTCTTAGCTTGCTCTTGTGAAGCTGATACTGACCCACTGCTCTGCCCTTTGTAGAGAATGTTTAAGCCCTATTACTTTCTCACTAATTTCTTATGACCAGCTTAGTTCTATTTTCTTTAATTTTTTTTTTCAAATCTGAAACCTTTCTCATTGTTTTACAAGTAGGATGCCTGATTATGAATATTATTGGAATCTTAATATTTTGGTATTCAACCATCTTTAGTAGAGTCTTCACACTACATTCATATATTCAATATGTGATGGCAATTTTCCATTTGCATTCCTGAAGTGAAAGAATAATGTATAGATATTTCGGACGGTCTATACGTAAATTTTTTTGCCGGCATAGCTATTTTTGTTAAAAGTGTGTGTGTGGGGGGGAGAAATCACATCACTAGCTGATATAACTATGCTAGCAAAAACTCATGTCCTTTTTCCAGGATAGCTTATTTAATTTGGGAAATTGGTATAAGCTATAGTGGAAAAATAACTGCTTTGCCAGTATAAGCTGTGTGTTCACAAGGGACATTGGTACAGCTGTACTGGCAAACCCTTTATAGTGTAGATAAGGCCTGGATCTGCATAAAACCAGCAGCTAACAAATTTACGTCATTTGTAAAATATCTATATTGATAGAATCTCTGACAAATACTTTTTCACAACATTTTTCATAGTATAAGTGAGTGGACTTAAGCCAAGAATTACAATTTCCTGTAAAGTATAAATAGTTACATTTTAAATGCTTTAATTTTAATTGATTCATGATAGCTGAATGCTAGTTAGATGACTATGTAAGTTTTTTAGGGTCAAATTCTCTGAAAAAAATAATTACTGGCCTTTGTGCTTACAGTTGATGCCAGTATTGTTCAATTCATTATGCAGCTTCCATAACAAAACCCACTGGCAGTGATACTGCCCAGAGAGCTGTCATTCAATATGGCATCAGGCACTTGATCTCCATTAGGATGAGGAGTCAAGAAAGTTGACCTAGCAATGAATCTTTGAAAACCTTTGTGTTCAGAGGTCCCAGAACTTCTCAGAACTGATTAAGTCCCTCTTAGAAACTGCTGCAGAGTTGCAATCTATTCTGCAACATGTTGAATAGGTTAATTCCCATTGATTTTTATGAGATCCGTACCCATGATAGTAAATGCTACAGCCAGTAGTGAGGAGTCACTAGTCCAAGCTCTTATAGTGCAGATTATATCCTGTAAGGTGAAATCACCCTAACTTCTATTAAAATTAATGCCTTTGAGCTGGCTGAATGCCTAGCACCTTCTTCTCCATTTCTGATAGTGTGGCTGCTTGGGGTCATGGCCAGTGGCTGCCCAAAGGCCCCACCCCTCATTAAAAGTGATCTTCATCATAAGGAAGATGGGGGGGTCTGTGAAGAGAAAATGCAGTCTGTGGCTTTATCAGCTCCCCACTCAGAATGGGAGATGATGCCTGCGTCTTTCTAGTCCCACTTCTTGCTAGCTCCCTCCCTCCCTTGTGGTAACAAGATGTTGTTACACTTCCTCCCCCCATGAAAATCCTGAGAATCCCTTACACATGGGTACCTTGGAGAAAAGTTGGACAATTCCCCATAAAAATATCCTATTCCTCTTGTAAATCACAACATCCAGACACATCAGTAACTGTTTATATGTTATTTATCTCTAATCCATCAAATCAGGGAGAATAATATTGAAGCAATGTCAATAATTTAAACTTTAATTGTTCAAAAATCCTGAATTGCTTAAAATCATGAGAATTTTAAAAATTATGTATCTATTCTTCTGCTTTTTATTTCTGAGCTTTTAGGGTACACTCTGGCCATGTTTTTAGGCTTTTTTTCTGCAACCATCAGGGATAAAAACTTTATTTTCCTTTAAATGAAAGCTGAAATACTCACATAATCACTTGACTGCAGGAGCTGGGCTTTAAGAAGGACACAAAATATTATTTAGTCTCTAAGGTGCCACAAGTACTCCTTTTCTTTTTGTGGATATGGACTAACATGGCTGCTACTCTGAAACAAAATATTATGAGATTCACAATAATATTGTGAGAATTGGTAATACGTCAATAAGGTCTAAAGTGTGTCTCTCATCCACAGTTAATTTGATCTTACAATAGTATTGACATATGCACGAGGGGTTCTATTAGTCTAAATCAGTCACAGAAATTCCACAGTGTAGCAGCCTCAACATTAAAGAATCAAAGAGAGCTGCTGTGTTCTAAAAATGTATCCTATCTCAAAAGCCATTCTCAACTTCACTGCAGTACTTCCTCCCTCCTTTTCTCTGGACTGGCTTCCCGTTACAGATTTAAAGAACCAGTAACAAGGGAACTTATCCTCACAGCATACTGCTGGTCCCTCTTGTTGTTACCATAGGTTAACATGCAGCATATGACCTCAGCATAAAAATAATGGAGATGTTTTGAGCCAAAATATAAAATATTGTAAGAAATGCAAGCAAGAAAGACGTCATTGGCCTGAGATAGCGCACTATGTCAGTAAAAAGGAATAATAGCCATGAGGCTGTTCTGTCCCACAAAGCTTCAGTTTATAATGTGTCATCTTGGAGACACATCAAAGAATCACAGAATATCAGGATTGGAAGGGACCTCAGGAGGTCATCTAGTCCAACCCCCTGCTCAAAGCAGGACCAATCCCCAACTAAATCATCCCAGCCAGGGCTTTGTCAAGCCTGACCTTAAAAACCTCAAAGGAAGCAGATTCCACTACCTCTCTAGGTAACCCATTCCAGTGCTTCACCACCCTCCTAGTGAAAAAGTTTTTCCTAATATCCAACCTAAACCTTCCCACTGAAACTTGAGACCATTACTCCTCGTTCTGTCATCTGCTACCACTGAGAACAGTCTATATCCATCCTCTTTGGAACCCCCTTTCAGGTAGTTGAAAGCAGCTATCAGATCCCCCCTCATTCTTCTCTTTTGCAGACTAAATAATCTCAGCTCCCTTGGCCTCTCCTTATAAGTCATGTGCTCCAGCCCCCTAATCATTTTTGTTGTCCTCCACTGGACAATTTTTCCACATCCTTCTTGTAGTGTGGGGCCCAAAACTGGACACAGTACTCCAGATGAGGCCTCACCAATGCTGAATAGAGGGGAATGATCACGTCCCTCGATCTGCTGGCAATGCTCCTACTTATGCAGCTCAAAATGCTGTTAGCCTTCTTGGCAACAAGGGCATACTGTTGACTCATATCCAGCTTCTTGTCCACTGTAACCCCTAGGTCCTTTTCTACGGAACTGCTGCCTAGCCACTCGGTCCCTAGTCTGTAGCAGTGCATGGGATTCTTCTGTCCTCAGTGCAGGACTCTGTTGAACCTCATCAGATTTCTTTTGGCCCAATTCTCTAATTTGTCTAGGTCCCTCTGTATCCTATCCCTACCCTCCAGCGTATCTACCACTCCTCCCAGTTTAGTGCCATCTGAAAACTTGCTGAGGGTGCTGAGGGTGCCATCCTCCAGATCATTAATATGTGAAACTATTTCCCCCTCATCTTTGTATGATTAGTTTCTCTGTGAAATATTATCATAAATAGAAATGTGACAACCTACCTGCAGTAAAATCAGCTTGACATTTGTTGTAAATGTAGTACTAGCTAACACTTGTAATATGGCCAGTAGCATTGTCTGCTGGCATTATTAACTTTATTCCTGCAATATATCTCTGTAGTTTAGATATTGTCACAGGACTGCCCAACAGTTCTCTTGAGTAGAGCTGGTGGGAAATTTTTTTTCAACACTTTTTTTTTCCCCACAGCAAAATGATGATACAGCAAAACTGAAACTTTTCTCAAAAATATATCTATTTAAACTAAACTTTTGTCAGGAAGAGTTCTCATGTCTTGAATGTGTGGGGGTAGGGGAAGAGGTGTAGGACTCACCCCCTACAATAACCCAGTGGTTAGAGCAACTACCAGGGATGTGGGAGACCCCTCGTTCAAGTCTCTGCTCCAAATATGGCACTTTGATATATCTGTTTTGTCCCAATTTGAAACAAAAATAATTTTAAAATCCTCAAATTTTTCACAAAATGGAATTCTTATTTTCTAGCCCATCTTAGTCTTGAATTCATTGTGCATTTGACTGAAATAACTAGTATCAGGAAAAAAATGTCCTATTGTTAAAGCTATTAAAAACAACACACATAAAGCCATGACTTCATGCAAACACAAATGGCCAAATATACAAACAGTGGGTAGCGGACAACCCTCAAAGTTGTTTAACCATGTTGTAAACATGTCATATGTCAATCTGCATTCCTTGCCAAAAATAAATAAATAAATATTTAGGCTACATATTCAAGGACACAAAAAATCTGGAAATGCTGAGTTTAGGTTGACTGGTTAAACCTATCTCTGTTCCTTCAGTGAGAGTTAGGATATGGTCTTCAAAGCTTTTCATCTGGTCCATCCAGTTGTAGCTTCTTTCTTCAACCAACTGACACATCTGTTGCTGTATTCTGTCAGGTCACATCTTCATTTCTATTCCCTCTGTATGGATCCTTCTGCTTCCCTGTATGGGGCCTGATCCAACATGCACACAAGTGAGGGGACAGACTACCATTTACTTTAATAGTCATTGTAATGAGGCCATTGTGCCTCCCCACTTCTTCCTTTTGCCCTAACCTCAGTCCCCGCCTGTACTTGATCTAGCTCTTCCTACTGGATCACAATGCCGCATGTATACGTCACTAACTTCTCCTTCCACTTTTGTCCTCCTCTGTTCCTGAATTTTTAAAAAAAATCAGGAATGAAGGAGCAATCCATGATACCTGTTTGGATGATGAGATAAAATTTTTAGGGTGTGTTACAATTTTCATGTTAGTTTTCTTGCCACTACATAAACAGGTTCATACTTTATCCAACAAAATCACTTTCTTCTAACACTGAACGTGGAACATATTTAAAATAAGGAAAACAGTATAATCCCTAACACAATTCTTTGCCTCTGTCCCTCTGCTTCATTAACAGTTTATTTTTGTTTGATCTTTTTAATATTGGAGAGAGCATATGCTTCTCCCCCACCCCATTTAGCTAATTTCAGTTTCCTCTTGGTAAATTTTGCATTAACCATGCGCAGCCTAAATAAGTAGCCTCTGTTTAGGTGACATACACAGAGGTTGGCGGAGAGGATGTGTGTGGATGGAATTGTCCCCATAACCTGGAGTGAAAGCATGGAACATCTCTGCAGCCGTTCTGTGGTTGTTACTGTAACCTGTGCATTGCTGCCACTTGCCCTGTAAACTGGATTTGTGGCTACTGGATCGACATCATTCATGGACTCACTGGCTAGACCCTGCCAGTCTCCATCTCTCCCATGAACCCCCTTGCGTGCTCCTATGGTGTTAGCAACTACAGAATAGCACTTCATGGCTCTCAGGAGATATGGAGCCACACCTTGCATCCCATGTGTCTTGCCTTTCCCCCTGTGCAGTGGAACCACAGTACCTCAGCCCTTGTGTGACCATTTGAAGGGAGGCAGTTTAGCCCATGAGAGCAATTACAAGATTTGTATTCAGTTCAAACACTACTGTTATGCAGGACTAGATTTTATTCTTGATGGTATTGAACCTGTTTTCTTTGCATTTGAGTTCCAGCTATGTCATGTGAAGAATTACTATTTGTGTGCTATCGATTTAAAACTTAATAATATGTTTGAAGCTTCACTTCTAAAACTGCAGTGAAAACTGATGTTTCCTCCAAAACTGATGGTAACAGATATTGTGTGAGTCCAAGGGCTGAAGGTGAAGGGCTCAATCCTGCTTCCACTAAAATCTATATCACAACTTTGATCTGTGTCTGTGGGAGCAGCCTCACAACACAAAATTCAACCCTGCCCTCAGAAACATTTGTGCAATTTCCACTGCTGTGTATGAGAGTCACATGAATGTATCCGAAACAGAACATGGCCTAAGAAAACTGAATATAATAGTGCATCACCAGCACAGCAAAGGGCTCTAAGTACATTTTACTTCATAGTGCTTATGTAGATGAACTACAAAATTTTATTGCAGTCTAGTAAATGTACCCAATATCCCCCGTGACCCAAATCTTGGGATTTAGCACATATTCTACTGCTGAAGCCTCTGGAAGCTGCTTTGTTGCCTGATTGCTCAACCCACCTGCAACCCCATCCAGTGATGAGCTGCCAAAATCTTAACAAATGGGTTCTATTCTCACCCCACTAGGGGATTGTTGCCCCCTCCCCCCCACACCTCCCGGGACTCCTGTCCATTCCAACACGCAGGGTTCCTTGATGCCCCACCCCCAGGACCCCTGCCCAATCCACCCCCCCTACCCTGTCCCCTGACTTCCCCCAGAACCGGGAAGGAGGGTCTCGTGGGCCACCGTAGTGCATGCCCATCCCACCCCTAAGAGCCAGAGGCACCTGCTGGGGGGCGAGGTGGAGAGTTCCGGAGGTGGTTACCTGGGGCAGTTCCCAAGAAGCATCCGGCAGGTCCCTCTGGCTCCTAGGGTCAGGGGAGTGTAGCTAGGGTGGGAACAGGGGGAGCTGCCTCTTCCCCACTGATCACATCAAAAGTGGCACCTTAGGCGCCGACTCCCTGGGTGCTCTCGGGCTGGAGCACCCACGGGGAAAATTTGGTGGGTACAGAGCACCCATCGGCAGCTCCCGGCCCCAGCTCACCTCATCTCCGCTCCGCCTCCTCCCCTGAACCCACCGCCCTGCTCTGCTTCTCTGCCCCCTCACCCTGCTTCCCGCGAATCAGCTGTTCAGCAGGAAGCCTGGGAGGGCTGAGAAGCAGGCAGTGGCTTCCTGCTCAGGCCGAGGGTGGCGGAGGTGAGCTGGGGCGGGGAGTGGTTCCCCAGCACTGCCCCCCCCCCAGGTTACCTGCTGCGGAGGGGGCGGCCCTCCTCACGTCCCCCCGCCCCAGTTCACCTCCACCTCCCTGGGCCTGAGCGGGAAGCCGCCGCCTGCTTCTTAGCCTGCCCCAGCTTCCCGTGCAAACAGCTGATTCGCGGGAAGCCTGGGGGGGGGCAGATAAGCAGAACGGGCCAGCGCGTTCATGGGAGAAGGTGGAGTGGAGGTGAGCTGGGGCCGGGGGAGGGGCGGGGAGCTGCCGGTCGGTGCTCTGCACCCACCAAATTTTCCCCATGGGTGCTCCAGGGCTGGAGCACCCATAGAGTCTGTGCCTAAGGTGCCACTTTTGGCCGGTTACATTTAGAAGCCCTTTTAGAATTGGTTGTCCCTCGCGGAACAACTGGTTCTGAAAGGGCTTCTAAATTTAAGAACCGGTTCTAGCAAACCGGTGCGAACCAGCTCCAGCTCACCAGTGACTCCACCATTTAGTTTTTATGAGGTTGTTTCACAGATAACTAGTCATAGAAGCTGACTGAAAATATTTCAGTGGAACAGTGTTCTGTTGGAAAATGCATTTTCACTGAAATCGAAAATTTTGCATTAACATGATGATTCCAATGAAATTTTTGATGGGGAGAAAGTCAAACTGATTTCTTCTACCTTTCACTTAAATTTGATAATATTGAAATGATTTCTCTCTTGTTGTATTACACACAACATTTTAAATTATATATTTAATATGACAACATTTTGATATCAGAATGAAGCTTTTTTACCATATTGAAATGAATTGTTTCTGGGCTGATTTTTTCCCCATTCCACGAGAAATTTCAGGCAGAAGAGAAATTCTCTTTGCTGACAAGTTCTTATACGCATCAGTCCCGTGTAGTCCAGATTGTGTCAGATATGTACAGCCCTCAGCAAGAGGCAGCTGCGCTTCCTCAAGGGGAATGCAAGAAAAGCTAGTGCCTCATGCTGCACAGTCTGTCTGAGTGCTCTGCTGTGAAGGGGGTGGTGCATGAGCTGCTCAGTCGTTCTGGTGTGACAAGCCCCCTCCATGCAGGGCCCTAGAAATGCACCAAAGGTGAATTTTCTCAACTTCAAATTTTGATCTTGCTTCTGATTTTGTGTAGCGCTTAAGCATGTGACATTTCAGCTCCTTGAAAAAATGGTAGCTAAAGATATGGGAAGTGAAAATGGGATTTCTACAGGAATTTGTGACAAAACCTTAAACCAAGTTTTCTCAGAAGTATACTTGGTTTATATTCCATTACCTTGAAACAACTGTTTTTCCCGGTGCCTTCAAATGTAGAGTGAATATAGCTTAAAGGTCTCCAAAACACAGATGGAACTAATTATTTCTACACTTGTTATAATATCTTATTTGTTTGTACTATACAAATTGAAGAATGGCATAAATATCCATTTATAGGTGCCTACTAGATTAGCTAAAGATTATTTCATTTGTACTGTACAGTTAATTTCCCCTATAGATGATCGCTTCTCCCCACCCATTTTGCTGGACACAATACACTCTACATCTTTCTCTCATCACAAACTCCTAGCCTTGTTTTTGCCTAAAAACCTTTTCCTCCTGCTGAAATCACTGCTCTCCTTACTCTGGACAGTGCTTATATATAGACAGATAGATAATCAACAGCCCTAATTTTATTTATATATATAAAATTAGGGTTGTTGATTAATCACAGTTAACTCACACGATTAACTCAAAAAAATTAATCGCGGTTAAAATTATTAATTGTGATTAATCAGAGTTATAATTGCACTGTTAATTTCACTGTTAAACAATAGAATACCAACTGAAATTTATTAAATATTTTGGATGTTTTCCTACATTTTCATATATATTGATTTCAGTTACAACACAGAATACAAAGTGTATATTATTATTTTTATTTCAAATAATTGCACTATAAAATGATAAACAAAAGAAATAGTATTTTTCAGTTCACCTCATACAAATACTGTCAGGCAATCTCTTTGTTGTGAAAGTACAATTTACAAATGATTACAAATTTGTAATAAAAAATAAATATAAAATAAGCACTGTGTACTTTGTATTCTGTGTTGTAATTGAAATCAATATATTTGACAATGTAGAAAAACATCCAAAATATTTAAATATATCACATTCTATTATTGTTTAACAGTGCGATTAATCGCGATTAATTTTTTAATCGCTTTACAGCCCTAGTATATATTTATTTATATATATAAAGCCAGTGCATTTCATATATGTGTGTGTGTGTGTATAATTAAAAAAATCACCTCCAGCCTCTCCAGTGGCTTAACCACTCACGCTTTCCCACAGCTCCAGCCTTTTGTACAATCTAGGTTTATAGTTGTCTGTTTAGGGACACATGATAGTGAAAGCAAACAGAGACATAGGTTTTCCAAGGTTTCTAAACACAATTACTCTCTATTATATAGCAGAAAAGATACACAGATACAGACAAAAATTTATAAAACCTTATGTGCAGTTTTCACACCAGCCTGGAGCATTCTCTGGGCATAGGCCAGAGTCGCCTAGGGTATTCAGGATCCTTTTCTGTGGCTAATGGCTTCTTTTCCAAATTACTGAGTCGTGGGGTGGGAGGAGGTATTGTTTTATGATCTCTGTGTGTATATAAAGTCTCCTGCAGTTTCCACGGTATGCATCCGATGAAGTGAGCTGTAGCTCACGAAAGCTCATGCTCGAATAAATTGGTTAGTCTCTAAGGTGCCACAAGTACTCCTTTTCTCTCCTCCAAGTCAGCTTCCTTTAACCCTGATTGGTTCCACAATCAAAAACCATCCACTATTTCACAAAAGCATGCCCTGTTTGTTCCTCTCCCTTCCCTAAGTTTCCTCATCCTTTGCATCCTTCCTCTGTTCCACCTGCATTTATAAGTCCTAGCATTAACTCCTGGTTTCTTTGTTCTGCCTCTTGGGGATTTTATACTCTTCAAATCCCAGTCCCCTGCAGAGAAGTTGGAGAAAAGTGGCTTGTTTGTCTCATTGTTCTGTCCAAGCCAGGTGCATTTCCTAGTCGATGTCAAAAAGAGGGGCTGCTCCCTTGCTCCTAAACACAGGGCTTGTCTTCACTACAGCTATAAGTCCACCTAAGTTACGCTACTCCGGCTACATGAATAAAGTTGGAGTCAACGTAGCTTAGGTCGACTGACCCCAGTGTCTTCACTGTGCTGCATCGACGGAAGATGCTCTCTGGTCGACTTACCGTACTCTTTTTGGGGAACTGGAGTACTGGAGCTGACCGGAGAGAGCTCTGCCATTGATTTAGCAGGTATTCACTAGACCCGCTAAATCGATACCAGCTGCATCAATTGCAGCAGCGTCGATCTCCCCAGTAGTGAAGATGAGCCCACAGTAAAACAGACATAAGAATACAGACAGTTCATAAAAATCAAATTCTAATTTATAAGGGCTTGTCTACCTTGAAATGCTACAGTGGCACAGTGCAGTGCTAGAGACTACCTATGCTGACGGGAAGGGTTTTCTCATCAGCATGGGTAATCCACCTCCTTGAGAAGTAAGTAGCTAGGCCCATAGACTAATTCTTCTATCGACCTAGCACTGGCTACACTGGGGGTTAGGCCGCCATAGCTACATCTCTCAGGGATATGGATTTTTTATACCCCTGAGAGATATAGCTATACTGATGCAAGTTTTTAGTGTAAACCAGCCCTAAGCTGTACATAGTTTGGTTCCCCAAATCCTTCCAGTTTCTATCAACTGTTTGGTAATCACCCACTGCAATTCTGAAATAAACTTTTTCTTGTATCCCTGCTCATCCATTCTGATAAATAGACTGAAGATAGTATAACTGTATGGTATCCCCAACCCATTCCCAAAGTCTGTTTGTGCTTTTTTAAGGAACAAACACTAAACAGCACATGAACTTTATCATGATACCTTCTTCTTCTTTTTTTTTACGGAAAATTTTGAACTGAAGAAGTTTGAGCAACTGCCAGACATTTTAAAGTAAAAGTGGAGTCATCTGAAACCTTGCTAACAATTTCTGCCGGGATTGCATTTTGTTTTGAAAATACACCATATGAAATTTCTGCAAGATTCTCCAGCTGTGCAATTCCTCCCTTTCAGGAATTTGCACACAAATAAAACATTTAGTTGCCATAATTAAAGGTTTATTGCACTGCATCCTCTACTGCGAATCCCAGACTGGAATCACTTTTATTTCCTACCACAATAGACTCTAGTAATAATTATTTTCTCTCTTCCCACTTTGCTATTCTTTCCCCTTTGCGTATTACTATTCTCTTGTTCCCTTTGAGCACTGTTGTTATCATATTCTATCTCTGTTTAGGTATAGAGAAGGTATAATGCCGTAAAAAAATGCCTGGTACGTTCAACTCTAATGGCAGATTGCCCAGAAAGATATTTAAAGAAAAAAAATAAATTAAGTAAAGGAAACACTTTAGAGAGTATTGTTGACAGAAAGTAGGGGGTGGGAAGCCACCCAGTTAAAGACTTTCTAAATTAATAAATGTTATTTGAACTTCAATCTTTTTTCATTGTATTTTATCCTTTATTTTGAAAGGGGGAGTTGGATTCTTAAAAGGGGAAATAGATGGATTATACAATTGTAAACGTTAGAGAAGGAAAGGTCCTACTCGGCCATCTACTCTGTCTCACTTCCAAAGCTAAATTATTCCCTATGGTCTATGTATTTTCATATACTTTGTCCAGCTCACTTTTAAATGAATTCTGAATAGGGCTTCTTTTGGGAGAGAGTTCTTCATCAAACACAGATCACTAAAGACAAAATGCTCTTGACATTCAAACTAAATTTACCATTGCTAAATTTCATACTGCATAATTCTCATTTTTTGTTTTACTAAATTAAAGGCATTTCTAATGATCCCATCCCTTTTAATACATTTATAAAATAAATTGTACTGAATGTCTATAGTGATCATTTCTAGTTTTCATTCACAGAGAAAACAGGTACTCAAAACACAGTAATGCAGCTGGATGCTCTGAAGTACTATTTTCTGTATTTTTTTAAAGCATGTTAGCTGCATTTTGTTAAACACAAAGAGAATATCTGTAATTCCAGCATCTGATCAGGGTTGGACCAGACACTGTATTAAGAGCAGATTTTTTTTTTAAATTAACACAAAGGATTTCTTCTTCTACGAGCAAAGTAAGAAATGGTGCTAGTCTTACAATGAATCCTTTAGACCCTGCATAAGTCTAATTGATTTTTAGTGGGAGTTACTTCACCTATTGAGGAGAGAATACTCACCTTTGTATGTTCAGCAACAAAGAAGCAGCCTCCATTTCTGTGTTACTAGCGGCAAACAATAGTTGGTTTCTTAGTACAAAAGAAGAGAACTCTTTTAATAGAGGCTGTTTATACTCAGAATCTTGATGCTGTCAAATCTGATGAGCTAAAATCTACCACCTCCACTTTCTCTATTGCTGGTGTCATTGCAGGCTTGTAGAAAATGAAGCAATGGATAAAGTGTGAATCTCAGTATACAAAGAAGAGAATCAAGGCTTAGTCCTCGAAGATGGACAGCAGTTCAGGAGAACACTGCAAATGTTACCATTACAGTCCCTAAACTATTTAAGACAAATCCTACAGAAATGAGAAATGACCAAGAGGAGATCCTGTATAGTATCAGCATCAATATGCCATAATATTACAAGCCAGTATGTACAGAAATTTCTCAAACAAATGTAAAGGATGCAAGTTTCTTCACATTGTCCGTAATATGTTTTATTAAGAAATAAAAGGTAAAGAAAAGCAATGCAGATAGTTTCTTATTGTATTAAGAGAACAGTGATTTATTTGGTCTGGCATGTTGACTCCCACAGTAGCTCAATGCATCAACCCGCATGTGTGACAACTGGAACAGGTAAACACTTCCATTACAATTGTTGGCTATCCATTGAGAACAATGTGCACACACTCACATGGCAGCAGAAGTATGGAAATACTCAATCTCCTATAACACAGCTCTGCTGTGAGGATGTGACCCTAACAAACCCTGAGTGCCAACTGGCAAAGGATTCACTATTCTGTAACAGCAACTTTTATCAGGCCTGACAAACTCACTTCATCTACCAAACTGCTATAATATTTTTTCCCCCTGAAGGGTCATGTGAGGTATCTAATGGAAATTTATGTCATACTGATCCTCAGTTGATGTATGTATGGATGACATTTAAGAAGTTGTATGTGCATATTGAAAATATATTTTAGGATCTGTCCCTCAGGCAGGGTTGACAGTTTTTCCTAGACAAAGAAATGTTGATTTATCTGTCTGCCTAGATGAATTAAGCATTGTAAGCCAACACAACGGAAACACCATTTACAGATGTTGACCGACAATGGGACGTGAACTCAACAGGGGAGAGCACACCAAAGTCTGAACTCTAAGTAGTCATGCTGTCATTGGTAACAAAGACAATTAACTGTGGGAAACATAAGGAGAAGCAAAAGTCCATCTTGGTATCTATTTCACTGAGGAACATGCTTGAAAGATGAGGGGTGACTGGTGAATGTTTTGGATCCTGGTTTGACTGAAAACTAGCAAGATCTGCAGAAAAAGCTTAGATGTGAGGCTTTTGATGAAAGGATTATAGCCTGTCAAAGTTACATTTTAGTCTAGTAAAAGCATGGTATGCTTTTGCTTTATTTGTAACCTGTTGTTCTCATTACCCTTGTTCACTTTCTCTTAAAATCTTTACCTTCATTAACACAATTTACATTTGTTTTCAGCATACTTAGATTACAGTGCTGTGTTGTTATATTAGAGCTGATACTCAGTTGAATCAATCAAGCTGATGTGTGTTACTATTCCTTTGTGAGTAGCAAACCTGGTAATTATTGTACTGATAGGGGCTGGACACAACAGGAGGATGCTTCTGAGATGTTCAGGGACTGAGGACATACCAAGTGTTTACCTGCAAGGCAAAGTGGGGACTGGCAGATCCCAAAGGAGAGTGCTTGGGTGGCTGAAGGTCTAGCAGTGTCAGGGAGCTGACATCAAACTACCATAAGAAAGACTCACTTTCACTAGAGGCAGGAGGGTAGAACAGCAACCCACAGTCCTGGACGCCCCAAGAAAGTGTCACAGAGCATGAGAGCAAACGTGACCTATAATCCTCTATAGGTTCGTTACCAATCAGATGCTAGGAATTACAGGTTATCCAATCTTAGTGACTCTGGTCCATTTCTGAGCTCTTGTGCTTAAAGGATAGTTGGCAGATGGTGTGGGATTGGAAATGTTCCCCCTACTCCTGCTGTTCCATGTTGGGGCAGTGCATCCTATTTCTGTTCTTGGGAGAATTAGGGTAGACCGCAGAAGCTGATGGTGAATGGCCAATTGGCACTTCTAGAAAACTAGGGGGGAAACAGCTGAGTCAAGGTTAGCAGCAGTCCCAGGGTTCAGATGTAGGAAGGTGATTTGAAGGTGGACGGGAACACCTATTGAGAGGGCAGAGATGTGATGGATGTTTGGAAAATGAACCTTAGTCCATTTTTGCAAATCATTCATCATTGCAAGGCCAGAAAGGACCATTACAATCATTGAATCTAACCGCCTGTATAACACAGGCAATGGACTTATTCTTACCTATCATATATGAGAATACTCTTAAACTCAATAGCTTGTAGTTGAACTAGAACATATATTTGATAAAGACATTCAGTGATCACAGTAAGGCTCCAAGGGATGGAGAATTTACTCCAGTCCTTGGTGATGTGTTCTAATGATTAATTACTCTTCTAATGATTAATTTCTGTTTAATGATTAATTACATCGCTGTTGAGAATTTATCTTTTTTCCACTAGGACTGAATTTTCCAGGCATTTGATCTAGTTATGCCTTCGTGTGCCTTATTAAAAAGCCTTCTAATACCTGATGTTTTCTTCCTGTGTAAATACTGATAAACCATGATCAAGTCACCTCTTACTCTTTTCTTTGATAAGCTAAATTGCCTTAGGTGAGAGTGTATTCATGAATCTGGGCTGGTGTTTGTTTATACACAAATTCTTGAATCCACCAGGATTTCAGATAGATTTTTGGTTCTTTGTGAAAATTTAATGTAACCCTGATGCATAACTTTAGTGCCCCTAACAGGGTATTCTTGAGAAACCTCCATACTGCTATAATGGCTTTTGATTTTCTCCTTCAGGCAGTTTCCATCTAATTTGTTCATGTTTCTTTTTCATGTTTTATACCACGGTATCATCTCTTGACCACCGAGAGGGTGATGGTGAAACATGAAGACATATCATGCTCTAAACCTTTCTCATTAGTTCAAATTCATCTCAGTGTAAACTCCATTGAAGCTGATGAAGTTACATCATGGTTGCATTGGATTAGACACAAGGTCAAATACAGTGGAGAGACAGTTTTCAAACAGTTTATTCTCAGGAAAGTGTTACCTGTAATATTTCCATGGCCAGCACTCATTTATACTCTCCCACTTCTCCAGAAAGGAGGAAGAGGTCTGTTACGAAACTGTCCATGATAGAATGCTCCCTTTAGGCTATGGGGATGAATGTGAGACCAATAGCCCCCACACTCAAGTGCGTACTGAGGGGTGTCTTTCTATTGGGCTGGTGCTCAACCCTATGCCCAAGGCCTCTCGACCATCTTATCTCCTCTCAGGGTCCCAGGTGAGACCACAAAACAGGCTGCAGTCAGCAAATGAGATTAAAAAAAAAAAGGTAAAGAAAAACCTGTAAGCAGCTCTCTTCAGGAAATGGGTCTCTCTTACTTCAGAGGAGCCCAGGGAGTATTACTGCTGCTTCAGAATCACTGGGGTTCCAGTGGAAGTCTTTTTTTCCTCTTCAATTCAGGGATTCTGCACGCTCCTTCTCTCCTGAGTGGAGTTCCTTCCTTTTAAATCCCCCTGCAATCCTAGCATATGTGGGTGTGGTGGGGCACAGTCACACCAGCCCAAAGTAGCTCATTAACCCCTTCAGTACTAACATGAGATTCAGTGGCAAATATATTGTCTTCAGGATTGGGTGCTACTGTTTCTCATGAAAAGAAAGTCATTCTTCCCAGCCCAGTGAAGCATCTGGAAACTATAATGACAGGTCCCAGTATTTTATCTGCTGGTTAGTGTCTTTCATAGTGTGAAAAGAAAAGTACTTGTGGCACCTTAGAGACTAACCAATTTATTTGAGCATAAGCTTTCGTGAGCTACAGCTCATTTCATCGGATGCATACTGTGGAAATTATAGAAGATCTTTTTATACACACAAAGCATGAAACAATGGGTGTTTACCACTACAAAAGGTTTTCTCTCCCCCCACCCCACTCTCCTGCTGGTAATATCTTATGTAAAGTGATCACTCTCCTTACAATGTGTATGATAATCAAGTTGGGCCATTTCCAGCACAAATCCAGGTTTTCTCCCCTCCCCCGCCCCCCACACAAACCCACTCTCCTGTTGGTAATAGCTTATCTAAAGTGATCAGTCTCCTTACAATGTGTATGGAAATCAAGGTGGGCCATTTCCAGCACAAATCCAGGGTTTAACAACAACGTCTTGGGCCGGGGGGCGGGTAGGAAAAACAAGGGGAAATAGGTTACCTTGCATAATGCTTAGGCTTGAATAGAGACTGGGAGTGGCTAAGTTAATTGTATCCAATTTGCAAATGAATTCCAATTCAACAGTCTCTCGCTGGAGTCTGGTTTTGAAGTTTTTTTGTTGTAATATCGCAACTTTCATGTCTGTAATCGCGTGACCAGAAAGATTGAAGTGTTCTCCGACTGGTTTATGAATGTTATAATTCTTGACATCTGATTTGTGTCCATTTATTCTTTTACGTAGAGACTGTCCAGTTTGACCAATGTACATGGCAGATGGGCATTGCTGGCACATGATGGCATATATCACATTGGTGGATGTGCAGGTGAACGAGCCTCTGACAGCGTGGCTGATGTTATTAGGCCCTGTGATGGTGTCCCCTGAATAGATATGTGGGCACAGTTGGCAACGGGCTTTGTTGCAGGATAGGTTCCTGGGTTAGTGGTTCGGTTGTGTGGTATGTGGTTGCTGGTGAGTATTTGATTCAGGTTGGGGGGCTGTCTGTAGGCAAGGACTGGCCTGTCTCCCAAGATTTGTGAGAGCGTTGGGTCATCCTTCAGGATAGGTTGTAGATCCTTAATAATGCGTAGGAGGGGTTTTAGTTGGGGGCTGAAGGTGACGGCTAGCGGCATTCTGTTATTTTCTTTGTTGGGCCTGTCCTGTAGTAGGTGACTTCTGGGAACTCTTCTGACTCTATAAATCTGTTTCTTCACTTCCACAGATGGGTATTGTAGTTGTAAGAATGCTTGATAGAGATCTTGTAGGTGTTTGTCTCTGTCTGAGGGGTTGGAGCAAATGCGGTTGTATCGCAGAGCTTGGCTGTAGACAATGGATCATGTGGTGTGGTCAGGGTGAAAGCTGGAGGCATATAGGTAGGAATAGTGGTCAGTAGGTTTCCGGTATAGGGTGGTGTTTATGTGACCATCGTTTATGAGCACTTTAGTGTCCAGGAAGTGGATCTCTTGTGTGGACTGGTCCAGGCTGAGGTTGATGGTGGGATGGAAATTGTTGAAATCATGGTGGAATTCCTCAAGGGCTTCTTTTCCATGGATCCAGATGATGAAGATGTCATCAATATAGCGCAAGTAGAGTAGGGGCGTTAGGGGACGAGAGCTGAGGAAGCGTTGTTGTAAGTCAGCCATAAAAATGTTGGCGTACTGTAGGGCCATGAGGGTACCCATAGCAGTGCCGCTGATCTGAAGGTATGCATTGTCCCCAAATGTAAAATAGTTATGGGTAAGAACAAAGTCACAAAGTTCAGCCACCAGGTTAGCCGTGACATTATCGGGGATAGTGTTCTTGACGGCTTATAGTTCATCTTTGTGTGGAATGTTGGTGTAGAGGGCTTCTACATCCATAGTGGCCAGGATGGTGTTTTCAGGAAGATCACCGATGGATTGTAGTTTCCTCAGGAAGTCAGTGGTGTCTCGAAGGTAGCTGGGAGTGCTGGTAGTGTAGGGCCTGAGGAGGGAGTCTACATAGCCAGACAATCCTGCTGTCAGGGTGCCAATGCCTGAGATGATGGGGCGCCCAGGATTTCCAGGTTTATGGATCTTGGGTAGTAGATAGAATATCCCAGGTCGGGGTTCCAGGGGTGTGTATGTGCGGATTTGATCTTGTGCTTTTTCAGCGAGTTTCTTGTGCAAATGCTGTAGTTTCTTTTGGTAACTCTCAGTGGGATCAGAGGGTAATGGCTTGTAGAAAGTGGTGTTGGAGAGCTGCCTAGCAGCCTCTTGTTCATATTCCGACCTATTCATGATGACAAAGCACCTCCTTTGTCAGCCTTTTTGATTATTATGTCAGAGTTGTTTCTGAGGTTTCATAGTGTGCAGGCACCTGAGCGGAGTGTGATCTGTGACTAAAGGAAAGCGGTTGCCTCATAAATAATACTGTAGGGAGTGCATTGTCCATTTTACCACCAGCACTTTGTTCTCTATGAAAGAGCATATCTTTTATCCAGGAAACAGCTTCCAGACTATATAAAGTACCACGTGTTCTTCTCCCTCCATCTCCTGTGAATTGACTGCCTTTGGTCCTCTATCTGAGACATCGGTTTTCAGGATAAATTATTTTGAAAGGTCCAGATTAAAAAAGGCAGGCTCGAGACATAAACACTCCATGCAAAGTCTTGAAGGCCTTATCACAGGCTTCTGACCAGTGGACCTTCCTAGGACATCTATTCTTCAAAAGAGGTCAATGAATGGGTCTGAAGTGGAGGCAAATCTTGGTATGAATCGCCAACAGAATCCCAACAGACCAAAGGAGCACATGTTTCTTCATCATGGACACTGGCTAGTCTCTCAACACTTGGACCTTGTTGGCTAGTGTTTGTAAATGCCCCCCTCCTATGATTGCTGATGTTGCACCATTTGCTGCTGCTGTTGGGCAGCCTGTTGCTGCTAGTTCTCCGTAATCCCCTTTAATAATCAATCCAGATCCATTCTTAAGCAATGTCCCTTCCCTTATACCAGGGATGATCAATATGCCTGCATTCTCCATCAATTGTCAACCAATCTGTCTGTGGTAGGGCACATGGGGAGTGCATACACGTGAGTCCAATTACTCCATCCTGCCCCCACTCCAGAGAGTGCAGTGGGGTATCTTTCTATTGGGCCAGCACTTAACCCTCTGGCAGGGGCCTCTCAACTGTCTCATCCCCTCTCGCGGTCCCAAGTGAAGCCACAAAACCACTCACAGCCAGCAAACAGGGTTGAGCAAAAGACAGGAAAAGAAAAGCCTGTAAGGAGCTTCTTCCAGGATATCAGCCTCTCTTACTTCAGAGGGGCCCTGGGATATCACTGCCACTTCAGAGTTCAATGGGGTTCCAGTGTGAGCCTCAGTCCTTTTTGCTTTTCATCTCAAGGGACCTGCACCCTTATTCTGGATGGCAGGGGCTCTGTCCAGGGCTGGAGAAGCTCAACATGGTTTCCCCATCTGAGTGGCATTCCCTCTTTTTAACTCTGTGTGGAGTCCTGGCATGATTCACAGGTGCGTGAGGGTGGGTTGTCGAGAATGCCAGCTCAAAGAAACTTTTTAATCTTTCCATACTACTGTGGAGCTTATATACCCCATAACATGGTCATTGTGACTCCTTTGTGTCCATTCATGATCCTTTGTGGAGGATGCAACCTACAGGATGAGAACAGTCCACGTTATATAAGACACATACCTATTAGCCTGGCATTTGTCCTTTTTTAAAAGCATTGTGGTAAGTTTTGAATTTAGGAATATGCATAACTGTTAAAACAATCTTTTATTTTTTCCACATTTTGCATTTTATGAGTGATATAATCTGAATGCCTCTGTCTTACATATTGCACAGGAAAGTTATTTTAAGCATTTGACACTTAAAAATCGACCCTACCAATGGGACGTGAATCTTTTTGAATATAGTCCCTAATGTTTTTTTGTAACTAAAGGCACTTAAATGTATAATTCAAATGCAAGTAGGTGGCTATATTAAGAGAGCAATTCCATCATAATCATTCTATGTTAGCATGTTAATGCTACTATCTTTTAGCATTTCCCAGAATTTTCTCAATTGCTTCATCCATTAACATCTTTCTAAAAGCCATAAATATTCTTTAAGAAAGCAAAATGCCATCTAGAAGCCTGTAATTGCTATCATAAAAATAAAAACAATCCATACAGCATTATCAACTAATGTTCTTAAAATCAAAATGTTTGACAACCAAAGTGTACTTCCCAGTGGCAAAACATTCAAGGCGTTCTTTATTAAACAAAGTCTTATTTCTGCTGATGCAGGAAGTGTGCAATTTCAGGAGGGTGATGCTAAGCAATGGGACATTTGGCATAGTTTTCATAACATTCTTGAACAGAGATGTGAGAGGGTGAGCCCTGTGAATATAAAATTTTAAAAGCCTTTTATATTTTAGAAAGCCTTTAAAACATTTAAAGTTTTAAAGGCTTTATACAATTATATAGAGAGATTTTAAAGAGGCTTGAAGACCCTGTTTGGAAACATCAAAGCAGATGTCCTGACATTTTCATATGGTGGGAAAGGAACAAAGGCAGGGAAGCATGTGTGGTTTGGCCTAACAAGTAAATAGCAGCAAGGAAAGAGGGAGCAAAGGTGTGTTTTCAGTTGTCCATCTGGTTCACGTTGTTACCCATCTTCACATTTATTTTATTGCTAGTTAGAAATTAGTCAGTGGGGGGTGGGATATTAATTAAACTATGATATCCTCTGAAAGACAAATGTACAAGCTTTAGTGCTCAGATGACTCTAATTATCATATTGTAAGTGAAAGTGCTGAAAGCTTAACATTTTAGTGAAGTATGGCAGGGTTATACAATATAAGCTGTTGATAGGTACCTGTAACTTGGACTTGATAGACTGTGACATTAAAAGCAACAGCAGCACACCTCTTGCCTTCAGGCAAGAATTGTATGTGAATTTCAGACATGTTCCAAAGGGTTTCATAAATGTTGCATACAATATGTCACAAGAGCTCATTCAGTGGCACTTGACAATTCAAAGTGTTCCTCCCATTTTATAAATATGAGTGTACTTCTGAATTTAAGATCCAAATACTTTCCCACTTCTAAACCATTCAGAATTACTAACAAAATTAGAGAGCTATTATCTGAGCTTGTTCCTTTCTCTCTCCTTTTGCTTTTAGGAGTGCTGTCATTAAATTTGCTCTACATTTTAATTTTGACCTTTTTTTTCCATAAAGGACAAATAGCCATGTTCCTGTACTTTAAAATAAATCCAAACTCCTCCTGCATGAAGCTGAAGGAAAACTGGCTATAGAGAAGATCAGTTTTCATCGTCTGTGCAGATAGAATCTATATAATCTCTCTCTCTACCCAAATCACAATCAATTCCCTCACACTGTAACTTATTTCTGCTTGTTGCCTCACTATCAGTTTGCCCCCAATCAGTTTTTGAGAACTAATGTGTCTCACCTGGTCTCAGGGTGGCACTGGCCATTTACGAAGGAAAAGACCAGTGCACCTGTCAGCAGCAGACAGGGGCTGAAAAAAGGCACCTGGGCCATACGAATGGGGAGAAACTGAGACAGTGGAGGGTTCGGTCAGGGAAAGTTCAGATGAGAGCTGACTGGGAGTGAGAGGTGGCAGGTGAGAGCTGTCAGAGCCAGGACAGAGGAGATAGTTCCTGTGGGAAGACTGAAGGCAGGAAAGCAGTGAGAGGCATTTCCTGGCTGGCATCACCAAGCCAGGGCTGAAATCCAAAGAGCACCAGAGGGAGCTGACTTTTAGGTGGTAAAGCTGGAGTCAAGGGCCAGAGAGGGCTGATGGCAGGAGACTAGTGGAGGAGTTTACCCTCTTATGTCTCCTGGGTGGAGAAGACTAAGGGCCAGGGTGTGTGGGGGATGTTCCCTGGGTGAGGATGAACTCCCAGAACAGTAAGCAGGAGGTGTAGGTGGTTCCTGCTAGGAAGAATGAGATTGCACTCCAGCTGGAACGGCTGGGGTAGCTGTTCTGGTAAAAAGACAGGAGAGGATTGATAAAGAGTGTATAGTGTGGGCTATTCTTATGGACTAGATGATGTGGGGTTTTAAGGAGCATATGCAGTGTGATAACTGGGCTATGTTTTGGGACCTTTGTTATGGACTATTTGGGCTATATTTTAGAAATAAACTGGCCCCAAGGAGGCTACTGTTGAGTCAAGAGAGAACATCATGGAGTCTTTGGGATCCCTACCAGGGGCAAATGAGGTAGGTATGCTGCTTCTGCCCTATCCTGCTACTGGAGGGTACTCCAGGAGGGGCCACCCTATGACACACACAGACAAATCATAATAAATTATCGCCCAGCTCACATTCCTCTCACTGTCAAAATGAATTCTTCCTCACCAAAACAGTCACGTCCACCCTCCACTGAAACTCCATTGTGTTATAGCCTTTGATATTCCCCTAACCATGGCTGTCTCCAGCTTCCAGATATTTTCAGGTTGTCATGCCAGTATTCTCTTCCCTTTCACTCCAACACTTCTACATACAAGGGTCTTTCCTGAGTACTCCTCCTTCTACCCGCACCCTATCTGGAGTCCTCCTGGTCTTCTCCAACCGCCCATTCAAATGTCCTCTCCAGCATTCCCCTTCTTCTGTCTCCCTCATGGCCCAATGGCACCGAGTTCTACAACTACTGTGGTGGCTGCAGGGTGCCAGCTGATGGTGATGATTCATCGATGTCCTAGCCTGGTCTACTCCTAAAACTTACGTTAACCTACATTGCTCAGGACAGTGCAACATAATTAGGTTGACCTAACCCTCACTGTAGACACTACTAGTCAATGGAGGAATTATTCTGTTGACCTAGATACTGTCTTTTGAGGGGGTGGATTTACTACAGTGATAGAGAAACCCTTTCCATGGCTGTAGCAAGTAGCAATACTATAGTGCTGCAGCACTTGCATTGTAGATATATCCCTAGTCAGATGATGGTGGCTAGTCTGAATCTGTCTCCTTCTGGTGTCCTGGTGCAAGGGGGTGGACACTAGGACAATCCTCAGCAGTCCACCCTGTTGACAGCTGCAGATGTATGCATTTACAAAGAGATAAAAGCAACATGATTCCAGATCTATGTTTAACTAGTTATGAAGTGAGATACACTTGAGGCATAAGAATAAATTGTCTCCATAGTCAGAGTTCTGAAGTACTGTTAATTAAAAGCAACTTGATACTTTTTAGTGTGAAATTTGTTTTGGGGTTTAGGCTCACTAGGGTATGAAGATGAGAGACCCTTAGAATTTTTAGTTAATTAAGGGCTGAATTCTGCATTATGGGGAATGCTGTCTGGGAGGTGTAGAGTGCCCTCAAAAGAGGGGCTCAGCCACTCTCAAGATTGCACCATTTATGAGTGGTCGTTAGCTTTCCTTTCCCTTCTCTTTAATATTTTTACATTTAAATATAGTGATTTTTATCCTGAAGGATCCCAAAGCACTTATGAACTATATAGCAATTACCAGGTACTTTAAAAAAGTTAATTCAATCTCAATATAATCCTCTTTAAAAGACTTTTTACATTCTAGCTGCCTTTTGGGGCTTGTACAATTGCTACATATTGTATTTAAAAGCCTTATCCTACATTCCTTTCACAGCTATAACTCCCACTGAAGTAATCAGGAGATGTGGCATTCACAAGGAACACAGAATCATAGTTGAGTGTATATTTCCTGCAAGCAGACCTAGCCTGGTAATACCTAGTTTTGCCTTGAAAAGTTATTGTAAAGTTCTAAATCTCTCAACAGTAAGATTACACTAAAGAAGTAAATGTGTAAGACAAACAGTAAAGTACCAGTTCTCTAAATAAACAATCTCACCTATTGCCCAGGTTATTCCCCAGAAAGACACCTCACAAGGTAGAGATAATTTATGGTATGACTTTATTAAATAAACTAACAAGGTATAAAGGAGATGAATTAATATAGGCTTTTCAGCAAATTATGGCTGTAGCCAGAGAGCCTGACCACATCCCTTCTCCCAAGGGTTGATAGACCAGAGATACCCTCTGGCTCATGCAGGCTTCTGCGTGCAGCTTATACCAATCCTTGCCGTTTCACATAGTGAATGTTCAAGTTGCCAGTGAGAGAAACTAGGGGTGATTTCTGTCGATGAGTCTCTCTGTAAGCTGCACACTGAATCTCACATTTCTGGGGAGATGTTTTTTTCCACCTATCTTCCCATCCAAAGAGCCAAATAAATATATCCGCTGTGAAGACAAAGTCCACCTTTAAAGTTGTGGCATAATATAGTTGAACATGTGTCTGAAATGAATTCTGGCATGACATGAACAGAGAAGAAAGCATGGTGATAAGTTACTGTAGCAACAACAACAGCATCATACACTAAATGCCAATATGATCTCCCAAGGATAAGGACTAAGTGATTGTCCTATGCCCTGCTCCTAAGGATGTGGGTGGGTAGAATGCAAAATCTCTTTACAGAAAGAGGTCAGCCTACATGGCTCTTTGCTCCTCTTTCAACTTAGCCTAAGGCAGGGGACAGCTACTTCCCAGCCAGTAAGAGTCAAAGTCTTAGTCTGACTTAGTCATGCCTGACATGAGCATGGTCTACTATTGGTTAGGAGGGCAAGGAGGTTACCATCCAGGTTACCCACCCCACCCTCCCAAACAAACCTAGCTCATCCAGCCACCACCCTGTGAATGTGCGTAGAGAACAAAGGACGGGAGGGGAGGGACAGGACAGCGAAGCTCAATTTGCAGAATAAATTGAGGGTGGAGATATATAATGATGGCCAGTCTTAGGGTACGGTTATAGTGCAATTGGAGGTGTGACTGCGGCATATGCAGACATACTCCAAGTAGCTGGAATTTAGCTAGCTCGAATAGCAATATCAATAAAGCTGCAGCAGCTCAGGCTGTACAAGCTTGCCTGGAACTTGCCTGGGTATGACTTGAGTGGCTAGCCCAGACCCCAAATAGAAAATCACAAGGGAATGTTTGACACCACAGAACTCTTTTTTTCATTAATTGCTGCAAAAAGCAAGACAAAGCCCTCACTCCCCACCATGTTCAATATGTGGATTTGGTTGAATAATGTGGCAAGACACATTACAAAATAAATATTTATTCTGAAATGCCTAAGTGAGAAAGAAAATGCATGACAAATCCACTGTTTCTTTATATAATTTCTCTACAATTTGCTAGCTATTATAATGTTTTGAAATATTTAGCATTTTCTCAGCATGAGGACAGTGGCAAGGAAAAAAATACTTCGTCATTGTGAAATCCCAGACAATTTTCTTATGAGCTGTGACTTCATGTTAATGTAAGAAAATCTCTGCAGTTGCTTGAGACAGAGCTTGTAATAAACATTTCAATCACACTAGAAAATAGATCCTGTTAAACCAACTTGATTTTTTTTTAAGTTTGGTGATAAAGGTAGTAGTGATAATGTAATATACTTAAACTACTTTACAGTGTTTGTTTTAACATTGTCTGTATTTATATAGCTAAATTTAAATGTATATATCTAGGAACAAAGAATGTAGATCATACTTACACAATGGGGAATTCTATTCTGGGACACCGTGACTCTGAAAAAGAATTGCAGGTCATGGAATATAATCAGCTGACAATGACCTCACAGTGTGATACTGTGGCCAAAAGGACTAATGATGTCCTAGGATGAATCTTGGTAGAAGTTAGAGAGGTTATTTTGCCCCTTTATTTGGTACTTATGCAACTGATGGTGGAATTCTGTGTCCAGTCCTCATGTCCACAATTCAATAAGGATGTTGAGAAATTGGAAACGGTTCAGAGAAAAGACACGAGAATGATTAAAGAATTAGAAAACACGTTTTAATAGTGATAGACTCGAGGAGGTCAATTTATTTAGCTTAACACAGAGAAGGTTAATTTGTGACTCAATTACAGTCTATAAGTACCTACATGGGGAATAAATATTTAATGATGAGCCCTTCAATCTAGCAGATAAACGTATAACATGATCCAGTGGCTGGAAGTTAAAAATAGATAAATTCATACTGGAAATAACGTGTACATTTTTAAGAAGTGAGGGTAATGACAGAGTAAGATAGTATGTTTTGAATAATGATATTCTCTAATAAATGGCTCATATAAAGAACAAGGAACTTGTTACTGCAAGCAGCTGGGGGAGTTATCCTGCAGCTCAAGTGTTTAAAACATGTATTGGAGCTGAAGGACAAGCCTTCTGGTCTTCGTTTCCTCTGAATGACTGAAAAAATATACAATAATGATCCACCTGCAGCACACAGACTCCCTCAATAGTCTGTTTTAGCTCCAATGTACATGTGAAGCCTCATGGCAAGGTCATTTCTCAACATAAGGTAGAGAGCAACTAGTATTCTGTTGATGCAAAATGTTATTTTTTTCCATGGACCCTGAAGGTTTGGTCTCTCTGCTCTGGAGAAATGTTTGAACAACAGTATCAGCTGGATGTGCCAGATCTATCTCATGTAGTGATGAGAGCTATGGAGAGGAACTTAATAACTCTATATTCAGAGGAGTGTCTGAAGGATATTCAGTAAATAATACAATGGGTCACACATTGTATGATGAGGCTAAAACAAAATATTGAACAGCTATCCATTCAGTGAGCACCATCCATCCTACGGCACTGAATGAAGCTAGGGTCCTATGGCAAAAATAGCATGCGGTCATGTAGTTAAAGATTGTATCTTAATGCATACACACAACAGCGCCAAATTAGGATTGCACAAGCAACCTTAATTATGGCACTTCCTAATTTTAAAATGCTCGACTTTGCAATGTTATCATTCCATTAATGTTGGGTTTTTCACTGTAATTTAGATCTGCAGTTACACAGCACTGTTATAAATAGGGTGACCAGATGTCCCTATTTTATAGGGACGGTCCCGATATTTGGGGCTTTTTCTTATATAGGCTCCTATTACCTCCCACCCCATCCCGATTTTTCACACTTTCTGTTTGATCACCCTAGTTTTAAAGAAAGCGAACTGATCCTACATAAAGTGCTGCCAATATAGCACTGACCAACCTTGAAACAGGAAGAAATATACATTCCTCTAATATCAATATAACCTGTCTGTTCGAGCTTGTCAGATACTAGAAAAACGGTGTCTGAACATTCAGCTGAATTCTGAATGGCTGCTCAGTTCAGCCATGTTCATGCCTCCTTTCCCCCTCCCCAATGAACATTTGAACAAAGAGGATTTTATTCAAACATTTGGGGAATGGCTATTGCTCATTCAAAGACGTATTCAGATAAAAACCAAAGGCATATGTAAATGAATCAGAGCACTTCTGTTATTCATTTGTGGCTAATCTTCATTTCTCTGGGTTAAAAAAAGTTTGTCATCCAATCAGGAACCAGAAACAAAGCCAGGAGACTTAGGTGATTGTTCATATATTAAGAAAAATGAAAAGCAAATTTTAAAACAAATCATGTGACATAAATAAACAATAGTCAAAGTAACTGGATTGTGATTATCTACAGGCTGAAAGTTGTTCATCCAAACTATTGGTTGTGAACTTCACCATCATATACACAAGCCTAGTAGGTAGAGTAGTGGAGTGGCACTCAAGAGTTCTGGGTTCCACTCCTGGCTCTGCTTCTAGCCAGCATGGTGACCACTTCACCTCCCTGTACCTCAGTTTCCCTGTTTATTTAGTAGGATAGTGATACTCTGTAACCCATTTTGAGATTTATTGTTGAAAAGCACTATATAAGAGCGCTGGGGTCATGGTATTATTGCTTAGGCCTTGTGTCAGCCTTTTGCATGACGCTAAATTTAATCCTCAATGAATACTTAGAAATGACAAATACATTTGCAGTAGTCAGGATTCAGTCAAGAATGACAAGCAAGGCTACATTGATTGATTGACTAAATTATTTGCAACAAATCATTTGACCATCTCTCCTGTCTCAGTTGTATAATGCTATAAGGATTGGTGACATTTTATTCTATTTTTTAATTTTACCTTTAAATATCACAAGCATTGGAACTAGCAGGCTGAAAACCTCCATATTTTTGAATAAAATATGTCAGTGGTTACAAGAAAATAAATCTTTATTGGTTATAGGGTGAGCATACCAATTTAAATAATTAAATATATTGGTGTGAAAACAGTTACCTTCAGATCCTAGAAGAAGGATGGCCCAGTGGGTAGGACCCTGGCCTAGGGGGAGTTGGGGATCCTGCGTTCAAGTCTCTTATTCACCACAGATTTCCTGTATTGTCTAGGGCAAGTCATTTTGCCTCTCTGTTCCTGAGTTTCCCATCTGCGTAATAGGGATAATAATTCTTTCCTACCATGCACTGAAGATCAAGAGGTGCTCAAATGCTACATTAATGGGGTCCACATAAGCAACTCATAGAGAGTTTGCTGAATGTGAGAGGATGTGCTGTAAGTGCCCATAGTGAAAGCAAGGTCGACCTAAAGGACCGACTGCCATGACCTAGTTATTGCTATAATTTATTATTACTGTATAAATCAGATCTGGAATACTATTGGCCACATGGTCAGCATTCATTTGATCATTGGGTATGCTTATAGATTTGCCAGTCGTCATTTCTATATTGAGAAATCTGAAATAACAAAGTATATCCATATGGGTTTTATTTCTCGTGTTAGTGGATTCTTCCTCATTGAAACAAATCCTTAAGAAAAGAAGTGGATAGGACAAAAAATATCTATGTACCAATGGTAATCGCTAGCATCATTCTAGTACTGCCCGTCTCCAATGTGCAAAATAGATTTGTTATAACATTGTTTTTTATTAGACAATGTATAAAGCAAACACAGAAGCTCACGTTTTCATCATTTTATGGATTGGACAGTGATTTTCCTTATATCTTGTGCAATTTTTGTGTTTTAAAAAAAAACCCACCAACACACATACACTACATACATTTTCTAGATTATACATTTTCTAGATTCTATATATGAAATGTTGCCCTCAGCATTGTTTTCTCAATAACATATTTTTGATGACTGCTTTTTAGCAAAATAAATGATTAGTTCAGCTGAGTGACAGTGTGACAACAATAAACTTCTGCCAATTTAGTGGCTTGAGATATAACTGATGAATACTTAAGAATCACAGTAACCATCAAAATTGTTTACAGAATATAATAGAAATGTGTGTTGAGAATTCACTCCTGTGTGTTGTCAGCCGTCTAAAAATCTTTTTATTTAAATTTTATGTTATATATATGCTGGTTTAGTTACCTGTTGTGGTGTTATAGTGTAAAATGGGTATAAAAATAGCATGTTAGGGCCATACCAATGTGTAGTTCTCTTTATCTATAAAGTAAAACAGCATAATTCATTAAAACAATAACAGCTAACAGCATAACACCATACGTGTGCTTACCAAGTTAAATTGCTCTCTCTAATGTTAATCATGATTTAACATAAACACATCTGTAAAATTGCTGCTATTGGGCTGGTTTACAGCTGGTCCAGAAAGTGTGGCCCTGTTTTGTAGTATTTATACAGGTTAGTTCTTTTTTGTTATATTGCTTATTAAATTGTTGCTGCCTGCTGTCTTTTATCCATGGCTTAAGTAGTTCAGCAGATTTTTTCATCCATTTTATTGTAATTTCTTCGTCTAACCAGTAATAATGCTAATTACACAGAAGGCTTTATATCATGAATGACATTAGTAAATAAATACAGAATGCATACTTCAAAGAGGATGGAGCTAGGCTGTTCTCAGTGGTGGCAGATGACCGAACAAGGAGCAATGGTCTCAATTTGCAGTGGGGGATGCCTAGATTGGATATTAGGAAAAACTATTTCACTAGAAGGGTGGTGAAGCACTGGAATGGGTTACTTAGGGAGGTGGTGGAATCTCCTTCCTTAGAGGTTTTTCAGGCCTGGCTTGACAAAGCCCTGGCTGGAATGATTTAATTGGGGTTGGTCCTGCTTTCAGCAGGAGATTGGACTCAATGGCCTTCTGAAGTCTCTTCCAACGCTCATCTTCTATGATTATATGAAGTGAGGAGAAGTAATTATGTTCTTACAATATTTGAAAGCATTCCCATGATATTTTACCAATAATCCTGCATTTCCTATATGCTACTGTTTTTTATTAAGGGCATAATGAACCTACTTGAATGTGACACCTAGGGCATGTTTTTGACATCTTGGCTTTGAATTTTTGAAGCCCTTTTGAAAGTAAAGTACATTAATATTTTAGAACAGTGTGGTAATTATAGGCTGAAATTCAAATTAGCTATTTTTAACTATCCATATTGACTCATCAATTGACAATATCCATTAATGCCCACATTTCCAGTGACCTGGAGTATTTTGACGTCATGAAAGTACTGCCGTCACATGACCGCTATGGCAAATGTTATCAGAATAATCACTGGGATTCCTTCTGGGCTGCAAAACCTAGTTTATACTTTTTCTTCTTTTCCAAATACTGGTGATCCTCACTTCCTCTTCCATGCAATTCCATGTACAATTCCCATCACCATTGACTTAGCATATCGTGTCCTTACAGTCCAGGACAAGGTGTTTGCTTCAATTTAGGATTACTTTAATTTAGAATGACTTTTTTTTCACAATGTGCATCCACTGATCCTTTCTTCTTCACTTTCCTTGCCCTGCTGTGAAATTCCTAAAATCCCCCAAAATAAGATAATTACCTCTTCTCTTGATATCCTTCACTCTCATTGTTTGGTCCTGGCTGCCCACTTTTACTTCCTAAACACAGAGTCACCATTCTCTACAAAGCTGATTCTCTGGCACTCCCCCAGTTCTGTAAAATCAGCCATTGTTTATCATGTACTTAAAAGCTCTTTCTTGACATTAAAACATTGTTCAGCTACATTGAAAGGACAGGAGACATGCGATATGGATTTAATCAGGCTGCAACTTTATCATTAGATGTCTTGGACTACCTGTCCGATAAAAACGTACAGTGCAGGCACTTCATTCAAATATGTTCATTCAAATAACTACCCGGGGCTTCCACTAGCCCTGCTTCATTTTCCACCTAGGGTCCCCCAGCCAATCCATGATTTGGACCTTACCATCTCCCCCCCGCTTCCTCCCTGTCCCGCATACAAGGGTTAAGGTGGGCTATAAGAAAGGGGGGTTCGCTGCCATACCAATCATAGGAGCCCTGACCCTCCACCCCCATTCCATTCCTTTAACCAGCATTTCCTTTTATGTCCTTCACCAGGCAATTTATTTGATCACTGGATGCCTTCCCTATGGAGTTCTTTCACTGGACATCCACCCCACACTTACAAAATAGTTGTGACATACAGCATAATCCCCTTTCCTCCTTTCTATAATAGGTGCCCTGTGGCACCTGCTGTGAGGAAGGTGAAAAAGCCCATTCCACCTAAGCCAATACAGAAAATTCCTTCCCAACCCTCTTAAAAAGGAGAGGCTAGTGCAATGCCCACAACAAGTCCTAACACAACCTGATATTTGCACCTCTAGGGGAGCAAGGGTGGATGCTGCCTTGCTTGCTTCCTGGAAAAAGGGCTTCTAATTCCAGGGTGTGCACCTTTTAAAACCTTCTGCCCTTACATTCCCAGGGGATGAGTCAGTCACCAGCTGACCCCTATGCACTTTTTTGCAGCAGTTTCTGACCTCTCCCCCTCCCCTGATAAAGCACTGTTACCTTCCTCTGGTAAGCCTCCCTCCCTCCCACTTCAGGTGTGGTGCAGTCATTATATCTTTTCCTTTCTCATTGAAGAGGAACTACCTCTAATGTGTCCAATTTCTTCTCAAAAGGGTGTTCATGACCCAGTTCTGTTTAGAATTTGCTGTGGCTACCATGGAAACTTCCCCAATGTGGTTAATGACGCCTCACTTTCTGCTAATGACGACTCTTTGACCTCTTTCCACTGTTTGACAATGTTGATGACTCCATCCTCCTGCATAGCCTGCATAGCAATCCATCGTATGATTATGTTTCCTAGTAATCTAACCTTTTATTCGCCATTTCCAGTTTTGGATCCTCCTTTTGTGCTAACATTGCTCCTCTCTGGCATCAAGCAAAGCTTAATTCACGATCTTCCATGTTTCCATGTCTGTCTTCCTTCTTATCATCTTTACTCTGGTTTAAAAATAACTGTCACATTTATATTGACTGTCACATTATATATATGCATCTGATGAAGTGAGCTGTAGCTCATGAAAGCGTATGCTGAAATAAATGTGTTAGTCTCTAAGGTGCCACAAGTACTCCTTTTCTTTTTGTGAATACACACTAACACGGCTGCTACTCTGAAACCATTTATATTGACGTTACTCAATTTTATAAAACTTTCAACACCTTGAATGACACCTTTTCCCACTCTGGGTGGGGCCCAAATATTATGTTATAATAATAAATCGGATAGTTTCATTCGTACATTTTAATGAAGAAAAAGGATGTGACCTCTGGTATTAAAAATGCTGTTAAAGTAAGCATACTGAAGGGGGTTAAGATCCTCTCAAGTGAGCATACAGTAGTTGTAGAGTGCTTATATTAATAACCAATTTCTTAAAGGACTGTAACTGCAAAAGGTAGCTTTACTCTTAGCTATATTTAACTAACAGTTGTAAATATCCTCCTATATGTATTTCCCTCTACATATGTTATCCATGGGTACTCTGATGTGCTGTGACACACAATATATTTACTAAAAATACTGCCTCTAGAATGAGCTATAGCTGAGAGTGACATTCACTGGTCCAGAATCATTATTTTCAATGGTTTAATGAACAGCTTTTGGCAGTGATGCAAAACCACCAGAAAGGATGAAAGAATTATGATTGTGCCTAAAAAGCTAACAAACTTACTGTTCCATCCTGCAGCCTACAAGACTTTTCCAACATCCAAAGGTACCAGAATCCTTTTCATAGTGTGCTTGAATACAGATTTGTCTACCATTAACTGATATTAATATAAACACTGACCTTTATTACATAGTATTTTGACATTATAGAACATGTGTATGAAAGAAAATAGTTTTTAATAACACCTTTATATACATCTCAAATGACAGTATGAAGACGTCACAGAACATATCTTTAATAAATCTTCCTTCACTAATGCAAAAGTGAAAACTTTACACTAATTCATTATATTTCTCACATATGAATTAACAACAGGCTATGTAGCACAATTATTTCTAGGTGAATGATGGCAGAATTGTATAGTAAGTTTAGTAGGGATTCAGATAACCCCTACAGATGATATATATTTACATTTAAATATCTTTTAACATTATTTCTAAATAATTAGTTATTCAGTGAGCACAACTGATAATTATTACACTGAAGCTTTAATGACAAAGGTTGTGCATATTTTAATGTAATTTGAAATAGAGAAATGAGAGTAGATTAATAAAGAAAAATTGTAGAATACCATCTTACTTGTGAAGAAATTTTAGAGACTGAGAAATAAAAACAGCAGTATCCCATGCCACTCAGATAAGCAGATGGATTGTACACTGGGATGTCAAAAAGGGGGCCCGGAATCTGTGACTTCCAGTGACCTCCATGCCTTCAACCTGCAGTGGTCAGGAGCTGCAGGATCCCCAGCTGTCTGTGGGAGAAGGGAGATGTGGGGTACCTCCTCCTCCTCTAGCAGCCCTTAGCCACCACAGACACCCCACAGCTCCCAGCCTCCATGGGTAGCAGGGGGACCCCTGGAGCTGCAGGTAGCAAAGATACCCCGCCAGCTCCCAGTTGCTGCAGGCGGCTCCTAGCCCCTGTGCAGCTGTCCTGCTTCAGGTGGTGTGGGGACCTGAAGATCCCCATTTTGCCATGAATATTTTTAGTGAAAGTCACAGACGGGTCACAGATTCCAAGATTTTTTTCTTTTTTGCCCATGACCTGTCCATGACTTTTACTAAAAATATCCAGGAGAAAATTTTAGCCTTACTGATAACTAGAGCTGGTTGGGAACCGGAATTTCAATTCCATGGAAAATTCTGACATTTTAAAAATAAATTAGTTCCAAATCAGAACAAAATTCCAATATGGAAATTTCCAATGAAACAAAATGTTTTTTTTTTTAATAAAAATCATTTGAGGTCCATTAAAATGTTTTGTTTAAAATAAAAATGTTTAATTTTAATTTTGACTTCAAAATGTAAATATTTTTATCATATAAAATAAATTTTGCAGTGAGAAGTCATTTCTGAATGAAAAATCCAAACACTCCACTCCAAAGATGCTGTTTTGACATTAAAAATATTATCAAAAATGCTTTAGTTTGATTTGTTTCTAAATGAAATTTTAGACATTGTTGACATTGAAAATTGACATGTTCCTTCAAAAATTGAGATTTTGACAACATTCAATTTTCTGAAGAAAAATGTTCTATTAGAAAATGTTCAATTAGCTCAACTTATAACTTTATTATTATTTATGCTTACTGAATACTGCCCATCTCAGCTTTCAAAATCTTGATTCTGGCCCCCCAAAACAATGTGTTTAGGATAGAAATTATGAGAATTTAAAAACAATAAAAGTTGAGTTCTTTTTATTTGCCTTCTGCTTTTTGAGCCTTTATGGATTCATATTTTCAAGCTATTTTGTGCACCATGAAACCTAGAAATTTACTCTTCCCTTAAATTCTATTGACAATCCTGTGAAGCATGAGATATTTGGAAATATATACAAACTGTAAGTCATTTATCTTTCTGTACTTTTCATTGTCAATTCTTTATGAATGTCAATACAAATCTAATCTCTCTCACACTCACAAAGCTAAGACATAATCACATCTCTACAAGAGATGAGGATCTAAAAAAAATCAAGTATCATGAGACTTCTGATAAAATCATGAGAAAGGACAACACTGACTAACACTGAATGGTATTTATCTCTCAAAAGTCAGATCAGACCCTCCTCTTTACTGAGCAAGAGGGTTAGTATCCAGGTGATCTATGCCTTAGGTTGGTTAGAAGAGGAAACTGCTGAAAATTGCTGCTTCCTCTGGGCCTGTTATTGAGGTGGAGCACATACTCGTCCTGCTCAGTTGGTCGACCATAGGTTTTTTTCTCTGCTGACTAGCTGGTCATATTTTTCCCCTCCTGATCCACTCATGGGGTGCTGAAAATATTTTATGCTCTGACCAGCAAACAACATAGGGCCATACCTGTTTCTCCTCATTTCCTACACTGTGGAAGATGGTGACATTATGAATTTGGGGATTCATAGGTAAGGAAGGAGCAGCTAAAGGATTTAACCACGGTGAAGGACACAGCGGGAGGATTTTATCCCACGTCCTCACAGTGTTTTTAAAAATGATCCTGTTGATGTTATCCTATTCCTTCCCCTGCCAATTTTCAGTATGGGACTATTACTGGATGGCAGAGGAGACAAGACCTATGCCTATATAACCTACTGGGGAGCATGTGCTACAGTTCCCGCACTATGCCCAGTTGACAGAGGATATGAATCTGCTGCAGCCCTAGTTAGGGAGCCATGACTCTTTACCTCAAGCTGTAGCAGTTCACACACTTTTAGCTCTAGAGGTCCCCTGTTCAATGTGTTGGGCAAGATGGCAGAGGTCATACTCAGAGAACCAGAGCAGGCCAATGTGCTGGAAGCCAGTCATAGGGGCCGATACCTTAATAGGTCTTTGCCTACATAGAAAAAAAGTACTGTTTTTTTCATATTATTTTTGTTATTATTTAATTTTCCTGGTACAATAATAGCAATATATTAAAATACATCAAAATTTCATATTACAAAGAAATTCAGAATGAATAAAGTGAAGGTCCATCATGGAATACTAATATTGATATAAGTGTGCATAAGACAGATTGTACACAGTGTTGATATTTAAATTTCCATATCTGACATATCAGTGAATTGTTTTTCTTTTATTACATCCAGAGAAACACCACCACATTAAATGTACACTGTTAACAGCTGATTCATTGAATGCCATGTCTAATAATGGTCAAAGATAACCAAATTGTTTTATATTTTCTTGTAATTTCTGCTGCATAATGCTGAAATTAGGGCCTATGAAATACCGTATTTCTATGTTTCTTGGAAGTGGAGGAAAATATACAAATACCACATGCTGGGCTGATTCAAGCATTTCACTATATTAGCATAAACATTTCTTTTTGAAAACAAATGCATAAAAAGCACAGCAGGATTGTAAATCTGGCATTTACACACACAGCTTTTGCTTATGTAGTATTAATAGTAAACTTGGGCTCTTCAAAGAGAAACTCACTGTGGCTTCATACAGGTGTAGGTGTCTGTCTGCACAGAATCTATGCAGGATCAGGGCCATGTCCCTCAGTAGCATTTCTTAAAAATAATCTGCTTTTAGAACCATTTGGTATCATTAATATTAGTTGTTGAAAAGTCCTTCTGGGAGCTCTGTATTCCCCTCCTGCCTTATCAGGACTTATCATGAGACTTCTGATAAAATCATGAGAAAGGACAACACTGACTAACACTGAATGGTATTTATCTCTCAAAAGTCAGATCAGCTCTGTTGCTGATTGTTACGTGGTTGCTAGTGCTCTGTCCAATTAGTTTTAATTTTATTAGGGATTTCCTCGTTTAATCGTAATGGGATTTTCACCCTTGTTCCTTAGAGACTATTCTACTATCTAACAGATCTCAATGATACGATGTTGCTTTTTCCCTCATACTCCATTGAAGTTTTCCCTGTCTTCATTTCATTGCATTCAAGGATAATCCTACATTTTTGACAAATTTTGATGACCTACTCTTTTATTTTGAGTCTCTTTCTCTGGTCTTTTGTAATTTTCTTAGAATTATATTTTAAAGTTCACTAATGTGAAAAGTGACTATTTAAAAATGACACTTGTTTTTACTGCTCTTAGCATTTTAGAGCCCATACAGGGAGCAAAAACTAGATTATTTTTCAGCTCACAATGAACTGAAGTTCTATGAGTTTTATTTTAAAACTTTTTAATACATTGAAATAAAGAATAAATAAATGAAACTAAATTCTAATTTCAGAAATACTGCTGGCAATGCATGAGCAAAAAAACAAACAATTACCACCCCCTCCCCCACCAAACAACCCCCCCCCCCAACAACAAACCAACAACACAGTTTGACTTTCTGATTCCATGCTGAGTTTGAGCACTGGTAAGAATCAAAATAATCCTTTTACTAATATAATGAATTAATATGAACTTGAAGTTATTGACAGATTAGAAATATAGAACCACCATTTGTTACAGTTACGTATCAGTCTTAGAATGAATTTCTAACAGTGACAACAATATAATAAGATCAACATTTGGGGAGAAGGAATTATACCAAAAAGTAGCTTCGTATGATTCTAAAGAGGGATTTTTTTATTTGTATAAGCTAGTAAAAAAGAGTGTTCAGGTTCTTCCATCTTGGGAGACAGTATAATCTTATTTTGACTATAGGTGATACAGATTGTACAAGATTAGCTGGTTTTATAAGACTTCTACAATCTTGTGAGCCATGAAACCAGATCCTGAAATGTATCCCTTCCAGTTTTGGATCCTACCTGGAACCAGATCATTGGGAGGGATTCAGTTACAAGGATCTGCTTTTGATTACTGGGTAGACAATTGTCTATCTTTATCCTTTTCCTCAGTTTGATCATCCTCTCTCCTGAAGGCCAGAACATTCATTTACAGTTTGAGAAATGTTTCATTTCTTCTCTTTTTTTGTTGCCAACTTCTGCCATTATCTTTTCATCCTTATCAATATCATTATCCTCTTAATCCTTATCAATATAATTTGATCCTTCCATTTGTGTCTCGATGTAGCCTCCTTTTGTGATTTATTCCAATGGTTTCTAATGTGTGGTCCTGTAACAGGGCACAGGTGGGCCCCTCGAACTTCTGCAGCTTCTGCACCCACAAACCAGCCAGAAACCTCTGCTTTGGTGCAATCACCAGTGTTTTTTATTTACACTAGAAGTTCCCACCACCTTGTAGCTCCAGACAGCATCAGGCTTACAGCCTCAGAGACTGCTAGCTTCTGCAGCCAGCAGGGGAGAGTGGCCTCTAACTCCCTGTTAGTGGATTCTGATTTATATAACTTCTGCATAGATCAGCTGTATCTACTGGGTTACTTTACATAATAAGTTTAGCAAGGTCAATGAGAGTTCTGAGGTTAAATTGCATCCCCTAATTAATTTAATAAAAGCGTCCCTCTGGTTGAAACATTCACCTCTCTGACTGTAGAGACATGGGACAATTAAAAATACAAAAGAATAAAGCATCCATACGGGGGGGGGGAGGGGGAATCTGGCTTTTTCTAGATTTTTGGGGCCAGAAGGGATAATTTGCTCATCTACTCTGACATGTGTTTCGATAAAGCATATCTTCCAGAAAGACATAGATTTTTTTAAATGAAAACTTCAAGAGATGGAGAATCCACCACTTCGCTTGATAACCTTCCAAAGTAATGAGGGAAGTATAAGATACCATGTATGAAACACATTGGGAACACCTTTGACTGAGCAAACCTTTCTGCTGTTACTGTAATGGTATATATTGTGCATGTTACCCAGATACCAATAATGTGCAATAGCTACACCTAGTTAATCCTTTATTTTTCACTAGTTTTTTTTATTTAAAACATATGTCCACTTGTTTTACTCCATCATCATCATCATCATCCTTTTAATCTGTCATAAAATTGTATGTACAGACAAAACTGCAAATAAGGAGGGGTGGGGGAAGGCTACCTAACCTGTTTTCATAGATCCAATCAATAACTAGATTTCCCCAGCCAGCCCCTCAACCCAGCTCCCGCTATGCCTTTCCTGTCTACTGCCTTCTTTCCCACAGACTCCAATCCCCAGGCTTCTTAGACATGTGAAATTCACTAGACGGAGTCCTGATCTGTTTACTTGGTAAGTTATGTGCAGCTAGGTAACTGTCTGGCAGGCCATGTTAATTCCACAGCTGGAGAAAGAGCCTCTCTAGAGTAGCTACATGTTCTGTTTCTTGGAGAATATTTGCTGTAAGACGCATTGCTTTTTCCACTTCCAGCTGTTCCTGATCTCAGAGAGGGAAAGCAATCCAGCATATTCTAAAATCAAACCAGTAACGTGTTTGAGTTAGAAAAGAGTAGTAGTACCCATCTATGTATTAAACAGTATTGGGCTTCGCTCTCCTCTCACATATATTAACATGACACCCTAGACCTCAGTGGAGTTACTTCTTATAGGTTTTAAGTTTACTTACAGTTTACTTCTTCTGGTTGCTATGATCAAACCTACTGACTTCACAAGAGCTACATGTGGTGCTTTGAAGTATTGAGTGTGACTTTAGAGTCACAGGCTAAGTATCACTCAATTAGATAGTAAAATGTATTTAGAATAGATATACATTATAGGTTTAATAAATATATATTAGCCTCTTTTTGGTGTAAAATACCTTATCTCTTCATTTAGCAGCCACTGCTTTGATTCGATTTAATTATTTCTATTTTTCCGTCTACATTTATGGTTTCTACCAGCATAGTTTGTGAGCACCTTTTTGCCCCTGATGGATTAAAGTGAGATCAGTTTCAAATCAAGAGTGCTTTCTCCTAAATGTAACTGTTTTCCTCTGTGGCTTTCATAGTAAAGGTGAATGAGAAAGATGCAGGTTCTAAATGAAGATACAGACCATTGCAAATGGGTTTTTATTTATTAAATATTTTAGATTATATTATTTTATATTAAATATCAAAATATTTTTAATTATACTGACACTTGGACCTAAAAGTACATTATGTCCTGTATGGAAAAGACCAAGAATACTTTGTAGAAATGTATAAACTTTCCATAGGTGCTTTGAATTAGCTTATATAATTTAATATAGAAGCACAGTATTCTGGTACAATCATTTAAAAACTATAAAAAGGATCTCTTGCTTAAATTCTGTAACAAAATGTATATAGAATATAGAATACTATTAAGTATCTGTAGAACCCACTCAATTTTATAGAAATCTTCCATATGTGATTGGTGAAATCATCTTCTAATTTGTATATGTCCATCCAGTTTAAATACCACAAAACTTTTTTTTTTTTTTTTAAATATGATAAAATACATACCTAAGGTGAATTAAGAAACCTTGTGCCAAATTTCCAGACATGAGTTAATATTTACAACCAAACTTAAGACCTTTCTGAAAGAGGGTTTATACAAACTGGGGCTTTGGGAGGGAGAGAGAGAATAACTGTGTTAGGAGGAGGTTATTGTTTCCTGTAACAAATTGCATTGCAAGACTTTATGACAAAATCACATATAACGTTCTGTGTTGGTATGATGGGCTACATCAGCAAGTCAGTGAACTTGGAAGTGAATTACTGTTGGTAAAATCTCCCCCTTACTGGCAGCGCTCCATAAAGGTTGTCTGTGAAACAGTGCAGTGCTGGCCACACATCAGTGTCAAGTACTCCGGCACCACAGGACAGAATGGCTGAGGGCAGTCAGTGCACCATGCAGAGAAAAGCACTCTGTTATTCCTTCGGAAGAGATCAAAGTTCCTTCTGAGTATGTTGTAGAGGACAGTATATGCACTACTAGGTGAAGGAGCTTGTTCTTGCCCTTTAGCTGGCAGGCCAGCCCCTTAGGACTATGGTACACTGACATACACATTATATACTCCTTGAGTACTGAGTTGAAACAGAGCCTTTCAGTTGTATGGGAGAAATGGGGGAAAGCCTTTTCATGTGCTTTTTTCTCTCTGTACATCCACACAACAATGGGCAGGGTTTAGTCCTGTAGGTTTGTTATAAAATTACTAGCTGGGCACCCTTGGGAACTTGGTATTTGTTCTACAATGAGAAGATAATTTCTCATCTGGAAGTTAAATTAAAAAAGAGGGAAGAAATCATAACAAAAATGACTGTTTTTACAAGGATTGAGGACCAGCTGATGCGGAGTTCCACAACCTGATATTGTTCCACTATGTTCCCCTTTTGTCCCAATGTCATCTTCTCTGTCTGAAAGATTAACTCGGGACTATGCTGCTTCTGAGTGAGTTGCAGCACAGTGCCTCATCATTGCTGCTGAGTTGCTATATTCTGTGAGCTATCTGAAATACTGTCCATCTCCCTCTCTCTCTGGAATTAAACACTCCTGGATGGGCCTTAGAACACACATCAGTTCAGTTGCAAGGCACCAAAAGAAGGCTAAACGCAGAAGCATCATGGTGCTGATGATAGGTGTGGCTATAGATGTGGGCTGTCTGGAAGCTGTGGGGCAGCTATAGATTGGCTGGAAGTAAAGTTAGTAGTTAGGGGAGGAAAGGATGGGCATCCCCAAACTACCCCAGATACCAAACTATCATGCTTGGTCCTAGCAACAAGCACTCTGTGCCCCCCTCCCAGCAGCTGAAATAATGTTCCATGTCCCTTTCAGTGACAAAAATGCCTAACATGCCCCCTCTTTCACTTGCCATATTCTCCACTGCATTCTTTTCCAGGGATAAGAACCTCTAAATCATACTTCTAGCTACCAAAACCATTGACTGCATTCTCCATGAAAATCTTCCTACTTTCTATTCCTCCTCTAGGCTTATTTTTGGTTGTGGTCCTTGACAATATATATATATTTGGATCCTGTACTGGTCAATAGCAATTCTTGTTCTGTTGTAAGGGGTAATAAACTGATTCTAATGCAATCTAAGTGGCGGCGAATAAATCTAACAGAAAATTGAAGGATAAAACCCTAATGAACAGCACTGTTATCCTTTTACACCCACCAAAAAATCTGCAAATCGGGGTTTGTGCAGGCTCAGCTTGTCATTCTGCCATAAGAGGAAAAGGAAGAAATGCTTGGCACATCAGCTGTAAAAGCAATTGCATTTGAAACTATGTATATTCAAAGCATGAATAGGGTACATTAATATGTTATGACTAGAGCTGTGCAGAATTTCAAGGCAAAATGAACAATAACAGGGACTGTACCTATTTTTGAGTTCATGGGGTTATCATGAAAATGTATTTGCTGCTGAAGAGTGTCACATCTGCAGAAACATAATTGAAGCTGAACAATAAACTTTTTGTACTCTTTGGATTTCTGTGAAATTATAGTGAAGATGCAAATCCCAACTTGCCCATAGCTGGAGGTATTTAGGGGTCTGGTTTCAGACTCATCTCTAGTTTAAGAGACCATTATTCAGAGGAAACTTGTACAGTTTAATATATTCCATATCCTGACAGGCCATTATTCAATAACCAAACATGAAACCACGTCCCTTCCTTTCATCTCTAGTATGTACTTAGCTGAACATACGTTGTGTTTTGCTGTTCCTTTGGGCCTAGAAATTGTCTTTACATGGGTAGAAGTGGCCCCAATATTTTCTTTTGATTAACCGTTGTATATAAAATAAACACACACACACACACTACTAACTTGCTTTATTCTCTGAAAAATTGCTGGTGCCACCTTCCTATCCAGAATACACCACTGTCTTATTATTATTATTATTATTATTATTATTTTTATTTTATTTTATTATTTATTATTTATTATTCTAAGAGTTGGCTGAATTATTTCGTACTTTGAAATTTCAAGAAAAGGGGGAAAAAATGAATTGTTTTTTATTTCCACACACATGCACACATACCCTTTGGTGCATTCTCTCAATTCCTTCCCTCCCCACAAAGGAGAAGAAAACTGCTAAGAGACGCTTCTGTATGTAGTTCTTGTAGGTCTTACTTTTGCCCTGTTCAGGTCAATGTTAAAAATCCCCATTGATTTCAGTGGCATAGGATTGGGCCCATACAGCCAAGTCCTGTGTTAGTTAGGCTGCATCCTGAAGTCAGGGGTTAAATAAGGGGAAAGCATGGGTCAGCACAGCTTCACTCCTCTGCTGAAAATAGGCTGCAGAGCTCCCTCTCCTTGGCTGATATGGTGAAGACAAAAGAGGCAAGGGAATTTGAAGACACAGCTACGGGAAAAGCTGGTGCCTGATTTAGAAGTTTCTGGGGTACCGAGTCTTCCCAAGGGATTGTAGGTGGGGCAGCAGCACCTATCATGGAAGAAGAGGTCTCTTACCATAGTTCTCTAATAAACTTTTCTCCTCTAACAGACAATTAATCTGTCTCTTCCACCAATTCCCTTTCTCTCCATTTAAATAAGTGACATTAAGATCAACAGCAACATCTACGTACGGACATGGGGACTAAACCTGTGTCTTCGGAGCCTGGACCACCTGATATTTCCCACAGGAGGAAGCACTTCCTCAGGAACTCAGAGTGACAGTATTCTGAGGCCAACCGTCCCATTTAACCCCAGAGGATGCCCCAGGAAGTTGTCTGGGCAACAACACAGACTTTGAGTCTGCTGTGACTCCAGACCTCACCTTGTGTCCTGATCTCCGATCCCAGCCTGACTCTTGCCTGATCCAGTCTCTACCTCTGACCAAAACACAGCCTGGCCTCTGCAGCAACAATAGCTTGACTTCTAGCGGTTCATGAGATCTGTCTTCATGGCCTTCCAGACCATATCACCCCTCAGACCAAGGCCTGCAGTTCTGGCATGAACTACTCTGCTAATTGTGCTTTTATATCCTCCACATACCATCACCAGGTAGATGGGCAGATGGAGGGGGTGAACCAAGTATTAGAGTAATACCTATGACGCTTTTGTCAACTATCACCAAGATAACTGGTTCCCCCTCCTTTCTTATGCCAATTCTCATACAATAATGCCGACCACACCTCCATGGGGCAGAGTCCTTTCCTCGCAAATTATGGAGTCTACTCTCACTTTCACCCAGCCTTGCTCGCAGACTCCCTGAACCTAGCAGCTGCTGACTGGGTCCAATGAATTCTCCATATACAGGAGGAGCTTAAGACATGAAATGGGACTATAAGCGATATGCAGACTGTCAATGCCAGGAAGTCCCAGTTCTCATGGTAGGTCAAAAGGTCTAGATTACAGCAAAACACCTCCATACAAACAGGCTGTCACTTGAGCTAAACTACCAGTTCTTTGTACCATTCCAGATTTATCAGCAAATCAACCCTTTCATCTTTCAGTTGCAGCTCCCTCAATCCCTGAAGGTACATCCTCTTTTCCATGTATCCCTCCTGAAGCCTTACATAGAGGACTCCTTTCCTGATTGGTTCCAACAGCCTCCCATGCCAGTCTAGCTCCAAGGGCTTGAGGTATATATAGTCCTTGATATCCTCGACTCTGAACTGCAGAGTGGGAGACTCTACTACCTAATAGAATGGGAGGGCTATAGGCCTAAAGAATGCTCCTGGGAATCCACTGCTAATGTCCATGTCCATTACCCTGACCTGGTAAAAAAAGGTTTCATCAACAACACCTGGATAAACCAGGCTCAGTGCCTGCCAGGAGGAAGGGTGTGCCTGGAGAGGGGGGTAATGTAAGGATTCAGGGATTAGAAGCTGGGTCTGCAGAGCTTGGGATGGCTGACTTTCCCACAGTGCCACCAGGAGGCCATGTAGAGCCACAGCTAGGGAGAATAAGCAACACAGGAAGTATTGCCCAAGGGACCAAGACTGACAGTACCCTGCAGCCCTCTGATTGGACAACCATCCTATTTAACTCTGGAGGGTGCCCCCAGAAGTTGTCTGGGCAGCAAGACAGACTTTGCACCTGCTGCAGCTCCAGACCTCATCTCCTGATCTTTCGTCTCTGATCCCAGTATGACCCTGACTCTTACCTCCTGACTCTAGCCTGCTACTACCTCTGATCTGTGGTCTCTGACTGGAGCCTGACCCTGACCCTGCTTCTAGCCTGGTACTACCGCTGGTCCCTGTTGTCAGCCTGATTTTGACCCCAACTCTTGCTTTTTGAACCCATCTGTAGCAATTCCTCCGAACTCTGCACAGACTACTGCCTCTGACACGTGGATCCCAGCTCAGCTGTAACTGCTAGGCAATACTGACAATGCTCCCTTACAGTAAGACAAAACTGATGACCTCTCCCTTTTATTTTTGATCTACTTTAACCACTGACTGGCATCATAACACAAGTAAGATTTCCTTCAAAGTCAATGGGAGTTTTTCCTGAGCAAAGCTTTCAGACTTGATACAAACAAAATCTTTGTCTCGTGACTTCAATTTGCTTCGCGATTGTCATAAATATAAAGGGAAGGGTAAACACCTTTAAATCCCTCCTGGCCAGACGAAAAACCCTTTCACCTGTAAAGGGTTAAGAAGCTAGGATAACCTCGCTGGCACCTGACCAAAATAACCAATGAGGAGACAAGATACTTTCAAAGCAGGAGGGGGAGAAACAAAGGTTCTCTCTGTCTGTGTTGCTTTTGCCGGGACCAGAGCAGGAATGCAGGTCAGAACTCCTGTAAAGGGCTAATAAGCAATCTAGTTAGATATGTGTTAGATCATGTTTTGTTTAAATGGCTGATAAAATGAGTTGTGCTGAATGGAATGTATATTCCTGTTTTTGTGTCTTTTTGTAACTTAAGGTTTTGCCTTGAGGGATTCTCTATGTTTTGAATCTGATTACCCTGTAAGGTATTTACCATCCTGATTTTACAGAGGTGGTTCTTTTACTTTTTCTTCAGTTAAAATTCTTCTTTTAAGAACCTGATTGCTTTTTCATTGTTCTTAAGATCCAAGGGCTTGGGTCTGTGTTCACCTATGCAAATTGGTGAGGATTTTTATCAAGCCTTCCCCAGGAAAGGGGGTGTAGGTTTTGGGAGGATTTTGGGGGGAAAGACGTTTCCAAGTGGGCTCTTTCCCTGTTATATATTTGTTAGACGCTTGGTGGTGGCAGCAATAAAGTCCAGGGACAAAAGGTAAAATAGTTTGTACCTTGGGGAAGTTTTAACCTAAACTGGTAAAAATAAGCTTAGGGGGGTTTTCATGCAGGCCCCCACATCTGTACCCTAGAGTTCAGAGTGGGGAAGGAACCTTGACAGCGATACATAGCATCAACACAAATTCTTTAAAATCCTGGAAACCAGAAGTTAAGGGGAAAACATCCTGCATACCTTGCAAATTCCATATTGCTTACACTCCAACTTTAAAGCTTTCATTTCCCTTTCCAGTAGATACTGAAAATAATGTGTACCCCAACTTCATCAAGTTGACAACAAACCTCAACACTGACCTCTTATGCCAACAGATGTGGTTCTCTCATTCCATGCCCCTGGGAAGTTATTCTGCCTTAAAGTTGCTGAGGTTGCCATTACAATTTTACATCTGAATGTAAATTTGATTAATTTGGAATATATAGTACTACTACACGCAACTATAACCATCCCTTCATATGAATCATCAGCAGGATTTGAACCCTGTAATTTCTGATCTACCAGTCCCATCCTTAGCATCTGAGCCACAGGAGTGACCTCAATGTAAAGCAGCCACTAATGTGCACCTGACACATACTTCCCTGTGGATTATACACTTATTTGTTGAATAGAAGCAGAAAAGTGGAGATTAGGGATCCTGGATCCTATCCTTCGGTATGGGAGGAGAGTACAGTGTAGTGGTTACAGATATAACCAAATCACACACATTTGAACAAAGAACTTGAAAAGCAGCATGGCTGAGTAAATAAACTTTGGGTCTGGATTCTGTTTGCAGCTGTTCCCGAAGTGACTCTGTGTAATCGTATTGTTAACATACCTGTGTAAGGGGTGGGTAGATGCAGTAGTAGCACATACTTGACTGCCTGCTAGGTTGGGGTTCATAGTCTTGGTCACTATGAGGGTGGTGAAGTGCACAGAAATACAAATGGGAGAAAAGAGATTTGAACTTGTGGCCTGACAGTCCAGAGAATTTCTCTGAAGTGACGGCAGCTTTTGGTGAGGTTCTCTCTCATGTCAAAGTTCCAGATGTTAATCTGTATTACAACAGCAGTTCTGTCTTCAATGCAAAATACAGTAGGCTTGTCTTGGCGCATATATTTGCAGCTATTTTCAAATGTTCAAAATAAACTCTGTGCAAAAACGCTACCTATCTACATATAATACTTTGGAAATTGTCACAAGTAGAGCAAAGCCCAGAGGGCTTCAAATTTCTTGGAAACAAAATCCAAAAATAAACTGAGGCATCCCATTGAAAATTTAAAACTACAGTGATTTTGGAACACTTAGTACTTTCTCTGTATATACTCACTTATCAAATCATGTTGAAAAATTGAAATGCTACACAAACTTTACATTCTTTGTTTTGCTTTTTGCCATTTTATGAGGGCTTTTTATTTAACAAAATGAAGGTTTAAAACTTTCTAAAATGAAACCTTTGCTGCAACCTTAATTAGCGTGTTGCAACTGGTTCCACCTTAATATGATGCCATGTCATCCTGTGATGTCAATGAAAAATCTCCATTGCTTAAAAACTGATTGCACAGTATTATCCATAGATTTATGAAATGCGTAAATGTGTTCTAGGTGATAAAAATGTATTCCATGCAATTTGCTAGGGTATTTTATCTGAAGGAAAACTACACTGAAATCTTTTAAAACTATTAAGGTTTTTTTTTTTATTCCTGTTAACTGCCCTTCAGTTTAAAAAAAAGAAGAAGCATTATTAGCCTTAAAAATTGCCTTAAAGAGAGAGAGAGAGAGAGAGAGGAAAAAAAGAAAAGATTAGCTTGGAGCAGACTTTCTTGGATTGCTGACATTTGCTTTCTCATCAAAATATAAAAAGCACAGTGAATTTGTTTTTGCCTGAATAACATATCTACTGGAACAAACCTTCATGGTTTCTTCAATCCTCTGTAATTCATGTATTTAATTCTTTTATTGGCCAACTGCCAGTAAATGGGGATGCTGGAGGGGTGGAATCAACAGTGAAACTATATGTTGATGCCTTTGAACAGTACAATGTTGAAGTAAGACTACATTTATTTATAATCACCTGTGTTTGGACTTACCCAGAAAAATTGCTTTTTATTTTTTTCTACACTGTAGCTCTGTCAAAGAGAAACGCATTCATGTTTTTTTTTCTTCTCTTCATTTTACAGTACAGCCATTATTCTGAAGTAAAGACGTTAGTTTGAAGAAAAAATCCATACAGCATATGATTCCTCCTGTTCAGTAATTTATGACTGGCAAAGTAAATGAAATAATGTTTTTATAAATACTAATTTATTTAATAAAAATACAAAAATATAAATATGCATATATAAAAATATCATGATGAATCAACACAGACATTCTTTAACTCAATAAATATGGCAGTAATATTAATTCCTTTTTTTAAGGTATACTTTTTTCAGATTATGTTACAACACGGGTGCACAATCTCCCAGCTAGTAATAAATGTGATGCAAAGCAATTAAAAAAAAAAGTATAAGTTCTCCATCTATTTATTATTAAAGGCACAAAAAGCCTTTTTTTAGTGTCTTCTCATTGTCTGTGAGAATCTTCCTTCAGGGGTTTTTAGGCAGAGAGGGTGAAGTATAGATTTTATTTTTATATCTAAATCAATCATATTCATTTACGTTGACTTATTGATTAAGCAAACCCTTACTAAAACAACACTTATTTTTTGTATTTTTTTCCAAGTAAGAGAGTGTAGGCCACTTTATCTAGTAACATAGACATTACCTCCACTAACACTGACCAAGTAACAGATTACTTTCTCAGTCTCGGTCACTGTCATCTCCACCATACATGTCTGCCAGCTTTTTAAATCGAGGTCCCCAGTCACTGAGGTAATCATAATCTTGGTTGCCATCCATAGTAAGTGATTCCAAAGAGCTAAGTGAATTTGCTATAGAATCGTTCCCTTCGTAGGCATATGTCGCTAGTGAATCATAAGGGGGTGCGGTTGGGTCTAAATCATTTTCCTTTAGCCTTCGTTGAATAAAATCTTGGACATCAATGTTTTCCCACAGAGGTGCAGTCCTCCTTATCTGAAATATAGTTTCTGGGATAACATCTCTTCTCATCTTACTTTCTTCTCTTGCTTCTGGATTCCTTAGTGTTCCAATGTCAAAAGCCTGGGTATCTTCTTCTCCACCTCCTTCATCATTGTAAGTCACAATATTGTCTCGGACATCATCCTTTGAGATTATCAAGGGCTCTTTCTTTCTCTGCCTCTTCAGTGCTGCAAACAGCACAACTAAAACTGAAAACAAATAGATAATGAGCTGCAGTGTAGCCTAAATAATGAGATGAACAAAATAGTTAGCACTGAAATGGAGTTAATGCACATTTGCAATGGACAAATAATTTTATAACTGAGAGAAAATGTTTGGAAAATAGGGGAAAACTACTGTCTAACAATAATAAAGTGAATGTTGATTCAGATATAAGAATTACAAATATATAATTTTAAAGTTAGGTTAAAGTTAAGCAATTGTATTATTGATTAGAATTTGCATTTTCAGCAGGAAGCAAAATCTTGTTCCTAATGTTTGTCATTGTGTGGTTCCACACTGGAGAGGAGGTTTCTTTGATCATAGTCCCTAATAATGTTTAGTTTGTTTCATTTCTGTTCTGTGGTGCTTGTCATGCAGACCTTAGGGGTAACATTTTCACAAGTGAGTGTATGGCTACACCTGTGCTGCTATAGCACTATAGTATAGACCAGGGATGGCCAACCTGAGCCTGAGAAGGAGCTAGAATTTACCACTGTACATTGCCAAAGAGCCACAGTAATACATCATCAGCTTCCCCCCCCTCACTCCTAGCACCTCCCACCCACGTGCAGCCCCGCCAATCAGCGCCTGCCCCTCCCTCCCCGGACCTCCCGATCAGCTGTTTCATGGCATGCAGGAGGCTCTGGGGAGAAAGGGGAGGAGCGAGAGCACAGCAGGCTCGGGAGAGGGCATGGGAAGGGGTGGGGTGGGGGCAGGGCCTGTGGCAGAGCCAGGGGTTGAGCAGTGAGCACCCCCCGGAACATTGGAAAGTTGGTGTCTGTAGCTCCAGGCCCGGGGTCGGTGCCTAGACAAGGAGCCGCATATTAACTTCTGAAGAGCCGCACGTGGCTCCGGAGCCACAGGTTGGCCACCCCTGGTATAGACACTTGCTACAGCAATGGAATCACTGCAGTAAATGCACCCCCTTGAGAGGAAGTAGGTAGGTTGACAGAAGAACAAATGGATATAAACTGGCCATGAACAAATTCAGGATGGAAATTAGAAGAAAGTTTCTAACAATACGAGGAGTGAGGTTCCGGAACAACCTCCCAAGAGGAGTTGTGGGGGGCAAACAACTTAATTTAGTTTTAGGATAGAGCTGGACAATTATGAGTGTGATTGTATAACGGATTGCTTGTGATGGTAGGAGTCAGGGCTCAATAGCCCTGGGGCTCACATCCAGTTTGCCTTACATTCCCAAAATCTCATGCTTCAGGGTTTCAGCCAGCCATCTGCAGGGGCCAGGAAGGGATTTTTCCCTCCAATATATTCTGGGAGGTTTTTTTTTTTTTTATCTCCTTCCTCTGAAGCATCAGAGACGCCCATGGCTGGAGATGGAACATTGGATGTGGAGGAACAGTGCTCTGAGGTGGCACCAAGCATTTTCTCTCTCACATGCTTGATTGGTTGGTTCTTGCTCATATGCTCTGAGTCTAACTATGTCTAATCACTATATGTAGGGTTGAGAAGGAATTGTCCCCAAGGTCAGAATGGCAGGGGTCTTAGAGGTTTTTCACTTTCCTCTGCAGCGTGTAGGTGCAGGTGACTTTCCTTCATTATCGAGGTATAACTCACTTAATCATTTCCTTGTTATTGTGGGGGCCTCAGGCACTGGTGCACCTTGGTCCCTCCTGTTCTCTGCCTTTGGCACATCATAGTCTAGTCTCCTGTGGGCTGTAATGCTTTGGTCTCATTTGAGTTGTTGGATTTGATGTGCAGGTGCTGGGTGGTGGTGGAGGCCTGTTATATACAGGAGGAGAGACTAGATGATCTGGTGGTCCCTTCTGTCATTAAACTAGATGATCTGGTGGTCCCTTCTGGCATTATGACCTAGTGCTGTCTATATCTGTGCTTGAGTCATCTTAACTAAGTCTCTCAGGGGCACCTGCGTTTTTAGTGTAGGTCAAGCTTTACGTTCCTAAGGCCCCATTTTCAAAAGTGACAGGCACAGTATAATACAGCTTCTGCTGACGTAGCTATGTTGGCCAGGGGTATGAAGAGGTGTGACCTCTGACAGGGTATAGCTGTGCTGACAAAGGACACAAAAATGCTGTTATACTGACAAAGATCACAGTTTTTGCTGGTATAGCTTATTTCACTTGGGAGATGGGGACTGAAACAAGCTACAGCAGCAAAAGTGGGGTTACTCTAGTGTAGCTGTGTCCACACTAGGAGTGTTTTGTTTGGATAGTATGCTGGTATACCTATACTGGCAAAGCTCTCCTAGTTTATACATGGCCTAGATCCCATTGATTTTCAGTGAGACTTAGGGCTTGTTTTCACAATGGAGCTAAATTGGTGTTGCTGCAATCGATGAAGCAGCATCCGTTTCGCGGGTCTAGTGAAGACATGCTCAATCGATGGGAGAGCGCTCTCCCATCAATTTCTGTACTCCTGCTTAATGAGAGGTGGAAGCAATCTGACAGGAGAGCATTTCCCATCACATAGCATAGTGTGGACCCCACAGTAAGTAGATCTAAGCTACATTGGCTTGAGATAGGCTAACATAACTTAAATTGCGTAGTTTACATCAACCGGCAGCTGGAGTGTAAACCAGCCCTTTAGGTCCTAGGTGCCTAATTCACTTTTGAAAATAGGAATTAGGAGCCTAAGTCACTTAGGCTTTTTTTAAAAAAAATCTTGCCCTAAGAAGCTACAGTCATTGATGCCAAAACTTTTATTGACTTCTGTGCTTGCAGGACTTGGTATCTAGGTCTGTACTAACAGCCACTTATTTAAACAACTGATCCTGTTGCTTTAAGAAATACTAGTACAGCAATCTTCACCTTTGGATGGCGTAATTGAAGCTGAAGTGTGAACCTCTGCAGCAGGAGCTAAAGGACTAAGACCAGTAGCTAGGAGTTACAGCACAGTTAGGTCATCTGTGGATCAGATGTAGAAATGGATGCCTAACTCATGCTAAGAAGTAGGTTACATTTGTGCTCAGCAAGATGAGCCAACTTATACATGAGCACTGGTGAGTAAAAGGAGGAGAGGGCATGCTGGGGACAAGAGAGAACATGGCGAGAAGCTATATGCTTAAATGTGATCCACTGAATGGAGATGGTGCTACAGTTCTGTTCTATATAGTTTCTTTGTGTGTGCAGCAGCCATTTTTAGATTTTTGTTCAATTTCCCCTGTTAGCCAGGAATAGTGGTTAGTCAAGTATGTTTAAGAACTTCACTTATAAGAACCAGAGGCATTTATGAGGGCAGACCTCTTATTGATATGCTTATAAAGGTTCTGTGAATTAGTATTTTTCACAGTCAGATGCTTAGTGCCTCTTACATAAGCTGTGCATGGCATTCATGCTGATTTACCAGCTTCCAGTGCCTGCTTCCTCAGCACTTTCTCCAGTTGTCAAAGCCCTCCTCATCTCCCCAACCCCACCTCACCAGACTTCATCCTAGATCCCTGCATATCTTCTGATGTCCTTGAGGTTGTCTCTCCACTCTCTCCCTGTTCTTCTCCCTTCCATGCCCACCAGTTACCTCCTCCACCCCCTTCCACTTGCAAATGTTTGAAAGTTACTCTCTATATATAGCTCTTCCATTATATTTTAAAATATAGAAAATATAAATGACTTAATAACTGGTTTAATTGTTAATTTTTAAGTATTAGGAGGCTGATTCTGTCATCTGTACGCCTATTGAGTAGTACATTACTCAACTTCATTAAATGGAGGACTACTTGTCAAGTAAGAAAATACTCTGCATGAGTAAGGATAGCAGAATCTAGTCCTACGTTACTATTTGCCTCATATCACATCTTAGTAAAACAGTGACATTCTCATCCCAGTTTTCAGCTTTCTTTTGAGTAGTTGTAATGACTTACAGTCCACATTCAAACCCTCCTATTAAAAAGCAGTTAGTGTGGAAAATGGCCACATATAGGTCACAAGGATCACTTACCTAACAGTATAATGATGCAGAGGAGAATGGCAATCAAAGCACCCGTGCTTAGGCCAGCTGAAAGAAGCAAGGCCTCGGCATTACAGGACTGCATGTTCCCCCGGCTATCACAGGCACACACTCGAATTGTCAGCGTGCCGGTGCTACTCTGGATTGGATAGTCATTGTCAAATATTAAGACTGGCAGGAGATAGGTACTCATTTTACTGCGACTGTATCCATTTCTTCTAGTGAGAATCCCTGCCGTGTTATCTGAAATGGAGGAGCAGAATAACTGTGTGTGACAAAGTGATGTGGTCTCTGGCATGGGGGAAAATAGTGAGTTGACATGCTAGAGTTGCCAACCCTCCAGTATTGCCCTGGAGTCTCCAGGAATTAAAGATTAATCTTCAATTAAAGATAATATCATGTGATGAAACATCCAGAAATTCATCCAACCAAAGTTGGCAAGCCTCTGACATGCAGGACCAGAGTTGTTTACCTTTGTTGTCGACAACAGAGAAGTTGGGATGAACTGCAAATTCGGGCACCAACTCAAAGAAGAATTTGTGGCCTCGAGGAGGCTCATCTTTGTCCACAGCACTAACAGTCTGGACCAGCTATAAGGAAAACAAGGTGTTATGTTCTTAATGGGTTTTTTTTGTTTTTAAATAAGACAGCATTTTCGTATAGCATATTGTAAAATACTCTATGCAATTATATTTGAAGAAGCCACCCAGTGCCCAAGAGTAAGTGTGCTGTGTGGTGGTCTCACGTTAAAACAAGAAGAGCTTCTGTTAAACACATCAGCTCTTTCATTTTTAACTTCACATCCACTTAACAGCACACAAACAAGGGCCTGCTCCTGGTGGCAGCAGGCAGCTTTCTGTTCTAGTTAGTTCTCAGTGCCCTGCATTGCTGTGTGAAGGGTGCCCCTCTGGCCAATCCAGCCTCCTCCCATGCCCTTACATAAGTCAGCAGCTACTTCACACACTGTGCTCTGTAAGTGGGAAACATGGGTTCAGGTCCTAGTCCACATATTTTTTCTCCTGGAGATAAAGTTAAATATTGCAGAAGCAGAATTCTTAGATGTTGGGGGCTGGGGGAAGGAGAGGGTGGAGAAATCTCTTGCATCACTTTAAATGGACACCTCTGGTTGTGGAATGGCACTGGTGGAAAAGAGAGGGCAGTCAAGATCAGTTGTGAGGGGAAGATAGTAGCCCTGTCATAGGGCCATGGGAGCCAGCATGCATAAAGAGGAGGAAAATGTTAAGGGTTCCTTCTGGAATGCAGAAGACTCCCCTGCGGAGCTGGTGCTAACACACTGGAGGCCTTAAACAGGAATATTTTGCCCCTCCTCCCCACAATACTAAAACAGGAAAATTCTTATAATAAAAACTGAATAGGGGGCCCCTTGAGCTGATCGGGGCTCTAAGCAATGCTTAGTCTGTTTATGCTTAGCACCTGCTCTGCTCCCCTGCCACATTAAAAATAATTTTAGAAAAAGAAAACAAGTACTCTGGTATTTTTCAGACTAATTTACGATGTTGAAAGTTGCTAAAGCTGGGAAAGCGAACACAGTAAGGAAGAGTGAGTTCAGTACCGATATTATATTAAGCATTGTGCAGTTATAACATGATGTCATTACATTTACTATGCTATAAACTGTGATAATTCATATGTACGGTAAAAATGAATACTGGATTGTTTACATTCACTAACTATTGTAGTACCACAGAAATCCAGCATGTTTTGCAATGTCCTGCTGCCGGAGTTGTGGCTCTATCCAAAAGGAGAAGCTTTGGGCTTAATCAGGTGTCAGGATAGCTCAGTGGCATGAGTGAGTGGGTGGATTTCGCAGAGAAAGGATTTGTGGCTGGACTCCAGAATAAGTCTCAGCAGAAAACTCTCCTTACCACTTCTTTACTCCTGGGCAGAGAGCTCCTCTAGCACATGCTGTGAAGATGGACCTGCTTTTTATGATATTGCGGTGTGCTGAGTGCCTCATTTGAGATGCTAAGTGTCTCCATTGTGCTGGGCATCTTCCGCTTCCACTGACTTCAAAGGGGTTTGTTATCAAAAGGTTTATGCATGCAGCTTGTTTCGCTGAGATTTCCAGAGCACATGCATAGCATTAACTGTCCAAGCAAAAGCAGTAACTGCTAAATAATACTATCTTAAGCTTTTGTAGCAATTGAGTTAGACAGTTCCCTTAAAACACCTTTCTGAATATTAATTTCAATGAGAATTAAACACACTCATTCAATATTTTATATAGTTATTCTGTTTGGGACTTAACTTAGACTCTACTGACAATACAGCAAGAAAATATAGTAAAACACTAGATGAATAGTTGGCTCTGGAGTAATTTAATTATAGTCAGTAGAGTTACACTGTTGTAAATCAGGTGTGAATGGAGAATTTGGCTCATCAACTTCCTTGGCATTATTCCTCATTTACACCAGCGTTGGGGAGAGCAGAATCAGGGTCTTTATGGTTTCCTGTTATCAGAACAGAACCTGTGAGGGAATTCATGAATGTCATGGTCCTTCATGATGAACAGAATATAGTTAAAGCAGGATTATGCAATATTTCTTAAAATTAATGAGGCTCTCAAGTACACATTAAGATCTCTACATTTTGAAAGCAATTAGGACCCTGACACTTGGGGAACTTTTTAAATACATTGGGCCAAGTTCACACTCTTTACAAAGGAGCTCTGTTGGCATGTCATTGAACCTGTAATTCCACTATCACTTTTTTCTCTAAATATTCCCAGTGTTGCTACCACTGCTACTGGCAGTAGCAATGGTGGATGTGATAGTGTAGGCATGGGTTTAGGTAGCTACAACATTTTAAGCCCCATGTCGCCTAAGCCTACAATTCCAGTGCCATTATAGCAGAAATTCCTTATGGTGGAAGGCTAGCAGAGTATCAAATTGACTGAAAAAAATTTCCTCCTGAATTTTTGTAGAGGTCTGAAGGACAATGTGAGAACAAAAACATCAGGTAGAAGAGAGAGAATTAGAATAGTGTGGATATTTGTCCAAATATTGCTAGGAAACATCCCGTAAGAAAATACCCAACTAGAATAGCTACCAAAGCATTGTAGCTGAGTATCATGTGGCTTTTCAAGATGTAATCAGTGAGATGTTTGTAAGATCCACATATGATTCCCTTCAAGTGAAAATAATATCAAGAGTGGACAATTGTGGCAGAAATAGAGGAACCTAATTACACTAAAAAATTATTGTGAGAATAATTCTGCAGAAAAGGGGAAAAAAACAACCCTTATTATTTGTTAAAGGTATTGGTTGTCTTGAAAAGATGGAAGAACAAAGGGGGGGAAATGAAAAAAAAATATTGCAGGCAAAGTTTTCCAAAACAAACAAACAAAAAATAGAAACATTATGAGGTTAGCTTTTGTAGATCTAAAAATCATGAATAAAACAGACTAAAGTCAATCCTAGATGCAAAAATTAAAGAGATTTAGCCATTCTGATTTTTGGTATGGTAGTGATACTGTAAAATCTAGGGCACAATGTTTTGCTATTTAAAGTTTGTGGTATAAAATGAAATACATGCTTTTTCCATTTTGAAACAGTTCTGAATTTGGAGTTGTACTCACGCTTCACAGAGATTTCAGAGAGATGCCTGACATTGTACGATTTATGAGAGTTTTTTTTCAAGAAAAAAGAAAAGGAGGACTTGTGGCACCTACAGCTCACGCAAGCTTATGCTCAAATAAATGTGTTAGTCTCTAAGGTGCCACAAGTCCTCCTTTTTTTTTTTTTTGCAGATACAGACTAACACGGCTGCTACTCTGAAATTTTTCAAGAAAGTGACTTTTACTCAACTCAAATGTGATTTCAAGCATATCAGACCTATTGAAAAAATGCATTCCTTTACGTTTAGCTGGCCTGGTGAATGAACTCAGATTGAAAAATTCAGCATTGTCAGTATTTCTACCTTTCTTAGGAGGATCAGTGTGAGGCAGCTCATTGGGATTTATAGGATAAATTCCCATTCCTGAAGGGATCACTCAGCTTTTCAAGTGCTGATAATGTAAACCTGGGATGTCCATACAAACACTTCATTTTTATATCCAGCACAGAGTAGTTGTACAGCCATTTAAACAATGTAGGCCGAGCAGTGCAACCTTTCTTCATGAGCACTTAGGCCCAGTTCCTTGAAGGTATTTAGGTCTCTGTGTGATTTCATAACTTTGAGGATCTGGGTCTTATTCCAACCGAAGTCAGAGGGACACCCCATGAGTGAATGCTCGCAGACATGAGGTGGGGTTCCACAGATGTGTAGGTGCTGGAACTAGAGGTGCTGTGGGTGCTGCAGAACACGCCGGCCTGAAGTGGTTTCCATTATATACAGGGTTTACAGTTTGGTTCAATGGCTCTCAGGACCCCAACTATACAGATTGTTCCAACACCCCTGTACATTCGGCCCCTGTTTATATATCTGTCACAGAGTGCCATCTCTTTTTCACATACTGCAGATGATTTCGATGCTACCGTGTTTTCTCCTCATTGCTCCAGACTACTGTAATTGTAAGTCACTCAGCATGCTTTAGACGATTCTCTTAAAGGCAGAACTGAAAGTTTCTTTATAAAAATCCAAGTAAGTCTTTTGTATGAATATGCATGAAGGCAATGGGCTGGGACAGAAAATATAGCAAAATGTTTGGGGAAAATATATTTACCATAATATTTTAACAAAAACTTGAGACAGCCAACACGTCCATGAGATGCTTGGCACTTTGCCACACGCACGCCTTTTCAATACGTCACTGTCAGTGTATATTGGTTATCATTATGAAACATGACACCTTTCTTTGAAAACAGCAGTTTTCATTCCCTTTGCATAAGGCAGCTGTGATGTCACTTGCTATGAAACCAGGAAGATTCCTGAGGAGTTCAGGGAGGCTAATTTATTTAAACAGTCCCTTCTTTGGAGTTTTCAAACAACTCAATTAACTTACAGCATAAGTTTTGTACTTTGCAATAATGATAATGTATTCTTAACCTGGGGATGCTTAACTGTCATGGCTTCTGAATTTTGCTTTTGTTCTGCTACATATTACGGAGCTGATTGGAGTGTAGCCTTGAATTCAGTTGAATGATTTGAGCTTTAAGTTCTAGTAATTTGTGACTTTGCCTGAAATGAACATAGATATTGCATGACACTAGATGGCTTTTCAAATGTCTACACTATTGTTTGTTTCTCTCATTGACTGTTTGTGAGATATCAAACATCAAAAAAGTTACTAGTCCCCTGATTGACCAATTTTTTATTAACTTCAGTGTAGGGGTATGTCTACACTTACAGTGGCATGTAAAGTACACACACTGCCTGCCCTCCTAACACAGGAATAAATAGCAGGGTATATACCCAACGTGGCTCTCTACACGCCCAAGCAGTGCCTCCCACATCTATTTTTAGCAATGTAGGGTCCCACTACCATCCTATTGATAAAGACTTTCCCTGCTGTCTCCCCCCACTACTAGAGCCCTTCACTGGCACGCTGTCATTACAGAGTGCAGTGTGCACACAGCCTGCTTTTCATTTTGTCATGTGGCTACATGAGCCCTGCATGTCACCACTAGTCTAAACAAGGCCTAGGAGTGAATATCACAAATCTCAAACCTTCAATCACGGTATTATCATTTCCTGAAATTTGTTCATCTAGTTATGTGCTGCACATATTTTGTCAAGGGTCTGCCACAAAAATCCCCCCCTAAATCCATGATAAACTATGAAAAATATGCTGAGGGGGAGATTGTCATTGGACTTTGCTGAATGTGTAGGAAGGAGGGCACAAAGAGACTTTCCTACCATGCTCCCCTTGGGATGATGTGACTCCACTATCCCCTGAGTATATCAATGATCAATCATAATGGTAAGTGGGAAAGATGAAGATGTAGAAGAAACTGGGAGGGACTGTCCTTTTTAGGAATTCTTTCTAAAATATCTGTCCTTTGATGTAGTTTGATGCATTTTGAAGGCAAATTATTTACTCATCAGAAGTTGGCTCTAACCCCAGAGATAATTACCAACATGTCAGAGGTCAGAAAATCTTTCCCCTCTTCCTCCGTTTAAAAGGATTGCTGAGTTTTAACATATCACCCTACTAAGTCAATGGATGCCTACCCATAATTCAGCTACAGGTCTGTACAACAATGCATGATCAATATTTATCAATGGTGTCATGACAATTATGCCTTTCCCTGCTCCTTCCCAGCCTGTGGAGAAAATACAGAATAATGAAAGGAAAAATATCATCTTCCCAAATAAGATGAGCTCTATCTATGCCCTGATGTTTGGGAGCTCAAAAATGGCAAGAGAGAATATAGCACCAATGAGCAAAACAGTCTTGTTGTTGATCATTATTGTTAATGTGGTCTCAGCAAATATAGGGAGTTGATGAGTTGATATCCTGGAGTTGAATTTTGCAATCATTGATTCATTCCATTGCAGTTCCATTAAGGTAAAACTCCCTGGCTTCCATGGAGAGAATTGCCTGACTCTGCCCCTAGTTCAGCTCAGGATCATGTACTGCTCTTAATGAGCTCATAGAATAAGGTTGTGAGAGGCTCTTGTGCAAGAGCTTTCCACAATAGCAGTCCTTGTGCTTCTGGAGCTCCATCACAGAAAAAGTGACACTTAAAAGAGGACAAAGATGAGTTGGGGCCAGGATCCTGCTGCTCCCACCTTAGCCCACATTACCAGTCTGTGGAACAGATCTGGAACTCATCCTAATGGATGAAGCAGAGGTTATATTTCCATGTGAAAAAAGCAATTCTAGAGATGATGCCCTTCCTCAATAGACTCTCTCATCACTGTCGCCCCTGGATATTGCAACTCTGTACTGCTCCCCCACACACAGCTGCATCATATATGCTACAATCTACCCTCTAATATTGGCTGACATTGAACACAGGTATTGTAAGTTGGCAATGGAGAGGAATAATTGATATTTCTGGCTGCTTCCTGATGTGAATGAGATTTAGAAAGTGGTGTGATTAACAGCTAAGCTCAATTAAAAGAAAATCTTAAAATTAACTACATATACTTATCTTCTCTGTCTAGCCCTCCTGCTGTGACCATCAGCGTTAAATGCACTGATGTCGTGCAACAGGAAGCAATTACAATTCTAACAGGTTGGCTGCTTTAGGTGAGCTCTAAAATAAGGTAGAATAGTATGAAATGAATAATAGTATATTCTAATATATTGTACAGTATGCGCTATCATACAATAACAGTATTGTACAGTATATTAAAATAGGCAACAAAACTGAAGACTATTTGGAATATAAATACTATGTCCAAAATGTTCACGTATGTGCATTTCAATCCATAATTATATTCAGACATCTAATTAAAAGTGACCTGATTTTAAATGTGTTGAGCCCTTGCAGCTCCCAATGAAGCCAGCTTTACATAAGTGCCTAAATATGAATTTGGGTGCCTAACTTTAGATATCCATGCTTGAAATTTTTTACTTGAATCTCCTACTTTCCTGCAGCCACAGAAACCTGCAAATATCACATCCCTGCATATGTAACAAGTCGGAGGCAGTACTTTGGGGAATAATATTTGATGCAGATAATGTCTGTAGCATTACTACTGAATTTGCCATTTGGGGAAAATAATTTCTGGAATTACATGCTGAGCTCATGCTATTTGGAAGGAGCATCTGAATAGCTAAATACAAGGCCTCTGACAGCTACTTTTTTTTAAATGCACACATTTGCTCTAAATCTGCTCTCTTCCTTTTTAGCAACGTAAAACTTGGTGGGGATGTAATGGGAAGAATGTTGACTTACTAGAATCCACACAAATGTTACCCAAAGTCAAGTAAAATCTTTAAGCTCTTAAATATTGTGACAGGGTCAGGACAGTTGGCTACAGGAGAGTAATAGAAAGCAGATATATTAGCCCCAGGTTAAATAGGTCACTTTTCCCTGGATAAGGTAACAGGGAAAGTTCCAGAACAATCAGGAACCTTCTGGAGACAATTAAGACAGACAGGCTGATTACAACACCTGCAGCCAATCAAGAAGCTGCTAGAATCAATTAAAGCAGGCTAATCAGGGCACCTGGGTTTAAAAAGGAGCTCACTTCAGTTTGTGGTGGGCGTGTAAGGAGCTGGGAGCAAGAGGTGCTAGGAGCTGAGAGTGAGAATGCAGACTGTTGGAGGACTGAGGAGTACAAGCATTATCAGAGACCAGGAGGAAGGTCCTATGGTGAGGATAAAGAAGTGTTGGGAGGAGGTCATGGGGAAGTAGCCCAGGGAGTTGTAGCTGTCGCACAGCTGTTCCAGGAGGCACTCTAGACAGCTGCATTCCACAGGGCCCTGGGCCGGAACCCGGAGTAGAGTGCGGGCCCGGGTTCCCCCCAAACCTCCCAACTCCTGGTCAGACACAGGAGGAGTTGACCTGTACTCTGGGTTCACGAAAACGGCCAAACTGAGGGCTGCCATGAATCTCGGAGACAAGCAAATCCACCAATAAGCGCAAGATGCACCAAGGTAGAGGAGGAACTTTGTCACAATATAAATAATATAGAAAGATCTGAGGGCCAAAAACAAAATGGAGGAAATAATAAAATAATAAAAAAAAGTATATAAAAGGGATAAAAGTATCTATGTAGACACATCTTGGGTGATGCTGCTTTAGTCCTTTGTGCTCCTTGAGAATCACATTGTCTCAAAATTTCTGATTGTTGTCAACCAGGTGATGCAGGGGCAGAGTTAAGATTGTTTGAGTGATATTAAATGAGCTTAACTGTACTTTCTAATACACTGAATATATTATATTTTTTGGGGGGAGGAGGCAAGGTAAGTAGTCCCTCACATTAGAATATCTAGATTTTCTAACACTTGTATTTGTGACCAAACAGCAACTTCAAAACAGCCTTCTCTTTGAAGGCTTAAACTTTTTTTTAAGTGATAAATTATGTTCAACCTTTACTCCAGTTTATCTAAGGTTTCTGAAGAGGAGTGATCAAGCAGATAAATCAACTGCAAAATGCAAAATATTTGTCTCTAAAGTATTATTGCAGAATATGAACTTGAAGAATCAAAAGGAAAAGGAAAATGTAGGCAGTTAGTCAATTAACTCCCATGGAAAGTCAGTGTCCAACTCCTACTAAGTCTTATAGGTCACTTTGAAGATCTGAGCCCTAATTTACACTCAAAGAATGGGAAAGTGTTGTGAATTACACCCACACATTTAGTTGGGAAGCTAAATTGTAATTTGTGCATTATTGAGTATTCCATACATTTGGCGTTTGGAAAGGTATCATTTAAGAGGAGGTGACAAGTAGCCAGTCTGGGTGGAACTTGTTCTGTGACCATACCCCCAAATTTGAGTTCCCTCACTCAAAATATTACATATGCTTAATCTTGCTTTGCTTTGCCCAGTTCTATTAAAGCTTTTACCATGACTCACATTGATATCAATCACTGAACTGAGATTCTAAAAATTATTTGTCCACAATCTTGTACTATACAAAGAGGTTTTGTTGCACAGACAGAAATCTGGTCATATACCAGCAATACAGACTTGCTGGCCAGAATTATCTGAATGTATTTCTGTTGAAAAAGTAATTAATACATTATAAAATAAAACTACCAGAGTACAATAAACAGTAATTGGATGAAATTTCTAAGCTCATTACATAGATCTCAAACCTTGGTCACACATGAAAATGTATGTCACAGTGGTATCCTAATTATAAACATCACATTATTTTGTGACAAGGTGTACCATTAGGCTTAGAGTTTCATGTGCTTATTTCATTATCTGTTATAATTCCTACCATTATTTGCATTTAATTTAGTATTGCTGTTACTGTATATATTATTTTACTGTATTATGTGCATCAAAAGTAATGAAAATATTTGTATGAAAAAGAATCATATTGGCAGTGAAAGTCCTTGATACAAACCAAGGCAATTCCGGTCAAAGTATGTTATATTATCCTTCCAACTCACGGCCTGGCTCATACAATTGGTGACACTGGGTGAATAAAGTGAACAGAATGTGACTCAGTTGAGCCATTGGCTGCACATCTGCCACCTCTTTTTTTTCTTTCCTTTTCCAAAATAACATTCAAATGTGCTTCGTGTTTCAATTGCTACCTTACACTCAATCTGTACTTCCTGACGTTCCCTAGTTTATAAGGTGAAATCTACACATACAGAGCTTACCCAAGAGGGCTCTACACTTTTTCTATCATGGGCTTCTGCCTCTGAATACAGTCTGGCCCTTAACTTTTAATTCCTTAGAAATCCATTCCATACTGAGATATTTTTAATGCAATGTTTCCACACAGAGTGAATGTTTATAGTGAAGGCATAACTCTGTGAACAAAGGTGTTAAAAACTGAAATGTCAACTGACCCCATGATAAACAGAGAGACAAGATGGGTGAGGTCATATCTTTTATTGGACCAACTTCTGTTTTGATAATTGTTTTGGGTTCCTTGAATGATCATGGAGTATGTTTCCTGATTTTTTTTTCTTCCCGGTACATGGCAGTATGTGATGAAATTGGTCCAATAAAAAATAGTACCTTACTCACCTTGTCTTGCTAATGTCTTGAGAGCAACACAACTACAACAACACTGCAAACAGCAATGGAAGATAACAATTTTTGCTGTTTGAAATGAAATCTCCACAACATGAGGAGAAAGGAAGCAAAACTTACCAGTGACATCTACTTCATGAGTAAATCATAGAATCATAGACTATCAGGGTTGGAAGGGACCTCAGGAGGTCATGTACTCCAACCCCCTGCTCAAAGCAGGACCAAACAAAACATCATCCCCAAAGGACTCAAATCTATAGCTCTCTGACCACTACATAAACATCGAAGTTGTGCAATAAAATCTACCTCACACACATTCTCTCTCTGATATCCTGAGACTACCATAGCTACAACAATGATGCAACCATCCATAGTAAATAGAAGATTGTAATAATTACAATAGTAATAGAATATTTCTCTATATCCATGATATGTGTGTTTTGCTGCACTATCTACCTGGAACTTTTATTCTCTTTTCTCCAAGCTAGTAAATTGCTTCCTCTTTAAATCTGTTTTAGTTTATTAAAAGGATGTGTTGATCCAGTTTGTATAAAGCAAGAGCCATTCTGGACCTTTGCACAAATTCGAATCTAACGCAAACTGAATCTTAACCAAGGTCTGATAAAGTTGACATATCTTTTTAGCTTTAAAATTATAGTTCCATATCACAATTTCTTGTTTCTGTCAGGTACCATAAATATGTGAGATTTCCAAAATTGGATTTTTGCATATTTCAAGTTATCAATAGATCATATAATGCTTTGGTAAGCATGCAGACAAGAAGAATTATCTAAACATATGAAATTTTAGTGACTTATCCATGACTCCTTCTATAAAAGAGATTTGTGACGAAGGCTATTAAATCATTACCTAAAAATAAAATATTGTGTATGTGTTATATTAGAGCCAAATCCTGCATTCCTTGTCCACCTGAAATGTCTACTGAATTTGGAAATACAGTCAGAAGATTTATTATTTATTATTTTTCATCCATGCGAATCAAGATTGTCATGAAGATGTTAGTCTCCCTTGTGAGTAACTCTAGAAATGAATAAAACACAGCAACAGAAGATACAGGCATAAATTTGCTGGTAGATTAAATATGCATTTACCTGTCCTGCTTTTGCATTTTCACAAACAAAAGTTTCATAATATTTAGCAAATTCTGGTGCATGGTCATTTATGTCTAAAATCCTGATGAAGACAGGTATCTGGCTACTTTGCTTAGGATTATCTGGAACAAGAAAATAATTTATAATTTAGCTAAGGAATAAAAGGATTGGAAAGATTTACAGTTCATGTAAGAGAAGTGAAATTATCAAGTATATTTCATCTAATTTCTCCCCTACCCCACAACATAAAAGAAATGTTCTTTACAGTTATGTTCAGTTTTCTACTGGTATATAATTTAATATACTTAAGACTCATATTTACATTTTAAACCCATTACATTATTTTTAAAAGAAAAATGTTATATTAAGGCAAAACTATCTCAGTCTAAATTGATTTGCAGTTGAAAACAGAATTTTAAATTATCCAAGGTGTCTGTCTTGCCAATGTATTCCAATCAGCAGTGAGTGTATGCATGCTTATTTTCTGGGATCTGTGTCCTAAAATGGAGTTGCTGAGGTTAATCCAGGGGGGATAGATATATTGTATGGATCAATTCAAAGCCCTGTCTAGCTACAAAGGTAAGGAAGAATGTATCTGACACCTTTGTCATTAATGTGCCGCTCCAAGTAACCTCCTAGGCCAAACCATAGTCAATGGGATGAATAAAGTGAAGCAAATATTGGCAGTTGGGCCTGTGTTTGGAGAAAATAGTTTTCTTAAAGAAAAAATGGTATGGCTCTTTCTAAAAGATGGTCTGTGTATCCTATATGCTCATCACAGCTCATACAATGTTAATCTCACTACTTCCCAAAGTGAAGGAAGAAGTTGTAAGGAGGAGAAAAATAGTGTCATAGAACGTATCACTTAATCAATTGTGGTGTGCCACTTTGGAAGATACAAGGTCAGATTTTCTTTTCTGCCCGGGGGGAAGGGTAATATATTAACTTTACAGGCCTCTAGTTGTGACTGGGGCTGGGTTGATCTCTGGCGTAAATTAGAGCAGCCTGAAGGCCAATCTAATGTCTGCCCATGGTCCCAAAGGACCATTCTGATGGTCTGGAATTGCTGGAATGCTCTAACCATGCCCTCATTTTCTTATAAATTTCCCCTTTCCCCTAGAGGCTGAGGGAGCAATGTAGAATCACTATGCTGGCTCTGTACCAATTTATGCAAGGGAAATCCTCAGGAAGCCAGTTATGTTGGCTTTGTGCTGCTCTGCACAACTGAAATGGACCTGAATTTTTTTTTTTTAACTATGGGGAAAAGTAAGAAAATCATGAAATAATAAGTTTTTAATTAAAATTTACCCCTATTGAGTTTTCTGGCTTGTAGTTAGCAAATGATATGCTTGGCTGAAATTTTTAAAGACAGACAAGGGTGAATCTGGTAAAAAAAATTAAAACAGAAATTTGTTATAGAATTGCCAAATTTTCATGTTCTAACATTCTCTTCAGATAAGCCATCTCCAACTCACTGATTTCAGTTGCTATAACAGTGATATTGTGCCAGGGGTTTTCTTCCCGATCAAGTGGCTTTGAGATGAATATAGACCCATTTCCTGAATAGATGTTGAATATTCTGTCGAGGTCAGTGTGTCGATCCACAGAATATCTGTCAAGATATAATACAAGTGTGTATCACCCTCTTCTATTATATTTTCCAGTTTTGCTTACTAACCACCATTAAATGCTTCCAGTTTTACATTAGGAAAGGCTACCTTAAAATTTGCAATATGGTATTACCTAAGGTTCCCTGTACTTACTATAGGGAATAACTAGTGCAGAGTACTGTAAATATTGAGTTAAGTTATTTAAGACATTGGCTCTTTCTGAAAGATGGGGTGTAAACTCCATATGCTTAGCATAGCCCATACAATGTCAGTTTCATGGCATTGGTCTTAAATAGGATTAAAGGGTAACACATCTGTATAGGAAGCTATTCAGTATGAGTCATTTTACAAAATATATTTTAGCCCAGAAATATAACAAATTCTGGAATGATAGTGAGTTAACTCAGACTGAATTGTCTTTAAGATTTTCACAAATGATTAGAGATTTTGGATGCTTCAGTTTTTTGGGTGCTTAATCTCAGACACCATCACAGGAATTTAATTTCGGTAACCATTGAGCATCCGCTCTCTGAAGACAAGGCACCTTTGGTTTTTCTCAGGATGGGCAGAAAATCACTCGAAAATATTTTTTTAAATTTTGGCTTTTGCATTTGTTGAGCTCTCTTTTCCTTCCAAAAAGATTAACTTACATTTATAGTCATCCTCTGATTTAGTGAGCTAGTGACCATTAGCCACAAACCTGTTGTGTGAAGAGCGTATGCGTAATTTGCTTGATGACATCATTTTGCCCAAAAATGTGCACGTAGATCATTCAGCGTTGTCTCACTTTCAATCAGAAATGTAGCTGAAGCAGGTTTCACAATAATTTGCATGGTCTATGCACTAATGTACAAATGGTCAGTGTTATGCATGTCAGTTTAGACCAGGGGTGGGCAAACGTTTTGGCCTGAGGGCCACATTGGGGTTCTGAAACTGTATGGAGGGCCAGATAGAGAAGGCTGTGCCTCCCAAAATAGCCTGGCCCTGCCCCCTTTCCACCCCCTCCCACTTCTTCCACCCTGACTGCCCCCCTCAGAACTCCCAACCCATCCAACCCCCCCTGCTCCTTGTCCCCTGGCCACCCCCTCCCAGGACCCCCCGCCACTAACCGTCCCCCTGGACCTCACCCCCTACCCAACCCCCCCTGCTCCCTGTCCCCTGACTTCCCTGACTCCTATCCACACCCCCGTCCCCTGACAGGCACCCTGGGACTCCCAAACCTATCCAACCGCCCTGTTCCCCATCCCTTGAGCGCCCCCCTCCAGAACCTCTACCTCTTATCCCCCCGTCCCCTGACTTCCCCCTGGGGCCCCCTGCCCCTTATCCAACCCCCTCGGTCCCCGCTTATCATGCCGCTCAAAGCACCAGGACCGGCGGTCATGCTGCCGCGCAGTCTAGAGCACCAGGGCAGGCTGGCGGCTCTCACAGTTGCGCTGCCCGGCAGGAGCTCATAGCCCTGCTGCCCAGAGCGCTGGCTACATGGCTAGCTGAGGCTTCAGGGGAGGGTGGACACCAGGGGAAGGGCCAGGGGCTAGCCTCCCTGGCCGGGAACTCAAGGCCCTGGCAGGACGGTCTCGTGGGCCAGATGTGGCCCACGGGCCATAGTTTGCCCACCTCTGGTTTAGACAATAATAGCAGATGCGCTAACAGTTACGGCAGTAGCACAAGGCCAAACATTTACCTCCTAATTGTTATGACTTTCTCACAGTAGTTTCCTATTTAATATGCTGTACAAATGTTGATCATTAAATATTTAAGAAGTAGAACATGGTAGATGGTGTATCTCTACAGGGGATTGTTTCATTCACTGGGCCTGTTGCAAGGTGTGATGCAGAATGCTGAGTTCCATCGACCCGCAGAGCTGCATGTTCATCCAACAGAAATCACCGTCTTGAACACCTTATATAAGCTGGCCAATAGGGACAAATAAGGTAAAATAGCATTGCCCTGAAAATGATATAAGCAAGAGTTCTGCAAAGCAGCGTGTGTTTGTTATAATCAGGCTTATACACTTTTGCCTGACCCCCATATTTTTCCATTTGAAAAAACATATTGTGATGTATTAATTCTGTTTGCCATCACTAGATCTCCACAGATATTTGATTGCTCAATTTCTTTCCACTTGATCACTGTAGGCCTGATCCTGTAATGTGCTAAGTGCCCTTAACTGTCACTTCACTCATTTGTGTCCTCTACTGTCACTGAGCTCATTTGGAATTAAAGCTGCTATTTACTGCTGAGGATCAGACCATATGCCATTTACTTTACTACATTTTGAGAGAAAGATGAAATGAGCATCTACATCTAAAGCATTTTACACCATGCATGAACTGATATTTACTTTATCGCATTCTTGGTAGTATCTGGATCTTGAGCTATCACTTGCCCAATGATAGTTCCCTCCTTGGAATCTTCATCTACTTCTATTATATAAGAGCTCCTGCTGAACACTGGAGGTTCGTCTATGTCTTCCACAGAAACTTTGATGAGAGCTGTGTCCTTAAATGGCCCCAAGTGGAAAAAGCGTGGGTCAGGATGAGTGTTGGCTGCCTCCACTCTTAAGGAGTACAGCATCTTGTTTTCAAAATCCAACTGCTAGAGAACAAATGATAAAAAACTGGGGTCAGTTTACAAGAAATGTTAAAAAAAAATACAGCACTAAAATAATAGGGGCAGGAGTTATCAGGGACCGCATTAGCAGGGTTCTTACATGCACATACTCAACTCATCAGTCACAGCAATATAGAGCCAATTATAGATGACTAAGGTACAGGACAGGGGATTCTTCATCCTATTATGCAAAATGTAGCTTGGTAATAGTGATTAGGAAGTTGGTAAAGTCACTTTCTCCTTTCATTGAATTGTAGAATTGGAAGGGACCTCGAGATGTCATCTAGTCCAGTCCCCTGCACTCGTTGCAGGACCAATTATCTAGACACTTCCTGACAGCTGTTTGTCTAACCTGCTCTTAAAAATCTCCAATGCTGGAGATTCCACAACCTCCCTAGGCAATTTATTCCAGTTCTTAACCACCCTGACAGTTAGGAAGTTTTTCCTAATGTACAGCTTAAACCTCCCTTGCTGCAATTTAAGCCCATTGCTTCTTGTCCTATCCTCAGAGGTTGTAACAACCTTTTATGTACTTGAAAACTCTTACCGTGTTTCAAAGCAATTAAAATCTGCTGTACTCTAGACATACAATAATGAACATATTCCATATTGAAATCTTGTAAAGGGGATTAATACTAGTGATGGGAAAATCTCAAAGGCATCATCATTTGGGATAAGCTTCTAAAGGCTTGCATGTTGAGCCTAAATTTATATAAAATTGCTTTTTGGAACAATCAATCCAGAATATTAGAGCTAGAGCTTTCTCATGAGTGTATTTTTGAATTTCCTTATTATGGCCAGTGTTAGGAATACCATGGGAAAAAGCTTTTCTATTGGCAATCTGATACATCAGATTTGAGATGAAACTTGGAAGAAGGGCAGAAAATGGAAGGAAAAAGGTTTTAGTATGAGTGATGTGGGTTTTCTTAAAAGGTTTTTTTGTTTGCCAGACTTTAGGTTGGTTTAGCTATGAGACTGTGTCCATCAATAATTACATAATTATGACAGTGGTTAGCTTGGTTTTACCATTTATATTCTATGCTGTATTTAATCTCTTACAAATATGTATATTATTTTTATAGGATTCTGATGCAAATATTCCCCATAAACATGATTTATAAAACTGTATTTATAATCTAGTACTGGGTCAATCAAAAGTGGAATAGAATGAACTATGTGGGTCTGAGTTTTTTGTAGATCTTGACTATGATATCCAGCATATTGTTGTATCAAAATAAAATAAAAATGAGTTGTTCTAGCTCCAGTTTCAACTTTGATTCACATATTTGTTATATTAAAAAAATTACATTAAAATAAGTTAAGGTTGCAAAGTCAAGCACTCAAAAATTTAGGAAGTACCAGAATTACAGTAGCCCAGACACATTCACTCAGCCTTATTTTGCATAAAAATGTGAAAATAATTCATATTTTTTCCAATTTTTTTCATTTTCAAAATGGGATTGCCAATTCTTTATCAGAAGCACTTTGCAAAGGTTCTCAGCTGATGAAGCTTAAATGAGTTTGGATTTATGTACCTGCATGCAAGGTTTGGGTTTTACGGTTTTATTCATATTTTCAGGGGTTCACATGTTCAGTAGAAAAAAAAAAATGAGGCTAATGGCTGAAATGGAAAGTATCATGAGTTACCCCATATGATCTGTCTCAACAGCCCAAGGACAAACCCAAAATAGTGTGAACTGTAGCCTAAAATGTGTATTCAAATAACCTCAAAATAGTTTTCAATATGCTTATCTGGCCAATTTCAAGCCCTAAAGAATCACAGATTGTCTGTGAATTCAAGTTCTGTATATTCCTTTTATCTGAGAGCACCTGTTGACATGTCATGTAACTGTCAAGGTATGATGGAAATAGGGCAGATTTTAAGTAGGCTGGAGGTTTGAGTTGAACCTTTCTTGCAGCTCTAGAAGAAATCCCTCAGTGGAGAGACAGGAAGGCTACAGGAGGATAGGTTATCTATGGTGGGTTAGTTCTCTTTAGAGGTGCGAGTTCATCAAACTTAGACCTTCAGGCAAACCTACAACATTTTGTTCACCTCAACCCCTTGTGAACCACGCTGCAGAGTTCAGATGTTGAACCCCTCCAGGTTTTCATGCCTCTACTTCAAAACTATTGTTTGTGAGAGTGTCTCTTTGATAGACAGCAGCTGTTGAGAATATTGCTTTATGTGAAATGACATGCCAAGAAAATTCCCCCAAGCCTTGGGAATAACAATAGCTGATGAAAAAAGAGGACAACAAAACTAATACAGTTTCTCATCAGGTGACCCCAGGTAAGACTTTCCTTTGCCCTCCCCCTTGAGGAAAGAAAAAACCCACCTGGAGTGCTAAGTGTAATAAAAAGAGAGGGAGGAAAAATAAACCTTTTTGATGGTTATAATCCCTTCCTGTGTGTCCTTGTCAGTGATGATATCAAACATGTCTGATCCTTCCCCTTTGGAAATGCTATATTCAATCTCAGCATTTTCACCCACATCGAGGTCATTGGCTTTTATTCTGCCGAGAGGAGTCCCAAGTGATGCAGACTCAGGAGAGCTGAATTGGTAAGTACCTGGAAAAGTTAAATCAAACTTTTTTTTAGTCTTTCATCTCTCTAAATAATGCCTTTTGTTTCCCCTAGATTTTTTTCTTTCAGTTGCCTTGAAAGTTGAAACATTCTAAGAAAAGTGCTCTTAGTCATCAGGAGTAAACTTTAAAACAAAGATGACTTGACTGTCAATGAAAAGTTTTGTTGTTTTTTTTAATGAAAGTGTGACACTTCAAAGGCACTTAGTACTGTATTCTTTATGTACTTTTCTTTTTGTACTTCAGATGAAAGGAACATAGATAGAAGCACAATAATACAGCAGTGATTATGACCCTGAGTAGTTAATGGATTTATTTATTTTGTCTATCTTCTAAAGACGTTTTCAATGATTGCAGAAGTTATTTTTTCTCTAGGAACCACAGTTTTCAAAACAAATAGCGGATCTGAGGAAGAAACTAAAATACAATAGACAAGGATTTCTATTTTGAAATTGCCTTGAACAGTTTTAAGTGTGTTTTATGTGAGATGTAAGTTTTTCATGGAAACACATAATACAGATATATCGCAAAAAGCAATTGAGATGTGTAATATGTAATATTCCTGCTAACTGCTTGAACTGTATGAAATTGTACAAATGTGTTCAGATTCTTGAATTAATTCACTTTGTGGAATCAGGTTTTACTAGCCTGGATGCTATTGACAAAGGAATTTTAACCTTGCACATCTTAGTACAGAAGGTAAATTTTAAATTTATCTTTTCCCAGCATATGTACCAAAAACCTAACTGTAAAGTTAGGCTCCTGCAGAACAGGAATAAAATCACATGAGTCTTTTGACTAGTCACAATCAGGAAATATAACTTGAACTTCCATTAGCAAGATATGGCGTTAAAATAATTCTTAAAACAGTGTTGGCAAATACTTAGTAGTAACAAGAAGGTGTGAGAAGTTTGCAGACATTTTGCATGCCAATTTGTTGAATATTTGTTATCTGTCTTTTGCACAGTCACTTAGTTACTAGCAACATGCCACTTGTAACAATTAGAAACTGGAACCCCGTAGGATATGTTGTGAAGCCTTGCCTGACCAAGACAACCTTGGTGAAGGCAGTGTGCCTGAAGAAGATACAATCCCTATTTGAGTGGTTTAATGAACAGACAGACTGTACAAGCTACACCAGCCTATAGCAGGTACGGCCTATATCACTTGATATGACTAGTTCTCCTCTAACGATGCATCCATGGCCTTTCTCTTCTCTCTCATCCATTTTGTGTCACACTGAGAGAGCAGTTTCTGAGTTTTCCCAAGTACACTGATCATAACAGATCCTTGTGTGGGCTAAAGAAGGTTAAGTGAGTGTCTATCCCCAGTATCATGCACCTAAATCACAGTCTCTGACTCATTGGAAATGTCTTATCTTTAGAGATTTGTGAAAAAAATGGGTGATATAGTATGATGCTGAATTGTATTTGCTGTTAGAAAGTCAACCCTATAACTGAAAAATTAGCGGTGGGCTGCAAACCAGTAAGGCTGCAAAATTCATGTTACTCTCTTACAACAGGCTGAAAACTGTTTAGAAGTTAGATCTTATGACAACCAGCCTTCAAAAGTCTGACCTTTTCCATTTGTAGGCTTATCTAAACTTTTCATTCTGGCAATTGAGCCAGAAATCCTAGAGGCACAAACTTAGTCATGACACTTCCATTTTTCTCTGACATGAGAAGTCCAGAAATATCAGGGGAACACCTCCTTTGGGTGAGTTTGATTCTGAAAGCTGTCACTGTAATTGAGATGATGTCAGTGACCTGCATATTGTCAGCATACAAGATAATCAACTTGGTTTAGGGTATAATTCAGTTCCTGAAGTGTCCATTTTTTCATGATCATATGGTACAATTTTGTAAAGCTCTTGCCCTTCCTATCATTTATATTGTGCATAGCTCAGGTCTACTAGTTGTGTGCAGACAACTGTACCTTCTTAAAAACCTTTCTTTAAATACTTAGTCCAAGCCATGGTGGCTTCTCGTGAGAGTCTGTCAATTTCCCTTCTTTCTGGCCTCTCAAATAAATCAAATTATTTTTCAGTATTTTGGAGTTCATTCCTGTCTCTTTCACATGCAACTTCTTCCTCCCCTTTGGGCCTAGTTTCCCCGTATCCTATAGCCTCATATAAAGGGAAGAAAGGGAGGTAATTGGATACAAGAGGAACAGATTTTTAAAATCAGCATCCTTTGGAAACATGCTCCAGTTCATGACTGTGTGAGGAGGAATGAAAACCTGTAGATTTTCCATTCATTTCTTGATTTGCAGGAGGAGCAGGAAACCAGCATTCTGGGAAGCAAGGCAAGAAAGGGGACTGGTCATTACCAATGTTACAATCATCTCAGTATGTCCAGCCCAGATAAGGCCTTCCATATCACCTTCTGCGTTTCAGTGAGGTTTAAGCAGTGCACTGCATAGGGCCTTGTATGTGGCCTTTGCACTGGTGTAACTTTCACTCTAATTAAGGGTCTGATCCAAAGCCCATTCAAGTCAGCATAAAGGCTTGCACTGATTTCAATAGACTTTGGACAGGTCCTTTACTCACCTTGGAGACTACCAGCAGGAACAAAGGCTCCAGGGTTTCAGATGCCAAAGTTACATTACAACTATTTACTATTACATAGCCTTTAGTTTTAGATTGCAACTCCATGGCCAATCGTGTAATTCAGTGCAAAGAACTATACCCCATCTTTGGGTTCAACATCTCCAATCTGATAAAACCTCATGGACCATATTATGCTATTGATTTATGTTTTAGCAGAACTCCCTGTTAAAGTCAAATGGGAGCATTCTGTTGAGAAATCAGTGGCCTGAGCTTGCCCTGTGAAGGTGGTCATTAGGTTAGCAAACTCACAACATAATAATCCATTCTGGACTGGGCGACAAGGTATTTTTCCTGTATTCATCACCATGGTATCTGAGTGCTTTACAGGTTTCCATAAATCCAGAAAGGTGGTCTGTAAATCAGCCTTGATGTTTGTTCAGTCTTTGGGGGGTCTGATGAGAGTGCAAGCAAGGACCCCAATCAGAGCCAAAGGCAATAGTAATTGAATAATGTGGATATTTTCCTAGCAGATACTGAACTGAAACTCTGAATTATTTTCATATAGCTTACCAAACAGTCATCAAGTGCTGCTTTTAACAACTTTTGATTGCTAATCAGTTTGGGATCAGATTTAAACCAGCAGTCTAGGATTAAAGGGTCCACATCACATTGCACATCCCCTCTACCATCCCACTTTTCCTTGGTTGCCAGTTTTGCAGCCTAACGGGTTTTCTTTCAAAAATATAATCATGTAAAATATGGGCCAGATTATCAAAATTACTCAGCACGTGCAGCTAGGGCCAGATTTTTGGCACCTAATGAAGTGGCCAGATTTTCAACAAAATTTAACCACCCAATAATGCCCATTATGAGGACTGGAAAACCAGACCACTTATTTAGGTGCCCAAGTGGGTTGGATACTGAGCTATTTTGAAAAGCTGACCTTGTATTTTACAATGTATTTGCTGTAACGATAAATTGTTTCAGACATAACATTGCAATTACCATGGGTTATTGGCTCCTGTTGAAATTATTTTAAGGGTTTGGGAAGTAAGTTTATTCTGCTAAAGAAGTTTGTTTGTCTTTTATTTTTAAAGTGGACTCCCATGTGCTTTGACAAAGCTGCAGCATAAGCAGACACAGCAGTGCAGCTGTAGATGTGAAAAAGTATCCCAGATGGTGATGGTTAAACAATTTTAAAGAAGCTTTTTGAAACACAGCAGAACTATTAAAGGCTCCATACTCTGGGGGAATCGAGGCGGATTGTCATTGACATCAGTCAGTGTGATGTTCACCGTAGTGGTCCCTGATAATCCTCCCATCTGGCCTCCCATGTCCTTGGCCTGGATGACCACTTGGTATTGCTCCCTGTTTTCTCTGCTCATGTCTGGTAAAGCAGTTTTGATTATTCCTTGGATAAAAGAAAAGAGGGGAGAAACAAAAAACACTTTAATCCCTGAGTTTTAAAATGGATTTATGTAAAATATATTATACGGATGTTAATCCCAGGCAAACAAATAAAATTGAAGGTGTATTCAAATAAGGCTTTTAATCCATGACCGATTTAATGTGATTGCAAGAAAAGAGAGAAATATAGCAGTGCAATGATTCAGTGTTTGGACTGTGCTAAATCCATGTAATTATCCTTTTGATGAGGAAAAAAAATGTTAGGTTTGTCACATTAACGAGAGCTTTTCAGGTATTTTCCCTGGCTATTATTTTGATAAGGTTATTAGCTACAACCCTGGAGTGGTCTCTGTATTATACCACTTTTTCATTAACAGGGCAGAATTCTGTGTTATCCTGGATTCACTATTTCAAACTTCAGTAGATTCATAGGTTTTAACTTCAGAAGGGACCACTGGGGTCATCTAGTTTGACCTCCTGGATAACACAGGTCACTGGATTTCTATAAATTAATTCCTGTTTCAGGTCCACTAGCTGTGGCAGAACTAGAACATAACTTTTAGAAAAAACATCTAATCTTGAGTTAAAGATTTTTTTTAGGGAGAACTCATTACAACTCTTGATAAATTGTTCTGTTAGTTAATTACCCTCAATATTATTTTTGTGCCATATTTCCAGTCTGAATTTGTTTAGCTTCAACTTCCAGCCACTGGATCCTATTATACCTTTGTTTGCTAGATTGAAGAGCCCTCTATTATCAGATTTCTGACCCCAAGTAGATAAGTATAAACTGTGAGCAAGTCAACCCTTAACCTTCTCTCCGTTAAGCTAAATACACTGACCTCCTGGAGTCTTTCACTATAAGTTATGTTTTCCAATCTTGTAGTCATTTGCAGGGCTCTTCTCTAAACCCTCTCCAATGTATCAACATCTTATGGAAGCATGAACCCCAGAACTGGACACGGTATTCCAGTAGTGGTCTCACCAGTGCCAAACACAGGTATAAAATACCCTCCCTATTCCTACTACTTTAAGAAAATAAAACTTACATTTTATGGTGCTGTAGGTTCACTGCCTTAATAATATGGGGCCATATCACGCCATCAGTTTTCAAGCAGAAATCAAGGGGGTCTTCTGCTTAAAACCAGATAGATAGTCCATGTTCATTCTGAGTTTTGGACAAATATTAGACAGTACTTGAACAATTTAATTAGCATTTTTATAAAACTGGGTATAAATACTTGAGTGAGAAGGATCTTTATCCCTGTGTGTATTTCTGTAATTATGACAAGTAAGACAGAAAGGGTTGCTGACCTGTCTCTGGGTCCACTGAGAAATATGGCTGTCCCTGGAGGATGCTATACACTACTTTGGCACTGTTTCCATAGTTGGCATCATCCGCATCTGTAGCTGTCACTTGAATAACAGAAGTTCCTGAATAGGAACAAAAACAAAGAATCTATCATATGAAAAGAGATAATTTAGATCATAAGGCTGATGTACACATTTTTCTTCTATTTATAAAATCTATATAATGACCAGATGCACAGAACAATCAAAACCGGCACAGAATACATCAGACTAATCCAGTGTTAACAAAATAATTCCTTCTCCATGCAAAATTAAAATAAAATGTAAAACAACACATTTTACTTTATTTTAAAATGTAAAACAACACATTTTACTTTACTTTATTTTAAAAAACAAAACAAAATAAGCCTCCCTTAAACCCATCTTTCAGAAAAAAGTCTGGGTAAACAGATAGGCCTTGATGCATGATCTGAAAGTCCAACACATCGTGAGTTTATTGATCAAGGGGCAGCAAATCCAAGATCTGAGGATTGTCCTCTGAAAACACTCTGATCTCAACTGGAACATGTCAGCTAATCTCAAGTGGTGGCCACAATGATGAGGTGGTCTCTGAGATGCAGAGGACCCATGCCATAAATAGCTTTATACAACCAATACACTGAATTGGACACAGATTAAGATTTAAAATCCTGTGAAACACAGATATAAATGACTTCTGTGCAAAGCACTACTAAGTACTATAAAAGGGAAAAAATGTTTGGCACTAGCTGTTGTTTCTGAGCAGATCAGTAACCCTTTTGGAAGTTTGGGGGGGAGGGGGAGGGACAAATGAATGGATAAATGCAGTCAGTACAGAATCATAAAGTAAATCATTAACTCCTTGCCAAATGCAGATGGAGAAAAACACCCTTTTGGCCACATCTTCTTTCTGGATATCCTGTAGGGTCTCCAGATCCTGAATAAGAAAAGCTGTGGGTATACTCCATCCATGGAAGGGGAGATATCACCTCTGTCATTTCCTATAGTTGCCCCCCCCCATCCTCTGTCTCATCTAGGTTGAGCTTCAGTCAGCTACCCTTGCAGCAAAGCACCAGTCTTGACTAGACACTGGGAAAAAGTTTGTCCACATTATCTGGGATTGATGGAACAGAGGTGTTCTATAATTCCTTTCAGTGCTTCACGCATGCATTAAGCAAAGGGAATGACAGAGCAGAACTCTATGGTACTCCCATATGGCAAGGCCAGCAGGACAGATACTGCTACTGGGTCTTGTTAGATGCAACTCTGTTTACCATTTGTGATATGGCAACAGTACCTACTGGTTAGGGCATTGTGAGTGGCATGGTAGAAGACAGGAAATATTTCTTCCTCTGCAACAAAAACAAGTAGTAAAATTATAAAAATGCTTTATGTCACAACCAGTCAAACTCTGAGGAGAATTTCTGCCCCACGCTCTTTAGATTTCTCTTTACCTGCTTAATCTGTCAAAGGTCATCTATAAACCAATGAGAGCTGTAAGGATAATGCAGAAGTAGGGGGTGTTTAAGGATAACTGTGTCAGTAAAGGGCAGAAGATAATGAGAGCATCCAGCCAGTCTGTGGATTAAGTAATTCACAAGGTGAACAAGATTCTTTCACAGGCATATGTAGAACATAACTGGTCTCATCAGATGCTGAGTTGAAAAAGTAAAATTATGCCTCTGCCACCACAGGGGCTAATATGGCCCTTTGTTGAAGGAAGTTTGGTGCTTTACCCCCACCCACCTCCTCCTGTCCCAGTTATGAGGTAAGATCCAGATCTCAGTTCAGGCTGTGTGTACAGAACACATTCCCAACCAGCAACTGATCTGCATCCCTATATGCTTGCTACAGTGGTGTCTAGGAATTAAATAAGAACTGCAGAAAACAAAAACCTATTGAGGAGGATGAATAACTCTCTGATGTACTTTGTGTTAAATTGTAGTCTGAAACTTTAAACATATATTTACCTTGTTCATCAAATGTGGGTATTTGGGGAATGCTTTGGTGAAAAGGTGAACCTTGGAGTATAGCTTGAAGATGATTTCCTTAGGGAAAGTGATCCACAGGTGAGGTCTGGCTTGTGTTGAGAAACCTCTACCTTATATTTCTTTTGAGTTTATTTTTGCTCTCTCAATCATGGGGACAGTCAGACCCAAACAGGGGGAAGTTGCAGAAGGAACTGTAACCTATTCTAGTCAGAGCTGGGTAGACCAGTATCAGAACTTGAATTGGATGTGACACAGAATGGGGTTCTAGTGCAGTTTGTGAAATACTGGTGAAATATGCTTTCTTTGATTTGTACCATTGTGCAAATTGGCCACTACGCAATGTATCAGCTGCTGCTTTCTAGTGAACTAATTGTCTAATCAGGAAAAGTGAGTTACAGTATTCCAGAATGGAAGGCTGAATGGCCTCTACAGCAGTCAGAAAGCTTCCCCACCCGCACCCCCAATTCCTAAAACAGAATAGATTCATAGATTCATAGATACTAAGGTCAGAAGGGACCATTATGATCATCTAGTCTGACCTCCTGAACAACACAGGCCACAGAATTTCACCCACGCACTCCTGCAAAAACCTTTCTTGTGAAAAAATATTGTATTTTTGACATTTTGTCCCAGTTTGGGACATTTCTTTTATTCAAAACTGCACATTATGTGGCAAAAAGGGATTCCCCTTTTTTGGGTCAGCTTTAATCAGGAGCCACATGCAAAACATAAGTAACTGTTGCACAATACAACCCTACCTCCTCTCACAAAAGCAACCCTCTTTCCCCCACAAAACCTATAATTCATTCTATTAGCATAAATCTCCCACCACTATGGAGGCAGTATTTCATAAATACATGTATTTTGTAAATGTAGGGATGATATCATTCTCGTCCTTTCTAGCATATATGAGATGTTTTCACTTTTCTTTTTTTCTCCCCAAAGCTTTCTTTTGTATGTTGAAATGAAATGCTCTCCTCAATTGCATTACGAGGACTTGTACTGAAGGACCATAAGGCAATCTTACCACATAGACAGATGTAATATGACTAAGCTGCTGTATATTTAATCTGTCTGAAATACTGTGTGGAGTAAATGCTCTTGCCACTAAACATAATGCATTTACAATAATAAAATAATTCCATAAAGTCTAACTGAGAAAGAATGGCTAAAACTGAATAACACTGCTAACCCTTGCCATCCTGCTGTTCAGTACTTTGGAGTACAACAACTTTCAGTACAATAACTTTAGTTTTTGTTTGGTGGTAATTATGCCTCTGATGCCCTGCTGGCAAATTTGAAAAACATTATAGAGGGAACAAAGAGCTGGAAAAGACAGAGTGATGTCGTTTGAAATATTGGTATGAGTACATGTCCACACGTGTTTATCCTTTCTGGAGACTGGCTCCTCATCCCTGTCCTCCCAATAGGTACAGCCTAAGGAAGCACTTCTAGCATAACCATACCATACCAATGATGAGACAATCAGAGAAGGAAAGTAATCAGATTAAAGCATGGCATTTGGGACTTTTTCAGTAATTAAAGAGAGACAATATAAAATGATGGGTCTTCCATAAAAAATGAACTATAACTATCTGAGTGTTTCTTTTTCATTTTTTTTTCAATGTGCTGTAAATATTTACAAGCAGAGGAGATGCTGCTCTAAGTTACACTCGCTGCCAATGGTCCCCATGGACTGAAATAGCAACTGGCAATCAGCACAAGGCTGGGTTTCTTGCATATGTCATCTTTACTCTGGCTGCACCTCTGTGCTGGCAGCAGTGAGGTGTGTGGTGGCGGAGCCGATAGGGATACTCCAGGTCTGTTGCCAAAATCTGCAACAGTGGGGCATGAAGTATAGCAACTATATCCTTTGTATATCCTTGAGGCTGCAGATAGTCTCAAAAGGAGCCAAGAGGATGAGACTGACTGGATAAAATGTTGGACAAAACATTTTTTGTCCAAATTGTTTCAATAGAATAGTAAAACAAAACAAAAACTAAATTAAAGGTCTTGTTTTGTAAAAAAAAAAATCAAAATGTTTCATTTTGACATGTTCTAAAGAACATGTTTCCTTTTTTTCAATTTGAAATGAATTTTCGCATTGAAAATTTCCTTTTTATTTTTTTAAATTAAATCCTTAAAAGATCAAAATACAAATGAAGCATTTTGGATCAAACACAGTGTTTCATTTGTCACAACATTATTTTTTGTACTTTTCGGTTTGCGGAAAAGTTTCCCTTTGGGTCTGCCCAAAACAATTTCTTTCAATGTTTTTGGAAATGCCAGCAAACAAACAAACAAAAAAAAACCAGTTCTAATTATAACCCCCTTCTTCCCCATGCCAGCCCAAAGAATGGACCTGATGCAGTGGGGGAGCAGGCTACACCTTGTGCACTGGGGAACTTGGAAAGGAATTGTTCCTTCTTGATTGTTCTTGCTGAGATGCAGTTGTGTGTAAGCCCTTAATGTGGGAAAGTGCCTAAATGCCACCGTATGGCTCCTTATCAGTAACAATTCAGATTCATAAAAGGGAGAATATCCAAATCTAATTTCAACTAAGTTTTTAGGTGAAATTATAGTTTTCAAGAAAATGCTGAAGCCAACAGCAGCAATCATAGCTGTGTAATATCTAGACAATCCCACAACACGTCAGTTTTTTTTGTGTCTCTGGCAGAGCCCTGAGGATGTTTCTTTTTTGCACAGTTGCTTCTCCTCTTCTTCAAAGCTCCCCATTTTGTCCAGTTCATTTGGCCAACAAAGACTTTATGGAAGCTTTTTGGTGACCCATAGTTCCTTTACTTACATCAACTAAAAGGGTCACTATTGAGAGAAATGGGATGCAGAAAACCCCTGCCATCCCAGAGCTTGGATGCTTAGTCCCTGAGAAGGAAAGCAGCATAGTCCAGTGGATAGTGCCCTAGGCTGAGACTGTTTTCTACTCCTGATTCTATCACAGACCTGCTGAGTGACCTTGGGAAAGACAGTTTTCCTCTCTATGCCTGTTGCTCCTCTAATCCTTTGTCTTATTCCTCTATTTAGACTATGAAGACCGACAGATTGTTGACTCCTTCTATGTGTTTGAAAAGCAGCTAGTACAATAGGGCCTCAAGCTTAATTGTAGCCTCTAGATTCTACTATAATAAGAATAAATAATGATCTCTGCAGTGCCCCCAGCCTTTAGCAACCCAGGACATGACACACTGTAATCAGAAATCAGCCCTGAATCTCTAACATGACAGTGAAAATATGGTGCACTATTATTAGGACACCAGACTGACCTTACATTTGTTTGATGTGAGGACATTTTTGTCAGCTGAGAAAACTCGTGTTTGTGTGTTGATAAAGCCTGGTTCTGTAAACATTAATATAACTGTGGCAAATAATCATTTTCTATGTGACTGCTGTAAATAAAGATATTATTGTTAACTAAAATTTACATTAATGCGTGATTCATGAAAGCATTTTGCTGCTGTAGTAGTTAGATACTGGATTTTGTGGAAAAGATAATAAAGAGCTGTAATTTGAAAGAGAAATCCAAAGTCTGAAGCAGAAGGCAATGCAGCAAATTCCAGGGTTATCCTGGTCATATGCATTGTGAAATTAGACCAGTCACATTAAGGTTTGTTTTTTTTTAAAACAACAAAATAGTTAGCTACTATTGAGCCTAGATGATTGCAATCAATTTTTAAGTAAGCAATCACTGAAAGAAATTACTCTATTATTAGATTTAGGCATTTTATCATCAAAAGTCTTCACAAACTTTGGGTTCAGTCCTACTGATGGTCCACATATATAATCTTCCACGAGGAGATGGGGGTGCTCAACACATAAGCGAATCAAGCCACCTATTGATTATGGGACATGCCATAAAACTGCTGAATGAGCTTGAACACATTATTTCATCTCTGTTTCCCACCCCACCATTCATCAGTCTTGTTTATTTAGGCTATAAGCTTTTTGAGGCAAAGACATCTCTCCCTTTGTGTTTCTACAGTATCTAGCACAATAAGGACCCCATCTTGGTTGTGGCCTGTAGGCACTACCATATCATAAATAATGCAAATCTTGTTTAGGTATTAACAATTGAAAATGTTGGTCTAACTGACTTACCAAAGGGCACATAGTGAATCAGTGTCAGAATCAAGAGCTCAGTAAAAGTTTTCAAAAGTGCCTAAATGTAATTTTTAACAGTCACTTTTGCACTTAGGAGTCTAATACTATGTGTGCACTATAAGGCAGGAATGTGATGGCCAGCTCATGTACTCATACTCGTTCTAACTGCAATTGGATTAATGAAAGGGTATGTACAAGAGCTGGGAATCACAACACAACTCATACTGTAGACATAGTCTAAAAGTATGTCTAGACTAGAGCTGGAAGTGTAATTTCTAGCTTGGGTAGACATACCAGAGCTAGCTCCAATCAAGATAGCATGCTAAAAATTGCAGCATAGCCATGGCTACATGGGCAGCAGGGACAGGATAGCTGCCCTGAATACATACCTAGCATTTCAAATGGGCAACACTGCTATTTTTAGTACACTTGCTTGGTTAAAGCTAGCACTGGTCTGTCTATCCAAGTTGGAAATTACACCTACAGCTCCTATGTAGACATACAGTACGTCTCATTGAAAGTCTGTGAGACTTGTGCTCTTAGTGCCTTAGTCACTTTGAAAATAGGACTTAGTCTCTTACATCATTTAGGCTCTGTTGAAAATGTCATCCATGAGCTCAGGAGTTCCTGGTTTCCCAGTCCTGTGCATGAACTATAAAGACTCACTTCCTGTGCTCCTCTGCCCTCACCCAATCGGCTATATTAAAGAGATTTGGATTATTACATTGGTGTTATGAGACAATAAACCTTCTGATTTGCTCCTCCAGTACATTGCACTATTTGTCATGCACTATTTAACATTTGCCATGGGGCTGAGTGAAGTAGTTCTCATTGGGGCAGCCTTGTGATGGGAAGGTCTTGAAAATCTGTGAATTACTGGCAACAGTGATATTTTATGGACTGCATTTGCATGCATGCATCCATGAACGCTTCAATGAACAACAAGTTGGCAGGTATTCTGACAAAACTGATTAGATGTGGGTGACAGGTATTTTAAATGTTTTAATACACACACAACTATTGTACAAAGAGCAATATTCTTATTCCCAAAGGGCTTGATCACACTTGTTCTTAATCTCAAAGCATCTTTTATATATATATAGATAGGAGGTTAATAGAGACAGCTGGCTGAAAAGTGATTTGAGAAATATTTTGATATGAGGTCACATAGAAAACTCAATATGAGCTTGGAGATTGCCATTGTGGTGGAAAAAGACACTACTAGTCTTGGATTCATAGACAGAGAGAGCATATGAAAGCCAGCAATGTCACAATCAGAGCTGTATGGGAACAGGAATTTCCATTTTGATGGAAATTCCACAATTTTGAAATTTGTGTTAATTCTGAATTGGAACAAATCAAAGAATTTTTAATTTTTTTGCAAAATGAAATTTTTGATTTTGTGTGCATTTGTTCTGCGTTAATTTAAATACTAAGTTTTGAGGAAATCAAAATGTTTTGTTAGGTTTTTGACTTTTTAATTTTCAGTTATATAATATAATATCATCTAAAATAAATTTTGAAACAAAAAGTTTTTTCAATATGAAAATTCAAATGTTTTGTTCCAATAAGTTTTTATAAGCTCTAAGCAGAAACAGAATAGAACATTTAGACCTTATCAGAACAGTTTGTTTTAAATGAAGTTTCATCAAAATCAACATGTTCCCACAGAATGTTTTGATTTCAATGAATCAGCATTTTCTGACAGAAAAAAATTTCTATTGAAAAATTTTTCATCAGCTCTAGTAATAATGCTGTTCTAGATAGTCTTGATGCAGCCTCAGTTGGAATTTTGGTCTTGTAGTGCTATTATATAACGTGAGCAATTTCAGTCCCATATTATAACAGTATAGAAAAACTAAAGAAAATAAAATTTATGCCAACAAAGCAGATACAAGGAGGAGATTGCAGACACTAATTATATAGGATCAGATTCATTCCTGATGTGACTACATAAGTATCAGCGGAGTTGGGATGAATTTGACGCATAGTCTCAAAAAGAGAACTCAAGGGGAACATGATTATAGAGTGTAAACAATATAAATGAAGGAATATAATTTATTCAGAGCTGTAAGAGATGAGGATATTAAGATGTGCAAACAAGTGGTTCTTGGGCGAAATCCTGAGACGTTTTGAGTAGAGATTGCATTTTCGGCTTGTGGGCCTTTCAAAAAAAAAAAAAAGTCCTTTTGTGTTGACCCCAAAATTGGGGGGGGAAATGTTGTGTTTGACCCAAACCAAAATGTTCAATTTTTATTTTTAAGATAGATTTGCAGTATATTTTGGAATGAAAAGTCACTTTGAGTCAGAAAATTAAATGTTTCATTTTGAAAGTGTCAAAACAAAACATTTAGATTTTTTTTTTTTTGACTAGGACATTTTTTGATTGTAAAATTCAGCAAAAGTGACTCGATTTTGCTAAATGTTTCAGATGACTCAAATCTGCTTTTTTGGGGCGGGAATGTTTTGGGCAGAAAGTTTTGCTTGGATTTAGTACTGAGTGCTTGAATTTCCTACAGATTTTATGGGCAGTTTCAGAAGCCCAGCACCCCTGTGTCTGCCCTGTGAAGTGTGAAAGCTACAGACCCCTTGAATGAACTGCCAAAAGAAATGGTGGAAGCACTCTTACGGCAGATACTCAGGAACAGGATAGATAAAACATTATTGGGAATAATATAGAAAGTACTCCTTTGAATAAGCTGGGGGGTCAGACCAGATGACCCACATCAGCCCTTTTTTACCTTTCTATCTCTGATTCTGTGAAGACAGTGCATCAAACTATAGACAAGGGGGAAATTTCACTGTCATATGGAATGCATGCTGAATCACCATCACTAACAGACCACAGACGCATGCTCGTGCAATAATAATGTTGCTGTGTTCCTACAATTTATTTAGTACATTTACTCCTATTATTAGTTTTGTCTCTGCGCGCTTCATTGTGGAAAACGATTATATTAAAAAAAAATTAAACTGTGTGCTAAACTAAAACTGTTTTTAAAATGAAAACATGCTAATCTAGCAACAGCAAACCTAGTAATGTACAGACTTTTATATTTTTCCCCTTACTTTCAAAGCCATTTTAATGTCTGCATTAGGAAAAAGACCAAGATGAACTAAGGGGAGAGAGGTTCCTTTCTGATGCTCAGGTCAGCATGGTTGTGCTGCAGCAAAGCTGATGCCAGATTCTGACACCATCACTAAAACCACAGAGCACCTTAATCTCCGAGTCGCAATCAATGGGACTGCTATTGAAAAAAAGGTTCTACGCAACTTAAGTGAAGATGTCAGAATCTTGGCTCTTTGTTCCTATGCTGTGATTAGTCTATTTGATGTGTCCTTTATCGTCACTGAACACTGAAAATTGTGTTCAAAGCATCTTTGTCTATGCTGTGTTCTGTGTGATGCTTCATTATGTTAATTTACATTGTATTAAAATAAGTTGCAGCATATTGTTTTGCGCCGCACTAAAAACAGATCTTATTTGCACACTTTGGAAATAATCTAATTGTAGGGGACGTCTGGTGGAAGGAGATTGCCTTTGTATTCTGCTTACAAAATGGACACATTTGATATGCTTCATTTTAACATGCTGTTAGGTAATAGGCCTGACATTTTCAAACTTGGATACCTAAAGTTAGCCACTGAAATTCATACTCATGCACCCAAAATTAGTGGCATTATTTTTCAAAAGGGTTAGTTTCCATTTGACTCCAGTGAAAGTTTTGCTTAAGTAAGGACTGCAGGATTTGCCCGAGGCTTTGAAGGATGCAGAATAAAATGTGAAATATAATATAATTAATATATACACGTGTGTGTGTGTGTGTGTGTGTATACATAATATAGATGTGTTTTTATCTTTTTTTGGAAATAGTTTTTGTATTCAGATATATTAAAATTGGACTAGTCAATTCCAGTTTGTGCCAGAAACCTACTAACAACTGCTGCTGAGCCAAAATGCAGAAAGGAATGTTTCCAAAGTAAACTCTGAGGCAGGTTAGAATTTAGTTTCATAAAGTGTTTTTCTGTCCACAAAGACTAAATTATGATTTTTTGTGGTGTGGAGCGCTGGGAAAGGGGAGGACTCTGTAGTCCAATACAGCACAGAGGGAGACATTTTGTTATCGGTGTAAAAAGAAAAGGAGTACTTGTGGCACCTTAGAGACTAACAAATTTATTATTATTAGTCTCTAAGGTGCCACTAGTACTCCTTTTCTTTTTGTGGATACAGACTAACACGGCTGCTGCTCTGACACCTGTTATCGGTGTAATATTTCCAAGTGCCCCTAGACAGCATGGTGTTTTTCTATCCTGTTGCAAAGGTATTTCTTGAATGGTCCTGCTTTGTTGTTGGATGGGATATGACTCTCATATGTCTCTCTCAGACATAAGTGATTAGCACTGCAGGCAGTGGTAACTAATCCCAACCATTGCAATCTCCAGCATCTGCAGCCCAGTAAAGGCTGTTCCCTGCATGGTTACATTGCATTGGGGGTAGGTAAGTTGCTCCTTACACTCACCCCTCTGGCATATATCTTCCCATGAACAAGCTTAATTGGAGCCATTATTTGAAATACCTTGTGAAGCAATGGGTTAGCTAGTTGTAGTTCAGATATTATGTAAGGAAAATGTGTTTGTGATGCTAACAACAGGTCACAGTCTTGGCCTTAAAACATGTCTATAGTGCGAGAGAAAATACTGGCCAGAACAATGAATCTGTTTTCAGAGTACCTATGGGATTTCTACCTGTGCATCAATCAGAAAGGGAGAGAAGGAACCTTGATTTAACATCTTATCCAAAGGACGGCATTGCTAACAGTGCAGAATGTATTCTCTAGTATCCCCGTGCAGTGTCAGCATTAGATGTGAGCAAAAAATGATGATGTGTTGACTTCAAGCCAATCATATTTTTGTCCAGAGGTTAGAGTTTTATATTTGAACAAGTACTCAAGTAAAACTGAGGAAAATTGATACATCAAACAATTTCTGAGCATAAGTATGATAAAAGCACTTTCAACATGAATATAAAGATCTGAGCCAGTCAGCTGCAGAAACGCTTTCTCTTTTCTATGCAGAAATAATGGGAAATAAAATGACCCAATAAGATATTCACACAAATGGTATTACAATATATTATATGAGGGAGATAAAGAGGGAAACCACACATTTGCTATCAGTCATGGTTGGAAATTTGTACACTTGCCAGGATTGAATCTATCTTTGTATGTGAGGACCTCACAGTTTGTAATGTATTAATCCTCACAACACTGCTGTGAGTTAGGTCAGTACTATCATTCCGGTTTTACTAATAGGAAGTTGAGGCACAGAGAGGGTAAGTAACTTGCCCAAGTTTACACAGGCCATCTGTAGTGAAGCAGGAACATGAACTCCAGTCTCCCAAATTCTAAACTAGTGCCCTGACCTTTGGAACAGATTGCAAATGCCATTTAAACACACTGGAAAGGAAGGGTTACAAAGTTATGTTTTTCTCTCATCCTTCTGGTTCCATGGAATAAGTTATTAGGGGAAAGTTTTCATCATGGGGCAAAGTGATATAACTAAGTGCCTCTCACTAATATCAGCTGGGAAGTGCCAATGAGCACCTAACTCCCTGGGTACTTCCTTGAAATCTACCCTACTTTATGGGAATGACACCTGGTTATTAGTTACCATACTTCAACTCCTGTGCCCCCTCACCTGATAAGCTGTTAGCGTCCCCTCCTACAGAAGGATGGCTTAGAGATTCTGAGTTTCAGGTCTGAATTACTTGGATTAGTTAGCACTAGTGATTTGAATCTCCGGAGTGTCGATTTAGCACTTTATCTTTCTGAGGGATATAGAATGGACACTGAGTGTGCTGTGCACTGTGTTCTTTCAAATAAGACATTATAAAAACTAAGGTCCTCTACTTGTGGCACATTAAAGTTCCCATATTATTTTTTGGGAGATGAGGGTTTATTCCAATATTACTAGCTAAGTTCCATCCCCTCTCCTCTGCTGTACTAGTTTTCCATATGGTTGCTGTCGTTCTATATTGGAGATTATTACAATCCAATGCTGGGTGAAAAGATTCATGTTTATATAAAATTAGTAAAGCTTTACAAGAGGAAACATGCCACAGAAATGAAATATATTATTTTAGAGAGAGAGAGAGAGAGAGAGAGAGAGAGATTTTTTAGAAGTAGAGCTAGGCAAAAATAATCATACCCCCAAAGAAACTGGTAAAATTATTACCAATACTTCTTGGTACCAGATAGGAAAAAGAAATACTTGGGTCATTTTTGGTCAATTTCACCCTCAAGGAAAATCAGTTTTCAGACAGAAAATAAAGCAATTGCCGTTTTTTCACTTTCTAAAGCTCCTATCTGTCTGTCTGTCTAGTTGGAAGTAAAGGTCAGATTTGAACATACTGTAACTTCTTCTGCCACTTGGTCTCAATTCAAATCTTACACAGAGATCTTTACTAAAATGGAGGGTCACTGGCAGGAGAGGGAGTTCTCTTGCACAATGGTGGAAAAGATTAATCAAAGAAAATAGCAAATATATTAAATAAATATCTAAGATGTACATAAAAATCAAACAAAATCAATATAAATTAATCACTTTAAGCTAAATGCTCCAGTTTCCTTTTGGTCATGTTCCTTTTGGCCAGAACAAGGCAAAGGGATAAGTGCAAGAGAGGGGTGAAGAAGCATGTATTGTATAAGGACTTGTCTTCACCATGGGGAGATCAACGCTTCTGCAATAGATGCAGCAGGCATCGATTTAGCAGGTCGAGTGAAGACCCACTAAATCAACAGTAGAGCGCTCGCTGGTCAACCCCAGTACTCCAGCTCTCTTAGAAGAGTAAAGAAGTTAACCAGAGAGCGTATCCTGTCAATGGAGCGCAGTGAAGACTCCGGGGTAAGTCAACCTAAGCTACATCAACTCCAGCTACATTATTCACGTAGCTGGAGTAGCGTAACTTAGGTCAATTTACCACATTAGTGAAGAAAAGTGCTAAGTCTTTACCCCCCAAACCTGCAAACGTTCCTGTATGTGAAAAATGCATAGTCAGCGCTCGACCAGTGCTTCTCTGCCTTCCCAAGCTATCCATATATGTCCAGACAGTTATGTGATACGTCTGTGAATGTATGTGTTATATAATTCGAGAGCTATGACCTCAGGCCCTTCCCTGTGTCAGTAGTTCCTTGGAGTGTGATAATTTGGAAATTTTTGTAAATCTACCTTCTCGTGGGTTTTCCCATGTTTGCCATGATCTATCTCCTAATGTCCCCAAATCCTCCATTTTTATATCATTTAATGCATCTAATTATTGTAGCTCAAAAGCCCTTTTGGCGTTTCAGTAGGAAAAAAAAGGTAGGCATAAGCGGACATACAATCTGTACAAAGAATTAAGACCTTGTCCTTACAATCAAATCCATGCAGGAGGATCTTTATGCCTGCACAAAATCCCACTGAATTCAATGCAAAAGAGTCTGTCTGCACAGAACCTACAGGATCAAAGCCCGAGGCTATAAGTTCCTTATGGCAGAGACGTCATTTTGTCAGTAAAGTGCTATTCACATTGTATATGTCACTGTATACATTATTTAAAATAATTATAATTCAGGAAGAAATAAGTATAATTTGAGAATACAAATGGGACTAGAGAAGTGAATAACAAGGCCTCAGTGGATTTTTCCCAGTAAAATGAAAAAACATAACCTGAAAAATGGAGATTTCCCCAACTAAGAATATTCTTCATCAAATTTAGTACACAATATTAGCAATGAGTCCCATATAAATTACTGATGAACATGAAGTATTAAGTTACTGTGTAGAAAGAGCTGTATCAATACTAAAAAAGTACTCCAATCCCTGGGAAAAAAACACATTTAACTTGTTTTGCACATTTGAAAATGGAAATATTTTGCTTTCTTACCTTGATATTTTTTTTAAAAAAATTGAGCACAGAACTGCCATTTTGCTTCAAATATTTTTCTGTGAAAATGTCAAAATTTCTCTCTAAGAAAGATTTGTATAATGAATACTAAAGAATCCTTAATTTAAAAAAACAGGAAAAATGTAAATATAAAAATGTAAATATACATATACAATATTACATACATACAATTGAGGAAACTACAGATTTTGACACTATATAGTGGATTTGAAACTCATTTGAAGTTGCAAATACCAACTGAAACCTAATTCTCACAAAACGTGTCATAGTATTGTACAAAATATTCTGTCTACAATATCTATACTATGCAGTGTGAGAGTTTGGAGTGCAAAGGCTATATCTGACCACAGAATGTGGTATATCACTGTATGAAAAAGTCATTTTTTCTCTGCACTCTGGTTGCTTTTCTTTTCATGCTAACTCAAAGCTACGCACACCTCCCCCCCCCCCACCCCACACACACACTTAACCAGAGCATATTTTGTCAGCTAACACTCCCAGATTCTTAATCTAATAGAAATGGGTTTTGTAGAGCATAACAAGGCCATGAGGCTCAACCTTGCCCTCTTGCACCTGAGACTGGGGAAAAAGTGTTCTATGTAGCATAAAAATGTAAATATTCCTTGATGGAATTTTACACAAATCTTTAAATTAATTCTTATTGACTTTTAAGCAAACTCAGAAATAGAAAACATGAGGTTTATCATATGTCACCGCAGTTTTTCCTGTAAGAGTTTCAGAGGTAGAATAACCAATGTCCCCTGAGTTATCAGTAGCTATGATGACACAATGCAGAAGAAAGGTGATGGGAATACTCTAAAGCAAACATTTCAGTGTAGTCTCATTGAAAGCCATTAGGGAGCATGGTACTTAGGCTTTGTCTACACTGGCATGTGAAAGACAAAACTTTTGTCATTCAGAAGTGTTAAAAAAACCACCCCCCTGAAAGACAAAAGTTTTGCCTACGAAAAGCGTTGGTGTAAAAGATGCTTTGTCCAAAGGAGCGCTCTCCTGCCGACAAAGCTAACACCTCTTGTTGGGGATGGAAGTTTTTAGTTGGCAGGAGAGTTCTCTCCTGCCAACAAACAGCGACTATACCATACGCCTTTTAGTGGCACAGCTGTAGCAGCACAGCCATGTTGCTAAAAGCTTTGTCGTGTAGACACAAAGTCTGTCTTTTGAGGGAGATTATGCACATGGTGAAAAGTGATAATACTATTTTTAAAACAATCATTCCTCCTGTTTATCTGAGTGTGGGTGTGGCTGTAGCAAGTGCATGTAATGAGAGAGAGCACACAGCCCTCAGTTGCATCTGTTAAATCTGACTGACACTAATGGAGTTGACAGATAAATGAACGTGGTTTGACTTTATATTACACCTATTCTTATTGTGAAAATGAAGTCAATTTGAGGATTAAAAAATATATTCTGAAGGATGTTTACCAACTGTATATTAGAGATTGGTGAATGACGAAGACTAGAAGCCTTTCCTGCTGACATTAAGAGGACAGGTAGAGAAGTGTGTAATATTGACCTAGTTCAAGACCAATTTGTTTCCAACCACTTTACTGCTTCTACTACTAACTTGTCTTTTCACAACTTCCTTCAGATGTAACACTTTCTTTTAAAACTTCAGAAAAGTCACTTTCATGCTGGCCTTTCCTTTGATAAACATAACTTTTATCTGTGATTGTGAAAGGTAAGAAGATAATAGACTAGATATAAATATATACACCAGTATAACATACATTTTACCTTTTCCTTTATAGATTGTCTTGAAAAGCCTCAGTTGAAATGATGTTGCTGAGTTTATTTTCAGTTTCCAATGTGTACTTAATAAACCTTTGATTATGCAGGTTGGAAGGTACTACAGGTTTTTTAAAATCTTTGGATGCTTCACAGAATACTTTTCTTGTAATATTTCCACGTTCCAATGTGGTGCAAAGAATAATCACCTCCTTCTATGTAGAAGCTGAATACTTCATCCTAAGAAGGACATCATCAGTCCTTTGTGTCCTTTGGAATATCGGAATTGCCATATGAGATCAGGCAATTGTTCCTTACAGTCTAGTGTACTATCTCTGACAGCAGCCAATAGTCAGTGGTTCAGAGTAAGGTGCGAAAATCTCCATAATGGACAACTACGGAATACATGTCCTTAGGGGAAGTTTCTTTCAAGCACCTATAAGCCACTGGTTCCCAGTGGATTCCACAGTTTAATTATAATATGTTCAAATAAATATATATTCCTCTTGTCCTTCAAGCTTCTTTCTTTCAGTTTGTTTCCCTTTGCTTTTGTATTATATGAGCAGTTAAATAGCATCACTCAATTTGTCTCCTCTAAGTCATTCATTATTTCATATAATTCAGTATCTACTATATAAACTGAACAGTCCTAGTGTGAAGTCCTGTTCCCATTGGAGATACAATCTTTTCCGTTTCTCTACATGTAGAAGTATCTCCAAGTCTCTGATGATTTTCATCACCCATCTCTGAATTCTTCTTTTTCTGCAGTAGTCTCTACTGAGACTTGTTGATCAGAACAGAATATTCCAGGAATGAAATCATGGCCCTATTGAAATCAAGGGAAAAACTCCCTTTGACTTCCTTGGGGCCAAAAATTAATGTTCATTGTTTTGACAACCATTGATTTATAGTGTGATTATAATAAATTTTTCAGAGCTTCAGTTTTCATTTGCTGTCCCATTACTTATGTATCCAAGCATTTTGTTTTGATTTGCCTGTACCGAAACTGGTTAGCTTGTCCCTATTGCATCATGTTAGACTAGGTGTTTTATAACTCGTTTAAATTCTTATTTGAATGCATTTACATTGTACTTGAGGAAGACTCACTGGTCTGTAATTCCTATACTCCATCCTAATATAGTTACAACACGTATTGCCCTCCAGTCCTTCAGTATAGAGGTTGATTTCAATGAGAAATTGCTTTTTGAGTTTGTGTTATTGACTAACTTCCTCATTTATAAAATGTACCTCTGTGATGATCTCATGTTGTTCCTCCTCCATATCAGCTATATTTTCTATTCTCCTCTTTACTATCTGATGCAGAGTTACCTTAGTAATATTGGCACCCCTAACTGATCTCTGTCTTACTTGAGTGTTCCTTGATAGTTGGTGAAAAGAAAAGGAGTACTTGTAGCACCTTAGAGACTAACACATTTATTTGAGCATAAGCTTTCATGAGCTACAGCTCCCTTCATCGGATGCATGCAGTGGAAAATACAGTGGGGAGATTTATATACATAGAGAACATGAAACAATGGGTGTTATCATACACACTGTAACAAGAGTGATCAGGTAAGGTGAGCTATTACCAGCAGGAGAGCGGGGGGAGCGATGGGGGGGGGACCTTTTGTAGTGATCATCAAAGTGGGCCATTTCCAGCAGTTGACAAGAACGTGTGAGGAATGGTGTGGGGGGGGGGGGGGGGCGGGGGGAATAGTTTTACTTTGTGTAATGTCCCATCCACTCCCAGTCTTTATTCAAGCCTAAGTTAATTGTATCCATTTACAAATTAATTCCAATTCAGCAGCCTCTCGTTGGAGTCTGTTTTTGAAGGTTTTTTGTTGAAGAATTGCCACTTTTAGGTCTGTAATAGAGTGACCAAAGAGATTGAAGTGTTCTCCAGCTGGTTTTTGAATGTTATAATTCTTGACGTCTGATTTGTGTCCATGTATTCTTTTACATAGAGACTGTCCAGTTTGGCCAAAGTACATGGCAGAGGGGCATTGCTGACACATGATGGCATATATCACATTGGTAGATGTGTAGGTGAATGAGCCTCTGATAGTGTGGCTGATGTGATTAGGCCCTATGATTGGGTCCCCTGAATAGATATGTGGACACAGTTGGCAATGGGCTTTGTTACAAGGATAGGTTCCTGGGTTAGTGGTTCTGTTGTGTGGTGTGTGGTTGCTGGTGAGTATTTGCTTCAGGTTGGGGGGCTGTCTGTAAGCAAGGACTGACCTGTCTCTCAAGATCCGTGAGAGTGATGGGTTGTCCTTCAGGATAGGTTGTAGATCCTTGATGATGCGTTGGAGAGGTTTTAGTTGGGGGCTGAAGGTGATGGCTAGTGGTGTTCTGTTATTTTCTTTGTTGGGCCTGTCCTGTAGTAGGTAACTTCTGGGTACTCTTCTGGTTCTGTCAATCTGTTTCTTCACTTCAGCAGGTGGGTATTGTAGTTGTAAGAACGCTTGATAGAGATCTTGTAGGTGTTTGTATCTGTCTAAGGGGTTGGAGCAAATGCAGTTGTATTGTAGAGCTTGGCTGTAGACAACGGATCATGTGGTGTGGTCTGGATGAAAGCTGGAGGCATGTAAGTAGGAATAGCGGTCAGTAGGTTTCTGGTATAGGGTGGCGTTTATGTGACCATCACTTATTAGCACCGTAGTGTCCAGGAAGTGGATCTCTTGTGTGGACTGGTCCAGGCTGAGGTTGATGGTGGGATGGAAATTGTTGAAATCATGGTGGAATTCCAGTCCTTGCAACAAAGCCCGTTGCCATCTGTGTCCACATATCTATGCAGGGGACACCATCATAGGGCCTAATCACATCAGCCACAATACTATCAGAGGCTCGTTCACCTGCACATCTACCAATGTGATATCTGCCATCATGTGTCAGCAATGCCCCTCTGCCATGTACATTGGTCAAACTGGACAGTCTCTATGTAAAAGAATACATGGACACAAATCAGACGTCAAGAATTATAATATTCAAAAACCAGTCGGAGAACACTTCAATCTCGTTAGTCACACGATTACAGACCTAAAAGTGGCAATTCTTCAACAAAAAACCTTCAAAAACAGACTCTAATGAGAGACTGCTGAATTAATTTGCAAATGGATACAATTAACTTAGGCTTGAATAAAGACTGGGAGTGGATGTGTCATTACACAAAGTAAAACTATTTCCCCATGTTTATTCCCCCCCCACACACACACACACACACCGTTCCTCACATGTTCTCCCACCCTGATTATCACTACTAAAGGTTTCTCCCCTGACCCACTCTCCTGCTGGTAATAGCTCACCTTACCTGATCACTCTTGTTACAGTGTGTATGGTAACACCCATTGTTTCATGTTCTCTATGTATATAAATCTCCCCACTGTATTTTCCACTGCATGCATCTGATGAAGTGAGCTGTAGTTCATGAAAGCTTATGCTCAAATAAATTTGTTAGTCTCCAAGGTGCCACAAGTCCTCCTGTTCTTTTTGCGGATACAGACTAACACGGCTGCTACTCTGAAACTTGATAGTTGGTGGTTTCCCCCCACTTCCTAGTTTACACAACCCTTTCCCCTCAAAACTTTAGCATTGTCTCTGTCACAAAGTTCCCAGTTCAGTGCCTGATAAATTCAAACATCATCTTCTCATCAACACACTGTGACTTTGAATTTGGCTGTGTACTTGGAACCAGACACATTTCAAAGAAAGCTATAGCAGAGGCCCTGAACTTCAGCCTACTTTCTAATCTAAATTTAGCTTTCAAGACTTCTCTTCTACACTCCTCTAATTCACTGATACCCAGTATGTACCACAGCTAGTAGAGATATTGCATATGAGGCATAAATTAACTCAAATGCATGTGGATAATACAAATAATATTTTGCTGTGATTATGACAAATGTTATTTCAAGAAAAAAAATTGATTGTTCTGCATAGAGAGATAAAAAGGAATTAATATAGGTGATCAGTAAATCCTAGACATTGAATTGCAAAGAGGTCATTCCTACTTAAATGTCATTTCCATAATGCACTGGTTACTCAGTTCAGCTCACATGCCATATAGACCCTAGCCATATAGGTGGGATCTGTGCCATTTCTAGTTGCACAGTCAGTTTTCATGTATTCATGTATTAATGTACCTTCTATATTTTGGCTATGCTTTCTATCATTAACCCTTTTTGCTGTTTTTTGTTGTTGTTTTTTTATGCCTTTTCTGTCTGTGCAATATTAATTGGCTTAAATGTATGTAACTTGATTTAATTAGATAGGAACATAGGACTGGGAGGGACTTCTAGGGTCCTGAAGATCAGTCCCTGGCCATCTCAGGCAACCATATCATATAATCCCATTCATAAATTGATTATGCTCCATCTTAAAACAAGTTAGGCTGTTTGCCCCCACTACTGCTACTGGGAGGCGGTTCCAGAATCTCACTCCTCTGATGGTTAGAACCTTCTAATTTCCAGGCTAAATGTATTCATGGACAGTTTATACTCATTTGTTCTTATGCCAGCTTAGTCCTTTAGTTTAAATAGCTCCTTTCCCTCCATGGTGCTAACCCCCATGACATATTTATGGAAAGCAATCATCTTCCCTTTCAGCCTTGCTTTTGCTAAGCTAAACAACCCAAGTTCTTTCAAGAAATCCACAACTTTCACACCTAATATGCTAGTCACGGAATGGTTTGCATGATCACCACATACCCTGCTGACAGAATTTTGAATTATCAAATTCCATACTGTCACAGCCTGTCTAAATCTCACAAGTGTACTCCAGTCTCCTGGAAAGCATATCCCATCTAAGGAAGTTTACCCATTCAACCCACATTGGTTCTTTCCCAATCTGCCATCTGCTTTCTGAGCAAGAGGAAGGGAGAAAACTGTTCTAAGTTGTGCCCTGCCTACAGTGTTTCTGTTCAATGTCTTCAGAATCTGGCCTCTGTCTGCATATCCCATCAATCAGCTCTGGCCTCAAGATGCCGTACAGTAGTGAGGTTCTGAGGGCCAGGGTCTGCTTACACCCGTCATACACGTATGTCATTTGGACACAAGCCAAGTGATCAGGCATTCTGCACAATAAACTGATTGTTTTCAGCTGATTTTACTTCAGTCCACAAACAACTAATTAAGCAACCTACTACCCTTACTGCCAAACTCCGCTGTGCTCATTCGGTCAGAGCCACTCTCTGAGCTCCAACTACTGTAGCTATATAAATTTATATTTATATTACCACCATCACCATAGTCTCTGGATATTTCATAGACAGCAGCCTCCACTGCCAAGAAACTGGATCCAATTCTGTTCTCTAACATTCCCTACTGACTCTAATGCGGCTGTACTGTTGTACATGAAATCAGAACTGGGCACTTTGTTTTTGATGCCAAACTATGCCAGTGTAGTTCTTTCTTTAGAAATAAACTTAAAGTGAAAAACTATAGATACATTCTCAAAACCTTTTTCTTTACAGACTTTTATCAAAATAAACCTCACCTCACAATTGGAAATAATTCTGTTTATTCCCTATTTTCCATATCTCTTTAAGAGAACCATTATTTGTGTTCTTTATAGCTCAGAAACTAATGCAAGAATTCCCCTTTCATGTCAACAAAATGAAGTTTTCTCTAACGCTTTCATAATTGTGCTACTGTTGCCAAGGACAGTGGTGAATTTCTTGAAGTTATTTTGAGAACACATGTATCTGTCAGAAATTGTTATTGGTACTTTGCCACTCTCAACAATGCCATTTTGCAGAGCTGATACAGCAGATCATGATATTAAATCACGGTGATTAAACACAGATAAATCCACAACAACCAGTTGCCCCACTTTGCACGTGTGCTTTATATCCACCCAGCTCTGTTGGAGAGACCATCTCTATTCAAGAAACAATTAGACTCTTAGGTAATTATGAGAGCTTTTGATGAATGCCTATAGTGGCATGCTGGTGGATAATAGCTAAAGCATTATATTACACAAACAAAAAACGGAGAATTATTTTCTTTTGAGAACATATTCCTAACCCTACTATTCCTACAAGCACTTCATGTTTTGCTTTTCAATGCTGCCATTGTGAATAGCTGTAAAACATTTATTTCATTTAGAAAAATCTCCTTAGACTGAAATAGTAATGCTTTCCTTTCTCCCTCCCGCTTCCCATATGTTTTATATCTTGACAGAGAGAGACAGGTGGAATGTTTTTGTGGGGGTGGGAATGAGCAAAATGAGTTGAGGTATTTATAAGAACACATTTTGGTACAAAATGATTTCTTTACTTGTATATTTACAGATTGTTGTGTGTCAAGATGCAGAAATGTCCAATTGATTGGAATGTTAATATTCCTATACAAACACTAGTTGGACATGTTCTAGAAGTGGTATTTTGAAGTGATGCAAAAGTAGCTGGTAGTAACTGATAAGACCATTATGTATACATTCCCATTTTGCTGTGACGAGTTTAAAACAGCCATAAAGAAGCCCGTGGTATGGAAAAAGGCATAAAAAGTGGATGAAAATGAAACAAATAAGCAAAACCAGGTTTCTGATCAGGAGTGATACGTTCCTGGCCACAGGAGTTATTGAATAGATAGTCACAGAAGCTTGTACTACTATTTAAATACACCAAATAACAACCTCTCCATTCTACTCAGGAGTTACTTTTATCCTAGAATCCCCAAAAGCCATTTTATATAAGGATAAGTTATACCTACCAACTCCAGACATTTCAGGAACACTGGCGGTGTACATGTCCTTTGTAAATTTTGGTTCATTGTCATTGATATCATGGATTTTAATGATAAATTCAGATTCCGGCTCCACTTGTCTTCCAGTCTTTCTGTCTATAGCCTTGGCACGTAGCACATACAGGGACTTTTCTTCTCTGTCCAATTTCTTTGCAGCATGAATATCTCCTGTATTTTCATCTATAATGAACAGACTGCCAGCCCCATCTCCTGTTAATATGTATTTTAAATTTCCATCTCCTTTATCTTGGTCAGTGTGTAGCTTCAGGGAGGTAGAAAAGAAGAATTCTATAAATATATGTATTGTTATTACAGACCAAATCATTTAGCATATATGAATAAGTCTGTACAAATCTTGACTGTAATTGGGGTCAGCAGTGGTTATCTTCTGTCTCACTGTTGGAAAAATTACAAATTTGAGACTCAGTCACACACATAAAATATCTCTAAACAAATTCGTAAGGACACAAGGGAATGTAGAAGATAATACAGTAACATTTATAATAATCCAATGATAACAAAAATGATGTTTCTTTCAACAGTCTGTCCAGAAACCCAGAGAAGTCTCATTATTGAAGATAAGAGACATCTAAAACTCTCAAGTCCTTTTTGTAAGATAAAATTAGGATTTATGTGTAGAATAGAACCAGTTGCTTTATATCAGTGATGAACAGATTGGTGTTAAGGATTAGAGCTTTCTGAAATTCCCAAAAGCACATGTAAAAGTTCTAACTGAAGAACCTTACAGTTTTATTCCATTTTTTTCTTGAGGGTCATCTATCTCAGTTAATGATTTACTCCCTCCCCCCATTCCCCACCCTCTGGTCCCCCTATATACAAGAAACAATTTTCAAGAACACTAGGGGGTAAACTTTCAGAGCATTGCATGGAGTTTAGCAGCTCTCTTCCTGTTAAAATTAAAGGGATGCCACATGGCTAAATCTTTTATTCTTATTCTTCTCATCCTCATAATTCAGCATATATGGAAATACATTTCCTTTTTTAAGGACATCTGTAATGTGTAGTCAGCACAGTTTTCATCATCAAGAAATCCCAACTATGTTGCATCCTACTGGCATCTGACAAGGATTTGATAACTTGATGCGCCATGATATTATTTTGGTTAGACAAAACCACATTAAAAGAAAGGTTCCTTCTGTCCATTTTTAAATGGGCACTCATCAACCTAAAAAAAAAAAAAAAAACACTGCATGTTATAAGTAGGTGTTCTTCAAGATCTAGTTCCAGAAAATTTCCTCAATACTATTTATTTTTCTGCTGGTATGTTCATGCTACCACTCTTACTCTTACAGTTTCTGTCTCCACATCTTCTGCTGTTACATCTTCCTAATACTCTGACTGGCTGGGTTCTTGCCAAAATGAGGAATAAAATATTAAATGGAAGTTACTGATTTTTAGTAACTCTAAAAAATGGAGTTACTGATACAAAGGGTCACTGTACTGAATTCTGCATTAAGTACCTATTTATTTTCCTCTTCCAAGGGCCAAAACCTGTTCATTTTACTCATGTTATCAGTGTGGCTTTGTTTACAGTAAGACAACTAGATGAAATAGTTACGGTGTGATGACAATGCTAATGCTACCTGTTTCTGATCTATACTATACTTCAAACCATTGGTTGCATGACTGTAGTTAATGGCTACTAACATTTCTAAGGTTTACATAGTACAGAGTGAAATCTTCACCCTACTAAAATCAATGGAAGTTTTACCATTGACATCCATGGGGTCAGGATTGCACCCATAAGTGCCTGATCCTGCAATTACATCAAGGGAAGTATGATTCGATCTGTACAATGGGACGTCTTACATGAGCAAATCAAGCAGGATATAAGCTATAGTATAAACGTAGCATTGGCTCAATGGTGAAACCCATATATATATATATATATATATCCCAATCTCAAAATCAATATCTCAGAATACCAATATGGTATTTGGACTTTGTGCCCGTGTACACACACAAAGTCCAAATGCTGTTTTGATATTTTGGTATCCACTGTATGTGGAGTATAAAGAAATGCCATGCAGAAAGATAATTTAAAAAAATATTGGTCATGATACATTTTATTTCAAGAATAAAATGGATTTATCTGAATGCCTAGGTTAAAGTAAATCAGGTTGATGTTAAATAAATCAGAGACATTGATCACAAACAGGTCATCAAGTGCTATTTCCATGCGCACTGTTATCTTATTTTATCTGTAACGTTGACCACAGCTACATATGTGGAACTTGCGCACTCAGTTTTCACGCATTAATAAATTAACATACTTTGTATATTTTGGATATACTGGTAATTTCTGTCATTGTCCCTTGTTTCTTCTTCTCTTTCTTGTATCTGTGCACTGTACAAGGTATATAACTGCTGGCTTAAATTCATGTAACTTTTTTAGTGATTATTTTTCCTGGTAGATGCTTATTTGGAATTCCCAGGCAATAGAATATGTGTATATAGGTTCAGACCTAATAGGACTATTTATATATCTATCTGGGGCCTGATCTCACATCTGCCTGCATACAATACACCTGTTGGGCCTGATTCTAGAAGTGTTCTGTATATGCAGCTCCCACTAACTTCAAAAGAAGTTCTACCTGTGGAAGGCTTTCACATCAGGCAAGAAATCCTGGCCCTATTAAAGTCAATGCAAGTTTTGCTGTTGAATTCAGTGGAGCTAGCATTTCACCCTAGGCTTTCATTAAGTAGTATCATAGGCAGCTTACATGCTCTGTGCTTTTCAAATTATTATTTTCACTGTTATTTTTTAAGTTAAGGACAATTATTTTAATTACATCACTGATGAATCCTTAAGATCCTTAGGGCCAAATTCAACCCTGATAGAAGTAAATGCAATCCCACTGAAGTCAATAAAGTCACTGAAGTCATTTCAATCTTCTGTGCTGCCCGGCTGCATCTGGTAATTATATTACCACGTCAATGCAAGCTTGAATTCTTATTCAAAGATCTAAATACTAACATTTTCTACACAGTATATGATCTTCATTTGAAGAATCCTTTTATGGGTGGCTTAAGCATTTTTTAATCTTTGTATGTTTTGCCAAATAACTCTGCTTTCAGTATCTTCTTAAATTATTCAGATTAAAAAGAAGTTTGTACTTTATCTTACCTTGTAAGTGTTTTAAGTCAAGCTAATAACAATAAAAACTCAAATTTACATAGTGCTTTTCATTACAGTCCTTTTCAAACAGGAAGTGATATACAATCTTGACACTGAAAGATTGCTTCACCCACCTCCTGTATTCAATATCTGCAGCTGTTAAATTAGTGGACAATGACACTATATAACAGCATATGAACTAGAGAATGCCCACTTTTATCTTCATATCTTCTATGTTGTTTTCTACCCTGGGAACCCACTCCTTTTTCTTGGGCACTATCCAACTCCCTCTAAAGTTAATGGAAAGTCAAAGTTGGATTTGGCCCATTGTTCTCCATGTGACTTCCTCTCCTCATTCACATCCCTTCTTGACATACATTTCTTTCATGACTCCTTTCTTTGATGATCCACCAGTCGTACATTCATTTTTAATTAAAAACAAAATAGAAAGGACAGTGCGTAGAGCCCACTTGATGTTTTGACCATCAGTCTTTGTAGTAGGTATATTGAACTGTTTTTCCTTTATCCAATTGAGACTGTAAGACCCTTGGAGAAGGGATTGTCTTCCTCTATGTTTGCATAAAGATCAACACATTGTTCGATCTCAATCATTGCCAGTTTGCCAAATTGAAACTGATGGACACCTGCATGGATTCTGATCCACTAGTCCACCTATCTAGCTTCTTGGCAGACCTTGTGGTGGAGAGGTTGGAGCTGGTGGTTCCTGTGCTTCCAGGGTCCTTATCTTCTCGGCTACCTGCCTGGCAGGATACTGAGAAGTTGAAAAGCTTGGGAGCTCCAGTTATAGGATCCTGAGGAGCCTGGAAGCCCAGAGAGCATATGTCATTTTGGAAACATCAAAATATTTCCGTTGTGGGAAGGTTTTAGTGTTCCTAAAATAAAATATTATGGACTTACATGTCCACACACACAAAAAGTTTAGAGATTTGTACCAATGTGGAAAAACAAATTTTCCAAAAACATGACTTTTTTTGTGGACCTGGAAGTCCCTTTCCCAGGCAGCTCTACAAATAAAACATCCCTGTGAGACTGCATAGAGGTATTTAAATAGAGAGAATGCAATTACCCAATTGCATATTTTATTGATTTAATATTCCTTTTCTTGTAAAAAGTGTCATGGAATTTTTAATAGCCCGACGTGATCCCGAATTTCAGCCTTACCGCTTGCATAAAATACAGCACATCCAGTAACACTGCAACAATATCACCACATCAGGGAGAAACAAAGTACTTTTTTAGGGGTCTTCCATTCCACTTTTGAACCCTCCTTAGTAGATAAAATCTAAAGGGGGTCACAGCAGAAGGTAATATGTAGGCAAATATTAGTTTCTCAGTCTTCAGATGCTCTTATAGATCATTATTGTGAGAATGCTAGCCTACTTATAGAGAAGGAAGAGATTTAGATAGCATGTATATACTTTGTATAAAAATCCATGGACTCTTGGATGATTACATTACACCTCGACTGAGAACCTTTTTGAGGAATGCTCATCACTTCCTTAAACGTTTCTTTTGGACATAGGAACTTGATGCTAAAATTCAGAAACTCAGTGAAATATTTCTAGGAAACAGTAAGACAGTTTTATTTTTATTACAAAGCCCAAAAAGCAAGAAGGTTTAACATGGTTGTACATTTTATTTTTTATGTTTCTAATTTTGAGCTGTTATGTTATTTTTATAGTAGTTCCATAATTTTCCAAAAGCATATTATTCCATTGGAAAATGCTATTTCCTTGAAATATAATTTTTTTGTGGGAATGTGTTAACTTCAACAATTTTGTTTAGAAAAAAATAATTTGAATAAGATGAAAATGTTCTATTTCAACCTTATCAGAATGGAATGTTTTGATTTTTCATTTCAAATGAGATTTTTTGAAATTTTTATTTAAATGTTGCACTTCAATACAATCAAAATGTTTCATTCTAATTTTGAATATTATAGAATATTGTTGAGTAATTTATACTTTTTTATTTTATATTATACTGTCTGAAATCTGAATGAAACATTTTGATTTTCCTGAAGAGGAATATTTTGACCTGAAACAAACAGACACACAATTTGAACAATATATTTTGCAGGAAATTTCATTTTTCGTTTGTTTGTTTGTTTGTTTGTTTCCATTCAAATCACAAATGAAAACAAATTTGGAAATGTCAGAATTTCCAACAGAATAGAAATTCCAGATTTCAACCAGCTCTGTTTATTTTATGATTCAGCTCTTGGAAATATCACATGAACTATTTACAACAAACTAAACTTTTCAGTAGTCAAAAAGATAATTTAAGGAAAGATGAAATGAAATTAACTATTCCTTTGCACAAAGCCCGTCTTAAAACAACAACAGCTGGACCATTCCAACTTTTTTTTTTCCTTTTTAAACGTAATACAGTGTTCATGAAAGATTTTGCCACCCTGGAGGGTAAAATCCTCTATCTATCTATTCTTTTATCACTTATAGCATTGACAGTGACTTTTAAAGTTTGCTCATGCTGCCTCTTCAATGTACTTTGACCCCTCCATAACAGTTAAGTTTCCTTGACCTCTCGTCTGAAACTAGTCACAAAGCTGTCAATCAGTTTCAATAGTGATTTTGGTTTTAGAGACCACCTGCCCACTAGGAATTGTGTGGAGACAATCTGCTCATTTCATGTAGACTACCAGGCAGTATTTGATGTCCAGACATTACTGATTTGGGGCTATGTTTGAACTGGCAGCCTGTGATAAAAGGTTCCATATCCGTTGGCATTGCTCTGTCAGTAACACTGCTGGAAGTATAATCTGCAACACTATCACAACATAGTGCATCTTTGTTTTCTAGCAAATGTAAAAATCGTTCTACTTGTATTAAAAACTGCAGGAAAATTCATTTGCCTATGATAGAAAACATAGGAAACTTGCAGTATGATAGTTTTAGACATCATCACTGTGTTGTTTTTATTTAGCAGTTACCTGGTTTCCTCACTGAAATAAAATACTACTTTGTAAAATGGAGCAGTGGCACCATTATCATCTAAATGCAAAATGTACTGCATTATTTTTGTTAGAGTGGTTGCAGATAGTATTGTACATCTTTATAGCCAAATGAATTTAGTTATAAATACAATTATACCAATGTCCTATAATTTAATTTTCACTAATCCACTATCACACTATTGTTTCTCTTCTACAAAAGTATTTAAAATTTGACATCGAAAATACTTCTACAACATTTCAAGATTCAGTTACCCCAAAAGAAGCCCACAGTGGGTCACATACAAATATGATTTGAAATATGTATGTGTTACAGACACAATATATTGTCAAACTATTATTAAGATATGCATTTATTACTAAAACCAAGTAATAATAAGAAGAAAATAATTAGCCCAATCCTGTTCCCATTTATGTCAACAAGAATAGTATTGAGCCCAACGCAAATGCCAGATATACATGCGTATAATTCATAAACTTTTGCAAATTCGGTATCTTGTGTGTGCGTGCGTATATGGAGTATATATATTTGGGGGTGTTCACAAAAAAAACAAACACAAAAGGGCCCCTAATACATTCAAACTGGTATATATATATATATTTTGGAAGTAAGTAACATTTGATAAAATATTCAGCTCTGCCATTTATCAGCCGTAGAAATTCCTCCCTGTAGGAAGATATAGCTTTATTTGCTTCTACATGCTCCCTTTTCACTAGTCAGTGTTTTCAGTAATTAATACACTGTCGGAAATATGTCTGAATAAAGACATAGCTCAGACAATACACTTTAAGGATCCTGTTCTATTTCTATTAATATTATTCTCATTCAAATCTTTTTCTTTAGGTCTCCTACATGGCTACGTGGGTGCATCCTCAATGTGGTTTCTCTTGATATTTGTTAGACACAAAGACATTTGTGGTGGTGGGAATTAGCTGAGAGAATAATTGAGCATGCTTTGAAAATATGGAAATGGAAATTCCCCCTGAAACTACACCCCATCCCCACTTAAATGGGATAAGCGTACCTTTCAAATGATATTTTCTATTCTATCTGTTTCTGCAACATGGGAAATTCATGCACCATGCTGATCTATGAAAAAGTTGTTGCTTCCAGAAAACATCCAGTCAGTATAATCTTACTATGAATATTACTATTTCTAATATAAATTTGAGCGGAAAGATCTCAGCAGTTGGCCTCCTATTAATGCCACATTCCCTCTATATCAACTACTAATTGCGTTCGCTCAAGCTTCACACTTATCTCCTACTGATAAGCCGATAGTAGTTATGTGGCCTTTAAGTGTCTGGACACCAGCAATATTTGTGGTTATTTTCCCTGTGTGTATTGTTAGTGTGCAGGAATTAAAAAAAAATACTTTCTTTACAATGTCTAAAAGGGTGTTGACGTTGTTGAAGGAGGAGGAGTAAGCCTAGTGTGCTGTAGGTATGATATGGCAGAAGGAGAAGTCAGGGTGTCAAAAGTAAAAGACAGCAATATGGCTACAGAAGGTTGCTGTTGAAGAAGGAGACAGCCCAATTAGAGGGGAGCAAGGAGATATTCTGCCTGTTTTCCCCTTACTGAAATTTCACCCTCCATATTTCAGATGTATCTAAACTGTACAGTAAGGACCTGATTATCAGCTCATTTATGTCTGTGTAACTGAGGAGTAACTCATGGAGTTATAAGGAGTCCGGTAGCACCTTAAAGACTAACCGATTTATTTGGGCATAAGCTTTTGTGGGTAAAAAACCGCTTATCTGAAGAAGTGTTTTTTTACCCATGAAAGCTTACGCCCAAATAAATCGGTTAGTCTTTAAGGTGCCACTGGACTCCTTGTTGTTTTTGTGGATACAGATTAACACTGCTACCCCCTGATACTTGACATCATGGAGTTATATTGACATAAAATCAATGCAAGTGACAGGAGAACCAGGATCTAGGCTTCTACTAGACACAGGCAAATTATATAGCTAGATTTACAAATACTTACTGAATCCAAAATTGTCACACTTCACCTGAATCTGAACATGCCATCTGCAATTCATTTCTGTTCAACTCCTATGATAGCTGAAAAGGGAAAGAAGGACCCAACCCATCCAAAAGAGCAACTTGTGGCTAAAGACATTGTCATGAACAAATAGAGAGAGAGAAAACAAACCTTGATTTAGTCATGGGAGTTTAGAATAGAGACCTGCTCTTTTGTGAAATGAGGTGAGAAGCAGAAATCTTGATGCTGCTAAAGGAAAGAGAGAAGGGGGAGGAAGGTGCACAAAGAGAGCAGTAGACATATCCTCCATGTTGGCAGATATTGCAGTAAAGTATACAACTGGTTTTGAAAGCTTTGCATTCTGCCTGCATACGGTAATGGTTTTAAAATATGCTATTCTTGCATTGTCTTCATCCTAGGCCCTAATTTTGGATCATCCATGCCTCACCTCATCTCCTTCCACCCATACAGCTCTCCCCAACCCTCGAACCCCAGACTGTCCTACTCCATTCACACTCTGCCCCTATTTTCTGTTAAATGCTTTTTAGAAGGTGTTGTGGTGGCCTTCACCCTCTCCCTGCTCCCAGGCTCTGTGGGATTTGCTGAACCCATACGATTCTCTCATGAACCTGTTGATTTCTTTAGCAATGTTCACTGTACAGCAGTGAGGGGGTGCAATGGAAAGAAGACTGTGCTGCCTTAGGGGGAAAGGAGGAGCCTACAATCCCCTCTGGTCAACTTTATGTTGGGGAGGAGGATGATTCCTTTCCTCTCCCTATGATACAGTAGGAGGAAGCTGCAAAAGAGGGATCAAGAGGTTGAAAACCGCCATGATTCCCTTTTCAAAGCTGAAGAGTGGCGAGTCAATCTGGGAAACTTTGTTGGCAGGGAGGGAAGATACTTAGGGGATTCTGGGGTTAGGTTCAACTGGAGAGAGTACTGGGTTAGATACAGATCTGAGTGGATGTGAAGGTGCTTTTAGGGATCCAGGGTGATATAAGAATAAGCTAGAAATAAAGCCAGTTTACTACATGTCCCAAAATGCATTTTTGTTAATATGGGCAGATGGTTTATCACCTTTGCCTCTCTTTATATTGTGAGTACTGTGGACTGATTTACTGTGTGATCCTACACTCCCTGGATGCTCCTTTTTCTGTTTCAGCAATGGTTAGGGCTTGTCTACCTTTTCCACCTGCTCTTCAATGTATATCAGTAATGCTTGCGGCTTCCCTATGAAAAAAAAATCCAATAACTTGTAATAGAAAGCTACAACTTTTCCACAGTTTTTATTTATTGTACAAAATTACTGAGGGAACTATAACTGTTCTGTAGTGCTTTACAGGAGAGTTACGAGATTCTTTCAAGAGGGCATCACTCCCTATTGAATTCTTTAGTTTTGTAAAGTAATTTCAATGGAGCCTTATTACTTTCATCTCTGTTACGTCCACTGTATTTTACCATAAGATCTGGTTTGCTGTATGATTTTACTCTTATTTGCCCAATGTGGAGGGTAAGGTTTTGTGTGTTAGAACAAATAGTTTAACAATATTGAGGGCTGGCTTGCTTCATGGTCTTTTTATGCATTCTGGCACTTCTGGGTGTGTTTCATTGTGTGCTCTGATAAGATCATTTGTGAGAAGGAGCTTGGGGTTTGCATGCAGTTTATTTTATTCTCTTCCTGGTCATGGAAGCAAAGCAATAAATAATTGAAATGTAAAAGGAGATTATTATTTTGGGTTAAATCTATCACACATCAGTAGGGGAAACTTAGAAACTGAAAAATATACTGAGAAAAATGAAGCTAAAGCCCAAACCAACGATGGATTTGGTTTTGTCTTTTCATACAAAGTATATCAGTAATGTAGGTGTTGCTGAGCCCTCAACTCAGTCATCTCAGCACATCTCTGCTCATTTATACTTCATGGACAATTTACATATTTGAAACAGGCCACGCAATTCAGATGGAAAACTGTTTCTTTCCCCCCAAAACACATTACATTCAGCCTCCTTGTTCCCGGTACATTTAAGGTTTAATCTGTAAATATAATTTTTAGCATACAAACAATTCTGCATTGCTGTGGAGGAAGTTTTAGGCTTGGTCTACACTGAACAATTATATTGGCATATCTGTGTCAGTCAGGAGTGTGAAAAACACACCCCTGACCAGTGTAATGTCATGAAGTCAGCTGGCTCTTGGTGTGGTTGCCTTGCAACACAATGAGCTCAGGTGGCCCCAATAAATCCTTACTATGAGGCTGTGCTCCCTCATTTAACAGAAGGGCCAAAAAGAAAAAAAAAATCACCATTTAAGCATTGTAGCATCAGCAGCACAGTGGCAACTTAATTTGTCCTTCAACCACAGCTGTGCCAGACCTGCTTCCTGACCAGCTCTTGCTCCAACCCTTGTCTGCTGTGCTCCAGCCATAGTCCCTACCTTCCTGAGAACTTCTGTCTCCTAACATTGTCTTCTTCCTCATCGTGCCTCTGGTTCTGCCTCTGGTTATTTTGCTCTAGCTGCTAGGCCAGTCTCCTGTTCTAATCACGAGGTCACACCACCTGCATCTCTGAATGTGTCATGTAACTATGTCAATATAACTCACAGCGTAGATGCAGCTATGCCAGTGTAAGAGGGTTTCCTTTGACATAGCTAATTTAATTCAGGGAGGTGGTATTCCTATACAGAGAAAAAATAAAACTATTTTCTACATTGCCTGGCTAAGCTGGTATAGCTATGCCAGTACAGTCTCCATTGTGTAGACATACCCTTAGTCTACCTTTATAATGTTGCTTTTCTTATGGTTTAGGGCAAAAGAGTCATAAGTATATAGTTCCAGATTTAAAACTTTGTTTAGTACAGTATAGCAATTCACTTAATATGAAATTATGTTAGATCATCTCAAAGCCAAGACATTTAGTGTTGTGGATGTAGGGGGGAAAAAGCAGCTAAGTAGAGTGCAAATTTGGTGTTCAGCAGACCAGGATATTCCTAAAGCCATGGACTCTATAGCGTCTTCATATTCAAACCACAAAGTGGTTATCTGGAGATGGGACCTGCAATCAAGTGGTGTGGTCAATGAGTTTAGTGTGGATGCTCCCTAGCACAGATTTTCAAACAAGTTCATATATTTTTGCATTGGTAGAGAGACTACGTGGTCCCCAAGGATCACAGCCTGTGACATAACCACTACCCAATACTCCTCCCTGGTTGTTCTCATTCTTATTTTCAGGGTAAATCTGCACATGAACGCGAGAGAGAAGGTGGTGATAGAAAAGGAGAGAGACTTGGTCCACAAATCATGAGAAATTAATTAAATTGCCATCACAAATACAGATAACATACAGTTGTAATAATAATTTGTGATCCCACAGCCAATCCAGAGACCTCACAGAAAATATCTTGAAATCTAGTTACAGGTAGGAAATAAGCCAGTGTTCCCACTGTAAGATTTTATAACTGCCCTTGAAATTTAAAGCAGTCAATTATACAGCAGCAGCAGCCAATATTCTACTACATTAACATTTTAACTAATTTAAAAGTCTAAAGGCAGCTTAATAACTGCAGTAGGTCTTCAGTATGGATTATAGTGGCAATATCTGGTTTGGTTTAATTTCCTATTCCTATGTGTTTAAGCAAAAGTTTTATGTATGTACTAAATGGTAATATATTTACCTGATCTGAATTTGTGACATCAGCACTAACTTCTTAATTAAACATTGCTAGTCTGTGTGTGATGGTAACCTAAGTGACTGAATATTAAAAAAAAGAAATGACATTTACTTTCCTTATCTTCTGTTTTCCAGCATATGCTTCTTGTGTACATCATTCCACTGTTACAAATTCTCAGAGTACTGTACTCTGAAATGTGTTGGCAATTCCTGCTTGAGTAGTAGTGATGCTGCTGGGGCTGGAGGGGCGGAAAATTGCCATTCTATTAGGACTGGCTGAAGAGCCTACTCAGTAACTTCTGAGTTCTTCTGATGTCCAAAATATTTGGTGAACTCACTTGCTGAGGCCAGTTTCTCCTTTCTACACTCTGGGGACAGGATTCTGGAGATCAGGGTTTTCCTTGGCCTCCAGCTTCCCCATTCAGCTGGCTCCTGCACTTCAGGTTACAGGGTCTCTGGGCCAACTCTCACGATGTGGCTGGCTCATTGCTTTTCCCTATACTCTGAGAATTGGATCCTAAAGCACAGGGTTTTCTCCTCTTTAATGTATTCCATGGATATATCCCTGGGTTGTAGTCCCCGAACCTACAGTACTAACCCATCACAGTGTTTTGTGAAACAGTCTAGATTTTGATTTGCTTGTCCCGAGTCTTTGAATCCAGGCTTACTAGATATCAGTATAGTCCCCATGTATCTTCAAAGTTCTGAAATAATCACATCATGGTACAGCATGAAACAGTCACTTTAATCAATGATTGAAACAGGTAACTAAGGGAAGTGAAGTATCTGTGGCACCTTAGAGACTAACAAATTTATCTGAGCATAAGCTTTCGTGAGCTACAGCTCACTTCAAGGGAAGTGGTAAATTCATCATCACATGGAAATTTTAAATTGAGAGCGTTTAAAATGTCTTCCTAAAAGATCCCTTCAATGAAAAAATTACTGTGTGAAATTCTACAGCCTGTATTATGCAGGGGGCCAGACTAAAAGTTCACAGTGGTCCCTGGTGGCCTTCAAATATATGAATCATAAGGGGGTCTATGAAGGACTTCATTCCTGCGGACAAACTGTACAAGTGTGTGTGTGTTTGGGGGGAGGGGTAACTTTATGTCTTCAAATCAAGACTAGGTCTCTTTTCGGAAGATATGGTTAGTCAAACACAAGTTATTGAGCTCGATACATGTGTAACTGGGTGAAATTCTATGGCCTGAGATATACAGCAGTTTAGATTAGATAATCCCTTCTGCTTTTACAATCTGAGACTCTGAATATTAATCTATGTCTTCTGAACCAAATTAATAATAATTACATTTAACCCAGAAGATTCTAATTCAGATTATTTCCAAACCATCCACCCACTTCTACTTTTCTATGAATGACCAAAATGTCCACAGATGCTCTAAATTAAATATTCATTGAAGCACTGATTTGAATTTACATCTCTCACATGCCAGGTGAGTGCTCTAAGCACAGGGCTAGAGAATCATTCTCACTTTCTGATCCAATGATTATTCAACCATTTTGTACAGCATGGAAGATTGAGAGATGCTCTCACCAGACTACGCATATCAGAATGTCCCATAGTCCAGTGTTAGGACACTTTTAGGTGGGAAATTCAAGTCACTTCTTCACAGCAGGCAGAGGTCTCTCAAATCCTAGGTGAGTGCCCTAACCACTTGTCTAAAAGTTATAAGGAGGCCACCCCTTTGTCCCCCCATTATGTGAGCAGTGCCAAAATACCCTTGGAATCTAGCTGGGAAAAATGGTTAAACTATTTGGTGAATTTGCATCAATTTCACAAATAGTTTCAGGTCAACCAAAATTGCATTTTTTGACAAATAAACTAGTCATCCAAAAAAGTCACAGAGCTCTAGCAGTTAGCCAACCATGAAACACTTTTCATGTATTTTTCTTCCAGAGTGGCTCTGTCCTGAAAACTGGCCCCAAAGGTGATGCTATTGTGTTCTATATTTATTGATTCTTGATTTTCAGATCAAACATGCTTAATTGATAACTAAGGAGATTTTTTTTCCCCGAACTACTAGCTCTGCAAACTGAAAATAAGTTTTTAATCTAGTTTAATTCTATTAGCCCTGCAGAACCAAAACACTCAAGAGAGTGAACTAGATTCTGTTTTTCTTGTGCATCATCAGCACACTTGTTTACTGTGTTTCAATGAGTTTCACTTGTCAAATCTATTATTGGAACTGAAAGCCTAAACAAACTGAGTTCTTTCCTCCCCGTTCTTCAAAACCAGTACTAAAGGTTCTGCAGGTCATATTTGGCCTTCAGTGTCACTCATGTAACCTGACTGCCAATAATAGGTTTGCACAGGTATAACTTGAAATACAATAAACAGCTCCATCAAAGATACATAAGGAGGAGTAGAATCTAGATTAAACTGCATTGAAAAGTATTCTAACAGCAGCAGACCCACTGGTTAAGAATATGCCATTTTTATATAGTCCTAGTTAACAGAACATCATATATTGTACAAGAGTTTCTGAGTGAAAAATACAGCAATTGCTTTAAAAAACAAATCAAAACAATGTTCTGCTATAACCCCTGGGACAGCTCACCAGTGCTAGTGGAAGAGAGAGCACTTGATGTGTGGTGTTGGTATTTTTTTTTTATTGAACCTTCTACTTATTGACTACAATGATATAACAAAAACAATGGAAAATAATATTTTCCCAAAACATATGCACAAATCAAGGAACAGACTGTCAACTTAATAAAGAAAACAGAGAAAGCATTAAAAAACCACAGTTTCCTAGTCACGCTCCTAGCCCAGAGTAAGAATGCCATTCAGTGCTCCCATGCAATAGACAAACCCTCAAAACATTTTGAAGTGTTGTTCACTAAAGATTATTTAAAGAGTGCTTTGCAAATAAAACAACATAAAAGATTTGCTATTCTGACTGCCTACTTTTTCCCTCAGTGCTCTTAGCACACCGAAGAGGGAATCAGACACTGCAGCCACACCATCTCAGATGCACTCTCTTGAGTGTTGACTTGCCCTGTTCTCCTCCTAGAACCCCTCCTTAGCTGTATTACCCTTAGAAGCTTGAACAAGACAGCCCACTAAATCTAAAGCCATGAACATGTCATGGAGATTGGTGTGTTGAAATTGCAGGGTTTCAAACATTTACAATGTTCTTAGGGATTTTCCAGCTGAAGTGAGTCTCAGATTCTTTCAGCCATAACTGTGTGCTAATTATGATTTTTGCCTGGGATGCAGTTTCTTTAACTTGATGACTTTGCCTTTCACAGAACAGTGTTAATAAATGGAATAACTTAAGAATTCTTTGACAGCCTGGTATTTAGGGATATATGGTCTCGGAATATCTCCTAAAGACATGCTACAAAGGAGAACATCTGTGCCTTACAGGGATATCTTGCTGCCTCTATTAGCAGGGGTACAATGTGCGGGAGGTAGGGGGCCCCACGTGGCCCCTAAGTGGAGCTAGAAATTTGGCCTAGTGTGGTGTTTAGAACTGGGATCACTGGCTATTGGGAGCTGAAAGGACAGGAAACAGGAAGAAGGGGGGGAAGTTGAGGAGGCAGAGTGAGAGTTACCGAGATTGCAGCAGCAGCTTGGTAAAGAGATTTCCACTTTAAAACTAAAGTCCTGTTTTAAGTTTGTAAGTACCTTGCCTTGGTTGCTACAACATTTTGGTGACGAGGATGGGATCTTCTGCCTCTGAACCCACCTGCACCCTTTCTGCAAAGCCCAGGTGAGCCTCCAATTGCTTTTACTGTTTGGATCCATATGTTTGAGACTTATCTGCTTGCAATCAGTGCTACAGAGATTTCTAAAGTAAGAAAGCGTGCTCTGCTAATCCACTGCCTTGGAGCAGAAGGGCAGTGTATATTTTACACTTTTCCCCTTGCAGATGATAAATACAGGACTGCACTCACTGCATTAAAGAACTTTTTTGTGCCAAAAGTGAATATAGTAGCTAATCGCTACAGATTTCGCCAGCATGAGCAGAAAACAGGGGAGACTATAATGCAGTATATTGCTTCCCTGAGGAGTCTGATTGTAATTTTGGGAATATGGCAGATGAGATGATTAGAGACCAGCTCATTGAGAAAACAACCATGCTTCGTGTAAGAGAAAGCTTACTTCTAGAACCACAACTTATACTAAAAAAAGCAATAACCATTGCTACTCAGATTGAGTCAGCTACAGCTGAAGCCAAAATAATGAGCATGGATACAGGAGGCACAGTCCAGGCTGTGACTTCTTTGCAGAAAAGTTCACTACTGCTGCAGACAAATGATTACAAGAGGAAACCTAATGAAAAACCACCAAATCAGCAAATTCAAAATACAGTAAAAGCATGCTTTCGCTGTGGATCCCCACATCACCTTGCAAGCTACATAGGCTGTCTGGCAAAAGTAGCTCAGTGCAATCATTGCAAAAAGATTGGACATTTTGCTAAAATATGTCGCAGCAGCTAGTTCAATTAACAGGTGCATGCAGTTACAATTCCAGATGTTACTGTGCTGAGCAAAATTACTACTGCACATATTCCAGAACAAATAAAGTGCACTGTAAATGTTTGTATCATACCCTCAGGCAAATCACGCTCTATTCAGCTAATGTTGGACACTGGCTCAGCAGTCTCTATACTATCTGATTCCATCTATTTGCATTACTTTAAAGATGTGCCTCTTACTGAACACAACTTCACTTGCTGTGCTATTTGAAAAACCACATTCCAGTACATGGCTGCCTGCCAGCAATAGTTACTTTTGGTGATTGCTGTGTAACTGCAGAGTTCTACGTTGTCCACAAAGGCACTCCTATACTTGGTGGAGATTTATTGGCTGCTTTAAATTTCAGGGTAGTTAATGAACGAATTGATCTTCCTCAGCAAAGCACTCTTACGGTACACACACCAGTTTCAGCTGGGACCCAGTACCAGCTTGAGGAGAAACTTGGCTGTGCTTATGGGTTTCTGCATAAAGTTAAAATGCGGAATAATGTGATGCCTGTATGACAGAAATTACGGTGCTTACCATTTTCAGTCAGGGGAGCTGTTTCAGAGGAACTTAGAAAACTTGTTCAAGAGGACATTATTGAAGAGATTGACTCCTCAGAATGGGTTTCACCTACAGTAGTGATGCAGAAGAAAGGTGAAGGCATTCACCTTTGTGTGGACTTAAGGGAGCCAAATAAAGCTATTGTGATTGACAGCCATCCTCTTCCTCACATAGAAGAAGTATTTTCAGAACTTGTCATAAATATAAGGGGAAGGGTAAACACCTTTGAAATTCCTCCTGGCCAGGGGAAAGCTCCTCTCACCTGTAAAGGGTTAAGAAGCTAAAGGTAACCTCGCTGGCACCTGACCAAAATGACCAATGAGGAGACAAGATACTTTCAAAAGCTGGGAGGAGGGAGAGAAACAAAGGGTCTGTGTCTGTCTGTATGCTGCTTTTGCCAGGGACAGAACAGGAATGGAGTCTTAGAACTTTTAGTAAGTAATCTAGCTAGGTATGTGTTAGATTATGATTTCTTTAAATGGCTGAGAAAAGAATTGTGCTGAATAGAATAACTATTTCTGTCTGTGTATCTTTTTGTAACTTAAGGTTTTGCCTAGAGGGGTTCTCTATGTTTTTGAATCTAATTACCCTGTAAGATATCTACCATCCTGATTTTACAGGGGGGATTTCTTCATTTCTATTTACTTCTATTTTCTATTAAAAGTCTTCTTGTAAAAAACTGAATGTTTTTTCATTGTTCTCAGATCCAAGGGTTTGGGTCTGTGGTCACCTATGCAAATTGGTGAGGCTTTTTATCCAACATTTCCCAGGAAAGGGGGGGGTGCAAGTGTTGGGAGGATTGTTCATTGTTCTTAAGATCCAAGGGTCTGGGTCTGTAGTCACCTAGGCAAATTGGTGAGGCTTTTTACCAAACCTTGTCCAGGAAGTGGGGTGCAGGGTTTTGGGAAGTATTTGGGGGGAAAGACGCGTCCAAACAGCTCTTCCCCAGTAACCAGTATTAGTTTGGTGGTGGTAGCGGCCATTCCAAGGACCACGGGTGGAATACTTTGTACCTTGGGGAAGTTTTGACTTAAGCTGGTAAAGATAAGCTTAGGAGGTTTTTCATGCAGGTCCCCACATCTGTACCCTAGAGTTCAGAGTGGGGGAGGAACCTTGACATGGTGGCATAGTGGTGGGATTAACCTGAAATCATTTTGAGATCCAGTTGAGATTTTTTGAACTAGAAATACAGATTTTAAAAAGGAATTTTTTTTTCCTGTGGCTTTGAAGCAGCTTTGAAACTGAAAGCATCTTGGGTTTTCCCTGCTTTGTGGCCAAGCAGAGACAAAAGGGGATTATCTTGTGAATTGCAGGTTTTCTTTGCCTGGAGGCAGGGTACTTAACTCCTGCAGGGAAATTCACAGTCTTCCAACCCAGAGGTTTTTTTTTTTTCTTTTCTTCCTAAAAGTAAATAGGGGGTGTGTGTTCTACCCATTTGCTTTTTCTTTGGGCTGGGTAAGCAGGTTTCCAAGTAGTTTGGAGGTTTTTTGCTTTAAGTTGGGCCCAGAACAGAGACAAGGGAATTGTCTTTTTCTGTAGGCTGACAATCACTATCAGAGAATAGGTATTCTATTCCAGCACAGCAAAATTTTACAGCCAAGTTTTGTTTGTTTATTTCTAAACCTCGGGTGTAAAGTTAGTTAAAAACAGAGAGGTTAGAATGACCAAATCCTCAGCTCGACTACAGCTGGAATTAGCCAAATTTCAGGCTGAGGAAAGACAAAGGGAACATGAAAGACAGATAGAACTCATGTGGCTGAAGAAGGAACAAGAAAGGGAGGCAGAACAACACCAAGCGGCTGCTCACAGGAGAGCTATGGAAGCGAGGGACAAAGAACTGGAGGAGAAGGAAAAAGAGAGGAAGTATGTGGAGGAGATGGAGAAGATAAAGGCTCAGCAGAATATCCCAACAAACCCTAGTAATCCTTCTCCAAGTACCACTTCCCATCCCAGAAAGTTCCCCACCTACAAGGCAGGCGATGATACTGAGGCCTTCCTAGAAAACTTCGAAAGGGCCTGCCTTGGATACAACCTCTCTACTGACCAGTACATGGTAGAGCTGAGGCCGCAGCTCAGTGGACCCTTAGCTGAGGTGGCAGCTGAAATGCCTAAAGAACACATGAACAAGTATGAACTGTTTAAATCCAAGGCGAGAGTCAGAATGGGGATAACACCCGAGCAGTCTCGTCGGAGGTTCAGAGCCCTAAGGTGGAAACCAGACATGTCATTTACCCGACATGCCTACCACATTGTGAAACATTGGGATGCCTGGATATCAGGAGCAAGTGTTGAATCTCCAGTAAATTTGCCCTTCCTAATGCAAATGGAACAGTTCTTAGAGGGTGTTCCTGAGGAAATAGAAAGATACATCCTAGATGGGAAACCCAAAACTGTAATCGAGGCAGGAGAGATTGGAGCCAGATGGGTGGAGGTGGCAGAGAAGAAGAAAACTGGTCGCAGTTGGAGCGGAGACCAGAAGGGACCACCCCAGACCACACCCTATTACCGGGGGCCGCCCAAGGCCCCACCTACCTCCCAAAGAACCCTCCAGACCCCTTATCGTCCTGCCACCCATTTCTCCAGCAACCCTCCTCGCCCCAGTGACCCGTCAGCTGGACGATGTTTTAAATGTAACGAGCTGGGGCATGTAAAGGCCAACTGCCCCAAGAACCCCAACAGATTACAGTTCATTGCACCGGAATCACACCAGAGGTCCACAGGCCCAGATACTTCCCAGATACCCTTAGAGCGGAGGGAAACTGTGAGTGTGGGCGGGAAGAAGGTCACCGCGTGGAGGGACACCGGAGCACAAGTGTCAGCTATCCATGCTTCCTTAGTGGACCCCAATTTAATCAACCCAGAGATCCAAGTGACGATTCAACCCTTCAAGTCCAACTCTTTCAATTTGCCTACAGCCAAGTTGCCTGTCCAGTACAAGGGCTGGTCAGGAATGTGGACTTTTGCAGTCTATGATGATTATCCCATCCCCATGCTGTTGGGGGAAGACTTGGCCAATCATGTGAAGCAGGCCAAGAGGGTGGGAACGGTCACCCGCAGCCAGGCTAAACAAGCCGTGAGGCCTAGCTCTGTTCCGGAAACTGCTATCAGGACCCAGTCAGAGGTGATGGACCTGGACCTTAGGCCAATGTCTGCAACAGCAGTAGTGGATCCAGTCCCAGAGACCCAGACGGAACCAGTCCCAGAACCGGAACCAGCCGAACAACCAACACCAGACCCTGTGTCAGCACTGAATCCAGTACTTGCAACCTCAACACCAGAGGGCCCCACTGAACCTGAACTGGCAGCAGCCGATAACCCTACACAAGAGGCTCAGCCGGAGCCTGAATCCCAAAATAGTGCACCAGCGGAGAGCGGTTCACAGTCAACAGAAACAGCTCCATCCCCTATATTGCTTCCAGAGGGACCAAGCCTAGGTCCACAATCCAATGAGGGACTGATGTCTCCAGCATCAAGGGAACAGTTCCAGACCGAACAGGAAGCAGATGAAAGCCTCCAGAGAGCTTGGACGGCGGCACGGAGCAACCCACCGCCTCTCAGCTCTTCTAATCGATCCAGGTTTGTTGTAGAAAGAGGACTTTTATACAAGGAAACTCTTTCTGGTGGACACCAGGAAGACTGGCATCCTCAGAGACAGTTGGTAGTTCCAACTAAATACCGGGCCAAGCTCTTGAGCTTAGCCCACGATCACCCTAGTGGCCATGCTGGGGTGAACAGGACCAAAGACCGTTTGGGGGGGTCATTCCACTGGGAGGGAATGGGCAAGGATGTTTCTACCTATGTCCAGTCTTGTGAGGTGTGCCAAAGAGTGGGAAAACCCCAAGACCAGGTCAAAGCCCCTCTCCAGCCACTCCCCATCATTGAAGTTCCATTTCAGCGAGTAGCTGTGGATATTCTGGGTCCTTTTCCGAAAAAGACAGCCAGAGGAAAGCAGTACATACTGACTTTCATGGATTTTGCCACCCGATGGCCGGAAGCAGTAGCTCTAAGCAACACCAGGGCTAAAAGTGTATGCCAGGCACTAGCAGACATTTTTGCCAGGGTAGGTTGGCCCTCCGACATCCTCACAGATGCAGGGACTAATTTCCTGGCAGGAACTATGAAAAACCTTTGGGAAGCTCATGGGGTAAATCACTTGGTTGCCACTCCTTACCACCATCAAACAAATGGCATGGTGGAGAAGTTTAATGGAACTTTGGGGGCCATGATACGTAAATTCGTAAATGAGCACTCCAATGATTGGGACCTAGTGTTGCAGCAGTTGCTCTTTGCCTACAGAGCTGTACCACATCCCAGTTTAGGGTTTTCCCCATTTGAACTTGTATATGGCCGTGAGGTTAAGGGGCCATTGCAGTTGGTGAAGCAGCAATGGGAGGGATTTACACCTTCTCTAGGAACTAACATTCTGGACTTTGTAACCAACCTACAAAACACCCTCCGAACCTCTTTAGCCCTTGCTAAAGAAAACTTACAGGATGCTCAAAAAGAGCAAAAAGCCTGGTATGATAAACATGCCAGAGAGCGTTCCTTCAAAGTAGGAGACCAGGTCATGGTCTTAAGGGCGCTCCAGGCCCATAAAATGGAAGCATCGTGGGAAGGGCCATTCACGGTCCAGGAGCGCCTGGGAGCTGTTAATTATCTCATAGCATTCCCCACCTCCAACCGAAAGCCTAAGGTGTACCATATTAATTCTCTAAAGCCCTTTTATTCCAGAGAATTAAAGGTTTGTCAGTTTACAGCCCAGGGAGATGATGATGCTGAGTGGCCTGAAGGTGTCTACTACGAAGGGAAATGTGCTGGTGGTGTGGAAGAGGTGAACCTCTCCATGACCCTTGGGCGTATGCAGCGACAGCAGATCCAGGAGCTGTGCACTAGCTACGCGCCAACGTTCTCAGCCACCCCAGGACTGACTGAACGGGCATACCACTCCATTGACACAGGTAATGCTCACCCAATTAGGGTCCAACCTTACCGGGTGTCTCCTCAAGCTAAAACTGCTATAGAACGGGAGATCCAGGATATGTTACAGATGGGTGTAATCCGCCCCTCTGAAAGTGCATGGGCATCTCCAGTGGTTCTAGTTCCCAAACCAGATGGGGAAATACGTTTTTGCGTGGACTACCGTAAGCTAAATGCTGTAACTCGCCCAGACAACTATCCAATGCCACGCACAGATGAACTGTTAGAGAAACTGGGACGGGCCCAGTTCATCTCTACCTTGGACTTAACAAAGGGGTACTGGCAGGTACCGCTAGATGAATCTGCCAAGGAAAGGTCAGCCTTCATCACACATCTCGGGCTGTATGAATTTAATGTACTCCCTTTCGGGCTGCGAAATGCACCCGCCACTTTCCAAAGACTTGTAGATGGTCTCCTAGCGGGATTAGGAGAATATGCAGTCGCCTACCTTGACGATGTGGCCATATTTTCGGATTCCTGGGTAGACCACCTGGAACATCTACAAAAAGTCCTTGAGCGCATAAGGGAGGCAGGACTAACTGTTAAGGCTAAGAAGTGTCAAATAGGCCTAAACAGAGTGACTTACCTTGGACACCAGGTGGGTCAAGGAACTATCAGCCCCCTACAGGCCAAAGTGGATGCTATCCAAAAGTGGCCTGTCCCAAAGTCAAAGAAACAGGTTCAATCCTTCTTAGGCTTGGCTGGTTATTACAGACGATTTGTACCGCACTACAGCCAAATCGCTGCCCCACTGACAGACCTAACCAAAAAGAAACAGCCAAATGCTGTTCAGTGGACCGGAAAGTGTCAGAAGGCCTTTAACAAGCTTAAAGCGACACTCATGTCTGACCCTGTACTAAGGGCCCCAGACTTTGACAAACCGTTCCTAGTAACCACAGATGCATCCGAGCGTGGTGTGGGAGCAGTTTTAATGCAGAAAGGACCTGATCAAGAATTCCACCCTGTAGTGTTTCTCAGCAAAAAACTGTCTGAGAGGGAAAGCAACTGGTCAGTCACTGAAAAAGAATGTTATGCCATTGTCTACGCTCTGGAAAAGCTACGCCCATATGTTTGGGGACGGCGTTTCCACCTGCAAACCGACCATGCTGCACTGAAGTGGCTTCACACCGTCAAAGAAACTAACAAAAAACTTCTTCGGTGGAGTTTAGCTCTCCAAGATTTTGATTTCGACATCCAACACATCTCAGGAGCTTCTAACAAAGTGGCTGATGCACTCTCCCGTGAAAGTTTCCCAGAATCAACTGGTTAAAATCGTCCTTAAGATGTGGAAAATATTGTTAGTCTTTATGTACTTGGTAGTATATTTAGAGATGCATGTGTCTTATTAACTCTGTTTTTCCTAGAGCTCCAGGAAGAAATCCCAGCCAGTGTTTCACCCTAGCTGAGATTTGGGGGGCGTGTCATAAATATAAGGGGAAGGGTAAACACCTTTGAAATTCCTCCTGGCCAGGGGAAAGCTCCTCTCACCTGTAAAGGGTTAAGAAGCTAAAGGTAACCTCGCTGGCACCTGACCAAAATGACCAATGAGGAGACAAGATACTTTCAAAAGCTGGGAGGAGGGAGAGAAACAAAGGGTCTGTGTCTGTCTGTATGCTGCTTTTGCCAGGGACAGAACAGGAATGGAGTCTTAGAACTTTTAGTAAGTAATCTAGCTAGGTATGTGTTAGATTATGATTTCTTTAAATGGCTGAGAAAAGAATTGTGCTGAATAGAATAACTATTTCTGTCTGTGTATCTTTTTGTAACTTAAGGTTTTGCCTAGAGGGGTTCTCTATGTTTTTGAATCTAATTACCCTGTAAGATATCTACCATCCTGATTTTACAGGGGGGATTTCTTCATTTCTATTTACTTCTATTTTCTATTAAAAGTCTTCTTGTAAAAAACTGAATGTTTTTTCATTGTTCTCAGATCCAAGGGTTTGGGTCTGTGGTCACCTATGCAAATTGGTGAGGCTTTTTATCCAACATTTCCCAGGAAAGGGGGGGGTGCAAGTGTTGGGAGGATTGTTCATTGTTCTTAAGATCCAAGGGTCTGGGTCTGTAGTCACCTAGGCAAATTGGTGAGGCTTTTTACCAAACCTTGTCCAGGAAGTGGGGTGCAGGGTTTTGGGAAGTATTTGGGGGGAAAGACGCGTCCAAACAGCTCTTCCCCAGTAACCAGTATTAGTTTGGTGGTGGTAGCGGCCATTCCAAGGACCACGGGTGGAATACTTTGTACCTTGGGGAAGTTTTGACTTAAGCTGGTAAAGATAAGCTTAGGAGGTTTTTCATGCAGGTCCCCACATCTGTACCCTAGAGTTCAGAGTGGGGGAGGAACCTTGACAGAACTCCATGGAGCAAAGATGTTTTCTACTCTTGATTTGCAGAGCGCATACCACCAGGTTATGTTACATGAAGATAGCAGAGACCTCACAGCATTTATTACACATGAGGGACTATTTCATTTTAAACGTGTTCCATACCATCTCGCATCTGCCCCGAGTGCCTTCCAAAAAATGATGTGATTGATTCTGAAGAATCAACATGGAGTTCAGTGCTATCTGGATGATATTATTGTGTTTGGAAATACTTCTGAGGAGCATGACAATAACCTGCAGTCTGTACTAAACTGCATCATCAAAGCAGGCCTCAAGCTCACTAGGTCCAAGTGAAAGTTTAGACAAATTGAACTCTCCTTTCTGGGCATACAATTTCACAGGCTGGACTAAAACCTGATCCAGATCATATCCTGGCAATTTCAAATGCTCCTCCTCCAACAGATTTGCAAACCTTATGTTCCTTCTTGGGCCTTACCTTCTGGTATGCAAAATTTATTCACAATTATGCTTCTGTCATTGAACTGTTACAAGAATTACTATGGAAAAGTTCAACCTTAGTGTGGACAATGGATGCACAAGCTAGTTTCAAAACGGTGAAAGACTTGATTATACATAGTCCAGTACTTGCACTATTCAGTCCTGCATTGCCCACAATTGTAACTACTGATGCTTCCGATTATGGACTTGGGGCTGTCCTCACACAACTTCAAGAGGACAACACAGAGAGAACTGTTGCATTTCCTTCAAGAACACTAAATAATGCTGAGAGAAAATATTATACAGTCAAAAAACAAGCACTTGCTTGTGTCTGGGCTCCTGAAAAATGGAGAAGTTACCTGTGGAGCTGCATGTTCAAGTTGCGCACAGACCACAGCCCTTTGACGACGTTGTTCACCATAAGAGGACTGGGAAGAGCAGGATATCATATTGCTAGATGGTCTGCAAGACTACTCTGTTTCAATTATGAACTGGAATATAAGCCTGGAAACCAAAATGCGGTAGCTGATTGCCTTTCTCACCTGCCTTTGCCTTCACCAGATGGTCCACCGGAGGATGAGGGTGTAGTAGTTGCACTTATTACAAGCACTCGTACTGCAGTTACAAGGGAACAATTTCAAGCTGCTTGTTCAGCGTGTCCAATTCAACAAAAACTACAGGAATTTCTGACAAAGAGATGGCCCAATAACTCTAAAAACCTTGACCCAGTTTTGCTGTCTCATTTTAGAGTTCAGGATGAACTCTATTTCTTTGCTTGATGGCTGTGTGCTACGAGGTACATACCAGCTACTTGTGTCAGAAGAATTACAGTCAAAACTCATACACCTGGCACATGATACTCATCAAGGAATTATTAGAACCAAACAAAGACTACGGGATCTGTATTGGTGGCCAGGATGGACTCTCAACCTGAAGCGCTCATAAAATCCTGTGTCACTTGCCAAATGCATGATAAGATAGCAGTGACGTGTACCACTCCATTACAGCCTGTTCCTCTTCCTGAATCTGCATGGAAAAAAGTGGCAATTGACATTGTTGGACCCTTTGATACTGCTCCAAGTGACTGCCATTATGCCATCACTTTAATTGACTATTTCAGTAAATGGCCTGAGGTAGTGTTTACATCACAAATCTCTTCTGCTACAGTAATTAAGTTCCTCTCTTCAGTTTTTAGCAGGGAAGGTAATGCCAAAGAACTGGTTTCTGATAATGTTAGTCAATTTACTTCCCTGGAGTCTGAAACTTCTCTAGCAGAGAGGAACATTTTACACAGAAGTTCATCCCTATGCTACCCTCAAGCCAATGGGGAAATCAAATGGTTTAACAGAAGTTTGAAAGACAGTTTGCAAACGGCTAAACTGGAAGGGTGATTGTGGATAACATTCACTACTGATTTCTTGCAAGCATACCAGGCTATACGACATGCCACAACGCAAAGATCACCCGCAGAGTTACTGCAAGGGAAACAGACGAATACTAAACTGAACATTGCTGGACTGTTAAAGGCATGACCTGATGCCCCAACCAAGGATGATGTGAGAAAAACAGTTGAACAGAACCAAGTAAAGTATAAGGCTTTCACAGACAAGTGGCGGGGTGCTAAGGAACCAAAGTTTGAGTGTGGTTCCTTCATTAGAATACGAAAACCTGGAATTTTATGCAAAGGGGACCATAAATTCACAGCTTCTCTTAAAATCATAGAGAAGAAGGGACCTTACACCTATCAACTTTCTGATGGGTGGGTATGGAATGCTTCTTATTTTCACCTGCCTATGCACCAAGAGGAGATTATGCCAACACCCATTCTGCATTGGATGACTTCACCGTAGTATCAACACAACAAGACATTGCACTGGAACCGGGGCTTGAGAGATGGCTTGTCAGACGCAAACAACCAGCTGTCTGGACTAGAGACTATGTTATGTAGTGTCTACACTGTTTTCAGTGTAATATTTCTGCCTACGGTATAGTGTCTTGTTTCATATTTGTTCCTGTGGTTAGGAAAACAATGTTTATTTTAATTGGGAGAGTTTTTTAAGAGAGGAGGGAATGTGGTGTTTAGATGCTGCTTGTAATTATTAGAACTGGGAGCATTGGCTGTTGGGAGTCTGAAAGGACAGGAAACAGGAAGGAGGGGTGGGAAGTTGAGGAGGCAGAGTGAGAGCTACCGAGGGTGCAGCAGCACCTTGGTAAAAAGGTTTCCACTTTAAAAATAAAGTCCTGTTGAAGTTTGTTAGTACCTTGCCTTGGTTGCTACACACCTAGCTGCCTCACTGTCATGGGTGTTACGAGCTCAAGCACCTGCTTGCCCCCTGCTACTCCCCACACCTTTGTATTCCTTCTGGTGCCCATGGGTACCAGGCAGCGCCAGCCTCCAGGGAGAAGCAAAGCATGGGGCATCAGAAAACCCCAGTCCCCAGGAGGGTTGGAGGATTGGATCCAAGCTTTTGGTGCTTCCTGGGGAAGTGGAGATGCAGGAGGAGGAGGAGGCTCCCAGAACTGCCTGGTCTCTGGCAGGGATGGTGCTCTTAAGCCTGACCACCTCTCTGGGTAAGAGCTTGGGATTGAGGGTGGATGTAGAAGGGGTAGAGGGAGGGCACTACCAGGGGAAGAACACATTAATTTTCAGTGACTTACTGATTTTGCCCCATGTTGAGAAACCTAGAGCCTGATTTCTTGAGTACTTAGCATCTTGTAGGTACACTCATCATTACTGTTCCATTGAGGTTGATGAGTAAGTAGTAGTATTCTCAGTTTACTGGTGAGGAAACTGAGACAGAGAGATAGTGATTTGTCCAATGTCAGACAATGTATCAGTGGTAGATCTAGAATTAGATTTCCGGACATCTTGACTTCCAAGACAGCACACCTTTCTCCAGACTACGCTGACTTACTGCTAGAAGTGCTGAGCATCCATCCACAACTCTCATTCACTTCAGCTGCCATTGCAAAGGCTCACAGTTTCTAAAATTTAGGTCCCAGGGCACTGAAAATGAGGAACATGCAATTTGTGTTGAAAACTTTGGTGACTTGTTCAGCATCACAGAGGAACTGTGTGATACAGGTAGGAATAGAAATGCATTATCTTAGGTGGCATTCACCTGCTTTAACCACAAGACCATCCCTGCTGTTGCCTCAGTCTCTTTCTTCACAGCTACCTCAATTTCTAGCGTGAAAAAGGAATTGATCCTAAAGATAACAGCTTCATTCACTGCACAAACTTGATTCATTTCCTAAGCACTGAATGAGGCAAGGGACCTGTGGAAAAAGTAATTTGTGATCATGTATCATAGGGCATATTCAGAAAGAGACCAACATAAGGTTTCACAAACAACCTTAAATCCTTCATTTCCTAACTTTTGAGTGCTTAGTTTTACAATTTGAATAATTTTATTTTAACATAGTTTTTGTTTGTAATTTCTTAGGGTTCTTTTTTTGAAAACGAAAAAAAATCAAAACCAAATTGGATTATGTGCACCAGTAATACACCCCTCCTTCCAATCAATATGCATCAGGAACAGGATCTGAACTCTAAATCTGAACACTGCAGCACAAGCCTCTGCTTTATCTAAAGGACTAACTTTATGTAACTCACCTCAAACAGAGGATTTATGGGAGTCCAGCAAAAGGCACCTCTTTGATCCCAGGACTATCCCGATGCCAAATTTCAAAGTTGCCCTTAAAATCATAGAATATCAGGGTTGGAAGGGACCTCAGGAGGTCAGCTAGTCCAACCCCCTGCTCAAAGCAGGACCAAGGCCCCCAATTTTTGCCCCAGATCCCTAAATGGCCCCCTCAATGATTCAACTCACAACCCTCAGTTTAGCAGGCTAATGCTCAAACCGCTGAGCTATCCCTCCCCCCTGGATCATGGATCTGTAACAGCTTTTCCAAATAAGTTTGCAAGTTTTTGTGTTTTTTTTTATGGGAAGTTTTAGACAATGTAAATCTAGAAGTTGATGGCATTCCCCCTACAAGTGAAGTTCATGCATATAAATGGAGAATACCGTAAAGAAAGTTGGTGCAGAGTTAAGGCTGAAACTCAGTTTCCATTATAATCTGACATTAGCCCCCTCTCTCAAATCACTCTCTCTCTCACACACACACACACAGAATCTTTGCTTCTGTATTAGTATATGAGATCTAATTTTCAAGTTGAGTTTTTCCATGAGATCTGAAGTAAATTAATCAAGGGAGGGGCTCATAATTCATGGCATGTTAAAATATAGCTGTTTATCAGAGGTTAAAGAGTTTTCTAACTTGTTTTGCCTCTATGTAATATAAAAACAGAAAGGAGAGACTTCAGCAGTTTCTTCAATTTGGACTGGTGTAACTGACAGCATAATTTTGCTCACACTAAATCTGTTTGCCATTGCAATACATATAAATAGGCTTGGAAGGAATAGATTTTTTGTGGTAAATGTTAGTCAATATCAATTTCACTGTAAATCCTCCCCCCTAAAAAAGACAACTTTTTTCCATCAATGATAATCAAAAATTACAGATAGGCAAAAGTAAGAAAAACGCTGCTTGAGAATTTACTAGATTTGGATATTTACCTTGTATATATTTATAGGTGTGTGGTTGACAGTTTGTTTTGTAATGGTTATAAAGCTTTGTCTATTGCACTAAATAATTATTGTCTCACTTCTCCTGTTTCTGATTCACTCCATAATTTCCCCCACTGTGGAAATTTAATCAATAAAAAAGCTTAAAAGCCATAATGCTGCATAACTGAAAATTTAAAACACAAAAAAGATTAAAAATAAACATCAATGTTATCTGTTGAAATTATTTTAAAAAATGATTTCTTCCTAGTCCACATATAAAGCAACCCTTTGACTGTAGCAATGCATCCCTATAAGAACTGATTAGAGATTACAGATTGCTCTGCTGATTGGTGTACGGTATAGTGTTAAATTGACAGATTATCTTGGCTAGACATATCATATCACTCTTTGAGGCTCACTATGTTTCAGTTTTTTGTGGGCTGATTCATGCAATGGACAGGATTGATGCATCAGACGTGTACAGGGAGGCAAAGAAAAGATTTGATATTCTTGACAGTTGCTTGTTGACAGCTTCCCTTTTTTCCCTACATAAAGCCTTCCTGGGAGAAACAAGAAGTTGCACAATACCACCATCTGAGGCAGACAGGTAAATTGCCCTTTCTAGGTAGTTACATGTTGATTTGTTCTGATGGGTTTCACACTCATTTTATCATTAGATTGGCAGATACTAGAAAACCACAATACAGTCCAAATGCTTCCCCCTTTCAGCATCTCTACGATGTTGTAATCAATGTGATTAAATATAATGCAATATGGAAAGCATCTCAGGAAATGCCTTTTGCCCCCCCCCCCCTTTTTTATATAGCATATGAGTGCCTGACAAGAGGCAAATGATACATCTGGAAATTTCCATGGTCTAACGCTCATTTCCAGTGGCTTAAACTTGCAGGAATAGGTGATAAAGCATTTTTATGGAGAGAAAATCTGGTCTAAGACAGAGTGTGACCCATCTGAGGCCTTTGGTGAGTGTAATTATTTAGGGAAAATTCCACATTTTTTGAGTGGAAAGGGGGAAACTTTTCTGGGATTTATTGATTTTTTTTCTTTAAAGGTGGCTGCCTATAGCTGCCCAGGGACTTGGACTATTAGAATAAGACCCAGGGGAGATGGAATGCTGGGCAGAGGACAGGAGGAACATCAAAAATTGCATGATACATTTGTTTATCACATGTGCAGTTTATATCATGTATATGGATAAAGGTGGTGATATTAGCCTTGCAAAATTCTTAAGAAAACTTACCAGGCCAGACACACATCTTCCTTCCCCACACCACCCAAATATCTATACAATTGTGCATACATACACATATCCCTTGATTTCTCTCATACACATACCCCTTATATTATTATCATTTTTTATTTCTGTTGCAGTAGTACCCAGGAGCCCCAGCCATGGATTAGGAACTCATTGTGTTAGGTGCAGTACAAACATATAAGAAAAAGTTGGTGTCTTCCCTAAAGATCTTACAATTTAAGTAAAATATCCCTGTCTTGCTTGGGAATATGAAAGTGTTTGAGAAGGAGGCTGGGTTGAGCAACAATTGAGTTGTCTTCTGCTTTTCTTTTCTTCTTTTCCTTTTGCTGTACATTTGTTTAATTACATTTTTTTTCTTCTGTAATATTTTTGGGGTTTTTTTTCTGTTTCCCATGTGCGGTTTAGTGGACTTAGCTCCCAATTTTGCAAACTCATAAGTATCTAACTAACTTACATACTTATCACCCCAACACTCCAGTAATCGAACATCTCATGCTATTTAATATATTTATCCTCACAATACCCTGGTGATGTAGTGAAGCACTATTATCACTATTGTACAGATGGGGAACTGAGGCACAGAGAGACTAAACTACTTACCCCTTTCACTTACTACTTACCTCTGCAGTGGGGGAGGTTTAGGTTGGATATTAGGAAAAACTTTTTCACTAGGAGGGTGGTGAAGCACTGGAATGCATTACCTAGGGAGGTGGTGGAATCTCCTTCCTTTGAGGTTTTTAAGGTCAGGCTTGACAAAGCCCTGGCTGAGATGATTTTGTTGGGGATTGGTCCTGCTTTGAGCAGGGGGTTGGACTAGATGTCCTCCTGAGGTCCCTTCCAACCCTGATATTCTATGATACCCAAGGTCACCTAGGAAGTCTGTGGCAAAGCAGGAAATTTAACTCAAGTCTCCCTAATTCTAGCCTTGTTCCCTAGCCAATGGACATGCTTATCTTTATGCATGTGAATAGTCCCATTGAGGTCAATGAGATTACCCGTGAGTATGAAGTTAAAACATGCATAAATATATGAATGATAGGGACTAAACCACTTCAAACATTTTCAGGTTTTTTGAAATTTAGCTGAAATTACTTTTGCAAAACAATAATAAATATGTATTTGTTTGTGAAAAAAAATCTTTTTTTTAAACAAGCTTATCAAGGGATTTGAATTTTTATAAAATGTTTCTATTAAAAAAATTCAACCAGCTCTTATCAGGATTTTAGTCTTCAACTCCTGGCCATTCTGGCATTCAGGGAAAGCCACCACTTTTGAATGAAAGCCCTAAGATTTGGAGCACAGCTGTGGTTTTAAAGACCTTGCTTCCAGGAAATGTTTCAATGAAGTGTTGTCTGTAGAAAACCCAGTTCACTGTCAATAAATAATACATATGCTCTAAGATTCTTGAGCAATCATGATTCTCAAATGAGCAAACCTGTTCATGGTTTGTTGAGTTTAGCTAATAAAGTAATTGAGGAGGAGACTGTTGTAAACTAACATTCCTTTGTTCATGGTTTACCTTTTTCCATATCAGTTGTTAAGATAACTATTTCCAAGTTCCAGTCTAGCACCATTTGGTAATTACCAGCAGGCTATTGATCTGGCTAGTTATGGTGAGGCTAACTGCACACTTAAAAACAGAACAAGTTGAAAAAGAAAATAAAAAATTCAGATACTTTTGAAGACATATTTGTACTGCAGCTTTTCAAATAGAACTATGTTTTCATTTTTATTTTTTATGAAAAACAGTGAATTTTCATTTTCATCCTTTTCCCCTGTGCTTATTCCTCTGCCTTTTCCCCACTTTTTTTCTTCCACCCCATGCCTTCTATTTCTTTTCCTGTTTTGCCACTGCATGCAATATAGCATAAATGATACTTTGCTTGTTTGGCCAGTCTGGAACTTATGAAAGGTTGCACAGCTGTAAAAGGACAGTTGCAGGTGGGGGAAAAAGGAGGATGGTGGTGGAAAAGGACTGGGAGGACTAACTTTTTTCATTTCTGGTTTAATTTAAAAAACCCTGAATTATTTCCTTAGAATTGTGAAATTTAGTTTTAGGAAAAAAAGGTTATTTTTCAATGGAAAAGCCATTGTTTAAAAACTTTTTGACAACTTCTGTGTAAAAAGATGCCATTTGATTGTAGTGCACATTAGGTGAAATGTTATGAATTTTCACCAAGAAGTCTTTGAGATTGAATTGTGTTTTTAAATCCTTAAACATTTTCTAAACTATAAGCTTGAAAAGTGTGATTACACTGGTGTTGGCTCAACTGAATATGTGGCCTGGAAGTTTGGCACATTGGTACCAATATCAGGGGAAGAAATAGGCAGCTTTGAGGGAATTTATATCTGTGGGCAGAACTGAAGATGCACATGACTTTAACAGGAGGTGTGTTTTGGAGTGAGGCTCAGTCATAGAGTTTAAACCAGAACGCAGCATCAGATCAAGTAGTGTAACCTCCTATATATCAGAGACCATCAACGCCACCAAGCACCCACACACTAAGCCCGACAACCGATAGGTCTTAGGATGAATCTGCATCTGAAGCTGTGCCAGGACTGGATGGGAGCAAAGTACAGATGCTCCTGAGAATGTTTCACATGTATCCATCCCAAGAAAGGGTGACACCAATTTTGCACTGAGAGATATGGTAGATACTAGGGAGAATGCCCCCAAAATTGAGTCCCAAAGTGCAATGGTAGCTCAGGATAAGCAATATAGATGTTACAGGTCAGTCTCTAGAGCGTGAACTGAAATCCAACAGTGAAAAGAGATCTTTAAAAATAAATTGAGCGATGACATCATTGCAAAAAAAGGATTCATCTTGGTTTTGAGGTTGGGGGGGAAATATTTTAAAATTCTACTTGGCAAAATGAAGTTTCTGCTCAGTGCAGCACTTTAAGTGGTGTTAGGCACCCAGCACTGTGTCATCCCCTCAGTGCCAGCAGCCTCTCTCTTCTGATCTGTCTGGGGCTCCCTGCATCAGCTCTATGGCTGAAGCCTAATGGGAGTGATGGGTGTGATGATGCCATCAGTGACTCTGTGTTCTATCACTCTGCTACTCAGCATATTAAAACAGAATATATCATGGAAAATGCTAATTGTTTTTTTAATGCAACCAAAGGGAATTGTGGAGTTGATGTAAAAGAAAATTTCCAGATCCCAATCTGTTTTGCTTTACAGTAAGATGAAATACTCTACCGCTCAATTAAGTAAGAAAAAAAGATAAAAAAATGTAGAAACTGATGGCTGAAGTGTGTGTGTGTGTCGGTGTGATGTGGTGTGTGTGAGAGACAGAGAATCATGAGACTTTATATAGCAGCAATGCTGGGGGGTTAGTAACCTAATGAAATATTCTGTTTTCTCTTCTGTAGTTCTTTCTGCCTTGTCTCTCCCCTTCGTCTTGTAATGAGTACTGCTATCGTAAGCCACCTTACTTGTGGAACTCTGAACAGTACCGGGTTTACCATGGTGACAGTGGTCGGGCCCGCCCTGCACTCACCAGGCGGCAGGAAGTGGAGCGCCCCCAAAAGTCCAGGAGCCAGGGGACCAGAGCGCAGCAGGCTGCGGTTGGGTCACTCCACTTCCTGCCATCCCATGAGTGCGGGGTCGGGCCCGCCCTGCAATCACCGGCAGCAGGAAGTGGAGTGACACGGACCCAGCCCACTCCGGTCTGCTGGCTTGTACTGGGGGTGATTTCTTTCCTGCCCCCACCAAGCCTGGGGCAGAGATGGAGTGATGAGGAAGGGGCATGGGCTGGGGAAGCGGGGGCTGAGGAAAAGAGGCAGTGGGGAAGGAAGGGTTTGGGATGGGGAGGAGATGGGGTAGTGGGGAAGGGGCATGGGATGGGGAAGAGAAAGGGATGGGGAATGTGGGGGAAGGGGGGAAGCTGGAGCCGAGCATACGGCATCCCCTTGGCAGAAGCTGGGGCTCCCCTGTTAAGCAGGCCCATCGATCCCTCACCCTGACCAGCCCTGCCCCCCTACATCTGTACCATCTCGATGAGCCCCCCAGGCATCCTCCACACTGTGCCCCAACCACCTGCACCTGGACCCCCACCCAAATGAACCCCAGCTCCCCTGCACCTAGAACCCCCATGCTGAGCACCAAACACCTTCACCTGGATCCCATGCAGAGTCCCATTGCTGCTTCACCCCGCAATGAGCTTCTGTGCATCCAGATCTCCCACTCAGCCACCTGCACCCAGATTGCCACACAGAGAACTCTCTTACCCCACCTGGATCCCCACACACTAAGTCTCTCTGCACTTAGATCCTGCTGCTGGGGTGAGCCTGGCACAGGGGGGCAGGGCCCCAGGTTGTTTCTGCGGCAAGGCCTGGCCCTTGCACAGTGTCAGGGTTGGGTGCAGCCTCACTGCCGAGTCCCTGTCCCGGGGTGTGGGGCAGGGAGAGGCTGCAGGGTAATCTCCCACCTCCATGCAACCAGTTGCCTGTGCTCCCCACTGCCATGTTGGAGCCTCCACATTTATTTATTGACAAATAAAATTTTCAGAATTTTAAAATATTGTGCACAGAATTTTAAATTTTTTGGTTCAGAATCCCCTCAGGAATATGGGGTGCTCCGCAGTTGTGATGGTGGGACTGTGAGGAAGCTGGTGGGCAGTGGGGAGGTCTATGGGCGGGGGGCGCTGGGCGAGCTGGGTGGTGCGGAGGGTGCTGTGCAGTTGTGGTGGGAGGCCAGCGGGGGAGGTCTCTAGGAGGGATGGGGGTTGGGCATAGAGATCTGTGGTGGAGGTCTCTGGGTGAGGGGGCGCTGGGCATAAGAGTGTGGCACTGGGCAGGGGGGTGGTGTGATGCAGGCCCGCCCTCAAGAGGAAGGGGCATGCTGGCAGCATAGGGCTGGGCTGGGCAGGCCAGTGTGTGTCTGGCAGCTGCAGGTTTGTAAACAGTGCCCTCCTGCTGGGCTGCTCCGAGCCGGGCTGCTCCCGTTGCGCTGTGTCTCATTGCCCCCAGACCGCCCTTCACTCTAAAGACTGACCATCTTGCCCCCCTGCACTTTGCCCCATGGGGGCCCACAAATATGTTTGGCACTGGGCCCACAAAAAGTTAATCCGGCCCTGTCTCTGAATGCTAACAAGTGCAGAGACGTAGAGAAAAGAATGGTTGTGTTTGAATATCTGTTGCAAAAGAAAGTTAATTTCTAAGTGGGGTTATCATGTTTTGTTTTTAAACCAGGGACACATGCAAATGTCTTGAATGTAAATGGCTGGTTAACTGAATGAAGAGAAGAGTTTTTTCTTAGCCAGGGATTCAGTATAAGTGTTGGTTGGGTTGATATTTTATTTCTGGTAAAGTGAAGCCTGATTCATCTGTTGTCATGAAAGTTGTTAAGGATAGGTTATTCATGGTTTGGGATAGTTTTGATCAACATTTTGAGTGACATTTATCCCTATGATGAAGAAGAAGAAAGGATTCTTCTTTAAAAACCTGAGTGGATTTTTATCAGACTGCCCATCTTATAATAGATTTTAGCTGGTGACTTTAATTGTGTAATTTATGAGGGTTCTAATAGAAATCATCAAGACCTTCACCCATTATCTGCTAAGTAGCTGTCTTTTATTTTGCAAGCCAGTGTCCTTCATCTATGGAGGTATTTTAACTCTCATGTTGAGACAATATAGCTGGTTGAGCATCGCTACAAGCTGTGTCCTTAACAAGACTGGACATGTTTTATTCCTTTGAAAAAATCACAGAAATGTATTGTTAGTGAGTTTAACAGGATGGCTTGCCCCTGGGCTGGAGAGCCTGGGGCTAACCTACTGGAGTCAGGACATTCCCTGTGAAGGGCAGCATTTGGCTGCAGTAATGGGGGAGAGAGGGGAAAGAAAGAGGAAAATGGAAATGAACATGAAAATTTAGGAAATTGCAGGTAGTAAGAAAGGCTCCTGCAGGGATGACTTCAATACCAGAGGATCTAGAAGTCAGGGTCAGAAATTTGAGACTCCAGCAGGGAGTGGCCTGCCAAAACAGGAAAGACCAGATGCAAGAAGGCCTGGAAATAGGGTGACTTGGAGACTGCTGGAAGGGAACAGTCTCCAGCAGGAAGACCTGGGTCATGGGGTTTCCCTAAAGACACCAGAGGGAGGAAAAGCCCATGAGTGCCCCGACAAGAGGGTAAAACTGATGGATTTTGATTTGAGACTTTGAATTTTATTTCGGAGCTTTACTTGTTTGAATAAACTCTGAGAAAGGGTGGTGAACGTATAAGACAAATCTGCGCTGAGTTTGTGTATGGAGCCCATTGAGGGTATGTCTATGCTGCAATTAAAACCCTGTGGCTGGCCCATGCCGGCTGACTTAGGCTAAGGGGCTTGGGCTAAGGGGCTGTTTAATTGCTGTATAGATCTTTGGGCTTGGGCTGGAGCCTGGGCCTAGGAACCTGTGAGGTGGGAGGGTCTCGGAGCTCAAGCTGCAGCCTGAGCCCAAATGTCTATGCCACAGTTAAACTGCCTCTTAGCCTGAGCCGCAGGAGCCTGAGTCAGCTGGCACAGGTCAACTGCAGCAGTCTAATGGCAGGGTGTGTCTACACTACCAAATTAGGTCAATTCTATAGAAGTCAATTTTTAGAAATTGATTTTATACAGTCGATCGTGTATGTCCCTACTAAGCGCATTAAGTTGGCGGAGTGTGTCCTCACTACCGTGGCTAGCATTGACTTACAGAGCGGCGCACTGTGGGAAGCTATCCCACAGTTCTGGCAGTCTCCGCTGCCCATTGGAACTCTGGGTTAAGCTCCCAATGCCTGATGGGGCAAAAACATTGTCGTGGGTGGTTTTGGGTACATGTTGTCAGTTGCCCCTCCCTCTGCGAAAGCAATGGCAGACAATCATTTTGTGCCTTTTTTCCTAGGTTACCTATGCAGACGCCATAGCACGGCAAGCAGGGAGCCCGCTCAGCTCACCACTGCTATTGCGACCCTTGTAAACACCTCACACATTATACTGCAGTAGGTGCATACCTGGCTAAGACACGGCAGCACGAGGATGATTGTGAGGAGGACATGACACAGACGTTCCTGCAAGCATGGTATGTGGAAATCGGGACATCATGGCGGCAGTGGGGCTGGTTGATACAGTGGAACGCAGATTCCGGGCCAGGCAAACAAGCACAGACTGGTGGGACTGCATAGTCTTGCAGGTATGGGATGATTCTCAGTGGCTGCAAAACTTTCCTGGAACTCTCTGAGTTGCTTTCCCCCACCGTGAAGCGCAGGAATACCAAGATGTGAGCTGCCCTGACAGTTGAGAAGAGAGTGGTGAAAGCCCTGTGGAAGCTTGCAACGCCTGACTGCTACCAGTCAGTTGGGAATCAATTTGGAATGGGCAAATCTACTGTGGGGACTGCTGTGATTCAAATAGCCAAAGCAGTCACTGACGTTCTGCTATCAAGGGTAGTGACTCTGGAAAATGTGCAGGTCATAGTGGATGGCTTTGCTGCCATGGGTTTCCCTAACTGTGGTGGGGCAATAAACGGAACGCATGTACCTATCTTGGCACTGGACCACCTAGTCAACCAGTACATAACCACAAGAGATACTTCTCAATGGTGCTGCAAGCTCTGGTGGATCATAAGGGACATTTCACCGACATCAACGTGGGATGGTTGGGAAAGGCGCATGATGCTCGCATCTTTAGGAACTCCAGGCTGTTTGAGTAGCTGCAAAAAGGGACTTACTTCCCAGACCAGAAAATTACTGTTGGGGATGTTGAAACGCAATAGTTATCCTTGGAGACCAAGCCTACCCCTTGCTCCCATGGCTCATGAAGACATACACAGGCAGCCTGGACAGGAGTGTTGAAAACCCCAGGGCATGGCCACTAGTTAAATCGAGAGAATGGAAGGCCATAAGGGTCGAGAAAATCTCCCTGCTGAAGACCTAAGGGCTTCTTGTCAATCCCCCTTAATAGAACTCAGGCCTGGCTGGTTTAAGTAAGCTCTTTTGCTCTTAAAACAATGTTGCAGTTGTAAATAATGCCTCATAGTGTAAAGTTTGCTAATGCCAAATTAAAAATAACAAAAAAGAACCAGCTACAAGGCCAGACAGAATGTGCTAGTTGTTTAAGTTGCTAAAAATGCTTGTTAAAAATTGCAAAAAATAAACATTATTATAACCCATATAAAAAGGTAAAGTATTTGTGCAAAGCTTTAATTAGCTAATATGTAATGCAGTAAAATTAAAAAATATAAAAATGTATATAATAACCAGCTCTGGTGTGCAGGATTTAAGATTTATCTCCCTGTACCTTTCTTTAAAATTCCAAATAAACTTTTCTGCTTCTCCACCCCGTTGTGTTTATTGGGTGACGCACACTGGGCAACAAACCCCTGCTGTTGTTTTGCTTCTGGGCACTGGGTGCCGGCAACAGGAGTAAGGAGCAGTTCAACTATAGTCTGAGCAAGTGCAGAATGGTGGTCGAATGTGCCTTTGGACGTTTAAAAGCTCGCTGGCACTGTTTGCTGACTAGTTTAGACCTCAGCGCAACCAGTATTCCCATTGTTATTACTGCTTGCTGTGTGCTCCATAATATCTGTGAGAGTAAGGGGGAGACGTTTATGGCGGGGTGGGAGGTTGAAGCAAATCACTTGGCTGCCAGTTTTGAACAGCCAGACACCAGGGCAATTAGAAGAGCACAGGTAGGAGCATTGGGCATCAAAGAGGCTTTGAAAACCAGTTTCATGACTGGCCAGGCTACGGTGTGACAGTTTTGTGTGTTTCTCCTGGATGCAAACCCTCCCCCTTTGTTGATTTTAGTTCCCTGTAAGCCGACCACCCTCCCCCCTTTGATCACAGCTGGCAAAGGAAATAAAGTCACTATTGTTTTGAAACCATGCATTCTTTCTTTATTAATTAAAAAAAAACGGGAGATAACTGATAAGGTAGCCTGGGTGGGGTAGGGTGGGGTGGGGGAGGAGGGAAGGCACATTGCTTATTGTAGCCACACTACAAATCAAAACTGTTTGAATGACAGCCTTCTGTTGCTTGGGCCATCCTCTGGAGTGGGGTGGCTGGGCGCCTGGAGCCTCCCCCCGTGTTCCTAGGCATCTGGGTGAGGAGGATATAGAACTTGGTGAGCAGGGCAGGCAGTTGTACAATGGATGTAGCGGCAGTCTGTGCTCTTGTTGGCTTTCCTGCAGCTCCACCAGGCACCTGAGCATGTTGGTTTGCTCCCCCATTAGCCTCAATATTGCATCCTGCCTCTTCTCATCGTGCTCACTTAATGCTTTCCTAGACTCTGCCACTGAATGTCTCCATGCATTCAGCTGTGCCCTATCAGTGTGGGAGCTCGGAAAACATGTCATTGCGAATGCAGTTTTTTTGCCTTCTAATCTGCGATAACCTCAGGGATGGAGGTGATGGGGGAGCATAGACACATTTGCATCTGCAGGGGGAAAAAAGGGAGAGTAAAATTTAAGATGATACATTTCTGAGAACAAAAGGGAGACTCTTCCGCAGTGAATCAAGCAATTCACAACAGACAGCACATGTGCTTTAGGTACAAGGTCACATTTTGCCTTTTATATTGCGCACCTGCAGGTACGGTGACACATCACACACGGCTGGGCAACAGAATTCAGTTTCCAGGCAGCCATGGTAAGCCAAAGGGTATGTGGGTTTGGCTTCTAATGCCTTCATAACATGTGGGAATGTTTTCAAACTGCAGCATCCTCCTTTCCCGTAACAAGCAATGTCACTTGGGTTTACCATTTAAAAGGAGGGGCTGCGGTTTTTGGGTGGACGTGAAACACACACCTGCCCCAACCCCTCCGCATGGCTACTGGGGATGATGCCTTCACCCCTCCCCCCTCCGCGTAGCTATTAGCCAAGCGCAAACAGCCCAGCATGAACAGGGTCCTTTTACTGTTCCCTTACAACAATTCCCCTATTTCAACCAGGTGACCATGAATGGTATCACTCTCCTGAGGCTAACACAGAAAGATAAAGACCGAATGTTGCTTGAATGCGACCAAAACCCAGGACCATTCATTGCCATGCTTTGTGCTGCAATGATTCCAGACTACGTGCTACTGACTTGGCATGGTAAAGTGTCCTACTGTGGAGGACGAAATAAGGCAGCCCTTCCCAGAAACCTTCTGCAAAGGCTTCCAGAGTACCTCCAGGAGAGCTTCATGGAGATGTCCCTGGAGGATTCCCGCTCCATCCCCAGACACGTTAACAGACTTTTCCAGTAGCTGTACTAGCCGCGAATGCATCCCAATTCTTCAGGGCAAATCAAACATTAAACACTATTGCTTTTAAACCCCATACTGTAGTTACAAATGTGCACTCACCGGAGGTGCCTTCTCTGCCTTCAGTGGAGGGGATCCCACCTTGGGCGGGTATTGGCTCCAGGATGATGAAAAGGTCCTGGCTGCCAGGGAGAACTGATTCAGTGCTTGCCTGCTGCGCATTCTCCTCCTCCTCCTCCTCCTCTTCCTCAATCCACAAAATCCTCCTCCTTGTGGTGTGATTCCCCTTTTGCAGGTGTCCACAGACAGGTGGTGGGGTACTCCCCCCCCCAGAATACTGTGTAGCTGATCATAGAAGCGGCATGTATGGGGCTCTGACCCAGAGCAACCATTTGCCTCCTTTGTCTTTTGGTAGGCTTGCCTAAGCTCCTTAACTTTCACGTGGAACTGCTGTGTGTCCCTGTTGTAGTCTCTGTCTATCATGCCCTGTGCGATTTTGGCATATATATTAGCATTTCTTCTTTTTTATTTGAGTTCTGCTTGCACAGATTCTTCTCCCCATACAGATTTAGTGTCTCTTGTTCACTCCATGATGGAGCTCCTTCATGATTCTGGGGGGACTGCATGATCACCTGTGCTGCTGAGCTCGCCACGCTGACAAACAGGAAATGAAATTTAAAAGTTCCTGGGGCTTTTCCGGTGTACCTGGCTAGTGCATCGGAGTTGAAAGTGCTGTCCAGAGCGGTCACATCGGAGCACTCTGGGATAGCTCCCGAAGGCCAAGAACATCGATTTGCATCTGCACTACCCCAAATTCGACCCAGCAAGGTCAATTTTAGCGCTACTCCCCTTGCCGGGGAAAAGTACAGAAGTCTATTTTAAGAGACCTTTAGATCGACGGAACGGGGTTGCTTGTGTAGATGCATTCATTAGGGGGAGGGATAGCTCAGTGGTTTGAGCATTGACCTGCTAAATCCAGGGTTGTGAGTTCAATCCTGGAGGGGGCCACTTAGGGATCTGGGGCAAAAATTGGGGATTGGTCCTGCTTTGAGCAGGAGGTTGGACAAGATGACTCCCTGAGGTCCTTTCCAACCCTGATATTCTATGATTATAAAATCAACCTAACATGGCTAAATTCAACCTAACCCTGTAGTGTAGACCAGGGCTGAGGGAGAAGTTATTAGCAAGGCACTGCAGATTGACCTCTAGCCACAAGGATGCAGCTCAGGACTCAATTGCCTTGGCTACAGTGTGTCATAACAGACAAAATTTCGAGAACTACGAGTGGTTTTCATTGCTGGAATGTTTGGCCACCTAGAAGCTCCTTTGTTAGGGTCTTGATATTTAAGATGTTGGGTCACCATAACTTTATGAAAATCAGGCCCATTTAAGGGGTGTGAAGTTGGCTGCCCAAAAACTGAGGAACCTGAATTCAATATTGTCTCTAAAAAATGTAGGTAATTATCACTAACAGACTATCTGATCATAGCCTGGTTTCATTTACTTTAGCTTTGCCTTTTCTGAAAGAATATGATCCTTATGGGTACTTTCTTTTTGTATTGGATGCATGCTTTGGGGTTTGTTTTAATGCTTTCTGCGGAGATTTGGCTAAATCTAGACATGTTCTTCTTCTCTTAGGCAACAGTGGGTGGTGAGTAAAGGTCACATGAAATGCTTTTGGCAGCAATATGTGCAGCAGGTAAATTGAACCTACCCCAGATCATGAAAGAGTCAGTGAAAGAAAGAATAGAAACCAATATCTCATTTTGTAAGCAATATGTTCTTAGGCTACGTGTGAGCCTGAATTATAGAAAACTGCTCTCGATTGACCTTTTGGATAGCAGCTTCCAAGCTGCACAAGTTAGAGCTAGATTTCAGAGGCTTAATGAAGTGCCTGCACCGACTCAATATTCCTTTGGACTGGAAAAGAAAAATACTGAATAAAAGATAAGTAGCCACTTTAAAATATTATTGAGGGGAGAGTTATACGATCTTGTGGAAATCCAAAGATTTTCAGTGGGGATTTACTCTCCGAAGAGGTTGAACATGGGACTGAAACAAAGCAGTTTATGAAGAAAACTGCATGGGCCTCAGGTCTTTCCCGGATCATGATGCCTCACCTCTCCTCCTGGCTATTTCACTTTCTTTATGAACAAGTTGTTTCGAATTTAATAGAGAATGAGATCCTTTCTCTAGGTCCTTTTTGACTACCCCATGAGACTTATGTGTCATGGAATTCTATAGAATGGTTAAAAATCCACTATGGAACAGATCTGATTCTCTATTAAATTCTATAGATTTTGGAGTAAATTCTATAGAATTCTACCAGTTTGATCCTTGCTAAATTATATAGGACTTCATAATAGTTGCAGTGCCATTTCCCTAGTCCCTGCAGAGAAGTCAGGGGTTCTGCTCTATCCCTACTCTTGCATATAGATGGTGGGGTGGGGGAGTGGAACTGAGTTTTTGGGATATGTGTTCCTTCCCTGTAGAGGGCAAAGGAGATCTTGGGACCTGTGGACCCAATGGGTGTGATTTGTATTAAATATTTTTATTGTCCCCAGAATAACTCAACAAATGATTTACCCCCTCTCTTCTAAAGGTGTTTGTGTTAGGATTCTTACAAGGAAATCTATCCCAAGTATACACATAGCTGGGTGAACAACTCATAGTGAACAATTCATTACTACTGTGTTTGAGAATTGTCAAATGAATTTGACAGCTTTGCTCATCATTCGCAAGTATTTGACAAATTTAAGATTGTGGATTACTCAGATGAATAATGTGATTATTCATTTTGGTATTAGATACTAGATAGACCTTCTGGGTGACTGATCCCTTTAAGTGACATAGTAATGTTTCTATTCCCAGTTTGGATGGCCTAGCCTTTAAGTAGCTCTTTGACTCTGCATGCCTTACTTTTGCCTATTTAGATTGTAAATTCTTTTGGAGAAAAGCTGTCTCTCCCTATGTGTTTGTATGCCGCCTAGTACAATGAGGCCCAGTTATCAGCAGAAACCTCTAGGCACTACCATAATATAATTGAGATGAAGAAGAATACAGAGAAGGGCAAGGTTAGTTTAGTCTGCCTTTGATCCTTTCAAGGGCAAAAGAACGGGAAGCTCAGGAGAGAAAATGAGAGAGTAGTGAGCCTAGAGAATTTTAGGACATTTTAAACTTTTCCATTTTTGTATATGGACAAGTGTTATATTTGGCTGTATATGTAGATCCCAGATTGAAAAAAAAATACATGGATCCCTTTCTGACCAAGTGTGTGGGAAAGGGGAGAGAGACACATCACAGATATATTGACTGTTCTGCAGATTTACATTCAATTTTCTCTTGCCAATTGATACAAAATAATGGCATGTGGCATATGTGTCCTACTAGTGAAAGATACACTGTGGTCTGTGTCTCCTAGATTGTTAATTTACACAGTGCCCTGGTTTTGGCCAACTGTATTAAATACCCCATATGTGTATCCTAATCAACAATATTTCCTATATCTGCCAAGTGCATTAACTGAATTTACTGAGCTCCTTTTTCTACCACATATCACCATTCACCACTGTTATTAACAAAGGCAATACAATAATAATTGGTAGGGCATGCGTGATCTGTTAGCGTACCATTATCTTATTTAATAGCCTCAGCACTAGGACAGGAAAATTTGGGTAACTGTTGTGTTTGTGGTGCATCCTATAAACAACATTACATAGAGCAAGTACGTTGATTGAATTGACTCATAGATTTAACATAGTTATTGTTACAGACAGCTTGTAGTAATTGTGTTCTTGCTTGGTTCTAAACACAAAGTGTATTGTCAGATCTCTTTAATAACTTGGGATTCCCCTGCTGTGTTAATATTAAACAGTGTCCCATTAATAACTACATTTCCTGGTTACCAGTGTACACAGTGAACAAGAGAGGTTCTCATAGTTCTGAAGGAGAAAGTGGTCTGCATGAGCCAAGAATGTATGATTAAGCCCCATGCATTTTCTAGGAAGTAGACCTAAGAAGGACACCACCAACAGATTTCCTATGCCAGTCTGGTACTGGCAAACCACAGTGCTGTAGAGAAATATCAGTATAATTAATATATTTTGATTGGAAAAAGCAGGATTGAGATGGGGAAATTTTGAATACAGAGGATGCAGTGAATGCTCTTGACCGGTCACAGGATGGTGGAGGAGGGGGTTCATATGTTTGTGTGATGCTTATATGAGTGACATATTGCTGCTAATGCTCCTGTTGTTTTTGGTAGAGTTCTAGTCCTGAATCCTCTCACATGATATCGCATCATATGGGATCCATCTTTCACATACCGGAGTCAATAGCAACATTCCCATTAACTTCAGTGAGTGAAGGATTAGGCCTGATTCTTGTGTGATACAATGCGATGCCCTCTATGTAATGTGGCAATTAATAACACAGCTTCTGATTCTGTTACATAACTTGCATATATTCACTGCAGTGCCTGTTTGAAGAGATGGGTTTGACTATATTTTGCTTTAGTGTAGCAGTTGCAGCCAATGACTTTAGTTTATTGTTCATTTATTGTGTGATGTTATGATTAACTCACATTATGTCAATGTAATCATTGTACGCTAAATTGAGTTAAATTGTAGGATTATAGAAGTATAAAATTGATCAGTATTTAGAAGGGATAATTGTGTAGAAAGTATCTAAGGAAGGAAGGCTGAAACGCAAGACCTGTAGGCTGAGGCCTGTAAGATTTTAGCTTAGCTATTTTAGGCCTTACAGATAAGAAATGCTGACATAAGTAAGTGACCGAAGAATAACCCGATGCCATAAAATTATGGGAAAAGATGTACCAAGGGGCAATATTGCAAAAAAACAAAATAAAACACAGTAAGAGTATTTTTTTTTCTTACAAGATACCCAGCAGTCATGTTTTTCTAACACATGCCCTAACTGCAGGGTGCAATATATGTGTAAATGATAATGAGGTATAGTCAGAACCACATTATAAAAAGAGTGTGCCCAGATTAGGAAAATTGAGTTTCCTATAGAAAATTCCAGCAGGAACCATCCCTCTACAAATGGTCACTTGACAATGCATCCATCAGATCTTAAGAATATCCTTATGGATGTGAGTATAACTATATTTGTAACTTGTTCTTAGGGCTTTATAGGATTTTTATATGCCTGAGTAATCACAACTTTAACTGTAACTTTAATAAAACTTGTAAAAACAGACTAGACCTTATACTTGTGAAATGTATGTGTGGTCACCATCCTTGGTCTTTGTGATCCTAGAGACTCTAAATCTGAAGCAAGTATCAGATGTGACTTTCACTCTGTTGAGCTTGAAACTGTAGCTGAACCCTCGGTGGTGTAACACCACATTACAAAATTCACTTTACATTAAAAAAAAAAGGCTACACAATGTACAATGCACATGGGTGCATATGCACATATACACACACACTGAAGATAGAGCCTGGGAAGTACTGCTACCCTGTGAATGCTGCAGCTGCTACTGGGGATAGGGAATGATAAGGATGTTTATTCCTCCCTCCCCCGCAATTACCACCAACTCTTCCACCTTCTCATGGATACTGTTGATTTTATTTTATTGTTCTTCCTGCTTCTCTCCCTCCTTCCTTTTCCAACTCCTAAGCCACAGATGGCTTTTAGGAGATGGCTGTGGAAGCATGTCTGATGTGACTCCTTATGCAAACAGAGCTTCACACCAGTACTTATGGCACATTTTCTCTTTGGAAGCCTTCTTGTGAACAAACACAATCTCATCACTTTTAAAGAAGTGCCACGAGAATCCGGACCTGACCCATGTGTTCCAGAGGAATCCCAGTAATTGAGACTCCATGAAACAAGTGTGTTGAAAGTTACTGTGGAATATGGTACAAGTGTGTTCAGAAGTAATGACACAAAATTGATGTTAGTTAGTGCTGCACTTAAAGTAAATGGGGATCCACAGGTATAAGTCAAGTCAAAATTTTAAGTGACATAAAAGCATAATGCTCACCTATATGAGATGTCTATAAATATAATGTTTAATATATCTTTCATATGCAAGCAGATAGCACAGCCAAGTAATCCATTCCCAGCCAATTCCTAATAACACATTGTTATGTCATAGGCAAAATACACTAATGTAGTTGTACATTATTCAGTGGGACTGATCAGAAATTGAATCCACTATAGAGAAAAATAAATATTAATTTTGTCAACTATCTGATCCTCTAACAAGTGTGCTTACAATGAGAGTTTCTGAATTCATTTCATTCTCTTTCTAGTACAACATTATTATATTACTCTAAGAGTCCTTCAGTCTATGTCTCTCCATATTAAAGAAGGGCTGGCTAGGAATTCTTGCTACCGACTCGTCCCCATGAGTCTGAATAAAAGTGTTCTCTCCTCACATGTAACACAATTTGCTAATTGCCATCAGATTCAGAGACAGAATACTAAACTGAGACTTAAGCTTTTCTCAGAAAAGATATTGCTCTAAGAGTTGTTTTAAAAAACAAAACAAAACCCTTAGATGACTTTCCTGTTTGTCATACTTTGGGCCTGCTACATCTCTCACACCATTTTTATGATAACATAACTGGCTGAAATGGAATTACTCCTGTTTTACACTGAGAGCAGAATCATGGCCATTATGTACATTGTCAGATCATGAAATGATCTCAGGTCTTAAGGGTAATGCATAGTATGGGGTGTGTCTTTATTGGTCCAGTAGTGCATTCCTGAAAGTCAGTGGGAATTTTGGGCATTGAAGGAATGCACGACTGGGTGAGGTGGGCATACCATCTGCTGTAGATTCAACAAAGTTGTCCCTTCCTTCATAGATACATTTTCTTTTTTAAAGAGAGAGGGAGAAAGAGAGAGAGATTCAGACTCTGATCTCAGTTATTCCAGATTTATACTGGCATAAATCTATTGAAGTCAATCAAATTACTTTGTATCCACATCTGTGTGACTGAGGTCCGAATTTGCTGCAGTTTCCTATTTCTTGTTTTTTTTTTAAATGATTTTCCAAGACAGAGATTTCTGTTTTTGTGAAGGCCTTGCCAGAAAACAGGGAATGTCAGGGCAGATGGTGAGGCACAGCAAAGGCTGCAAATCTGAAACTCCTTGATGTAATTATCACCAGGAAAGGCAAGAGGTCAACTTGAAGTCACAAAGATTCAGTTAGAATTCAGGGATGCTGTTGGAGCTAACAGCTGGAAGAGGACTCACTTTTTTTCAAGTAATCTAAGTAAAGATTAGAGTTTGTTTGCTGGAAAAAAGGCTGAAGATCTTTTCTTTTCTCAACCACCATTCTTAATAACATAATGTCTCCACTGTACATGGATAACATTTTCATTATTAACAAATGGAATTTTGTGTGCATCTAGTGGAGAATATATCTCTGCATAATTGCAAATATCACAAAAGATTGGGTGTCATTGAGGGAACCTATCTTTTAGCTCTCCCTTGTAATATTTATCTTTGACAACTGAACACGGACTTGAAATGATACAGTGATTGAAACACCCCCACAAATGTGTGTTTGTCTAACCAAGAATTAGTAATGTTTAGGCTGAACTTTTGCCGTTTCATCACGACATTCCGCCTCCCAGTTCCTAACCCTTCTCCCTCAAACTATAATACATTATGCGTGCTTTGCTTTAGCGCTGATGAGAAAATAAGACCACCTGTTTTATATAAGAAATCAAGTAAGAAGAACTGTGCAAAGCACCACTTGTCTGATTTGTCAATCCTATGTGGTCTTTTAAATGCAAAGCTTACCTTGCCCACATACTGAGTATCTGGACCTGTGTACTCCTCCAGCAAGAAAAACTGATTCCACATCCAGCCACGTTTGCTGCGGTGCAGGGTTTTCCCAACATCCTGTGAAAACCCCAGTATCCTTCCTTTTTGTGAATACTTGGTAGTCCTTTTGGGGGATGGTGTCATGTGAACCACATGAAGCATACAGGTCCAGAACAGAAATGACAAGCAGTAGCAAGTCCTCATTGTTTGCAGCTTTAGAAAGGACGCTGCTGGAGTTGACGTCTCTCCTGTTTCACCAGAACAAAACTCTTGAAAGGTTGTATTCCACTTTTAAAGGACCTGTGAAATGGACAAAAGTTTCTGGGTGAATTGTAATCGTCTCTAGATCAATATTTGTTAGAGTATATTTGCAGCCTGGTTGTTAAAACCGCATTCCTAACTTGCACATGCGGTTGGTTGCCACAGCTGCGCTTGTAAATCAGAAAACTGCACACACAAAAGGCCAGCACAGGAAATGGGCCAATCATTTGTACAACCACTGTATTTTAGTTTGTTACTAAAATTAGATTAATTTGTATGTATCAGGCTCTTTAAGTCTCCTCTGTCCTCCTCTCTCTCCCTCTTTTTCCCAGGTATATGATTTCATGCACAAATAATTGTTGAATCAGGTAATATGTTTCTTGATCTTAAAAATTAATCAGGCTCCCGTTATTTAGGTACAATGTTTAGCTGGGTTCTAAATCACAGAGCCAGTTCCTAGCTGCTACTATGATGCTAATGGAGAATCCACACAGAAACAAAGATTTCGATTTACTCAATCACATGGCTCACCTTGGCTTTGCCCCTGCCTGCTACTATCCCACCTTCCCCCTCTGCACAATGGTTCCAGAGAAGCTAAGATTTGCAGTGCAGAGAGACACACACCTCCTGTGTACCCACCGCCTAAATCCTGCCTTTGCTTATACAGTGGAACTGCATCAGTTCCTCTGCCAAGGGACTTACTGTGCTATAGATGCAGGATTTGTTCAGAAGAGCGTAAATGAAGAAAAGGGCCTCCTGCAGGTCCCCTGAACTGGGATTAATTATATTTATTAGATGAATTCTGTAAGATATCTATGTCTGAAAATTCCACTGGAGTCATTTTGCATTTGGAGTAAAGCTGATCTGAAAATGTCTCTCCCAACACCTCCCCACCCGTCAACCCCCCATAGAGAAACAAAATCAAAAAAGAGAAAAAAAGTCATTTTTGTTTAATTTTTCCACAGAAAATTTCAACTTTTCAATGAAAAATAAAAACCCTACAAATCTAACCAAAAGTTGAAAATTTTCATTTGAAAACCAAAATGTTTGATTTGCAAATGCCACTGAGGTGCCTCATGGGAGTTCTCCTTCAGATGACCCACGGCGTCGTTCTCTTCCATGGGCTGGGCTCCCTGGCTGGACTACAACTCCCATGCAGCTACATGGTTTTTATTTTTTTCTTAACAGCTGCATTCCATTATGAGAGTTCCATGGCAATGATGCATTACGGGAGATGTGGTCTGGCTGGGGACCCTGCCCCAAAGAGGAGAATGAGGCACCTAAACTGCCATAAGACACAGTGGCAACAATTCTGAAACAAAGTTGTGGTTTTCAGCCATAATTTTGTTTGTTTGTTTTGTTTTTCAGGTGTCTGTATTTTTAAGAAGTTAAAATGTTCTGCAGAAAGTAGGCACTTTTCACAAAACAGTGAATTTAGCTGAAAACAAACTTTCTGTCAACAAACAGTTTCAGTGGAAAAGTTGATGAGCTTAATGATTATAAAGTTAGACTTGATTCTTCACCATGCCTGGCTAGTACAGATCCTTGCATCTGTGGGGAATCCAGTTTGTCAGTGAGCCTCTACATGGACACAGGGATTCTGAAGCAGGATCAAAGCCTTGGTGTATTTTAGTTACTTCAATCAGAGATTTATCTGAGAAAGAAGTGAAGGCTTGAAATATTTATCACTCTCTAGCATCATGTTTTAAAAACAAAAAGAAAACATTTTAATAGGTGTCTAATTTATGCAGAAAATTATAGTTATAATGCAGGAAAATTCTAATTTTCTTCATTTCTTTTTTTTAATTGAAGAATCAAAGCACACAGTGAATGAACTCTGATTTGCATAAAATCGTGCATGTACATAGATCTTGGCATAAATTAGAGAACATGTTTTGTTTGAATTCTGTAGGTATATTCAATATCTCATTTTGTCTCCTGTTATTCTCAGTATGTTCCTGTTGAGTTCAGAGAACCATGGAAGAGCTCTCCTGTGGCTAATTTAACACCTGTAAATTCCCAACTTGTTAAGTGAAGAATGTGTCCCGTAATAGATAGTGTGTTACTATAAAACTCAGACTCACCTGACTCAAATCTAATGGAGTTTATTTTTTTTTAAATAATTTATTTTGTTTTAAGTGACAAACTCATCTAAGTTTCATTTTAATTATAAGCAACTAGAGCTGGTTTGAATTTTTTTAATGAAACAGTTTCTCATCAGAAAATCCCAATTTGTTGAAACCACATAACTTTGCAAGAAATGTTTCATTTTGTTGAAACTTTAATTGGGAGGGTTTCTCAGGTCCAGGATGCATTTTTGGAGGGTATCAAAACAACAGAGAGTGAGCCCAGATTATCCAATAGGCCAGTGCATAGGGTACTCATCTGGGAAGCAGGTGATCCGTATTCATCTATCTGTTTTGAATCAGGGACTTAAGCCTGAGTCTCTCACATCACAGCTGAGTCCCCTAATCACTGGGCTATTTGCTAGTCTGGAGTGGGTCCCTCTTGTTTTTCACTTTTTTTTTTTTTTAAATTCTCAGTTTCATCCTGGTGTGGAGCAGGACATTTATTGAAATCTCAAAAATGTTTTCAGGAAGGGCAAATTGTTTCCTGCCTAGCTCCATGAGCAACTCCAAATACTCTGCAGTGAAAATATATATTTAAATGTATATTCATTAAGCAACAAGAGCAATATACAACATTAAATTAGTTTCTGATCAACTTTTGGACAAAAGTGTTCTTGAGAAAATCTAGGGAGTACATTTTACTTTCTGCTATTTTGTACTTACAATGCTTAATTATTTTTTCATTTGTTTGCAGTGTTATTGTAGCAGTGTTGTTCCCAGAATATTAGGGAGATAAGATGGGTGACGAAATATCTTTTACTGGAAAATATTAGTGAAAGAGGCAAGCTTTTGAGCTACACAGAGCTCTTCTTCAGCTTCCATCCCCCCACCCCCACCCCCCGAACCGAGGAAAGCTCTGTTTAGCTTGAAAGCTGGCCCAGAAGTTGATCCAATAAAATATATTTCTTCATCCACTTTGTCTCTTTATTTTTTCATGTCTTTCTCAATATACTTTATTATATTCATGGAATATATGGACTTTTTCCTGTTGTTTATTGAACCCCCATACATCCACATATCTCACAACAGAATCTGCCTTCTGTTTAAGGCTTCTAGGATTACATAATTATTCCTCCCAAATCCACCTACTCAAGAAAACACTAGAAACTCAACATCGGCCAATACACTCTATTTCCAATGCAGAACCATGGACCAATGGACATGTCTAACCCACTTAGCTAGGTAGTACGTAGGTTGAAGTCAACAGCAAGCTCTACCCATGAGTGAGGTTAAAGGCAGCAGCTCTAGGAATTTCTGCAATGAGAAATTCTGCCCTGCTAAGCAGTAATTCTTTAACAGAGGATATACTGGAAAGACTGTCTGCTTCCACATTGTATTCCAGTCAGGGCAGGAGTTAAATACTATAGTGAACTGGCTTTCTGCATGGTGCTGCCCTCTAGTGAATGGTTCACTGGGCTTGCTTACTGGGCAATAGGTCTTGTACTGTCAGCCAAACTCTTTCATCTCAATCGGTAGAGGCCTGTGTTCTGGGAGCTAATGAACCATGGATCTAACTTTTCCCATTGTGTGTGATAATATTGTAGATGTATGCATTCTCTGTAGAGTTAAATGTGTTATAATGGTGGGATGTTATAATGTCTACGCTGAAACCAATAGCAAAACTCTCTCTGATTTTCAATAGGAGCAGCGTGGCATGGAAGTCTGAGAATGGAAGGAAAGGTTTTGTTTGTTTTCTTTCTAACTTGTGAAATGTACTGTGTCAGATACTATATTACAGCATCTATCCAGCATCTGTTGCTTGAGTCTTTCCCACCATCCAGTCAATCGATCTATCCTTCTTTTTACACAATGGAAAACACTTTATTTCCTTAGTTACATATGAGTTAAAGACATTATTTATGACACGCTATTCATATAGACACTTGAATGCACATATTGTGACCTGCATCCTTTCTTCAGGTTGCAAACCAGTTACATCTGATGCTCTTGAATGGTAGAAAATGAATGCTTTTTGCTGTCTGTGGAAGTAACCTGAAATCATTAAAATCTTCCAATGCAGTGAGTGAGTTTGATATCAAAGTCCTTAGGGAGTTCCAGGTAAATGAATTATCTTCATATGAAAGACATAATTCTCCTTAATACATTAGCAATTGAAAAAAAATTCTTAAAGCCTTTTGAATGTAAAACATTCTATTTAGATTCTTGAGGTGTACTGTGAAATAAGGCCTGCTGGGATCAATAGCAGGGATTTGTTAGCAATGATGCCAATTTAAATGTTACTATAGCAATCACCATGGTAATGTATTTAATTAGTGCTGCACAGTCACTCACAAGCATGATATGCGTCTATTCTAACCTTCAGCAACTTTACAATAGAGCATGCAGAATAGTTTGTTTCAGTTGTTGACACTGAAATAAAGTTCCATTCCAAATGAAAAAATAAAAATAATGGAATATAGATGCATAAGCATGGTCCATCATATCTCAACTGACTAAAGTGTATGTTTATCTGCAGTAGAAGCACTAGATATGTCTCTCCTAAGTCTTTACATAAAAATGATGTACTTCTTGTTCTTAAAGGTCCAAAGAATCTACAAAGCTGGGACACATATTTTATATAGGATACGCAGCAGTGTGGGCCTAATTTTGTAGTCGTTTCTCATGTGAGTAGTCCCTGGCTCTGACTTCTGTGAAACTACTAACATGAGTAAAGGCTGTAGAATTAGGTGTGAGATCAGTATGACTTTTAAAGAGCAAGATATTTGTAGATGTAATGTGGAGTGCGTGTCCTTTTTTCCCCCTCCAAAATATAAAAGATGGGGAAAATACTAAAAAGAACAAAAGGGTGAAAAAAAAAATCAATTAAAGTGTGTGCACTAAGAAGCCTAGCGGACGTGAGCCAAATCTAATGTCATTAGCAGAATACTTTGGGGGGTTTAGGGAGACACAAAAGTAGAATTTAAATAGATTTAATGGTGGTTATCACAGACTGTGAGTATTAAGGATCTAATGTTATACCCAGTGGGGTTAGTGGAAATATTGCCATTTACTTCAGGCGGAACACGATTAATGAACAAATGATTCCAAATAATTAAGAACCAGATTTTCAAGTGCTCAGCACCTACAATTGAGGCCAGATTTTAGAAGAGCTCTGATCTATTTAGGTACCTCAACAAGAGCCAGATGTTTAAGAACAATCAGCATCAACAGCGCCCTTTGTGACAAGAGCTGGTCAGTAATTTTCTGACAAAACAGTTTTTCTTCAGAAAATGCCAATTCAAGAAAAACAAAAATGTTTTAAGAGTGCGAGACCTACCCTGATAGCTAAGTACTTCCTTGGGAGATGCAGGGACTTGAACTTGAACTATAGAGTCAATCCCTCTCTCTGGCCAAGAGCTATTTAATTAGTTATACGAAGTGGTAGAGCTTCAACAGGCGAGACTGAGAGTCCTTTAGTTTTTAAGGTCAGGCTTGACAAAGCCCTGGCTGAGATGATTTAATTGGGGATTGGTCCTGCTTTGAGCAGGGGGTTGGACTAGATGACCTCCTGAGGTCCCTTCCAACCCTGATATTCTATGATTCTATTATTCTATGATTCTATGATCCTGCCCCTGAATACCTGATAGCTGGTTAGGACACTCAGCTGGGATATGGGAGACCCTTGTTTAAGCTCCTGCCCCAAATCAGGAAGAGCAGGATGTGGATCTTACAAATCCCATGTTGTTCTGAATCTGAGGTGAGAGGATTATCTCACTCTTTAATTGAGACACTTTGGGCCAGGTTTTCAAAGAAGTTCAGCACTCAGTGTGCTGCTGAACTGTTTTAAATAGATGTCCCCTTACTTTGGTACTTATGGAAGATGAATTCTTTTTTGAAAAATCTGCCCAGTATTGTGAATGCTGCACTGTGTTGAAATATTAGAAAGTCTATTGAATTCATGTCTATATCCACATCTATCGGCAAATAAATCTATGATGAATGGAGTTATTAAAATAAATATTTATCTTATTATTGAAATTAGAGTTAGCATTATATTTAAAAATACCGCAAGTCCTAGAGACATTCTAGGTGGAGATACTGGGCTAGGTTCAGCCATAAAATAGACTTCTTTTTGCTTATCCAAGGTTTCAGACCCTTGGTGCTTGAAATTCTTAGAGCTTGAAATTCCCCTGGAGGGAACTTGCAGTAGTTCAATCCCTGCTTCACTGAGCCACTACAGTCGCATATGTGAGTGAAGATGGCAGGAGGATATGTTGATTCATATCTGAATAGTTCCCATGGGTAAGGGCTTGATGTCCACTGGCATATCCCTAGAAGAGCGTGGCGGTGAAAACACCATCTTCCCTCCCCAACAGTGAATCCCTTTTGGGGAGTGGGAGAGTACACTTTTACCCCACTCTGAGCCCTGGTCTACACTACGAGTTTAGGTCGAATTTAGTAGTGTTAGATCGATTTAATCCTGCACCTGTCCACACAACAAAGCCATTTTTGTTGACTTAATGGGCTCTTAAAATCTATTTCTGTACTCCTCCTCAATGAGGGGATTAGTGCTTAAATCGAAATCACCGGGATGAATTTGGGGTAGTGTGGATGCAATTCAACGGTATTGGCCTCTGGAAGCTATCCCAGAGTGCTCCACTGTGACTGCTCTGGACAGGATGCACTGGCCAAGTAGACAGGAAAAGCCCCACAAACTTTTGAATTTCATTTCCTGTTTGGCCACTGTGGCAAGCTGAGCAGCACAGGTGATCTTGGAGTCCCAAAATTGCAAAAGAGCTCCAGCATGGACTGAATGGGAGGTACTGCATCTGATCGCTGTAAGGGGGAGACAAATCCATGCTATCAGAACTCTGTTCCAAAAGACGAATGCCAAAATATTTGAAAAAAATTTCCAAGGGTATGATGGACAGAGGCTATAACAGGACCCACAGCAGTGCCATGTGAAACTTAAGATGCTCGGGCAAGCCTATCAAAAAACCAAAGAGGTAAATGGCCACTCCGGGTCAGAGCTACAGAGCACTATTTTCCAGGTCTGTCTGTCCAAGTCATCCTGTGTGCAAGAAGCAATAAGAGGCTATGGAAATGTACTTTAGAAGCTCAAGTGGTGTTAAAATGTTACTACATTTCTTTCTGTGTGTGTGTGTGTGTGTGTTGTTTGAATAGATAGTGGTCCCGATCTTGACGCCCGTTCTTCCCCACCTTAGTCTAGTCCCTTTTCACCACCCGGGTGATACAAATGTGCAGGAAAGCAGCCCTACCAGGGTAGCTTCTGATTTCCCCTATCTCCTGCCTTCCAGTCTGGGATATAGATTTGGTGAAGCTGGCTCTGTGCCATCCTCTCCGCTGGCATATAATGTGACCAGAGAATGCTGGGTAATTATAGGCTGTCAGCCTGCCATTGATCCCAAGCAAAATAATGGAACAGCTGGTAAAGGACTCAATCAATAAAGAATTAAAGGAGGGTAATATAATTAATGCCAATCAGCATGGGTTTGGGGAAAATAGATCTTGTCAAACTCACTTCATATCTTTTTTGGTTGAGATTACATGTTTAGTTGATAATAGTGCTGATGTAACATACTTACACTTCTTTAAGGCATTTGGACTTGGGACCACATAACATTTTGATTGAGAAACACGATCAATACAAAATCAACATGGTACACATTACACGGATTAAAAGCTGACTAAATGACAGGTCTCAATTTTTTTTTTTTTTGTGAACGGGGAATCATTGAGTAGTGTGTTCTTTGTGGGATGGGATGGGTTCCTGGTGCTACGCTATTTAACATTTTTGTCAATGACTTGGAAAAAAATAAATCTTTACTGATAAATTTTGCAGATGACACAAATATTGGGGCAGTGGTAAATAATGAGGAGGACAGGGCATTGATATAGAGTGAGAAATCGGGGTTGCTTGGTAAACTGGGCCCAAGCAAGCAATGTGTTTTTCAGTATGATCAAATGTAAAGTCATATATCTAGGAACAAAGAACTGTATCCTGGGGAGAAGAAACTGAAAAAGACCCAGGGATCAATGTTGGATGATCAGCTGAACATGAGCTCCTGATACAACATTATGGTCAAAAGGGCTAATGTGATTATTGGACGTATAAACAGGGTAATCTTGAGCAGGAATAAGGAGGTTATATTACCTCTGTATTTCACACTGTTGTCACCGTTACCGAAATTGTGTGTCCAGTTCTGGTGTCCACAATTCAAGAATATTTTTAATAAACTAGGGAAGATTCAGATAAGAGCCCTGAGAATGACAAGGATGGGAATCTTGCCTTATCCTGAAAGACAAAAGGAGCTCAATATATTTAGCTTAACAAAGAGAAGTTAAAGAGGTGACTTGTTCATAGTCCGTACATTCCTACATGAGGCTGCTCTAAGCTGTGTCTGGATCTGACTTGGCCTCGGGCAGTCCCACATGTTTAAAGCTACCTTTGTACCCCGTTGCCTCATGTATTCTGATAGACATCTGGCACAGTGGAATATTTGGCCCTATAGTTCCAAGAACCCAATACACTCATTGAAACTTACAGTAATAGTGCAGGGAATGTCAATATAAATATGAGGTTGAGATTTTGTGTCTGTCCTTATGTCTGTCCAGAAAGAATCTTTATCATAACTCCCTTCCATCTTCATAATAATTGTTCTGATGACTTGTGCATTTTCTTTGCTTTGTTAAAAGTGAGTTACAAAGAGGAAAACTTGTTATAGCCTACAACTATCACCGACAGTAGTTCATAAAAGAAAATTACAGTACCTCAGCAAATCCTTATCACAGACAGTGTTAATAACAGTAGTGCTTTGTACTCCTGTGGTACAGGTTGTTTCAGATTTCTTACACCTGCCTGCTGCCAGCTTTTATAATTCAACTGTACAAGCTCAGATGTTTGTTTAAACTAGTTCCTACTAAAAGTGCCAAATTGGTAACTCTGAACAATGAAGGTCTCTATTTAACCACAGGAATAGCACTGGTCCTACTAGTGCAAGCTTCTTATACTACACCATCAATTCCTCATATGCCACAGTGATGGATGACCTTATAAAAGCCGGTGTAGAGAGTTAGGCTCTAACTCTGGCCAGGTGGGTTTAATTCTAGGGGTGAGGCAATATATCAGTCTTCTTATCCATTTAATCCTTGGCCTCTCTACTGAGACTGCATTTAATTGTACTGATACCTTTTTATGATTTGGACACTTGTTCACTAGCAGTGGGACTGAGACCGCTACCTCTTTCATCTAGACCACCAAATAGGCTTTATGTGACACTGAAAACAAATTTTGGCCATTGCCATCCTGGGCCACATTTGAACTGGTGACCTAGAGGAGGAAGGTTTTGAACTTCAGTCTGAACTCCTAGCTCAGGTTCTGATCTGCATTACACTATTATAGAACTTCTGATCTGTTTTACCAGTATGAATCCAGAGTACCTTCACTAATTTAGTGGTGTCACTCAAGATTTATCTAGCTCCCTGTCTCTCACTGCCCTTCAGAGTCAAATACAATAAAAAACAAAGGAAATGATTGCATTAAACCCTGTCTGGTTTCTCTGACACACTTTGGAAAACAGAGGGCCACATTCCCCAATGCAGTGCAGCTGCCTTGCTCCATCTCACCAGCATGATTGAGCCCCCAAACCATCTTAATTCACCCAGAGAGGATCAAAGTCAGGGTGATCTACCAGTGACAAAGAGCATTTACACAACACAACATTCCTCCCAGGCTACATGCATAGCAGGTTAAAGGCATCATGTCTGAATCCTGCTCCATCACACTAATCCTCAGCTGTGGTTTTGGCCCTTGACTACTCTCAGGGCATGTCTACGCTATAGCCGCTACAGTGGCATAGCTATGATGCTGCCACTGCACCACAGCGTAGACTCTTCCTACATCATGAAGGGTTTTTCCACCAATGTAGTTACGTCACCTCTCCGAGATGTGATAGCTTGGTAGGCCAAGGGTTAGGTCGCCCTCAGTGTGAAATTTTTCCCATCCCTGACCAATGTGTCTAGGTTGACAGAGTTTTTAAGTGTAGACCAGACCTAAAATATAATAGAGGAATTAGCCCTATACGAAGAAATAGCAGTATCAACGGAATGCATAGGTAAGTACTACAGACAATTATGTTCAGTCAGATTTTCTCTTTCCTTGCTTTCCGTGGGAATGGATATTTTTAGGTGCAGTACCTGGGTGATGTCCCCATCCTCTGTGACATCCTAACCATTTCTACAGCATCATATTGTAGAAATGGTGTCACTATAGAATATTATGATGTCAGGCAGAGGTTAAGCAGTAGAATCTATTGAAATGCTTTTACTGCAGCTGTCCCAAAAGAACGGTAAATTGTTCCTAAATAGGAGTCTCTAAGATGAGGGCTAAAGGACTTGGGTGAACAAGCAGCTGTTCATGGCAGCGAAAATACCTTAAACTGCCTGATAGTGAATGATATGACATTTATAATAAATATTACTATTAGATATTAGTAATAAATAATAAAGTGTATTGAGATGTTATTTCCCTGCTGGCTAACATGTTATGAATTATTAATAACAGAGTGAAGGTAACGATATAGTGACATAATCATAATGATGCAATGTTGTAAAAGTAAAATATATAAATCTATAACATTCTTTAATAATATGACCTTTAAATGTTCAGTGGAGCAGTTGTGTGATCTGCTGTCTGGATAATAAAGGGTGCTAAACAAACCTTTTAACATGTTGTAGAGAAAGTGTATCTTTTTATGTGCACACACACATTTTCTATAAGAATAATCTGAAAGCAGAAGTGGAAAAGTTCAAAGAGAATGTTTTAGCTGACACTCAAGCTGGTTGAAACTTTGATGAGAAACGGTCAAATTTTTCATATAATTTTTGCCAAAAAAATTCACATTCCTAGTTGACCTACAGCAATAGAAAGTAGGAAATTAAGAAAATTGAATGTAGTGAACCATCTTAAATGTGTAACTGTATCTCTATATTTATTGCAGGAGTCTGGTGGTGTGCTGCAAAGCCTAGGAACCCAAAATGCAAGTTAAGGATCAAATATAGGCCCTTTTATTTCTATGCTTTGGTAGTTCATGTCACAGTATTAGGCTAAAGATTTGAAGTAAATGAGAGCTTGGATTCTTACTTCACTGAGACCAGAAATTGGCCCTTAATTTAAATGATTAAGTTCTAACTTCATTTTGACTTTTTTTCCCTCTAAATGGCCGTTTATTTTACAATAATATGTATTTGTGCTAAGTTGCAAGCAGTCTTTTAATGTTATTCTTCAGGGGACTGATTCAAAACTCTTTGAAGCTTTCAAGGGACCTTTGGATCTGGCCACATTTTATCAAACCTGGATTAGCCCCCTTCCCCTCACCCCCAAAAAATCTACAGTTGATTTATGTTTCAGTGATGTAGCTGAAGACAAAATATTAAGAGAGGGAGACAATTTGCCTTTTTTTAATAGATTTATATATATTGGTCTGAAAAGTAAGTCAGTTAAAAATGTTTCTCCATATACACTCCCTTGATACTCTTATTTTGAAGCACAGCACATCCCTCGTTGCAAAAATAGAGCTGTTCATGAAGATCTGTTACTTTTCAGTTTTTACAGTTACTACCATGCACTAATATTTTAAAACATTTCATTGAAAATGTAGTCAAAACACTAAGTGGCAAAAGCATGTCTATTTTTATACAGTGCCCAAATTCTGTGTGCATTATGATTACATTTTACAAGAAACTGTTATGAAAACACATGTTTTATTCACTCTGTTTTCCACTGTCGTTAAATAGTACCTCAGGAAAACTTAGATGCCTGTATAATGTTTTGGTGCTGAGAATATACAGAGTTTTCTTACAAATAAATACTTGATATCCGATATCCAAAAGAGGGAGCCATAACATTGTGCTTTATTTTTCAATTTTATGTGCCTGTAGACTTGCATACCTTTTTCATTGTATTTTCAGTGTAAACATGCATTTTGCTTTGAGGTTTTTGTTCTTGTGTATTTATATACACAAACAATACAGTACTAATAATTTAACCAGTTAATTGATCTAGCAGTTTTAACTAGAATTGTGTAAAAAAGTCACATTGAATGTCAATACTTGAATGAGAGCGGAAAATAACCATTATCTTGTTATAAGACAGAGGACTGGGAGTCAGGAGCTCTTTCTTGATTTCTTGACTCTGCCAGATTCTTCTTATGTGACTTTGAAAAAGTCACTTGGTCTCTTTCTGCCTCAGTTCCCCTTCTATGAAATGGAGAAAAATAATACTTAGCTACCAAACAAGGAGGGGCGGGGTGTTTGTGGGCCAAAAAATAAATTTGCAGAACACTGTTAGATTTTATTTTGGATGGAAGGTTCTACACAAGCGTCAAGTATTATTATTTGCAAAGTGAGACTTTACTTTGAAGCAAATTGTGTTCACAAATCTCTACCCACACTCTGAAAAATTTACCAAACATGGGCCGGGATTGTTCTCTCAGCTGGGATGCCAGTAAACAAAGGTGTCTGCCTTTTAGGAATACAATAGAGAAGTAGATAAATGTATAGTATTTTCCTAACTACTTCAGGAGCTTCTATTTGTTCCCTCCCAAATGTTGCTACTACTTTCAGTGAGCTCCAGAGTACCCCTATAGATAAGAAGAGGTATCCTGCAGCTTTTGACAGAAGAGGCGGTGGTGACAGGACGGACCCTGAGTTGTCAAATTGTCCAACAGATAAATTAGTTGTCCAACAGATAAATTACAACATAGTTTTGGTTTGAAAATTTCTTTGAGAAGCAAACTCTGGCTGATTTTGTATATCACCCATTCTTGATGCTCTTACATTATTTTTACACATAGTTTTAAAGGTCTTCCATGATGATGCACTGTGTGTTTGGAAGAAACAGCAGTACACAGATAGGAGAGTTATATAACTATGGTATTACAGAGTGGCCATGTGAAAAGAAAAATGGGTCCAAACGAAAACCTTAGTTTATAAAACCCTTAAATCTTAGGGGATAATTTCATACAGACATAGACCCAGATCTGGGTAGAAATCCAAATTTTGTGCCTAAAGCCAAACTCTCTAGTTAAATATTTATACATCATAGCCATATGAAATGGGCTTTAAAGGATAGTTTTTACTGTCCCTCCTTGTTGTTAATTAGCAATAGGTATTGAAATAAGAAATATAGGTTTTTTTTCACTAATATTAATTCAAAGTTTCTAATTGTCAGCTGGGGAGGTAAGATCAGTGTGTTGGGTTGTGCACCAATACCAGCCCTGGTAGGGTTAATGAGGACTTTAGAGGCTAATTAGATTACCTGGTGTTACCTGACAGAAGTAGAGCAAGGGTTAATTGAGAGGGGAGCCCAGCTGGGGAAGGTTTGGGACAGTACTACAAAGCTGGGGCTGTAGAAGGAGGAGTCTGCTATCACTCCCTAAGATGAGGGACATTGTCAGGGACAAGAAGGAAATCCAGGGGAAGAAGCCATGAAATCCTGCCCTGGAGTAAGGAGTTTAGCAAGAGTGTAGGAGAGGTTGAAGTAGTGTTGGGCAATAGAGTAAGTTCCTATGATAAACCCAGAAACTGGCAAGGGAAGGGAGAGATTCTGGATAGTCAGGAGCCATGGGACACAGCAAGAGAGACGGGCACTGAGCAGAAGAGGACTGCTGGTTTATAGGGTTCCTGAGCCAGAATCCAGTGTAGCAGGTGGACCTGGGTTCCCCTGCCAGACACTGATATAGTGACACAGAGTTTGGCTGACCATTATCTGGAGATGGCATTTGGACTGTGGTCTTGTTGGACTCTGTAACGCCAGAAGTGGTGGGCTAAATGGGGACCTGGCCAGAAGAAAGAGTATTGCAGAATCAACAACTTAACAGGTAACATTCTACAAGTCAGAAACCTGAATATTAACATGATGAAATACTGCGTCCCGTCTTAAAAATCAGAACAGCAAGCTGACCACATCCATCAGTGCCATTCATCACTCTGAGCTGGATCATACCCCACTAGATCCATATGAAGAGGTGGGTCTTCACATGCATATCCTCTTTTTATGTGGAAACTAGTGAAACCCTTAATGAATGTCTGGAATCTGCATTGTTGGAGGGGAGGAGTAGATGGGATGAGGTTAGAGGTGGTGACAAATGTTGTCAACCCTCTAGTCATGTGTGTACCTCACCTAGAAAAGACATTAGCCCCCTCTGGTTTTACTACCTTTCAATTGTACGGGGGAGACTGCTACAGCCTAGGAAGAGTCCCTGAAGGTGGAGCTTCACTGCCAGAGAGGTGGGAGATCCCTGCCAGCAGCCCAAACCAGTGTAGAAACACATAGCCTTTACAGTGATTGTCATGGCTTACCACAGATGCACAAGGGTTGGGCTGGGGTCTCCTACCCTTTTCTTGGGTGAAGACAGAAGCCATGCCCCCCCTTCCCCAAAGAAGAATGTGAGGGATCCCCATGAGGAAATACCCCTTGCAGAAATTTCCCTTACTGGGCTCATTCCTCTGCCCTTTATCCTGGGAGGGGAAGACCTGGCCTGGCCCTACCTGTGGAAGGTCTCCTAATTATTTTACCACTAGAGTGGATTACATCATTGAAATAACTGTTTCAGCATGGTAGAATGTGCCTGATTTGCAGGACTGGATTAACTTTTTTCTGGACCCGGCACAAACATATTTGTGGGCCCCCATGTGGTTGTGATGTGCCCTTTGCAAGTGTGGTCCTAGTGTGATAGCACCACTGATGCCATAGTAAATGTGGTACTGCCGGGATGGGAATGAAAACATTTATTCAAAAACAAAATAAGATATTTAAAGCCACAATGAGACCTCCACTCAGCCCATAGAGAACAAACTGGGCTAACATCAATGTACCCTGAACACCACTGAATTTGGTTTGTGTGGGAGAGGGGTTGTTTGTTAGTTTTGTCTTTTTTCTTTAAATACTCAGGGCCTGCTTGGGGACCTGAACACAAATGCTTAATTAGCACACTTATGAGCCATATTATGCCTGAATGTATCAGTGAGTGGTGTCTCACCTGCATTTCCCCTTCCCCCCCCCCACCTTCTCCACCCAAAGTTATGTTTTGTAAATACATTTTTTGAAAGCTGCATTTTCTACTTTGGTACAATAATGTTTACAAAACTTTGGGGCGGAGTGTGGAGAGGAAAATTGCTGGTGCCCATCTTTTGCAGGGAGAAATGGCCCCTGAGAGAAAACACACACTTTACCACAAAGGCTACCACAATCAAGCCTCAAGCCCCTATCCCAATCTTCACATCTGGGCTCTTTCTCCCCCTCCCCGCCCCATCCCTCCTACTGTCCCCATCCCACACAACTAACTCCACAACAAAGGCTCTCCTCAATCTTCCTGCTACTGCCCACCCCCTGACACACACTTTCACCCCAGGGCTGTCACCTCCCTCTCTTCTACTACACCCCCCACAATGAGCCAACCCCCACCTTCAACCCAGATTCTACCCTCCCTCCCTTTGCACACCAACCCCCACCTTAACACCCCTTTCTCCTACACCCCCCACACAGAGAAACCGCCAGTTCCCCCATTGTACCACAACTTGCCTCACAACTGCTCCTTTCCTCAAAAACTGGGCTGCGCCCGCTCCCCTCCCCAGAGTGCAAGGGGGCAGTTTTGGGCATTCCCACTGGCAGGGGGTGTGGCAGCTAGCATTGACAAGCCCCACTGTCCCCACCCTGCCCTGCTCCCAGGGACCACAGATAACCACTCCCACCCTGAAGTGCAGGATCAAGACGGTACCTAGGAGCCCCCGGGCATCACGTTCACTGGGGGGCTGCCCCAGTTCCCCAACACCCCAGAAGAGTGGGGGAGACTCAGGGGTGGGGGGAGCCAGGAGCTCCAAGCGGGAGGAGAGCGCAGTGGGTTTAGCGCCATGAACCCTCTCCCTGCACCAGAGCATTTCCTTGCTTGGGGTTTCTCTTTGGTCCGCTCCGACAACTTCAGCTGGGGTGGCTGGTAGCATGGCATGGGGCATTCTGGGACTAGTTGTGCAGTTGGCAGCACTGGTCCCAGGGCCTCAGCAGAACACAGCAGCAAACTACAACTCCCTGCAACACCCAGTCCCTTTTGAACCTGTGCACTGCGCTCCCCAGGCTGCTGAGTGTCCCAGCTGGTGCCAGGAAGTTGCTGACTCTTCACATTGCTGGGCTGTGGCCCAGGCTGGATTAACCCTTTGTGAGCCCCTTCCAAGTGTGGGCCTGGTGCCATGGGAGCCCTTGTAAACCTGGTACTGCTGATTTGTTTTATCACTACACACACCGCTGTCTCATCTCTCTCATTGTGTGGCTTCTACATCAATGCATTCTATTATATATTTCAGGTGTATGTCTCACATATGTTACTGAAACAAGTTTTTTTCTCATTTCTCCCTTAACTTATTATTTATTTGTATTACCATAGCCCCTAAAATCCCTAATCCTGTACCAGAACCCCATTGTGCTAGTTGATGTATGAACACAGAACAAAACCAACAGTACCTGATCCAAAGAACTTACGATTTAAGTAAAAGACAAGAGACAATAGATGGGTACAGACAGGGCAGTGTAAGGGAATGGGATGGGATGGGATGGGATGGGATGGGATGTACAGCCAGGATGGGCTGGGCTGGTGTCTCTAGCCTCTGCCAGAAGCTGGCAATGAGTGCAGGGAATGGATCACTTCATTCATCACTCTTCATTCCCTCTGGAATTGACCACCGTCAGAAGACAGGATACTGGGCTAGATGGACATTTGGTCTGACCCAGTATGGTTGTTCTTATGTAGGCTTCATAGAATCATAGAATATCATGGTTGGAAGGGACCTCAGGAGGTCATCTAGTCCAACCCCCTGCTCAAAGCAGGATCAATCCCCAACTAAATCATCCCAGCCAGAGCTTTGTCAAGCCTGATCTTAAAAATATCTAAGGAAGGAGATTCCACCACCTCCCTAGGTAACGCATTCCAGTGAATTCCACCCTCCTAGTGAAAAAGTTTTTCCTAATATCCAACCTAAACCTCCCCCACTGCAACTTGAGACCATTACTCCTTGTTCTGTCATCAGCTACCACTGAGAACAGTCTAGATCCATCCTCTTTGGAACCCCCTTTCAGGTAGTTGAAAGCAGCTATCAAATCCCCCCTCATTCTTCTCTTCCGCAGACTAAACAATCCCAGTTCCCTCAGCCTCTCCTCATAACTCATGTGTTCCAGTCCCCTAATCATTTTTGTTGCCCTCCGCTGGACTCTTTCCAATTTTTCCATATCCTTCTTGTAGTGTGGGTCCCAAAACTGGACACAGTACTCCAGATGAGGCCTCACCAATGTCGAATTGAGGGGAATGCTCACGTCTCTCGATCTGCTGGCAATGCCCCTACGTAAACATCCCAAAATGCCATTGGTCTTCTTGGCAACAAGGGCACACTGTTGACTCATATCCAGCTTCTCGTCCGCTGTAATCCTTAGGTCCTTTTCTGCAGAACTGCTGCCGAGCCATTTAGTCCCTAGTCTGTAGCGGTGCATGGGATTCTTCTGTCCTAAGTGCAGGACTCTGCACTTGTCCTTGTTGAACCTCATCAGATTTCTTTTGGCCCAATCCTCCAATTTGTCTAGGTCTCTCTGTATCCTATCCCTACCCTCCAGAGTATCTACCTCTCCTCCCAGTTTAGTGTCATTTGCAAACTTGCTGAGCGTGCAATCCACACCATCCTCCAGATCATTTATGAAGATATTGAACAAAACCGGCCCCAGGACCGACCCTGGGGGCACTCCACTTGATACCGGCTGCCAACTAGACATGGAGCCATTGATCACTACCCGCTGATTTCGACAATCTAGCCAACTTTCTATCCGCCTTATAGTTCCTTCATCCAGCCCATACTTCTTTAACTTGTTGGCAAGAATACTGTGGGATACCGTGTCAAAAGCTAAAGGAGAGTTTTGGAGGAGGGATTTCATTATTGTTAATGAGGTAATTTTGTGGATATTTATGGGAATCATCTCCCAAACTTGTGAGATATCATGGGAGAAAGCACCAAGCTACTTATTTGAAAATTTAACAAGTGGGCAATGGAGGCTGACACCATGGGTATAATCAGAGGTGGTCATTGATAACTGAATAGCAATTGAGAGGTGATAGGTTGCATGGGGATTGACTGTGAAGGGCTTTGAAAGTGAAAACAAGTAGATTAAGTTTGATTCAGTAGAGAAGGAGGAGCCGGTGGAGAAATTTAAAGAGAAGGGTAACATAGTCAAAGTGACTTGTATGTCCTTTGGGTGGTTGCTTCTCATCTGCAGACCAGGAGAATATTCTTTGAGTGGTACTTGTGAAGATCTCTGTTTGCCTCTTTGTCACACTGTTACTGAGTTATTCACATCCTAAGAGGAAAATGGCTTTGCTGTCCAGTTGTAACAGCTTTTCTGCATCTACTTGAGAATCATGATCTGAAAACACTTGATTAGAAATCCTGCATCATAGAGATAAATTTCATATGATGAATCGTTGTTTCATTAAGAAAATCTCAACACAAATGCACTATAGTACTCGGTGAAGATGTAACAGTCCTTTAAACTGTCGTGATCAATATGTGTGACATACTGAATATTTCATAGACATATCTGCAATCTGTGTGTTCATATGAGCTCATTAATGTGTTCCTCTGGTTCTCTCTTGCATAAGCCCACACCCAAATGGCCTTCATGGATGAGGCATGCATTTCTTTCCTTATGCTGCATGGAAGTTAATTTAATTAATTTTAAAATTACATTATCAACCATCAATATGAAATGATGATGATCATCACTAGAAATTTTTCTTTCTTTCTTTGCCTCCAGCTATCCCTCAGGTATCATCCCTTTGAGAAATTCTAGTTCTGCAAGTTTTGGGGGGAGAAATAAGCAAATACATTTTGAACAATAGCTTATCAGTGTTTATGTTCACATTGTAACTCTTATTGTATAGCAACTGTGCTTTACCTGAAACTTTTGGATGCTTTCCTCTGTTGAAAGCTGCAAATGCTTTTTAGTGCTATTTTACTGATTTGTATGTAGACCATTTTTTTCCCTATTATCCGCTATTGCATGACCCTAGTTATTTCTTTCACTGATTGATTTAATAACTTTAAATTAATCATGTATATTTACACCTGAAGTACTTGGTCTTTCGGTGTAACTAGATTTTTTTCCCCTCCTTCGGAGAGTAATACCTGGGATTTCCTCATGATTTGAACAGATCTGGTTTTTGTCTTTGGTGCAACTGATTTAGTAAAACAAATCTTTGATTTATTCTAGTTTATTATTTTGATTACATGAGATAATACCTGCAGTATACATTTAATCACTCATAATTTTTCACAAATTTTAATCCCTAATGCAGGCTGGTACCATACTCACAGTAGTAAAACCAAGTGGTCTCACTGTGAATTTTTATATTCACTTAACACTCGATAATGATAATCCCAGTTACTAGCAATTTCTCCTGATATAAATTCCTAAAATTTTACTTTTGTTTTCTCTACCTCAGATCTAGTCCTGATTTTCTGGTGCAGTTTTTCTGGCAACACATTATCTTGAGCCCTCTATCAAGTTTAACAGTGACAGGAGCTTCATAGAGTTCAAAACATTCTTTTCTTTCCCATATTATTAACAAAGACACTCTTTCAAAAATCAATTAATCTAATGCTGCTCTTGCATCATCATATTTTTTAAAATACATGTTACTTGCTTTGAACATTTTTTGCAAAAAAAATTGTTCTTTTGTGTGTGCAGATTTTCCTGATATGTAGAACTTTAGAGTCTTTTTTTAAGCCCGTTAAAGTCTGTGGAAAGCCACCTATTGATGTCAGTGTTTTTGAGGTGGGACATTATTATATTTGTGTAATTTTCATTACAGTGTCTTCCTTAACCTTGCATTAACTGCTCACTGTCTATGTATGTCTTCTCATGAAATGCACTGTTTCTGGGTGTTGTACTTTTTTGAATGACACTCACATCAGTGGCTTCATTGTCTGACTATACCGAAAGAACAGGAGACACTTGATATGGTTTTAATCAGGCTGCAACTTTATTGTTAGATGTCTGGGACTACCTGTCAGATAAAAGTGTGCAATGCAGGTAACTCCATGATCATTCAATATTTACCTGGGAGGCTTTCACCAGCCCCACACTTTTCCATCCAGGTCCCCCAACCAAACCATTGATGGGACCTTACTATCCCCTCCACTCTGTGAATTAGGGTTAAGGTGTTCTATAAGGAAGGGGGGTTGGCTCCCTGCTGTGCCAGTCATAGGAACACCTCCCCTGCATCCCCACCCTGTTCCATTCCTTTAAGAAACAGCTTTTAAAATCCTTTTCCAAGCTATTTGTCTGGTCACTGTATCCTTTCCCTATGGAGTACCTGCCCTGGACATCCACCCCATGCTTACAAAATGAGTTGTGAGATATAGCCTAATTCCCTTCTCTACTCACCATAACAAAGCACTCCCTAAACCCACTGTGGGGAAGGCAAAAGAAACCTGCACTCCACCTTGACCAATCTGGTGGTGAGGGAAAAATACCTTCCCAGCTCTCATAAAAAGGAGCAGCTAGTGCAATGCCCACCACAGGTCCTGAGAAAACCTGGTATTCCGCAAGCACCAAGGGAGGGGCGGTGGGGGGGATGCTGTCCCGCCTGGTCAGAGAAAAAGAGACTTGCCCCTTTTCAACTCTGCAGTCCTTCCAATCCCAGGGGATGAATCTGTATAGCCAGGCTAACCAACTCCCCTTTTGCAGCAGCCTTGGAGCCTCTCTCCCACCCCTCACCCATAAAATGCTATTCTCCTTCCCCTGGCAAGCCGGACCATACTCCACTTCCCCGCTTAAGGTGCAGTGCAACCATTTTCTTATTTGTTCATCAAGGTTTTTATCCGTGATTTAGTAACTTATGAGGCTTAAATCATTGCAAAATCTAGATATCTTAACAGACTCTCCTTCAAGCTGGGGTTATTAATACCACAGATGATCTTGGTTTTTCATCAGAGATCTGTTAGGGCTCCAAATTCACATAGTTTCTGGTGATACTTATCTATTGTCCTACATAGTTGCTATACACAAGTACACCTGACTTGATTTCAGTGATGCAGAGTGATGTCATGCAGAGTTAATAAAAATGGTTCTTGGTCTTAACTCTTTGCATGTATTGTTGTTAACTTCGGACCTCATCCTACCATATAAATCTAAGGATTAGCTGCATGTTCTGTATTTGTGCTTTCCCCCCTTACTGCTTAGCTAGATGTATCAAACCCATTTTTGACAATTTCTACTTTGAATGAATACCTCCACTCCTAGGGCCTTTCCACAACCCCACCCTCATTTGATGTTTCTAATTTTCCTAGTAGTCAAATACAAGTACACTTAGGCAGCTCCATATGTTAGACAGTAGAAGATGTTACCTCAAATGTGTGAAAATACTAAAGGCCTAACTCTGATCTCATTGGTATCAGGTTTGCTTTCACTGATCATTTCCTATTACTTTGGTGGAGTTGCAGCAGATTTACACCATTCTAGCAGAAAAGGGCTCTCTGGCTTTATTTCCCAATGTATAAAAGTCACTTACTTTTGATTTCAAGAAAGGGTAATGCTTTTGATATTAGAAGATTAGAGTCATATTATTTTTCACCAGCCAGTTATTCTCAGTGGGGATAAATGCCACATGGCAGAAGCTTGCTAATCTACACTTTGACAAACCATGCTTTTTATAACCAGCACAAAACACCTGGTGGTCCTCACAACCTACCCCATCCACCTCCATCTCTCAGCAAAGATTTAACAGCAGATGCTGTAATTATGTTTTATATTGCTAACACTTCACTATTTTTTACAAAATAGGCTTTATAACCCACATGTGCCTGTTCCTAAATGGCACAATATTTAGGAAATGTATTGATCCAGGGGAACTCAGAAAGATCAGTCCCTCCCTGAGTTGCTGGATGTGTGTGGAGGGTGGTGCAGACTGCTCCCCATTGTGTATGTGGCCTGCTGTGGGGTCAGCCGAAGGACAGGGGTATGGCCTTGTTCCTAGACCTCCACACCTCTTTGGGGTGATGTGTGCCCTTCCCGACTTATACAAAGATCCCATCCTGGGAGCAACTGAATACAGAGTATGGTCTATAGAGAGCATGACTCTTCAGTCTTATGTTAACTTATTCTCCTCTTTGACGTTTTCATTTAATGGGTTTTTTAATATATGGATTCACTTCTGTTTAACCTGTGCATATTTTTTTGCATTCGTTTTGTTTGGATTCGCTTTACAAGTAGTTTTAGAGAATGTTAAGCAGATGAACAATGAACATCTGCTCACAAAAAGGTGATGAGCAATGGAGCAATTAAAACCAACAATTGTTGTTTACTGAATTTTAAAAGACATAAGCAGAGGTTTTCAGGAGCTTTTGCTAGATTTCATGAATGTGGTAATAGCTGAAATCATTTCCACTATCAGGCACAGTGATTTACAATAAGAAATAATGAGATTCTACCTTTTAAATAATTATGAAGTTTTATATATGTTACAATTCCCCCAAAGAGAAATTTTGCCATGTTTACAGAATTGTCACTGTTTTTTAAAGCAAAAAATGTTCCTCTTTATTTGCTTATAGAAATGACAATCTTCTTCTGTGCAGAAGACTGAAAAATTGGGATGGAACCATAAACAAATTTACTTTCTGTGAAACTACTGAAGACATCCCTTTTTCACTGCTTTTGTCATGTGTGCAAGAACAATGGGGCTTTGCGGGCGTGTGAGGTGGGGGTATGTATGTGCACAACTCTAATTGCCACTTATGAAGGATACTCACCTTTCTGGGGATTTTCTATCTCCTGTTATCATTCAAATATTTTTTATATCTTTGACTGAGGAATGTGTGATTGTCTTTTAGTGCACATAAGAAAATAACTGTTGGTAAATGCAGATGTTAGTGGAGAGCTTTTTATTATTAATGCCTATAATCCTCTATTTACCCAGACAACCAGAAGTAGTATAGCATAGATAGCAGCCTTAACAGCTTCCTACACCATTCATCATGTCTCAGTCTTGATCTGTGTAGACCAGTTTTAGCATGCCTATTTGTCTCTTTATCTCTGCTGATATTCCCACAGTTTAGGGGTGTGTTTTGTGATGGAAACATTTGCTAAATAAAAAAAACAAACAACTAATGTCACCTGCCTTGATTTTTTTTACACAGAAAAGTCTAATTGCAATTAATTGGGAGGGTTCAGAGAAAAATAAAACACATTATAAAAAACACCCCAAACCTTGCATGGGTTACTATACTCCCTCCTTTCTTCCCTAGACCATGAAGAGATTAGAGATTATCTTGGTGATTTGCTAACACTTGCATTCAGATTTTAAAAGGGCATTTCAGTAGAAAATACCACAGACATTTCTGGCTCTGGGTGCACCAAAATGAAGGCAGTAGACTTGTCATTCACCAAAAGAAGAGACCAGGTTGCCTGACTGGCCACTCAAGGAAAAGAAGTGGAAGGAATTCTCTTTTCTTCAGATAAGGGTTTAGAAAACACCTGTTGTTTGGAGGAGATTATATGAGATTGGAAAATTAATGGATGCTTATCTCTGAAACTTTTCAGGTATATTCATATTGCATCATTGTTCTTCAGAGTGAGCCTGAGTCACTGGCACCTCTCCCAGGAAATAGAAGATTCAGAACTAACCTATTGGTTAGAACAGATGATGTGCTGGGAGTGATGAGTCAGGGTACATTCAATCCAATTATTGATCAAGCAGAATGGCATAATGGATACAGCACTGGACTGGCAGAAGACTGGTTCTATTCCCAGCTCTAGCACTTGGTCTACTATATTTTTGGTGGCAAGTCACCTTTCTGTGCCTCAGTTTCTGTGATAGTGGTTCCCAGAACTGTGAGCCACTGTGTTACCAGTTCCCTGACACACCATCTTGTCTGCCATGTCAGCGAACTCTTCAGGACTCTGTCCATCCATCTTGCCTAGCAGGTAACAGTCAGTGAACTCCAGTTCTCAAATTTCCCAGACATCTGTTTGTAGTACTCAGCTTCTGTCACAAAATTTTGTCAAGTTTGCAGGACCCTTAAAGAGACAGTACACAGCAGTTTATTAGCTGGGATTGACAAACCCTCCACTTCAAACAAAACACCGAGCTAGTTTATCATAAAAGTAAAACAAGTTTATTAACAACAGGGCATAGGATTAAGTAATACCAAAGAATAAAGAAAGAATAAAAATAAAAAAAGGTTACAAACAAACAAAACTAAAATGTGCTTCTAAGACTAAAACTTAACTTAATCAGCTCTAGTTCAAAAGGAGGACTTAAAGACGATAAAGTCATCATGGAGAAACTAAATGAATTCTTTGCTTCACTCTTCACGGCTGAGGATGTTAGGGAGATTCCCAAACCTGACAGATCTGAGGAATTGTCACAGATTGAAGTGACACTAGAGGAGGTTTTGGAATTAATTGAGAAACTTAACAGTATCAAGTCACCGGGACCAGATGGCATTCACCCAACAGTTCTGAAAGAACTCAAATGTGAAATTGCAGAACTATTAACTATGGTTTATAACCTGTCCTTTAAATCAGCTACTGTACACAATGACTGGAAGATAGCTAATGTAACACCCGTATTTAAGAAGGTCTCTAGAGGTGATCCTGGCAATTACAGACCGGTAAGTCTAACATCAGTACCAGGCAAATTAGTTGAAATGATTGATAATAAAGAATAAAATTGTCAGACACAAAGAACAACATAAATTGTTGCACAAAAGTCAACATGGTTTCTGTAAAGGGAGATTATGTCTTACTAATCTATTAGAGTTCTTTGAGGGGGTCAACAGACATGTGGACAAGGGGGATCCAGTGGACATAGTGTACTTAGATTTCCAGAAAGCCTTTGACAAGGTCCCTCACCAAAGACTCTTACGTAAATTAAGTTGTCATGAGATAAGAGGGAAGATCCTTTCATGGATTGAGAACTGGTTAAAAGACAAGGAACAAAGGGTAGGAATAAATGGTAAATTTTCAGAATGGAGAGGGGTCAGTCCTAGGACCAATCTTATTCAACCTATTCATCAATGATCTGGAGAAAGGGGTAAACAGCTAGGTGGCAAAGTTTGCAGATGACACTAAACTGCTAAAGATAGTTAAGACCAAAGCAGACTGTGAAGAACTTCAAAAAGATCTCACCAAACTAAGTGATTGGGCAACAAAATGGCAAATGAAATTTAATGTGGATAAATGTAAAGTAATGCACATTGAAAAAAATAACCCCAATTAGACATATAATATGATGGGGGCTAATTTAGCTACAACTAATCAGGAGAAAGATCTTGGAGTCATTGTGGATAGTTCTCTGAAAACATCCACGCAGTGTGCAACAGCAATCAAAAAAGCAAGCAAGATGTTAGGAATCATTAAAAAAAGGATAGAGAATAAGATGGAGACTATCTTATTGCCCTTATATAAATCCATGGTATGCCCACATCTTGAATACTGTGTACAGATGTGGTCCCCCCATCTCAAAAAAAATATACCAGCATTAGAAAAGGTTCAGAAAAGGACAACTAAAATTATTAGGGGTTTGGAATGGGTCCCATATGAAGAGAGATTAAAGAGGTTAGGACTTTGCAGCTTGGAAAAGAGGAGACTAAGGGGGAATATGATAGAGGTATATAAAATCATGAGTAGTGTGGAGAAAGTGAACAAAGAAAAGTTATTTACTTGTCCCCATAATATAAGAACTAGGGGTCACCAAATTAAATTAATGGGTAGCAGGTTTAAAACAAATAAAAGGAAATTCTTCTTCACTCAGCGCACAGTCAATCTGTGGAACTCCTTGCCTGAGGAGGTTGTGAAGGCTAGGACTATAACATGGTTTAAAAGAGAACTGGATAAATTCATGGAGGTTAAGTCCATTAATCACTATTAGCCAGGATGGGTAAGGAATGGTGTCCCTAGCCTCTGTTTGTCAAAGAGTGAAGATGGATGGCAGGAGAGAGATCACTAGATCATTGCCTGTTAGGTTCACTCCCTCTGGGGCACTTGGCATTGTCCACTGTCGGTAGTCAGGATACTGGGCTGGTTGGACCTTTGGTCTGACCCAGTGTGGCCATTCTTATGTTCTTGTTCAAGATGGCTTCCCTACTTACAGCAACTTCTCCAACATGGCTGGCTGTTCCAGCCAGAATTCACCCTTACAAAATGATATTGCTGGTTTCTTTGTTCCCTCAAGAGATAGCTAACTCTTGGGCAGGGGTTCCCAAACTTGGTTTGTGGTTTGTACAGGGTAAGCCCCTGGTGGGCCACGAGATGCTTTGTTTACCTGAGCGTCTACAGGTATGACCGCTTGCAGCTCCCAGTGGCTGCGGTTCACTCTTCCCGGCCAATGGGAGCTGCGGGAAGTGGCGTGGGCCACCACTTCTCACAGCTCCCATTGGCCGAGAATGGTGATCCGCAGCTACTGGGAACTGCGAGTGGCCATATCTACAGCACTCAGGTAAACAAAGCATCTTGCAGCTTGCCAGGGGCTTACCCTGAACAAGCCTCAAACCAACTTTGGGAACCCCTGCTGTAGGGGTTTGTGCTCTCTCTGTCTCTCTTTATAGTCCAGTAAACCTTTGAAATGTATTATTCTGAGGTATTGGCCTCTTTTATTTGTCTGGAGAAAATCTGATTATCAGCTCCCTCCTCCCTGAAATTTTAGGCTCATATTTCCAGCACATCTGTAAAGATTTTTGTGGGTTAACCATACATACATCACACAAGAATATTAATAATCAATGAGTTATTAGTTTATACATGATATATTACATCCCACCTTTTTGGTAAATGTCATGACAACAGTACCATCTGGCATTGGGGGTGCTCTTAGGGACACAGTTTCCCCATCTATGAAATGGGGATCATAATCCTGACCTCCTTTGTAAAGGTCTTTGAGATCTACTAATGAAAAGTGGTATACAAGAGCTAGGCATTATTACTAACCAATTGTTTGATTAATTTTTTAAACTTTCTCCTTTTGTACTGATAGTGTGTGGAGAGCAACTATTCCCCTGGGATTTCTTCTTTGATATTTATTAGTGTGGGCTTGCTGCTCAAGGCTGCACACCTGAGGTAGCCAGCAGATTTTTCCCTTAGCCCAAAACATCTAGCCATCTCACCATAGTCTGATCCTGGCTAGGATATATTCCATAGGGATCTTGTCATGCCAATGTATTATGATCCGAGTACATGCATGGTTTACATGCTCTGCATACATTACAAACATATATTTTTACCACGGTCACCAGAATGTTCAGGATTGATTTCTTTCCTACTAACTGCTCAGGCTGACTAGCATGAAATTTAATTTGTGGCAATCAACTCGAGGTGAGGGGAGCATAAAATTAATGTGACTCATTTATGTTCCATTTCTGCAGCAATCTCCCCCTACTTATATCCCTTAATAGAATGTTTTATATAGCAGCTTTCATACTTTATAAAGCAGAGGCTAAAGCATTACTGTTGCAAACACTGTGTAGGCAAACTGTGTAGCTGTTATGCTTTCAACAGTGGTTCACTTAGCCCCTGCAATGGTGCAGCATTCCATAGTACTGCACCAAAATCAGGGCTGGATAAAGGTGATCCAGGACCATAGGCACATGAAAATTTGAGGCTACCTGTGGCTTCCCCCCTGCAGAGATGCCCTCATACCCTTGGAGTGGCAGTGTGAAGGTGCCCCAGTTCCTTCACAGGAGACAGTGGCATGGTACTCTCCTGTCCCTCTAAGAGAGGTACCAGGGCCCCTTCCTCCCCTTGTGAATGGAAGAGGTGGGCCTCTTATTATTTACATAAGTAGCCTGGATGTATACGTTTGGATAGATGAGGAAGTGCCCTTCTCCTCCTGCCCCATGTAGAGTCCCCTGCAGGGACAGTGCTGGTAGGGCCCTCCAGGGCAGTAGATCTTGGAGATAACACCCTATTGCAATGTGTGGGTCAGTTCACACTTCTCAGAGCTGTTGTTTCAGGCTGTCTGCAGACTAGGCAGATGTTACTGTGTTGGTTACACTTGGATCATATTTTTCAAGTTTTTCTTCAAAACCATGAAGCAAGTAATTTACTTAAAAAAGAAAGAAAGAAAGGCAAGACTCTCATTTTTATCAGAAGAACTAAGACCTTAGGCTTGGCACTATAGTGCCTATGCCTTGATTCAGTCCCAGACAAAATGTAAACTTTGAGCATAAATACTGCTCTTGGTTAAGAATGTAAAAGCCATGCAGATGCCTCTATAACTGTTTTCCATCTGCTAGGAAGAGTTTAGGATCATTACAGTACAAATTTTGTCTTTATAACATGAGAACATCACTATCATGGTGCTATCAGCCATTGCTGTGCAGCTTTGCAAGGAGTTAAAGATAGCCAAAGACCTGTGTGACAGTACAATGGAATATCTGGAGAGCCATTGGGTAAATTTCACCCTACAAGTAATTTTCAAACAAATCATTTAAAAATCAATGGGTTTCAGGGAAAACTATTGTTATCTAGAATTGGTGTGTCCATCTAGCCACAAAAAATGTGAGAAGCATATGCAATATGGGGCTGCTAACTAGTGTGTAGGCTCTTATGTGGAACATATTTGCACTAAAATGTAGCCATGAATTTGTTTTTTTGTAAAGGGGAAAGTAGCACTGACTAGAGATAATGTTGGCAGGGGTTTGCATTTGAATGCCAGGGTATCTCAGTCCTGATTTATAGCAACTTTGATAGTCCACTCCTTAGCCATTCTTTACCTAGATTCATCTTTTTTAAGAATTAAGTCAAATTGTGCGGTATTTTAATGATGTGCTAATGCTCACTAGTTATTAGGATGTGCCTTAATTTGGGCTCAATCATTGATCTCTAGGTGGGAAAGGATAATTCACTAATGTGTGTGTAGACCGGTGATTATGATGTGGTGTAGGGTATATGGTGATGCAAGACAAAATGTAGTGCTTGTCAGGTTTTGAAATGATTCTTGAATGGCATGTTTGCATTAATGATCATTAATATTTTAATTAATGGCAAAGGGTGCCTAGAACCCAGGACAAGCATCCTTCTGTTGTATAGAATTCCAAATAAATAATAAATCTGTGGTGCTGACAAACCCCTTCTCCTCAATCTTTCAACCCCCAGGGAAACTTTTGACATTACTGAATAATCACATTAAAGCAGAAGTTCTCAAACTGTGGTCTCTTGGTCTTTGGTGGGTCATGGAGCACTGGCAGGTGCTTTGCAGAAAGTTGACTGTTCACATGTGGCTGGTGCTCCCCATCCTTATTTCCAGACTCTAAATTACATTAAAAGGCAGCTAAAAGTATATTAAATACTTTTGCTAAAATTCCTTTGCTATGTCGCCGGTTTCGTGTTTGCTGCAGGTATGTTATGATACCGTGAGTGGAAGGGTAGGTGGTGTCTGAGGCAATCTCTGTATTAAAATGTGATCCATGCTATGAAAATGTGTGAGAATCGCTCTTTTAAAGTGATGTGTGTTCCTTGTCTTGTTAATAATATTATTAATAATAATAATAATAATTAATAGATATCTATCTCTTTCTAGCACACTATGCCCATAGCGCTCAAATTGTTTTACAAAAGAAGTAAATATCATTATCTCCATTACACAGATGAGGATATTTAACTGCAGAGATGGGGACTAATTTGCCCATAGTCACACAGTAAGGCAGTGACAAGGTTGGGGATCCACTGGGCTATGCTGCCTTCTATAGAAAAGATATAAATGTCATCCAAAAATGTGTCTTAATCATGAAACATGAGGTGTGTCACATAGATTGTAAACTCTTTGGGGCAGAGGACCATCTTTTGGCTTTGTGCCTAGCACAATAGTCTCTTGCTCCATGACTTGGGCTCCTACAGACTACTGCAATATAGATTCTAAATAATAAGAATAATTAATAAAGGATCAGAAATAAACATTAATTTCTAACATTTATGATTTTCTTCAGGCCCATATAATTTTTGGATTATTTTATTTTATTTTGCATAGGGAAATAAAGGTTAGACCTATTTCAGACATTGAAAGAAAGGGGGAAAATATCTTCCACAATGTGATATTTATTATAACTCCATGTGACAGGATTGTGCAATATTATTGTCAGACAGAGGTCATTTTAAACAGCCAGATTCTGCAACTCTTTCTTTCTGGTGTGTACTCACAAAGGTGGTTCTATTGGCTTCAATGGGAGTAGTCTGATTACTAAATGCTATTCAATGCCAGTAACTGCTGCAGAATCTGGTAGAATCTCTATATTGCCTTTTGATAAATAAGATTATAGAAAACTGCTTTTGAAACAACGGGTTTTACAAGAGGCTATTGGGTAATCCAAGGTCAGATTGATTTCCACAGGTTTCATAGAAATCACGTTCACATAAACAGACAAAACAGATGAGAAGGAAAGAGCAAGAAAGCAAGCATGTGTTGGTTCCTAATTATATTAAATGGGATATTTGCATTATCACAATATGATGAAGAGCAGCATGAATAAGTAAATAGATTCACTATTTGACAGAAGTAGCATTGTAAAATACTTAGGAAACCCATTTTAGTCTGATGCTTGCTTTCAATTAAATTTGATTTTTTAAAAATCATTCCTTCCATGCTTGGCTCAATAAGAATGACATGAGCTGGGATTACATTGATTCATTAAATTTATATGTCACCAGTTTTCTAGCACCTTCTGATCATATCATAACATGAAAATTCTGGATTTTAAAATCATCCAATTTGCTTTCATAATATCTAGGCATTATGTCTTTTATCTCAAATCAGATGTAATAGATGAATATTTTTCACCTCCTCATCAAGAGGTGAATAACGTATATTAAATGATGGAAGAATGGGGGAAATGGAAGATATTAACCATGATGATAATTTGATATGAAGATTTTAGAGCCTGATACAAGGCATGCCTTTTAATTTGCATTTATGAACACTTATAGTCTCACACTCACTGATTTTTTATTGTTAAGGAATGCCAAAAAGTGTGTTATTCATCAGCAGAAAATGTGGGGTTTTGGATCAACTCATTACCCGTGAAATTGATTTTCAATTTCCAAAACTAATGGGATAAATGAAATATGCCCGTATAAACTGTCAGATGGCATAAATACTGAGAGGCAGACTCTCAGCTGGTGTAAATTGATTTCAATTGGCTTCAGTGGAGCTATGATGATTTGTGCCAGCTGAGTATTTGCCCCTAAGAATAATATTGAGAAGTTCTACTAGTATAGTTAATAATGACTTCATATTCCCTTAACAAACATAGATACATTACCCATACTTTTTCCTCTTTCACTGATGCTTTCAGTGGTGTTAGATTACTGTGCAGAGTTCAACAGCTCTTCTTCCATGTGCTTAAATGAGCTGTTGAAAAATATTTTCTGTGTCTGAGTGAAAATTTGGGTCTCTGTGCAATGACACATGGCTTTTTCTTCCCTTGAGTAAGGTCTGTGGGGGTCAGAACAACGTGGATAATATTTAATAGCCAACAAATGTACACTCACACATTTGAGTATTTATGGTTTGGCATTTTTGAAGTCAGTAGTTTATAACAACAAAGCCACGATGATGCCATCTTGGGACAGGGAAAATTGGGTCTAAAATCTAAGTTGTCCCTTATATTCTAGATACCCTGTTAGCAAAATGTATGAAATGTAAATAGAAAGCTGCATTTCACTGATTTCAGAATACATAAAGTATCATATATGGAAAGATGCTGTGCATTCCCATATTTCTGCTCTAGAAACATTGTTTTTAAATAATAGATTTTATAAGAGACTACTTAATAATTCAAGAGCAGATTTTTATCCTGGAAAGGCAGTGTTGAAATGGATAAGATATTGGACTGGAGACGCTGCTTGTATTTCTAACTCTGCCACTGACTTGCTGTGTGATCTTGAGCAAGTCACTTCAGCTTCTGGTGTGTCAGTCTCCTCATCTGTGACAGGGGGATAGTGCTACTTACCTTGTTTTGTCAAACCCCTTGAGATACATGGATGAAAAGTGATATATAAGAGCTAAGTCGTTATAATAATATTACAGTGTTTTTCACCAATAGATCTCAATGCACTTCACAATCTGTAAGGTATTTATTCTCACAGCACCTCTGTGAGTAGAAAAATGCTACTATCCCCATTGTACAGATGTGGAGTTGAGGCACAGAAACTTGCTCAAACTGTCACAGGAAGTCTGTGGCAGAGTAGGGAACTGAACCTGGATTTCCCAAATCCTAGGCTAGTGTCATAAACACTGGATAATCCTTTCTCCCCATTATAATTAGCAAATGAAACATGCCACTCCTTTCCATACAGGATTGAACAGTTATTTGGCTTTAGCACTTTCTGAGTCTAGAACTTTCTTCTAAGCTGCACCTATATATACATAGTATTTTCTATGGTCCTTATCCTCCCTTTATTGAAGTCAGTGATAAAATTCTCATTAATTTCCATGGAATTCCAAGGAGCAGAGCTTAGGTCCACTAGGAAGGACATGAACAGTCATCTGATCAAAATGATACTGTCTTGTTTAGTCACTCAAGAAAAAAATCTAGTGGGCTTCTAATGTGAGAAGACTTTAAGTTATCAGATCTTTTTACCATGGTCAATCCCTGAAAGACAACACAATAATCTGGTTTTTTATCCTACAGCAAAATTTGCTATCAATCTGATATTTGTTTAAATGTGAAAGGAATGACTGCTTCTCCTGGTATTCTGTTTGTTCAGGTTTGTGAGTCATTTCCCTTCACTTTATTTCTTCCCAAAATTACTTTTCATAAGCTCACACACACAAAATGCAGTCTGCTTCCACTCAGACATCCCTATTCATGTTCAAATATTTGTGCTTCTCCAGATACAATTTGCATGTATCACCTGCTGCAAGCCCTAGAAATTCAGAAGGCACTCTGATGAGAGCAGAAGCATCTTTGTGTAGGTTTTTGTTTCAGCAGCATCCTACAGTTAAATAGTACACACTGAGGAAATGGGGCATTAATACAATACTAGCCCAATTCCAGACTTGTTCAGATGATTTTCCACAAGCATAAAATTTCTTCATGAACTGTGAGAATTTGTATGCAATGACTCTTTGAACATAACCGAGTGTTCATTTCCAATAAGGACTTACCACCTCACTGAGCACTTGGAAGAATCTTGATTAGGAAGAAATAAAGACAGGATAGCAGTTCTGTATTTGAAAACAGCTACTACATCTTTTGTGTCCTCCTAAAATCAAACCAAAATACCAGAAATAATGTGCCTTTAAGGGTCATATCTTGCCAGGTTGTTGGCAGTATTCCTCAGATGGAATTGAAATTAATCTACCACATTTCAACTCCTGAAGAAATTGATGTTCAGAGGAAATTTTGAACCATATTATTTACCACACCCACATCATACAGTTTTTGCCAGCTGAATACCTGTGACCTAGTGGCTGGCTAGACTTTCAGAAACCATTTCAATTTTCAAAGATTTCCAGACACAATCAGATGTTACTAGTAAGTTGTTTGGTTCTATTCATAGCCTTATGAATAAGGTCGTAGTTAAGTAATTACTTTCTATTTGGCACCTAAACTGGGGAACTAAATTATTCTCATTGGTTGATCTAATGATCACAGAGTATTTCTGCCAGCCCAACATAACTAACATGCTGTACAGTATCCTTGTTGACAAGCATTCAGACGAAAAGAATATGCACACCTCTATAAATGAGCTGTTATCCTGAAGTCTGGATAACTGGAATTTTGGTCCTTATTCATAATGGCCAATTCACCAGGCAAGTTAAAAAGCTTCTATACAGAAAATATGAAGGAATCTTAACATAAGATGCACAGAGACTAGGATACGATATTGCCATACATATTTTGTCTTTCAGCTTCTTTTTGTACGTATGTAATACACATTGCATTTTATTAATATCCCTATTATAGCTTTTATCAAAATAATAATAATAGGTGTTATCCCTTCATGCAACCAAATGTATAACAGTTTAGTCCAATCATATGAAGAGAAATATATGTGTAGTCCAAACATATTAAGAGAAAAACAGAGACATGACAACTATATTGGGTACAACTTTGGTGGTTTACAATACTAAATAAAACAGACACACTTTCCTCAGTTAAGATTCACATTATTCATCTTTTAAGGGCTGTGCTTTTGTTATAATTGTTTGGCTGCATAACATGCCTGTTCATGTAAAAGTCTCATGTTATTGCTAATAAAACATTACAACAAGTGACAACAAAATATAAGGCACAAGGTCTAAATGTTTAATTGTATATCTATTCATGTTTAAAATTTAATTAATATCCTTTAGAGGGGGTGAAAAAACCACTACCTGTCCTCAATAAACTCCACTACTATGACCAGTCTCATTAATAAGGAAGATGCTTGACCCTACTAGTTAAGCTATTTTAAGTGTTATACGTGAAGAATACTCATTGATTTTTAACTCCAGTGCATGGCTTACTCATATCATAAGAAACTTGAACTCAAGTACATCGCTCTGGGGCATGATCTTGCTCATATTAAAGTCAACTGCAGTTTTGCTACTGACTTTACTAGGAGCAGGATTGGACTCCTGGTTGTAAACTTGTCTGCTGCAAAAGGAAATTACCCTAAACGAGCTCCTATTCTATTATCCTGACTCATTATTTTAAACTGTCTGCAAGAGGATAAATTGGTACGGTATGCATACAGCTACAGTATTCAGACCACTACATTATTACAAGGAATATTGATTTCCTTAACATTGGTATTCATCATTCTTTGTTTGAGACTTGTGTGCTCACTGAAATTGAATTGATGTGATTGCATGTTTTTTGTATGTTTAAAAAATGTCATTTATCAAATAATTGCATTCTGCAGATTACTTTGAAGTCAAAATATCAATTGTGCCTTTCATTCTTTCTGCCTTGATTTCTATCCAGTTTGCTGTTTCTAAATATCATGTTGGCTAGGTAGTTAGTTAGCACTTCTGGAAAGTAGCCGTATACTTCAATCTGGCTGCCTTTGACTTACTGCTCAGAATATCCCAAGGAGCATTACCGTTACCTCTCCAGGTCCCTGAACCTTATGCTAACAGTCATTTTAACTGACCGTCAATTCTTCTCCTGTATCAACTATATATAAAATATGGATATTTTTCTTTTAGCCCTACAGAGATAGGGATTTTTTTCACTCAGTTTAATGGCTAAAACTTGCTTCTTGTTTATCCTTTTATCTAGAGTGAATTCTGACTAGATCCTTTCAATAAAAATAGAAATCAAAGATGGGGGGATTGCAGCTAACACACAGAAGAGGAGAGAGACTAGCCTGCATAAAAATGTTAGGATATACTGGTAAAGTACAAATAAAATAGAACTTACTGTATATTGACACTGTCTAATAGCATAAAGCTTCCTAATACACACAAAGCAGTCTCTATGTATATATTGTAATATTCAAGGAAATTAACCAGGCATTGCAAGTTTTGTGTTTCAACTTTCAATAGTGTATTACAATATTTTTTATAACATAGTCTCAAAATCCTTGCCCCCCTCCTCCCCACCATTCCTTCTTATTCCAGAAAAGAAAAGAAACCAAACCAAACCAGAAAAGGTAACAATCAAAGATCACTGCTGGTTTGAACAACTTCTTTTAAAGAAAAGTTTCCACTTTTTGCTGCCAGTAATTCCAAGGCTAAAGTAGGTTAATCCTCTTACCTTATTCACCAATGTAAAGTGAATCTAGCTTGGCTCAGTGCTGCACTGCTCAGTGCTGCTTCTCTGCCTGCTTTCCCTCTTGCTGCCTGTTACAGTATCTCCACTGCTGGATCTAACTGGGGCTACCTCTCTCCCAGCGTCACTTTTAACTCAGGCAGGCAGGGAGCTGAAGCCAAAGGGACTCTCTATCTGATTGGTTTCCATTCAGTGCCCATGATTAATAAGAAACGTCCCTCACACAGAGAGATATTGCTGCTGATGGAGCTGCAGTGCTCAACATGAGAAGGTTTGGGGCTGGGGTGAGTGCAGGCTTTTCCAGGCATACAGTGATTTGCAAGTGAATGCAGTGGGAGGGTACCGAGAGGAGGGCTTTGTCAAGGACCCCTTTTTGATAGAATGAGCCTCATGGTTTGAAGTCTCAGTTAATCAGCCCAGTTTAATCTGTTTTCAATTTTAATAATAAAGGTGAAGGCATGTCTGTAACCTGTAAATCATCTGGAGAAAAGATTTACCTGCATTATCTATCGTGATTCAATGCCATTTGTGCACACGCAATCACTGAAGAATTTGATATTACCTGGTGCCAGTGCAGGGACAAAAGATTTGAAGTTGAAAGAAAGAGAAGGTGAAGAAGATCCCCCACCCACTCCCAAATTTACAGCATTAGATTCATTTACAGAGATTGGTAAATTATGGGGGTGTCATTGCATCTCAAAACGCACATAATGCCACATTATTGAGAATGTTTCACTTGTCATGGTTAACAGTTCTAGCACAATTACTGACATATAGTTCTGCCAGCTAAGGGTAATCAAATTTCCTGCTTCACAGTGCAGTCTGATTACCTACAGGGGACAGGAAGGAATCTCTGTTCCCCACTTCCTACCTCCCCCAGTGTATGACAGTACATGTTTAGCTAGATATGTTCTGATTGGTTTTCACCTACATCTGAAGCATCAGATAATGGCCTCAATAGACCACAGCACTGATGAAAATATAAATATAAACCCCATACCTGCGTCCAATCTTTTTTCGACCTTATCGCTTGGGAAGCCTGTGGCTTCAGCCAGGGACAGCTGAGGTTATTTCACTCACTGTCATAAGTTATGGTGACCATAAACTTGTAATGACCTCGTAGAGACTGTTACTCGTCAGGATCATTGATGCAGAATATGGTCCATCCATGCTGCAAATACACCCTTCAGTGGGCTTGCGGGGGTGGTGTAGGGCAACAGAGGAATATCCAAATGTCTATGTGGAGCACCACTGAAACAGCACAAAGGGCATATGTTCTTACTCTGGCTAATTTAGAAGTGTATTTCTGTTTCAGATGAAGAGATGCAAAAGTACCTCATATGTAGGGCTCTACCAAATTCACAGTCCATTTTGGTCAATTGCACGATAATAGGAATTTAAAAATTATAAATTTAATGTTTCACCTATTTAAATCTGAAATTGCAAAGTACTGTGATCGTAGTGGTCTTGACCCAAAAGAGGCATTGCAAGGTTATTTTAGAGGGGTCATGGCATTGCCACCCTTACTTCTGTGTTGCTGCTGGGCAGCTAGAGAGCAGCGGCGGCTGCTGGCGGGGAGCCCAGCTCTTGAAGGCAGAGCTGCCACCAGCAGCAGCACAGAAGGAAGGATGGCATGTCATGGTATTGCCACCCTTACTTCTGAACTGCTACTGGCGGGGTGCTGCCTTCAGAGCTGGGTGCCTGGCCAACAGCCCGCCACTCTCCAGTCACCTCTAAAATAACCTTTCAATGCTCGTGCAACTCCCTTTTGGGTCAAGACCCCCAATTTGAGGAATGCTGGTCTCCCCCATGAAATCTGAATAGTACAGGGCAAAAACACACAAAAGGTCTGTGTGTGTGTTCACGGTCTGTGACACATTTTTCGTGCCTGTAAATTTGGTAGTGCCCTACTTATGTATAAGTAGTGACACCAGTTCATACGTCTGAAATACTATTAGGATTATTGGTTTGGATTTTCCAGGAAGAAAAAATCTGCTAATCACTGTAGAGAAACTTTACTAAAACAAAGAGCAGTGTTAAGATAACAATACAGAGGAGAAGCAGAATATTATACAGGGTGAATCTGATGACCTACAGGACTGGAGTAATAGAAATTAGATTAAATTTAATAGTCCAAACTGCAAGGTCATGCACTAAAGGACTAACAATAAGAATTTCTGCTGTAAGCTGAGGGCTCATTGGAATACAACAGAGTGGTACTCAGTTGTACAACTGAGAACCAGAAAAACCTGGGTGTATTAGCAGAACTCAGAATGACCGTGAGGCAACAGTGTGGTGCAGCTGTTTGAAATAAATAAATACATAAATAAGGCAATGCAATCCTAGAACATATCAGGAGAGGTATTTCCTGTAGATATAGGGAAGTACTACTGTACAAGGCACTGGTAAGACCTCATTTGGAATACTGTATACAGTTCTGGTCACCTGTGTTCAGGAAAGATTCATTCAAACTGGATCAGGTGCAGAGAATGACTGCTAGGATGATCAGGACAATGGAGTGCCTACTTTATGCCTACAGTGGAAGAGCTTGGCTTATTTAGCCTAGCAAATTGAAGGCTATGAGAGAATATGGTTGCTCTCAATAAATATATCAGGGGGTAAACACCAGGGAAGGGGCTGCACTATTTAAGCTAAACGACAATATTGGCACAAGAACAAATGGATATAGACTGGCCATGAATACATTTAGGCTGGGAATGAGAAGGTTTCTAACCATAAGCGTAGTGGGGGCAAACAACCTAACTAGTCTTAAAATGGAACTTGTTAAGTCTATGAATGGGATTATATAATGGGGTTCATATGATAGCAGGGGGCTGAAGTTGATGACCCAGGAGATCCCTTTAAGTCCTGTGTCTTATGTTCCTGTGTAGCTCAACCAGCCAAATTGAGTTCTTTAAAGAACAAAGAATAATTTACTTATGAATAAGTTCTTCCTTAATACCACCCACCCCTCATTGATTAAGAATCATAAAGCTTATCTTGACAGCAGGCTGTTTCTAATGACCCATTTCACTGTCAGAATCCCATTTGACATTCTTAAGGATCAGATCCAATACAAATCAAAATCAGTGACAGTCTTTCCACTAACTTCAATGGTAATTAGACTGGACCCTAAATTAACTAATTTCTACTCTTTGAGACTATGCACATATACAACTCCATTGAAGTAAGTACCTGCATGTGTGTAACAGAAGTCAGATTTTGGCCTATTATTTGGAAAGCAAAGGTAAAAACAAAACAAAACAAAACAAAACAAAAAAAAAAACAACAGAAACAATTAATGTATCTTGACTAAACATGTAGAAAACAAGAAAAGTTTTAATAAGCACTTTTATCTCATGCTGTGTCTGCTTTAATTAACAGTAGAAATACTGAAGAGTTAGGTGATAGGATTCTTGTCTTCACCAGTTACACAGAATTATGTGTTCAATCAATAGCAAAGCAGAACAGAACATCTTGGCCCCAGTTCGGGGCCATATGCCATCTGCTTTTGATGCTCCATGGCACAAGCAGCCTTAAGCCTGGTGGCTCTAGCATTTTTGAGATTTTCCCTGAATAGAAGGATGCTTGGAGGTGTAGAACCATCATATTGACTCCTGTGTGACCCCTGTACAGGTTGCCAACAGGGGCATGCCTGTCAAGGGTAGCCAGGGCTTCTTTTTGCCTCAGCATTCTTTATACCTTTTTTGGGTATACTAACCTGTGCTAGGAGACTAGCCTCATGCAGAGAAACCCCAAGGGCATGTCCGTACCCTCCTCCCATTCAACTCCACAAAGTGCTCCTCAGCCCTACCTGAGGATCTAGCCCCTTGCCTAAAGACAGCCATAGCCCAACTCAATACCAGGCATGCAGTGCTCAGGTGGGGAAGGCTGGTTCTCCAATGATGCCATATTTAAGCTCTGAATAAAACAAACAACGCTGTTTATATTAGCCTGTTCCTTCTCATATATTTTTATTTTTCAAAACATAGTACAGTAAGTACTATAGGGAAAAATGCTATGCCTTAAAAATAGACATTTTCTAATACAAACATCATACTATGATGATACACATGCTAAAAAAGCTTTATAAAATATACCATAAAGGGGATAAGCATCAATCAGGAAGACAAGAAGGAAAAGGTCTTGGAGAGCTTCCATATTGGTATAAAAGAAGAGCAAGCAAGAGCAGAATCTATGTGAGCGCTATAACTTGTTGAAAGATACCCCAGGAGGCAGAAAAAATAGATTCCTCCTTGTCAGAGTAGTCAGCAGCAATAGATATGGGAAAGCAGTATGTGTACCAAAGGGTGCAGCAGGATTTGCTTTGATTTCAAGCCAGGCCGTATTTTACAGAAGTTGCTTTGTGAAGCCTTTCTGGAATCAAGCCTTTTTTCTTCTTTTTAAACAGAAAGCATACTGAGCTTTGTTTGTTGGAGTCCATAGCAAAAACTCATAATAAGCCCAGTCCTGTGAGGCTCTGAGTGCCTCCTGACTTCAGTGGGAGCGGGGAGCACAAAGCACCGTGCAGAATCAGGCTGTCTGCTATGTTAAATAGGTTTGTGTTCAATAATTTTTTACTCCTAATTTATTAGTCTCTTGGTGTGTTATTTATATTTACTTGCTTAGGCAAATTTAAATTCAAATCAATGCACCAATTTTACATTTTCTACCAACATGCAGGATACCAGAATAGCCCTATCACATTGTTTCATTTTAATCTCATCAGCAGAGAAGCTCTTGGGCGTTTCAGCTACAAAGAGACCACATCCCTTTGGGATTTGCCATGATCCCATGGGCAGCGAGGTAAGATAAGGTATGGCAAGGTATGGTATGATCCCAATGGAAACAAGTCTAAGGGGAAAACAGTTCAAGAGAGTTGGCAATTTTTCAGAGAGACATTATTAAGGCCACAAAAGCAAAATATCCCACTGCATAGGAAAGGTAGGAAGTAAGGCAGGAGACCACACTGGCTTAAACAGGAGATCTTCAATGATCCGAAACTCAAAAAAATGCCCTACAATAAAATGGAAACTAGGTCAAATTACAAAGGATGAATATAAATAAATAACACAAGTATGTTGGGACAAAATTACAAAGACAAGGCACAAAACCAAATTAAACTAGCTAGAAACATAAAGGATGACAAAAAAAAAAACATGCTACAAGTATATTAGAAGCAAGAGGAAGACCAAACCAGGGTTAGCCTGTTACTCAATGAGGGGGGAGGGGGAACAATACCTGGAAATGGCAGAAGTGCTAAATGCTTTTTTATTTCAGTTTTCACCAAAAAAAGTTAGTTCTGATTGAACATCTAACATAGTGAATGCCAGTGAAAATGAGGTAGGATCAGAGGCTAAAATAGGGAAAGAACAAGTTAAAAATTAGATAGACAAGATAGATGTCTTCAAGTCATCAGGACCTTATGAAATACATCCAAGAATACTCAAGAAGCTAACTGAGGAGACAGCTGAGCCATTAGCAATTATCTTCAAAAAGTCATGGAAGGTGACAGAGATTCCAGAGGACTGGAAAAGGGCAAATATAGTGCTAATATATAAAAAGGGAATTAAGGACAACCTGGGAATTACAGACCAGCCAGCTTAACTTCAATACCCGGCAAGATAATGGGGCAAATAATTAAGCAATCAATTTGCAAACACCTACGAGATAATTAGGAGACAAGTAACAGTCAGCATGGATTTGTCAAAAACAAATCATGTCAAACCAATCTAGTAGCTTTCCTTGACCCAGCCATGCGGATGGGTAGAAGCTGTAGATGTGGTATATCTTGACTTTAGTAAAGTTTTTGATACTGTCTCGCTTGACCTTCTCATAAACAAACTAGGGAAATACAACCTAGATCGAGCTACTATAAGGTGCGTGCATAACCTGTTGGAAAACTGTTCCCAGAGAGTAGTTATCAGTGGTTCAGTCAAGCAGGAAGGGCATAACAAGTGGGGTTCCACAGGGATCAGTTCTCGGTCCAGTTCTCGTCAATATCTTCATAAATGATTTCAGTAATGGCATAGAGAGTACACTTATAATGTTTGAGGATGATACCAAGCTCAGAAGGGTAGCAAGTACTTTGGAGGATAGGATTGAAATTCAAAATGATCTGGACAAACTGGAGAAATGGTTTGAAGTAAATGGGATGAAATTCAATAAGGACAACTGTAAAGTATTCCACTTAGGAGGGAACAATCAGTTGCACACATACAAAATGGGAAATGACTGCCTCAGAAGGAGTACTGCAGAAAGGGATCTTGGGGTCATAGTGGATCATAAGCTAAATATGAGTCAATAGTGTAACAGTGTGTTGCAAAAAAAGCCAGCATCATTCTAGGATGTATTAGCAGGAGTGTTGTAAGCAAGACATGAGAAGTAATTTTTCCACTCTGCTACGTGCTGGTTAGGCCTCAACTAGAGTATTGTCTCCAGTCCTGGGTGCCACATTTCAGGAAAGATGTGGACACATTTGAAGAAAGTCCAGAGAAGAACAACAAATATGATTAAAGGTCTAGAAAATATGATCTATGGGAGAAGATTGAAAAAGTTGGGTTTGTTTAGTCTGGAAAAGAGAAGACTGAGCAGGGACATAACAGTTTTCAATTAAATAAAGGATTATTAAAAGGAGGAGGGAAAAATACTTCTCCTTAACCTCTGGAGATAGGACAAAAAGCAATGGGTTTAAATGGCAGCAAGGGCAGTTTAGGATGGACATTAGGAAAAAAAAAACCTTCCTAACTGTTAGGATAGTTAAACACTGGAATAAATTGCCTAAGGAAGTTGTGGAATCTCCATCACTGGAGATTTTTAAGAGCAGGTTAGACAAACATCTATCAGGGATAGTCTAGATAATACTTCATTCTGCCATGATTGCAGGGGACTGGACAAGATGACCTCTCTATGTCCCTTCCAGTCCTATGGTTCTATGACTATGAAATGAAAAAAAAAAATAAGGGAAGCACCTATTTTAATCCATAGTTCATCTCAGTTGCCAGATCACTCCTTCCTGTGTATAAAGCAACAGAGGAGCACAGTGGGACACATCATGGCCTTGAGACTCCACAGTATTTACTCTAGCTTCCTCTCTGGAATGTTGGATGGGATAACCCATGGGGAGGCAGTGTCCATGGTTCTGAATTCCCACAGTTATCCTGAGATCTGGTGGGAAAATCAGGCTGGTCATTGCTAGTAACATTTCCCCATATATAGGGTGAAGTTCATAAGCTTTTTAACAGGCTCAGTGTTAGTGATATTTTATAAGGTGTCTCTTAATGTTCCTCTAATAAAGGAAAAAATGTAGAAAAGTCTGAGAACGGAACAGTTAAGAAGCACATGAATAACAACCTTCTTCAGACTTGCAAGAGGAAAACTGATACTTTTTTTCCATTCAAGCACTGTACATTTTGACCAAAGTCCATAAAGCTCTGAAGCATAAAGAAACCAGATTGAGTTATCGCCATTAATTTAAAAATTGCATGTAAGCTCTTCCATATAGTCTTCTAGTTAATCATATCAAGAGAAAGCAATTAGCTCTTCTCCTAGCTTTTCTCCAAGGCTTCTGGTCTCTTCCTGTAAAAGGCATTAAATGATTTATAAATTAAGGAGAACATGACTTCTCCCTCTCTAAGATTGACAGAACACTGCTAAATCAGACCCGACAAGCTCTTGATTTTGGCTAGCCCTCTGTGTGGTACTCAGGGGGGGGGGGGGGCGAGGGGAGGGGCAAAAAAAGAGAAAATAAGAAACCAGCTGACCCCTTTGCACACCTATGCAAAAAGGAACCCCCATTCCAGTCTCAGAGTAGGAGTTACAGTACTAAAAGTGTCTACAAACTCCCCAAAGTAGCATGGTGGGATAGGGAGGAAGCAGCAGCAAGGTCAGATCATGGTAAGGATGATTATCTAATGTTAGAAAAGTACCATGCGACATTTACCAGCTTAAAACAAAACAAACATAAAATATAAACCAGACATGACATAATTTGCCACAGGACCAGTTGGTGTCAGGCTGGTAAGTCTACAACTTTAATGTATTTGGATTATCAGAGGCACAGCAGTGACTGTAATTGCTAAGATTAAGTTCCAATTTCAATTACAACAGTTACCCCCCCATGTAGACATACCTCTTTTGTTGCTCATAATTTTCTTGAGATAAACTAAATCTTCTGGGGGTAACATTTCCATCCTTGTTGTCAGCCCAGAGATAAATTATTTTGAGATAGTTGGCACACAACCAGTTGCCATTTTTTTAGGTACATATGTGTGGAACAAAAAATCTTCCCATATGTTCCCATCAGAAACTGTATCTCTCAAAAGAAAAGGTTACAAATAGATTTTAAAAAGTATGATATGTAAGTAGGAGCCAATTTTCAACAAGCTCAGAAAAGCAGCTTTAAAGTTCCAACTATTTATAACAGACAATGGTGCAGAGTTTGAAGCAAACTAAACTCTAATAATGTCTATGATTTCACTATTATTTATAGTTCCAAAACATGGATGGGAATACAACATGTTGCATATAGCTGGTGTACTATATTTATGCTATATCAGAAACAACATTGAATGATATGGCAAATATAAAGCTAAAAAGAGGAAGTTAATATAAAGGCATATGCATAAGTATGTAGAGTTCAGACTGAGGTTTTCTGTACCTTAACTCTGTATTTACGGACTTTCTGAGAGCTCAGTTTCATTAAAGCTGGATATAATTAGTGCAATTTCATTCCCCGAACTCAGACACCATCAGAAGAGAAAATTGTAAAGACACTTGCTCCTGCTATAGGTCTGAAACAACTTCATTAAAATGTTATTTGGCACGTACAACGTAGTTCATAAAATAACTTGATTTGGGGTTTCTGAATCCATTCTCTACTCCAACAAGTCCCATTTTCCTCATGTTCAGGGCATAGTAGGGAGGGACTGTGTAGATACTCAGAAAAAGTCCTGGGCAGCCCAACACAGTATGTGAGATGGTCACTGCTTTCTCATGTAGACTGCTTTGCTCATTGGAAATAGTGGTTTGTATCCAAGGTAGGTGAACCGCAGTTTTGTGTATCTCAATACAGGATCAGGTTTCCCTGGGTATTATGCAACTATATTGACTATAGGACAGATTTACAAAAAAGTATTTAGGAGCCTAAAGATGCAGATACATTCCTAGTGGGATTTAGAAAAATGCCTGAACAGGTTAGGCACTTAATACCCATTGAAAGTCAATAGGAGTTAGTCACCTAACTAGTTTAGGCATCTTTTGTAAATTCCACTAGATGCCTATCTGTATCTTTAGGCTACTAAATACCTTTGAAAATCTAGTACAGGGTCCTTATGTTCAGGAATGGTTAAATCTGTTCAAATTTAACTGAATCTGAGAACTAGGTTTTAGAGAGACAAGGTGGGTGACGTAATACCTTTTATTGGACCATCATCTGTTAGTGAGAGAGATGAGCTTTCGAGCTTACCTCACCCACTCTGTATCTCTATGCTGGGACCGACATGGCAACAACAACATTGCAAACATAAGGTTTTTGGAAGTTCAGAAAAAAAGGTTTAGAGATTCCGTTTGGATAAATATTTGAGTACACATACAAACCTTCATCTGCAATGACTTTATAGTCTTGATCTTGAAAGTCTTCCCTTGGTGTATGTCATGTGACAATGGTAAAGAATGGCAAAAAAAAAGTTTTTGTCTGATATCAAACAAACAAGGAACTTTATCAGACTAAAGTGACTTTATTATCCCTAACGCGACTTTGTCTCTGTTCTTATCTCTGTGTCATTGCACACCCGCTGGGCCTGACTCTGCTGTGCTTTATACAAAGTGCATATAAAATGCTACCAAATCAGATTAATAGCATTTAACCCCCACTTTGCTTGGGGGAAATAACTACACAAGATTCAACCTGGTGGCCCTCTGTCTAGTACCTGCCCAGTCCTCTTCGGTCTGGCTTCTGGCTGTTAAAGATGTAAAGAATCAATATAGATGTATAATCTTCCAAGTGCAGAAGGCTGTTTTGCTTCACTACCATTGGACGTGTCAGTAAGAAGATTAGTTAGATGAAGTCCTCCACCCTGCAGTGGTAGTATATGTTAAAACCACTGTTAACTCATTCCCATATCGAGCGTTGCCAACTCTGGTGATTTTATTATGAGTCTTGTGGCATTTGGTGTTTTTTTTTTAAGCCCCCACTCCTATGGTCAAATATTATGCAAAAATCTCATTTTTCACATTTTAAGTAAGTTCGTCGCCTTCATGGTTGTGAAGAAAAAGCTGGAAAATGTGACCCAAATGCACCCTAAAGTCTCAAAAATCAGAAGGGAAATTAAAAAAACCCTGAAAGTTTTACTATTTGTTTAAAATTTATCATGGTTTTTAAGCCAACCTCAGGATATTTTGGGCCCTGAATCCTGATGTTTGGGATTACTAGCATGTTTACTTGAAGGGTACAGAAGGAGTGTTGCTATTGATTTCACTGTATGAAGTCAAAGATCCTTATGACTGAATTCTGCTACTAAGCATGAGTAACTTGGTGTTCATGTAGGGTCACTGTAATTAATGTAGCTGGGGTAATCCTGTGCTCCAATTCTTTCCCATCACATCATTTTTTTTACACTTTTGCAGTTCAGTGTCCCTGTTCTGCACAGGATCAAGCCCAGTGTAGGGCCCAATCCTCTCATCTTTACCCCAGCCATCACTAATTGACTCTAATGGATGTTTTCCTTCACTAGGGATCAAGACATATGTAATTAATGTTTGGAACAATAGACATTTTGTAAGCAATTAATCTAACCCCAGCAGGATAATTTGAGAGGAGATTACCGTACTAGCACCTATTTAATGATGTCAGTCATCCTTTATGAATATCAGAATAGTGATTTTATAAATATAATATTGAACTCCAACATATTTGAGACCTGAATATTTTCCAGAAGGTTAATGGAAAATCCAGAACCATTGTAAGTCTGCGTGTAACCATGCACATATCAAGCTTCCTTAAAGCAAAGTTAATAAAACCACAAAATATTTACTAAAATGCAGTTAACAACTGTGGTAATATTCTGTCGTCATGTAAGTGCTTTGGGAATTGGAAAGAAGAAGGAAAGAGATTTCAGAAGGGAGGACAATTTAGCAGAGGGGTAAAAATAAAGAGCTGAAGAAGAAAAGTGAGAGGAACATGTATTAGGCAATCTAAATTTGAGACCAGATCATCCTGGTCCCAGGCTGAGATACAGCAGTTTTGTGGTACATAACTTGCGTACAATATAGTGGAAGCAATATAAAATATATCAACAGATGCCAGATCCCAAGAGCTATTGAGCACACACAACTTTCAATGCCTGTAATAGGAGCAGAGAGTTGTCTTGCATCTCATAGGAGAAGGGCCAGCTACAGTAGTGCAGTACACTGTTAGTGTGCTCCCAAAGATGGCTGACAGGGACAGCAAAACAACATGGTTGCTTAGCAGATAGAAAATCTACCCACAGGTTTGGATGATGCCAACCGTGAACTTTAACATGTTCCTGAATCCTCAGTGCTGACCTTTATTATGATTATTTATTTATACTGGGGTAGGACAGAGAGGCCTCCTCTGAACTGGGGCCATCTTGTGCTGGACACTCTAAAAACACAAAATAGAAGACAGTTCCCATCCCAATGAGCCTAAAGTTTAAATCCACAAGACAGACAAAAGGTGGGAGAGGAAACAGAGATGCAGAGAGATGAAATTATCTCCAAGGTTATCCAGGAGGTCAATGATGGAGCTAGGCAAAGAGACCAGGTCTAGGCTCCCAGCCTAGTTGTTCTATCCAATTGACCATGCTGCTGATCTAAGATCAACCATTGCAAGCTGTCAGCAGTTTAATTGTGGCCACATTGCCCCTGGCACTGGAAGAATGGAAGAATGAGAATTGATATGTGCCTTCTGTTCTCTCACACATCAGTCAGTACTCCAGCACTGTGCAGACTGCCAGTTTAATAGCAATCCTTTCACCAACAGTAGGATCCAATGGACACCTATACTTACATGCATGAATTTTCCCGAAATGACCACAGAGTTTAGAAAACCCTGTTTTGTTGCCTATGTCAACCATCCATGGAAGATCTCGGGAAATGCTACAATGTTGTCCTCCAGCATTGCTCTTCTCAGCCTTATATGCAGAGGCCAAATTACTTTGTTTCTTTATTGAGGCTGCTACAGCAATGATAATGCACCCCAGCTGTTTGAATTTTGAAGCACAATTAGGGAAGTTGCAAATCACAGTGCCCACAGAGGGATGCTCAGACCCTAGTAGTTTCCCCATTTCTATTTTTTTTCTTCATTTTGTGCTGATTATTTATTATTATTTACATTACAATAGCACCCAGACACTCCCACTGAGAGGAAGGTCCCATAGTCTTTAACAGTATACAAATACATAGTAAGAAACAGCCCAAGCCCAAAGACACTGCAATCTAAATAAACAAGTCTGTAGTATTATTACTGAGCTAATCTGTTCTTCACATCCTTTGTAAAAGACATACAAATGCTTGGGAACAAAATAAAGAACAAAACCAAAAAATTTAGCTACATGTGCTGTAGCAGTAGGGCGAATTGAAAGAAAAAAGCACCTTGCTCTACAGCTATGGGTAGCATATAAGAATAGGTGATAGCTAACCCAAAATAATGTGTTACAACAGTAAAGCCGTCAGCAGCAATTTCCCCCTCAATTTTTCCACATTTTGTCAGCAATTATTCTAAATATTCCACAAGTAATGGAACAACAATTTCTATCATTTGCTACCAGCCCATGCCATTTCTGGATATTAAGCCTATAATTTCTAATGCAAAAATATATTGTGGTCAATTCAGTTAAAGATATTAAGCCTTTAAATAAGGATTATTGTTCCTAAATGTTGAATGAGGTATTTTGTTACTATGCTTCAATAACAGTTTTGTCCAGTCACTGCCAAGAAACCATCTTCACTATATGTATAAAAATTGTTGCATTGCCTCAGGCATAAACCTAGCAATTTAGTGCATGGGTTGTTAATACAGTGAATTCTTTTCAGTTCTCTCAAGCTAAGTCAAGCATAGAGCAGAGGTTGCTGTAGAAAAAAGAAGTCTTCAGGTTAGATTCCCTTGCAGCTTAGCATCTAGGAAACAAAGAATAACTTGTAGTAAGTACAGTGATTCCATTTGCACTACTATAGTCTACTAAAGGCTTGTCAGAATTTCCATTACAAGCCCTACTCTTGAGAGGTTTCACTTATAATTCAAAAGTAAAAAAGAAAATGTGTCCAGTAAAACTTGACTTGCAAGCAAGTTCTGAATCCAAAAGCAAAACAAATGTATGTATGTGCTTTTTTGTATGTTTAACTTCTGAAATGTAACATTGCATTAATGTCTGTCTTTGAACCGAATACAATGCAATACAATACACAGATCCAATCATTAGCCCACTTTCACCCTGATTGTTTCTCATGAGTCTTCCTCTCTTATTGCTTTGTTCTCAGCCTCCTTCTTCTGCAAAATACAGGTGGGCCTTTAAGCGCTGCCCAAGCAGCTAGGCCAGAAGCACCAATTGTTAGCCTTTAGTGCGTCATTGGAGATTTTATTTACAAAAAACAGTTTGTGGGCAGCTAAAGAGGAGATCGTATGAATTAAAAGAATTTCCTGCATGGGCTGCAATGCATTGGACTCTGAAGGGTTTGTACTGTAATTGTGAAACCCGGTAAACTATAATTGTTGTGCAGAAGGATCACTCATATCTGGAATGATTTGATAATCATTTGTCTGGTAGATATATTCTCAGAATCCAGTCTGCGTAATAACTTTCCAAACAGAAACACTTTTTAAAGCCCTCCCACAATGTATCACAGCACTTGAATGCACTGGAGTCCTTTGGAGAAAAACAGTACTGCATAATTTAACTGTATCTTTTAATATTTTTGGTACACTGAGTACAGTCTATTATTCTCTTCATAAAAAATCTGTTGTGATTGTAGAATATACAAAATAATCTGAACAGTTTCTCACACTACCTCCTCCTCCTCTGTGGTACCCTGAACTCTCCCTTTGTCCACCCTCAGGCCAATGTAACATCGGCCAAATCCTTTAGTTGCTCTGCTAGCTCACCAAAGTCACCTCAGTTTTATCTAGATTGAATTTTAACCAAATGACTTGCATCCATGTCCCCCCAGTCACATCTAGGTATTGGAGAGATGCTCATCTGCACTCTCAAGGCTGGAGAAGATGTCAACAGTGTCTTATCTGATCAATGAAGATCAAGTGAAGGGCTAAGTACATGCCAGGAGACAATCTATTGGTGGTTGTTATATTATCCAGGCAGCAAGTGTGCAGATACAGTTTTGGATGGGAAAACCAAGATGCTACCATAGGTAAATAAGGTGGAATCCTTATGAGCTCAGTTCAATATACACCACTAGCTGAGTTGGCCAGAGCAACACAGTTGTATCTTGTCTTGGATTACATCTGCTGAGTGTACCTAGGGTGATATCAGAGATCACAAAACCAGCAATGGAATACTATGGAGAGAGAACATCTTGGCTGAGTCCAGGATCTACAATCTGTGCTGACTGGGTAATAGTCTCTAAATCACAGGAAAACATGAGTTGGAATCTTTGATACCTGGGTATTACGGTTTCAGCTAATAAATAGTTCTCTCATCGCTGACTAGTATATGGGTAGCATTGTTTTCCCTGGACCCAAAAATTGGCCTCTGAAAAAATGAAACTGGTGTTAGCTCTCCCATCTTGTTAGAAAGGTCTATGGCTGAACAGTCAGTAAAGAATTTGATTATATTTTCTGTGTCACTGATTTGCTTTGACCAATGGATTACCATATTCTTAAACCAGATTGTCATTCATTAGCCTAATGAAAAATAATACATGTTTTTAATATTTTGCTTAAAATATATAATAGTAGCATGTGTAAAGGGAACATAAACCCTTGCAGTTCACTTTGTGTGAAGTTGCCTAAAGTTGTTTGTGGTGATAAATTCCAAATCAAGATCTCCTGAGAAATCCCTTTATGTGTCATGAGAAGCATGCAGTTTTTGGCACATTACCGCTCCACAGACATTAAATAACTACTTGATAAGTTAATTCAGCCCAGACAGTAAGCCAGCTTCTCAAAGATAACTCTGACACACTTCCCCTTGTCACAAAAAAGAATCATAATCACCTATTTAAATGCATTGTTTTTTAACTGACTTTTGTTGTATTTGGAGATTAAAATACACCAAGTGTATAGTGTGTCAACTGGTTACATCTTTGCACCTGTGTGTGTGATTTGGGGGGCAGGTTCATCTTGAGACCTTTTAAAAAGGGAACTGATTTTCAGAAACTACTGAGCATTCACTCTCAGGCACCAAAATCACCTGTCACTTTTGAAAATGTAGACCATATGCTTGTATAAAATACACACATACACGCTCAATATTGCCAACCCCACATGCTCAAAAATTATGAGTTAGACTGAAAAAAATCATGATTGTCTTAAAAATCATGAGGTTTAAATAAAGATAATACACCACATCATTTCTTACCTGCCTTATGATTTTTTTTCACCTTTAATGGGAAGCCACCTGCCCCCAATATCTGTGTGATCTTCTCAGATTCAAAAGTCAAACTTAAATACACACAGAAATGCAGGCCTTCCTCTTAACTATACAGAGGGCATTCCATTTACCCTGACCTATCCCCTAGAGTGTTGAGAACTGCTTTACTATCCCGTGTATCTCCCTCCCTTGCTAGACAGAACAGTTAACTGCCCCACTCACATTCCCTTGGAAATCTGATGAGCTCAAGTTTATGTAGCTTCATTCTCCCCCATTCTCCCGTCCTCTACTAGCCCCCTATATTTTCTTCCATGATATTTCCCTCCCTTTTGCCTCAGTCTCCTACCCAGCACATTCTCCCTCTCTTTTATTCCACAGCTCCATGTTATCTCCTAAGAGGTCACAATCCAAGAACAGACTTCACAATTTGGAAATAAAATATATTAGTAGATCATTGGCAATATTCAGCCATCTAGATGTAGACAGATGATATCAGCTGATATGCTTTTCTTGCCTTTCATGCTTTTATTTTTCTGCCTAGTTAGACTCATAGGAAGAAGACAAGTGGAGTGTTGATCATGCATTCATAACTGTACCTCAGTGGCTATGAGCTTTTCATCAGCCCCCACACAAGCTCTCCACTCCTGTCAGCCCATCTCAGCTTCTTTTCCATGGGCTACATAACAGGACAGTGAGAGGTCTCATAGCTCCCCTCCAAAGGAATGGAAAATCTTATTGGATCTCCCAACTTCTACAAGTATCTAGGAGAGGAGCTCTGGCAAATGCTAACACCTTTCTGCTAGAATGGCCATAGGAAGACTTTCAACAGCATCCTGGCAAAGCAACAGGAATGACCAGTGAAAAATCAGAAATCAGAGGTCTCCTGCAACTCTCTGAAGGATTTAACTGAGACGCCTTGGATATAAATGTCCTCTAAACATCAGCTTATTCACCCAACCCCCAAAATGAGCCAGCTTATCCATGCTTAACTTGGAAATCTGATGAGCTTAAGTTTCTGTAGCTTCAGACTGTAAATAAATTAAAAAAAATCTTGCCTACTGTTTGAAGCATCAGCATGGAAGAAACAGGGTAGAATAAAATATTTTATAAAGTAGGATGGAAAAGAATCAGTGTTGGAACACAGCCCATTACTATATGTTTTTAATAAAAGTTATGTTTAAAATTAAAAATAGCTTGTGAATTTCACTTTGTAATAGTTGCACTTATTATTCAAACCTACTGGTTATGGCAAAGTAATTACAAGCTTTTTCTGTACCATTGAAAGACTAGCCCATTTTCCTTTTTTTAATACTACTGTTGTCAATGTGTCATTATCATCACTTTCAAACTAACTACTTGTTCAAGGTAATATGAAAGTGCACTCTTCTCACACAGGAATATATTATAAATTATTAGCTCTTAATATGCAAAGCAGCATTTTAACACAGTATGAGCTTCAAAAGGAGAAATAATATATGCTAGTAAGAGAGACTGAAGAATGTTGTATGCAGTGAGACATCACATTGTTAGATCTCTCAGTGAAAAGCATTCAAGACTTTTCTTTTCTTTTTATTTTTGTGTAAGTCTTTTTACTTGTGCCTTAACAAATCAGGTGGCATCCTTCACACAGAAGCTGGGGGAGCATCTGAAGATGCCATGGTGTGATGCAGACTACATGCTTTAGCTTTCAGATAGAGCATATCTCTCAGTGATGACAAGTCAGTGTAGAGGCAATGAAATGAGTCAGAAGAAATACCATACTACAGGTACAACAAACAACGTGAGGAGAAGGATGAAAGGAGAGGCAACTCTTTCACATAGCTATAGGTCAAAGAAAGTGGGTCGTGAGTTTTGGGAAAATTTAATTTATTCATGAACCAGTGAAAACTTTATATTTGCTCACTAAGTTTTGACAAGGAAAATCAGCACTTCATTCCAGGCATGCGTATGCCGCAATCATGGAAAGAGTGTGATTGCAGATTGTATAGATATACATGAGCTAGCTTTCATCTAGCTCCTTGGATATGATAGCAATGAAGCTGCACTTCAACACAGGCTGTAGGAGCCCACCTGGAGCTCGGTGGAATTACTCATGCAGTTAGCCCCCGCTGAATATTCGCTGCCACAGCTTAACTGTTGTCAGTTACCCAAGCTAGCTCGGATATATCTACACGAGCTCCAATCACCCCCCATAGTTTCCATGTAACCATACGCTCTGCCCTCTATACAAAATAGTATGTTACCATCTAAGTAATAGCATTGATTTCAGTGTGACTACTCACAGAGAACTAATTTGCACCTTGTAGGCCCAGCCCTGGATTGTGGGTGATGTGGAACTGCAATGACCCAAGAGGAGCACAGGGAACATTCTCGCACAGAAAACTGAATGAGCTTCAAACTCTTTGGTGTATAGAGAAACATGTCCACTACAGTATACCACAGACCATGCACCACAACCTTAGCCTCCTACTGCATTTCATGCTGAACCAAACTACCCTTTCCTGATGCAACCAGCTACTACAGCAGTCATCCATGACTACTAGCCCTGGGGGAAAATAATCTGGTAAAGGGCAAAGGGGGATAGAGTTAAGATTGCATTGTGTCTTTGGTGAATGGCAGTTGTGGTAATGGGAAGGTATATCCCTTTGGCTAGAGAAGAGGAAGGTATGAAATGTTATGTGATTTATTTCCTTTGTTTTGTGGGTTTGTCAGGTATGTTGTAGGGGTAGTAACTCTAAATGCTTCAGAACAAAATTTTATGTGTATTAATTATATATGTCTTTGTGTGCAAATGCATAATAGGCACACTAATTCCTATTGTTTTAATGCTACAAACATTTCCATTTGAAAAGGTCATTTTTTAGCTGTTTATAACTTTTAATGTCTTGCTTTTAGGCTGAACATTGGTAGGTTTGTTCTCAGCCAATAAGTATACTTAGAGAGTTATATATATTTGAAGCTTTGCTGATTCTAGTCAAAAGCACTAGAATAAAGTAAACAAACAACAAACAACAAAACTTCTCTTTGCTCAAAAAATACATTTTTGTAAATTGTGTTTTTTGCTCTTATTTAAAAGTAGAGATGGTCAGAAACTGTGTTCTGTGGAACATTTCAAAGAAAAACCAAAAAAAAAAAAGTTTTCATTGAAAAAAACAAAAATGGTCTCTTTTTTTGGCTCTGAATTTTTTGGGTTTTCAGTGTTTTGTTTAAAAAAAAAAGCAAAATAAAAAAATGCTCTAGGAAAGCAGAAAATTTCCATTAAAATTTCAGTTGTCTCATTACCCCAATTTTCCATTGAAAAATAAAAAGGCAGTGTTGGTAAACTTTTTTTTTTATTTTATTTTATTTTAAACCCTAATTTACTCTTGCTTTTGCTTTTACCTTATCCTTACCCACATAGTGATGTGTACTAGGTCAACTATAACAGGGTTCAAAAAAGAACTAGATAAATTCATGGAGGATAGGTCCATCAATGGCTATGAGCCAGGATGGACAGGGATGTTGTCCCTAGCCTCTGTTTGCCAGAAGCTGGGAATGAGTGACAGGGGATGTATCACTTGATGATTACCTGTTCTGTTCATTCCCTTTGGGGCACCTGGCATTGGCCACTGTCGAAAGACAGGACACTGGGCTAAATGGACCTTTGGCCTGTAATGGCCGTTCTTATGTACTCTCAATCTTAACTCCATTTTAACATAGTTTTTGACTGTGAATTATATATTACTGCAGGAGATATCCATGATGCTAGTAGTATTAGTATTACAAGTTTTTATCTGGAGAGAGCTCTTTTTTGTGAATAATTGACTCTTTCCTACGGGGATTTCCTCGAGGGTCAGTTTTCCTGTGAGACCAATAGATTTTACTGTTAAGAAGTTAAAGGCACCAGAGAAGCCCTGCCAATGAAATATGACTGGATTGATTTATAAGATTAGAAACCAGGTAAAGAGGAGAGAAGACTACTGATTTTGATATGGACCTAACTGTGTAAAATTAACTTGTAGGCCTCAATCTTGCAACTACTTATTCACATTCTCAATGTTACAAACAGAGGTAGTTCCTGTGACTTCAATGAGACTACTCCCTTGTGTGTAGTGGTATAAGTGCTTGTCAGATTGGGGCCCTCCGTCTTTAATTTCTGGAGGGGAAAAAGAATACCACGTGAAAGAACGACACTCATATTTCTATAATTAAAGGAGTGTCTTGTCAGTATTGAAGTTCATTAACAAGAGCTATTTGGAGACATTTGAACAACACTCACATAGACTATATAATATGTTAAACAGTTCTAGCATCTGTAACAAGACTGTGCCCACTCTCAGTTTTTGCTGACATTAACAGTTACATCTCCACTCCAATAATCTCAGGAATTGTATCAGAGCATGTTCATTCAACAGAGCTAATCCCTGAAGCCAATGTGTGATTTTTCACTGCAAATGCGAATCTAAAGAAATAAAATGTCTGGGGGCAGCAAAATGAATTTGACACAAGTCCAAATGGCATCTGTATGATTACATTTCTTAAGAAAAGTAAGGTTGCACAAGCTACCAGACTTTTTGCCTTCAGTGCCTCATTGAAAGTAAAATCCTCACTTTTTCTGCAGCTAGGGATATCTGCCTAAACACCTGCCTTAGTGTTTTTGAATAAAATACACAATATGGTTTTGCCAAGCACTGGGACATTAGGAATGTGGCACTGAATATAACACATTCCATTTATTGAAAGAAGGAATTTAAAATGTCAGTTTACTCAGTCAGGTGAGAGTAATCCTATCCTAGAAAGTAATTAAGAGGGTTTACAGCTATTAGTTGTCTCAGGTCAGGGTGATTAAAGGAAGAATCCCATTTATTTAAATCAGTATGGGATGTTATTAATATCAGTACACCTGGGGTTTAGGACTTCACTGTCATACAATAAAGTGATTTTAGAATAATACTTTTCTATCTCAAATTATTTTGAATTATACTATAATATCTTTTACATGCATAAATATTGATGGTGCATTTTTCTGGCTTTCATTCCCTTTTGCTCACATCCCCATCCCAGGACTCAACAATTTTTCTTTCAGGAAGATAGCTACAAGAATTAAATACTTGAAGCTGTATTATCACTCCTTCAGCCTCTGATCCTCCTGCTGAAATGATGCCAGGTTCCTGAGGAGAGCAGGGGAGAACTCTGCTTGCTTGCTTCAGCACCACTGATGGGGTGGTAAATAGGTAAAGCAACCAGTCAGTGTGGGGGTGTTTCCCCCAGGCAGGGCTGAAAGGTGCACCCCTCAACATGTTTGTCATGGCTGTGAATTTGGTAGGGCCCTAGTTATTTCACTGTAAGCACTAGTTAGTAGGCTCTGTTTCCTCCCCACTTCCTAGGCTACAGATCTGCCTCTTTGGAGGTGAAGATGCAGAGGAAACTAAGCAAGAAGAATCTCACAGTTTTTCCAACTGACTCATCCCCCTCCCCCTTGTGTTTTTTTTTTCAATGAGAGGGAAACATTGGGCCCTGAGGCAGTTAATGAATAAGATAAGAAACCCAAAGAAGTAAATATCCTATCCTGAAATATTTCCACAATTTGTGGGTTAATTGTTGTATATGACCACAGGCACCTTCACTTTAAATTCACTCTGAGTATTTTTGGTAGGCTTTTCTGAATCTGCTCTTCATTAGCTTGTCAGAAATCCTTAATATCTTGCTGTGCAATGCAAGCTAAGCAACTAAGGAGGGTTCAACCCAAGTTAATATTGTACATATTTGGTTACAAAAGGCTGGGCTCTTTGATCTCTATAGTTCTGGGCAAAAGGAGACAAGGCAGGAAAATAGCTCATGTCAGGCAGAAACCTGGAATGAGATATCTAGTTGTGGTGCCATTGGTTGTGTCTGTTATCTGCTGGCAGGGACAGTGTCAGAAAAGGTTTTGGCCTTCAGTTTGGGTTGGTCAATGATTCTGATATCATCAGTTTTCCATGTTTTGATAAATGATGACAATTTCAATTTTGAATGTATAATTGAGACGTGGCTTGATGTTGCTAGAGGATTTGATTTAGGGGCAGTTGGTTTCAGGTGGAGTTTGGTTCAACGTCTGCCAAAGGGGGATTGGTTGAGATAAAAATCTGTATAGATGATTTTTTTCTAATTCAGTTCAGGATTCTATAGCCATGTTATATCATAGGGTTTATCTGCTAGAGCTGGTCAGGAAAAAAAATTCCCCTAAAAATGATGAACATTTTTCATTTTCATATAAATTCTTCAGGTTTTTGTTGAGAAGCTGAACTCCCTCAATCTCCTCCCCTCCCCCTCTGTTTTGGTTTTTAGTTGCTGAACCAAACCATTTTCAGTTTTCTACTTCTTGCAAAAATTTCCATTTCATTGAAAAATAATAATAAAAAAAAGTTTAGACAATAACTTTTCATCCAGATCTACTGGGAACACTTTGAATCTGATGTTTGGAATGCACTTTCCCCAAGTTCTGGACCCATCATTGGTTTGAGGTTAAGTGTCAGTAAGGCACATGTCTTGATAGTCTGCCCTCAGAGGCTAAAGGAATATGAAGATGTCCCAAGAGCTCTGAAGGAGAATCATTCACTGTCAACAGTTTAGTAGGATTTTATAATGATCTTTCCATATTGATCAACAATTGATTGATTAACTACATTCCTCTTCCTTACTTCTGACCACCCAGGTTTACTAATTGCCTGCAACAGATGCATGAGAGATGGTGGTCCCAGCAGCAGGTCTTAGGTTTAGGCTGATCGGTTGCATCCAAGATATATATATTTCATTCTTATGGAATGGCTGTGTGAGATGCATATAAGTCTATCTGAGCATATGTTTTGGGAAGTGATTGTGGTGTGTTTTTGTTGAATTTGAATGATGGGGAGATGTTTGTTCATTACATGTTTTGCTGTCTTGGGGTTGATAAAGTGGATGCACTGAAAAAGTTCCACTAGTCTGAAAGTTTTCAACACTTCTAATGGAATTCTCCACTATTACAAGTGGGAAATATCTCTGGAACCAGTAGAATCTCTCATATGAATGGACCTTTTTAGATGCATGAATGTGTGTGGAGTAGAAAATGTGCTGCTATGAGTTTTGTGGTAATTTTGTAAATTGTTTTTCTGAAATGACAGCAATGGCATCTGGGACTCTGGATAGTTGTTATTTTATTTATTTGGTTTAAATAAAATAAAAAAAATAATTATATCCATAAAACTCACTAATGGTTCTCTGCAACCAGTCAGCTCTCTGGGTCTAGCCTGCAAAGATACCTCAGGCCTCCAAAGCTAAAGAGTATAAATTGCACCTTGTTCCAAGACATTAATTCCCTTTTGAAGTAACTGCATAATTCTGACTTCAGCATTCTATTAACACCCAAGTAAGGATAGACTCATAGATTCTGTCCCATATGTTGATTGCCACATCGAACTTACAGCAATGAAGGTAAAAGGACAGGCTAAGCAGAAAGAAGAACATTAGAACTGGGTGAAAATTGGAATCTCCAATGTGTCAATATTTGTTTGCATGTGAATTAAGGATGAAAAGCTGAACTAGCACATATTTTTATAGAGCAAATGTTCTGAAAAAAATGACGAAACATTTTGTCTTGGCATTTTCAATTGAAATGAAACATTTCAATATTCCCAAATCAAAACATTAAGTTTCAGTGTGTTTTCATAGAGTCTAACACTAAATTGAGATCATCTAGCCTGACATCCAGTACAGCACAAGGCATAGAACCAAACCTGAAACAGTCAGTTCAATATTAAACTGCTTTCTCTTTGGTAACACATTGCTTCTTGGGAATTGTAGTTCGAGTGCCTGATGCTCCTATTCACCTCTATAAGCAGGAATCCGAGGCCAGACCACATTTCCCATTGTGCAGCATGCAGCTCAGTCCGAGAAGATCCTCAATTGCATCATGAATGATGTAGCCTGGCCAGGGAGCCTTGCCCATAGGTCAGAATGGGACATAAGTTGCCTGAACTACAGACCCCATCAGGCAACACAGCACCATTGGAATATGCGGTATAATGTTGAATTGACTTGAGGCAAAATATTTCAGGTCAATTCAACAAAGGGGAATATTTCAATTAAGGTCAAATGAACCTGAAACAAAATATTTTTTCAACTTCCTTTCCAAAAAATCTAATTTCAGCACAATTGAAACTTTCCAAAATAAAATTATGATTTTATTGAAACTGCATTTTCCTTCAAAAAATCATTTTGATTTTTAACCAGCTCTAATGAACATACCTTTGACTGAATGGCCCTAAAGTCTGGGAAATACAAGAGAGTCTTACCTGCCCTTTGCCAAGATGTTTTTTTTTTCTTTTAATTAAAAAGTATTCAATGCAACCTCAGGAGAGTGGGACCGATTCTCTGTTGTCCTGCATCTTCTGTAGTCCTTTACACCTGTGCAACGTAAGTGCAGAATAGGTTTAAAACAGTCCCATTCTAATTTGATAGATTTTTCTGTCCATTTTACACAGGTGGTAAGTGACTATACGAATGGCAGGGCAACAGGGAATCAGGATTAGTGAGTTTACTTAAATCTTGGAAAATATGCAATATATCATTTTGGAACAAAAGTTTCTTTTTTATATTTCACATTGTTATAAACTCTTTCAGTGACAGAGTTTTTAAAAAACTATATAGTGGTTATATCTCAGAATAATTATTTCCTTTGAGATTCCTGCAGGCCTTCTAGCTTCTGGGAGTTCTTGTCATAATGCTATAGACGTTATATTTTTGTCTCGCTACAGCTGCATTAAATCCACAGATTTTTTGTATATATTACTAACAAAATACATAGAAATAGATTCTGAGCTGCATCCAAACTGTGTGGGACGCAAACTTAGCCATAGGCCAAATGTGTCGTCCTCAAATTCTGGGATCTACCAGTGTTTTCCTTATGTAAGTTAGAGTAGTCAAAGGGCTGCCCTGACTTGAGCCTTTTTACCCACAATCCCAAAAAATCATTCTGACAGACAGGAATAGCTATAGAACTAAGTACTTGCTCCTTGCATACACCGCACACAGATTCCTTTTCCACAGGGAAAATTCTGGCTTTCGAAAATGACAGTAAAACTGATTGAAAATTTTCCACTGAAATGTTTTTTTGGGTTTTTTTGATGGAACAGGAGGGTTTTATTTTTATTTTTGTATGGTGTTTAAATGAAAATGTTTGTGGAGAATAGTTTTTCATTTTTGGTCACCCATTTCTCTCCCTTTTCCCCTGTTTCTGTCCTCTCTCCCTGTTTCCCCACTGGAAAAGGGGCAGGGGGAGGAAATAAGGGAGTGGAAAGGGGAAAAATAGATGTCTGAACACTAATTTTTTGTTTTGTTTTTTATCTTAAGAACAATCATGGGAAATGTGAAAATAGACAAAAACTTTTCAAAATTTTCCTTGAAGAACAAGTGGTGATTTTTAACAAGCTCTACTAGACAGAGCAAGGGGCAAGAATCTGGCACATTGTCTTTACTTTCTCTTAGGGCTTGATTCAAATCCCTTGAACTCAAAGGCAATGTTTCCATTGACTTATGACAGCTGAATTAAGCTTTAGCTGAGAGGCCTAATACTTGCAGAATTTCACTATACTTGGACTCTGTTCTCCAGTCTTTTAATCTTATTTTCATTCATTTTCATTCTGCATCAGTGCCACTGTGGGAAGTGATCCTGTAAGCACTCACAAGCCAAAGGGGTCAATATTTGCATGGTAGTCTTGGGTCTTCAGAGAACACTTTGGAAGTCACATTAGTGATTTAGTAAGCAATTCTGCCAACCTCAAACTTTCAAAAATCATGAGTCACATACCAAAATATCATGAGATTTTAAAAAAAATTATAATGTGGATTTCTTTGTTGGCCTTTTGGTTTTTGACCATTTAGAATGCACTTGGGTAACATATTTAAGCTTTTCTCTGCAACCATGAGGCTATAAACTTACTTTCTTTTTTTAAGATGTGAGCTTAAAGCCTTACATAATCAGTTATCTCCAGGAGCTTGTGCTTTAAGTAAAACACCAAATAGTATGAGATGAAATCGTAAAAGTTGGTAATGCCGTACTGTAAGTGGTAGCACTTTTTCTTGTGTTATCTGTACCTCATAAGGGTAAGGGTGTGGCCATGGTGAGCACCTCAAGGTAATGTGCTTGGTTTCCAAAACTGAGGTAATAACAAGTTATGGTTATTAGAGAACTCATATTAACCTGCTTTAATGACCAAATTCTTGCTCAGGTAAATATATTTTGCCCCCTAAATTTAATTGGCTGTGCAATTGCTTTCTGGCCTAGCCCCTTGTGAAATGTTGCTGTGCTCTGCTGTGTGTGGCATCACCCCAGAGGTGACTACAAATTCAGTAATAGAATATTTTGGGATATTTCAGGATGAAAAGTAATACATACATGTAGGACATGATTTTGAAACACCTCGGGACATATTCACTTTTCGAACATACATATAGCCAAATCTTCCTCTTGATTCCTGGCTATTGCACAGGGCTGGAGAAAGCAGGGCTGCATGATCACTCCTAGTTATGGCTCTATGTACCCCAGACTGGGGGTGGCCTGCCAGGTACTAGTGGAGAGAGAAGCTGGTATCAGGAGCTGCAAGGCTCTGACTTTAGTGCAGTAGCAACAGTATACTGGTTCTACCTTGTTTCCTTCTACTCTTTTACTGCTGAAATAACGACTGGAGGGGTGCAAGGGGAAACTATTTGTTGGTTTTGCATTCATAAAGGCACTGGTAGAGGACGTGTGAGACGCATTTCCTGGTAACAGTTGCAAGAGATATTACATTAGCTCACACGAGTAGGTAGAACTAGTCACATTTTTCTGATGGAACAGATTCTCAACAAAAAAAGTAATATTTTCAAAAATCAAAACATTCTGTGGGAATGTGTTGATTTCAATGCCTTTTTATTTATGGAAAAGTTGAAAAAATTGTTTTGACTTCTTCTACACTTTGTTTCAATAATGTTGAAATGTTCTCGTTTGATTTTATTATTTGGTGTCATTTAGTTTTGACTTTTATATTATATTAAAATATTAATTTGAGTAGGATATCTATATATATCTATATATCCATTCTATACTATAGAATGGAATGTTATTGAAACAAAAGATTTTGATATCACAAGAAAATGACAAATTTAAAACAAAATGGTTCTCAATAGAAATTTTTCATAATTTTCATTCAACAGGAAAGTTTGAAATTTCAGATTTTGTTCTGATCTGGACCAATTTATTTTGTTCTTGACATTTCAGAATTTCCTGTTGACTGGAAATTCCAGATTCTGACCAGATCTACAGGTAGGTCAATACCACAGCATAGTATCTGCTTGAATGAGAAACAGTTGACTCAGTTCCAGCCTCAGGGATGGCTGAAAATTTTTAAAATCAGAGCCAGGCTTAACACTGTGGGAATGCCTGCCACAACATCCCACAGTTCAAAAGATAAGGATTGCCTGTCCATCATTATCACACCACTCTGCATCCTCAGAATTTTGGGGAGCATTCATAAGACTTTTTGTGGAGGAGTGAGAGGGGGAATGTGATACAGCCCAAACTTAAGATTTATGTTATGATGCTATGTAAGCTTTTGTTCTAGAATATTTAAGTCTCTCTCCTCAAAGACCAGCGCTAGAAACTTACATTTTAAAATAAAAACACATGAAAGCTGAGATTCTCCTTCAAGGGGCACAAACTTTTTTAATAGCCAACAGACCGCCTCTAGCTTGTCAGTGGCTGGATCACCTTGCACATATTGCTCCATCTGCAGCTTCCACCACCCTGCTGCAACAGAAGCACACTGCTTCTGCTGCTAATGGGGATCTTCCACATATAATTCCCACAGTGCATACTTTAATTTCTTCCCAGTCTTACCTTCAGAAGTCTAGATGTCAGTGAGAACTCTTTCAATGTACCCTCCTAGCTATGTTCAAAAAGCACAGCTCCCTCTCTAAAAAAACAAATGGAAGCATGCTAATAGGTGAGGTAGAACCTTTTGACTTAGGCCTTTTCGTCTCAGGAGGTCCCTTTCCTTCCTGCTGGCATCAGTGATCAAAAGACCAGTGTCAGAGCATGAGAACCCCCTACTGTCATTCTTGGCACTGCAGTACTTACATTTTATTGCTTTTCCTCTTCAGCTGCAATATTTTCTCATGTAGCACAAACTTGCCGCTGATTCAGTCGCTAATATCAGCATGACCTCAGATGAAACAAACATAAACCAAATGCTGAGGGCAATTTCAGCCACAATCACAGTAGCCATCCCACAACAAAGAGAGTTCAGCTTCTGTTTTCTTAAGGGCAGCAATAATGAAGTTCACTCAGGGGTTGCAAGATGTAGGATCATTAAGAGAGAATGTGATCCTAGATCATTTACTGTATCTTCTTTCTCCCAATTTTTTCAAATGCAGGTGCCTAAATTGTACCCATAAAAATATGCATGCAACTGTAGATCTTTCATTTGCATATGCAAATCAGGAACTTATGCATGCAAACAGGAACAAAGACATGCAATCACATAGATTTTTATGCAAATATTTAGTTGTGTCACCTCCTGTCCAATCAGAATAGAGTGTGACTAGCGACTTCAAGAGGACCAGGATTTGGCCTTCTGCATGCAAATGGGAATGCTGCATGTACTTTTAAATTTAGCTGGTGTTATTTAGGTTCATACATAAGGAAACTGTGACATTGTTGTTGTTTAATTAATCTGCATACTTTTATGATAGCAGATATGCTTCTTATCTGTTTCTGATACTGTTTCCTATCAGAAGTTTTGGTAAATTAAGTTTCAGTTTTAAGCGATTTTCTCTTCTTAGGGAACATTGTCTGTACTCCAGTGTTAAGTAGACTGAACATGATTCACTGAATTAGCAGAATATGCGCAAATGACGTCAATGAATGTTCATGAAGATCAAAATTTAAACAGGGAAAATTGTAGTATGAGGACACATATTTAATTTATCTGGGTATAAAGTTTACCCAGGAATAAGTTAACATGAATTTAGGTCCAAAGGACATCATTGTTCAGGGGAAAGAACCACAATCAAAGTGACCATTAGCTCCTTCTTTAATATGCAGTATTTAAAGCAAAGGTCAAGATGTCTTACAATTCACATTTTATTTATGCATGTATTAAGGAGGGATTTGTCCTTTTTTATTTAATCAGTGTGTCTCAGAACACTTTAAACTAAATAGCAATTAGGACACAAATATTTTAAAATCTGCTTTTGAAAGCTTTCTAATGTAAGCAGGATGTAAATGAGCTCTCCCCTGACATCTACTGACACACTGGGGGAAAGGAAGTAAGGAGCAGACCGTATTTGCATAGATGACCCTACTCTGCTTAGGTGTTCGGCAGATAGATATGCTTTGCCAAAGTTATCAGTTTTGGCGACTTTTGGGGTATAATTCACTTTAATATTGAATGCAGGGGTAAGGAAATGTTGTTATTATATGAGTAAAGGGCAGAAGAACTGTGCTTAGCATGCCCTGATTGAGGGGGTCATCATAAACTGAACTCACTTGCCAAGCACCTCTGGGGAGGCTAGCCCCAGCACTGCCCCTTCCGCCCAGCCCCCCCAACCCCCCCCCGTCCAGAGCCCCAAGACCCCCTTCCCCTCCCTCCGTCAGAGGAGCCCTGAGTGTAGAGTTGCCAGGCGTCTGGTTGTCAACTGGAATGCCCAATCAAAAAGGAACCCTGGTGGCTCTGGTCAGCACCGCCGACTGGGCCATTAAAAGTCCGGCTGATAGTGCTGTGAGGCTAAAGCAGGGTCGTCCCTACCTGTGCTGTCTCCACACTGTGCCCTGGAAGCGGCCAACAGGTTCAGCTAGTAAGCGGAGGAGGCAGAGGGATCTGGGTGCTGCCTCCACCTCGAGCACTGGCTCTGTACTCCCATTGGCCAGAAACAGCAGAGGGAATTGTGGGAGGCCAGCTGGGCACAACGCAGAGACAGGACAGGCAGGGACCCTGCTGTAGCCCTGCTGCACCTCTGACCGGGACCCACCTGAGGTAAGCCCGCACTCTAACTCCCTGCCCCAGCCCTGAGCTGCCCCTCAAACCCGGAGACCCCTCCTGCACCCCAAGCTGCTCATCTCCAGCCCCACCACAGAGCCTGCATCCCCAACCAGAGCCCTCGCTCTCTCCTGCAGCCCCATCCCGCACTCCAAATCCCTCGGCCCCACCCCCCAGTCTGGAGACCCCTCCTGCACCCCAAACCCCTCGTCCCTGGCCCCACCCCAGAGCCCTCATCCCCTCCCACACCCCAACCCCCTGTCTCAACCCACAGTTCCCTCCTGCATTCCAAATCCCTCCACCCGATCCCTGCAGTCTGAAGTCCCCTCTGGAACCCCAAACCCCTCATCCCCAGCCCCACCCCAGAACCCCCACCTCCAGTCGAGGCTCTCACCCCAGCCCAGTGAAAGTGAGTGAGGGTGCAGGAGAGGGAGCCACTAAGAGAGCGGAAATGTAGGCAATTAGGAGGTCAATGGGATTTAGAAGAATAAGTGCCTAAGTCATTTTGAAAGTGTGACTTAGCCTCCTAAAGACACTTGTGTCTATACTGCACAGTTAACCTGAGTGATCAGCACCCAAATTAGCCTACCCCAGGTGCATGCATCCCTTCAGCAAGGTCCTAGCCGGGTTACTGTTGTCATACTAGACACACTGCTGTCCCTTCTCGGGATGTCTCTGAGTGTATCCTCCACAGGTATTAGGCCTTGGTCTTTACCTGTCCTGGAGCAGAATTCCACAATTCCCTCACTCTCAAACAAGAGTCTGGGTTACAGTCTCTAGGTACCAACTGTGACTAATTCAACTGAATTTGGATCTGCAGGGAGATGGGACAGTGGGGGCTAGTGTCCCTGAAGTGGAAATATTGTGAGGCCTGATCTATGTTTCCACTCCTATAGTATTTCCTCTATACCTAGAGAGGGTGTAAGATGGTATCCCAGGCCTCATTCCTCCTCTGGCCCAGCCCCTCAGAGCTCAGAGGCAGAAGTGGAGCCAGGTTTGGCAGGAAGTGGATGACTGACAAGAGCTTTGTCATTTCAGAGATGGTGGGAGGGCTGTTTCTCCTTCAGAGAAGAAGACATTTGCAGTTCTGTAAAAGAATCAGCCAGAGCAGGGAGCTGGGCAAGTGGTGCTCTGGGCTTCAGGGGCAGGGGAGCAGAGACACTTGGTCAGCTCCCTGATCTGGCTGCTGCTCTGCATAATTCAGTATGTCTGCACTTCAGCTGGGAGAGACTCCCCCAGCCCAGGTAGAATAATGGAATCATAGGGCTGGAAGGTACCTCAAGGATCATCTACTCTAAGCCCCAAGATGCAGGATTTGTTGTGTCTTAACCATCCAAGACAGATGGCTATCCAGCCTCCTTTTGAAAACCTCCAGTGAAGGAGCTTCCACAACGTCTCGAATCAGTCTGTTCCATTGTCCTATTGGTTTACAGTTAGAAAGATTTTCCTGAGATTTAATCTAAATCTGCTATGCTGTAGTTTGAACTTGTTACCTCTTGTTCTGCCCTCTGTGACAAAAGAAAACAACTTTTCTCCATCTTTTTTTTAATGGCTGCCTTTCAATATGTGAAGGCCTCTATCATGTAGCCCCTCAGTCTCCTCTTTCCCAAACTGAACATACCCAGTTCCTCCAGCCTTTGTTCAGATGGCTTGCATTCCATCCCTTTGGTCACTGTGGTCATTCACCTCTGCATCCTTTATAGTTTCTCTACTTCCTTTCTACACATTGGTGACCAAAATTGGACACAGTACTCCAGCTGAGGCCTAACCAGCACAGAGTAGAGTAGTACTATCCTCTCCCATGACTTGCATGATGTCAAAAATATAAAGGGAAGGGTAATCACCTTTCTGTATACAGTGCTATAAAATCCCTCCTGGCCAGAGGCAAAACCCTTTCACCTGTAAAGGGTTAAGAAGCTAAGGTAACCTCGCTGGCACCTGACCCAAAATGACCAATGAGGGGACAAGATACTTTCAGATCTGGAGGCTGGGGGACACAAAGGGTTTGCTTTGTCCGTGTGATGCTTTTGCCAGGAACAGATCAGGAATGCAGCTTTGCAACTCCTGTAAAGTTAGTAAGTAATCTAGCTAGAAAATGTGTTCCATTTTCTTTTGTTTAATGGCTTGTAAAATAAGCTGTGCTGCAGGGAATGTGTATTCCTGTTTTTGTGTCTTTTTGTAACTTAAAGTTTTGCCTAGAGGGATTCTCTATGTTTTGAATCTGATTACCCTGTAAGGTATTTACCATCCTGATTTTACAGAGGTGATTCTTTTACCTTTTCTTTCATTAAAATTCTTCTTTTAAGAACCTGATTGATTTTTCATTGTTCTTAAGATCCAAGGGTTTGGGATCTGTGTTCACCTGTACCAATTGGTGAGGATTCTTATCAAGCCTTCCCCAGGAAAGAGGGTGTAGGACTTGGGGGGAGATATTTTGGGGGAAGACGTCTCCAAGTGGTCTCTTTCCCTGTTCTTTGTTTAAAACTCTTGGTGATGGCAGCATACTGTTCAAAGACAAGGCAAAGTTTGTACCTTGGGGAAGTTTTTAACCTAAGCTGGTAAGAATAAGCTTAGTGGGTCTTTCATGCAGGTCCCTGCATCTGTACCCTAGAGTTCAGAGTGGGGAAGGAACCTTGACACATGATATGCCTCTGTTAATGCAACCTAAAATTGCATTTGCTTTTTTTGCAACAGCATCACATTGCTGACTCACGTTGAGGTTGTGATACACCACAAATCCCAGGTCCTTCTCAGCCGTGCTGCTGCCAAGCCAGTTATCCTCCAGTCTGTATTTGTGCATTTGGTTTTTCTTCCCAAAGTGTAACATGTTACATTTGTCTTTCTTGAATTTCATTTTTTTGTCCATAGCCCAGTTCCCCAATTAATCAAGATCCTTCTGAATTTTACCACTAACCTCTAAAGTGTTGACATCCTCTCCCTACCTTTGTGTCATCTGCAAATTTGATCAGTATTCTCTCTATTCTTACATCCAGGTCATTAATAAGGATGTTAAACAACACTGGACCCAGAACTGATCTCTGTGGAACCCCATGTGAGACCCTCCTCCAATCTGTTATCATTCCTTTAACTGCAGTTGTTTAACCAATTATATATTCACTTAATGGTAGTTCCATCAAGCCCTCATTTCTCCAGCTTACATATCCAAATGTCATGTGGGATTTTGCCAAAAGTCTTGCTGAAGTCCAGATATATTATGTGCACTGCATTCTCCCTATCCACCAAACCATATACCCTGACAAAGAAGGAAATCAAGCTGGTTTGGCATGATTTGTTCTTGGTAAACACATGCTGGCTGCTAGTGATTATCCCTTCATCCTCTGGGTATTTGAAAATTGAATATTGTATACATTGCTCTAGTAGCTTCCCAGGTATCGAAGTCAAGCAGACTGGTCTATAGTTCACCGGTTCCTCCTTTTTCAAGATGGGCACTAAGTTAGCCGTTCTCCAGTCTTTATGACATCTCCTGTCATCCATGAGTTTACCAGTATTATTGAGAGGGATGCTGAGATCCTTCAGCTAATTCCTTCAGTACACTCAGGTGAATAGCATCCTTTCCCACTCATTTGAATTAATTCAAATTGTCCAGAAGATCTCTAATGTGTTCTTTATTTATCCTGATCTGCATTCCTTCCCATGTATTATCTATAGTAACTTTGTTAATCATCTGGTCACATTATTTTTTGTGAAAAGACTGAAGCAGAGTAGGCATTGAGCAGCTCTACCTTCCTATCATCTTCCGTTACCAGCTCGCCTTCTCTATTGAGCAGCAGACCTAAACTGTTCTTGATCTTTCTTTTTGTCTGACATGTTGAAGAACCTCTTCTTGTTGTCTTTAATATTCCTTGTCAGATGCTACTTATTCTTTGCCTTGGTCTTTCTGATTTTAACCCTACACACTTGCACTGTTCCAATGTGTACTTCCTTGGGGTCATGCCCCTCCTTCCATTTCCTGTAGTTTCCCTTTTGGCTTTTAGATAGCTAAATTCTTCTTCTGCAGCCACACTGGCCTTCTATGGCTCTTCTTGTCTTTCCTCTGTGTCGGAATAGCTAGTATTACATCTTTTTAGGAACTGCTAGCCCCCTTCAACTCCTTTTCTTCCTAATTGGTCTTTCCATGGGAACTTGGCTACTATTTCTCTGAGTTGGTGGAATCCACCTTTCTGAAGTCTAGTGCCCTTGTTTTGCTGTTCTCATGTCCTCCTTTCCATAAGATCTTGAATTGTATCAGTTCATGATCACTTCCTCCTAAGTTCCCAACCACCTTCACATTTGCAGCTAATTCATCCCCATTGGTCAATCAGATTCAAAATGGATGACCCCTTAATTCTTTCCTCAACTTTCTGAATCTGCAGAAAGAATTTGCAGGACATATTATGTTTTGTTGTAATAGTCTTCCAAAAGATATCAGAGAAGTTAAAATCTCCCATTAATACTAGCTCATGTGCATGAGCTAACCTCATTGTCTCATCCACTTCTTTTCCCTGGTTTGGTCGTGTATAGTAGACCCAACCATAACATATCTACCTGCCTTTTCCCTTTTTATTCTCACCCAGAGACATAGGGACAGGTGGAGAAAGCTGCAATCAGAGTAGGCTGATACGCCCCACTCGGAGATGGGAAATAAATCAGACCTTCCCAAACCTTCTGATTGCAGCTTTCTCCACCTGTCCCTATGTCTCACTTAGACTGTTAGTCTTTGTTAACGGACCACTTCACCTTGACTGGTCCCTTGAAATATATATTAACTACTTATGCTAAAAGTGTCTGTTTTACCTTGCATTTAGTTGTGACACTGATTACATTTCACAGACCTGAAGGATTGCTCTCTGTAAGCTTGAAAGCTTGTCCCTCTCACCAACAGAAGTTGGTCCAATAAATGATAATACCTCCCCACCTTTTGTCTCTAATATCCTGGGAGCAAGAAGCTACAACACTGAATACAGCCTTTTCACTGACACCTGGCCAGCATCTTGGACAACTGCCCCCTACCCTTCTTGCCAGTGGCACCTTTTTAAACTGTAATCTTGTGTCATTGGTTTATCTTTCCTGGATTCAACAACTATTTTACAGCCACTTTAAGTTTAACTATGCATTCCTTCAACTAGCAATACACAGCTGAACAGGGAAACTGAGTCACAAATCATATTAATTATGAATAATATGTATTTTCTCAGTTCATCACAACTATGTTGTCACTCTTTCTGCACTTGCCCATGTGGGTCTGTGGGCATATTCCATGAATCTTTGAGCGGAGACAGTCTATGATTCTTTCATAGTCAACTGTGCCATTGCAGGAGAGCTTGTCTGTCCTCCTGGGGCAGGCAGGGGTATTCCACAAAGGGTACTGGAGGACTATCAGCACTCCAGTGCATCGTCTCTGTAAATGGAAGGGTTGTATACCCAGTTAAAGCAGATCCTGGGACTCTTACCTATACCCAATTTTTAATTTGTGCAGGGGCTTGCCAGGGTACCTGCACACATTATTACTAGAGGTTTATTTCATTCCTTCTCCACCCAGTTCTGTAAAGTCTGGCCCTGTCCTGAGCCTTACTTGGCTAAGGGTCAAAAGAGAGGAGAAGCTGGCCTTTCTGCCTGCTACCCCTCCAAGCCCTGTTTGGCTAGCCAGCTGGCAGAATACCCTTCCTGTGCTCCTAACAATCCCCTGATTGGGGGATATGATGCCATTGGAGGAGGGAAGGTGCAGCCTGCAGGAGGGGCATTTGCTGCTGCAGGGAAACAGCAGACTGAGAGCCCAGGGAGCAACATGTGTATATGGTCCCTATGAGCCTCCAGTGCATGTAAGATTAGGCCAAGACCCAAAGGGAATGTCTTAATCTGGACCTAGGGAGGTGAGGCTGTAGCTGATGGAAATAGAATTCCTTGCAGGCATCTTGAATGTATGCCATACTCCCACTGTGTGTGCTTTGCAATGACAGTAGGGTTCTTTACATGCAAATTAAGGGATTGAAAGAGAGGTGTGTGTTCAAGAGATTCCTGGATGAATGCCTGTCTCCACACAGGTTGTAACAATTTGAAACCACCTAGCAGAGAGGGAAGCCGCCTCACCACAGTCTCCATGCATACACACACACACACACCTCAACAGTTCAATGTGTGTCTCTGTGTGTATGTGTTTCAGGCTACATTTCTCTGGAAAATTTCAGCCCAAACAGGTCAGCTGGTTCAAAGCACAAAGCTAGGAAAAAAATTAGTTGTTTTGCCCATGTTAAAAATTCTGCTGATTTTTTTTTTCGTTGGCAGCCCCACACTTTGGAGCAGAGACTTGTGATTTGGCAGGGGAATGCCCTTTGTGCCAGGGATGTGCCTCTTGCTGTTCCTATTAATATCTGCCCCAAATTGGCCAAGTTGTAAGCCTTTTAAAAATCACAGTTTGTACATGCTCCGTAAAGACTTGCTAGAGCTTTATAATTTAATACTTCAAAGATTCTGTCCACATTAAACATGGTCTAGTGCAGTATTCAGCAGGACTGTCCCTGCAATGACAATTCTTGGCTGCTGTTGGCCAACTAATAACACGAGACTCTCTCCGCTGTGCTCTCAATACCCCAATCCTGTTGCCCAGGTAGAGAGGAGGAGGAAGACACTTGAATCAAATGCAGAGGGGACAAGAGTTGGACCTGAGGAGCTGGGGGAAGCAGGGGGAGTAGATTGGGACAAGGAGCTTGGGGGAGTAAGGAGGGAGATGAGGATTGAAGGCTGGCAGGTGTCCAGTGGAAAATCAGTATGTGATAATGTAATTAAAGACTGTTTCATAATGGATACACACACGGGAGGTGAATTCAGTTTGCGTAGGAAACCTTCATTCTGGCATTTTCCCAACCTTTGAGTGCTTGGCTCTGAAATCTTAACAATGTTCTTCTAATACAGGGGTTGGTGTTTGGGAGTGTCTGTAAAATATATCAAGTTCTCAGTAATGAGTGTATGCAGGATCAGGCCCTTGGTCCAGAGTTCTCTGAGATGAGATGTCACTGCATTGTTTACGTTCAGGTCTCATTTTCAAGCTTTTTTTTTTTTTTTTCATAACATTTGGAAACTTTGTTCATGTTTTTAAAAATGAAAGCTGGCATTCTGACTTGTCACATAATTCCAGGGTTTCGTCCCCTATGTACAGGCCTACAGTGTGGGAACACGAAGGAGGCAGGCAGTCCCTCAAGCAGCTCATGGGCAACTTATTGGCTGACATGGAACTATGGCCTGACCTATCAGAGGAAGTAATATAACCTTTTCAGACTGAAAGATGGCGCCCTGACACTGGGTTTTAGGGCAAAGGGCCAATAAAGAAAAAAATAGGGGATTGCTCTCTTTCCCTTGATGAAAATAAGTGGAAAAAATAAAATAACCTTTCAGTAAAGGAAGAAATTCTATGTAATTGAAACCACATTTTTATTATGGTATTTCTAGATTGGATGCTTTAAATTCATATGCAAATTAAATTAAGATTTAAATTAAGATTTATTTTACCATTGCTCCTGAACAAGGGGCAATGGTAAAATAAATATCTAGAAATGCAATTAAGGCAAAATCAATAGAATATTAAAGGGGAAACTCTTCTGTATGAATTGGTAAATCTATTTGAGCTCATTGGGGAAAATATCCTTGAAAATGGACATAAATATAATAAATATTTGGTTATTGTTAGACTTTTTTAATGTTCTTTGTAGTGGCCTAGGCCCTGAATTTACAAGGTGCTCTCCACAAGTGATGCACCATGCCCAAGGGGAACCACACTGAAGTTAAGAGGTCTATAGAGAGCAGTGATCCACCTGCATGAGGCTCATTGAGGGATCAGAGTCCAAGATAATCCAAGCCCTCAACTCTCTATAAACATCCCTCTATAGTTTTGGAGGACCATGCCGGGAGATTGCTTTCTCCACAGCATCATCCTTTGCTCTGCTGCTGGATTTTTGTGTGGCATATCTGCTTGGGAGATGATCAAGTCCTAAACTCCTTCAGTATTACCTCGCTCAGGGTAACATCCATGAAGGGTTCTAAGCAGCACCCATTGCTATGGGATGCTTCCTGACCCTGCAAATTGCAAAAGGCACATGATCAGCAGGACTGAAAGAGGGTGCACCTTCAGAAATCTGCATTCTTCTACGGACTCACCACATGGAGAGTGCCAGGAAAACTCAGCATGGGGGCAGCATGGAGATTTTGTCTCCTATTTGTCTCTTTCTTTACTTTTTTCCATGGGAGGGACAATCTAGGCAAGAGCCAGACAATGGCAATCTGGGACCTTAGGTGCACCATAGCATGAAGCCCTCTGACTTGGAGTGGTGATGTTGGTAGGGTGGCCACTCCCTTCCCAGACAGCACATGGCCCACTTTTCACCCCCCACCCCCAATGGCAGCAGGGACTTGCTCCACTTGTGAGCAGCAAGGACAGGAGTTCCCTTGTCTGCTTTCTCCAAAGAGGTGGGGAAGCCCCCAGTACTTGCCCCGCCAGCCAGATTGTATCTGTTTGGATGGTGAGTGGGCAGTCTCACTGTAATCTCACCTTCTTGCGTCACACTCAGTTCTGTGCTGGGGTGGACTCAGCAGGGCCCCCATGAGCAATGGGTGTTAAAACCCAGTAAGTTGCATGGAACAATTCCGAGCTCTTAGAGCTCTTGTTTCAGGCTTTCTGCAGACTCAGGTAGTCATCGCTGCATCAGTTACACTCAGATCATGGTTTCAAACTTTTCTTCAAGCTGTAATGGCTAGAAGTATACTCAGTATTTTAAGTGGAAACTGAGGCTATGTCTACACTTAGAGACAGAAGTGTGATTCTCTAGCTTGCATCGAGCTAGCATGCTAAAAATGGTACAGTAGAATGGGCCGTGGCATGTGGTAGCCGCCCTGAGTGCAAACCTGCCCAAACCCTGTGGGTGTGTACTCGAGGTGCCTAGCCCATGCCGTCACTTGCCACGGCCAGTGCTACCATGACTACTCTATTATAGTGCGCTAGCTTGATCAGAGCTAGCACGAGTATGTTTACTCAAATTGAGAATCACAATCTCAGCTCCAAGAGTAGATGTAGTTTTAGACTCTAACATAAACACCTGATTCCAAGATTCAGGACCTTAGGCATGGACCTAGTTTTCCTGAGCTTTAATCCAGCTCTGAATCTAGACCAGAGTCAGTATAGCAGAAACCATATACAAAAGAACCCTTATTAATGATTGTATTTGTATGCTAGATCTTACCGGGCTGGCATTAGGGTAAATTTTGGAAATTTTATTTTTAAATCAATAGTTTTTAGATGGATTTAGTTTTGTTTCTAAAATTCAGATGTACTTTTAAAGTGATTGCTTAACTTTTAAACTATTACAACAAAATGTCCAGTGTCTACATTGTTTTTGCTCTGAATACTTTTGAAATAAACCATTACATTTTAAGGAGGCTCTGGATTTTAGGGGACATCCCCACCTCACCAAATGGTTCTCATCAATTCCAATATGTTCTTTCTTTTACTTTTTTCCTGATGGTAAATCGTTATAATAATAATAATTAAAAAATAATAGCAAACAAAACACTTCTATGACACCCTTTTACCAACTTAATCACTGAAATTAAGTAGGTAAAGAATCATTATTTTTTCATTTGATATTCATTGTGTTAATATTACTCATAATGCATTATTTTGGCATTCATTTGAATGTAGCATCTAATTTCATAGGAATGAGTTTATCATTACTCTATTCCATTAGTTAATGTCTACTTATTATAAAGTGTTTCCAATTTACTTCAAATATCATTTCCACTATGTGTTCCTTACCTTCAATAGCTGTGACAAACCTTTTCTGTTTTACTGCCTGATTCCAAAATAACCCAAGAAAAGCATTATTCACTGGCTAATCTAGTATTATGGTAACCATAGCATAAGTAGCCTATATGTATTCTTATAGCAGTTTAAGGAGGAGTAAACCAAGATCTCATTTAAGATTTCAGGGCACTTTTCACAAGAATAGGGGTGTTAAATTAACTCTTCCATCCTAGCCAAATGCCAAATTCAAATTCCAGATTCCACCTTTTTCCCCCGTGATATTTCAATTGAAGTTATTGTTCCCCTTTCCTTTTAAAACCACTTGCAATATTGATGTAGTGTTGTTGGAGCGAAAAATTGTTGAGTGAGTGAAACTTATAAACACACAACCAGACTGCATCCAGACCCTGCCTGGTTGTGCAAGGGAGATTAAGGACTCAGGGAGCCAATTCCCACATTGCACCTCCAGTGAAAAGATCAGTGACAGTAGGATTGCAAAGGTGCAGCATGGCTAGGAGGATCGTCAGCCCTCGCCTGTGTATACAGGGAGGAGGTGGGACTATGACAGGATATAAAGGGAAGTATATGCCTCACTCTCATTCCTAGTGGTGCAGCATTATGCTTTTGAGCTGACCCCATAGCACCCTCAATGGCAGAACAGTGGCTTAATGTGCCAATTAGCCCATATTCCCTTCAGGTGAAAAGAATGAAATACATGTGGGTTATTAGTATTCCATTAAAATGATTTGTATTTTCTGGATTTTTAAGTAATTGAACTAAACTTTCCTTTTCTTAATGTCAGCCAATTATGCCTAATTCCCCGGATTTATTTTTGTTCCAATTTGAAATTTAGGGCCAGATCATACTTTCTGAAAAAAATCACACAGTGGGAGATAGGGAGAGTGGGGGGAAAAAACTGCACAATTTTGGCTTTTGATGAAAGGGTGGAGTGAGCTTCAGCTTAAGTGGTATCCTGCCCTGTCCCTCTGATTCTGCATCAGCCACCACTGTGAATCTGGGGTTCCATTGCTGGGGAGCGAACAGGGTGGGGCTGAAGGATGTCCATTCTCCATGTCAGTGGCTCCAATAGTGCCACATTTAAACAGGGCTATTTAAATCTCCACTTCTATATACATTTGTTTTGTAAACAATTTTAGGGTTTCTATCTTGCTGTCCCTTTTCCACTTCTCTGTGGACATATAATGCCTGTTACTATCACCAGTATAGTCCTATAGTCCCTGTAATTTGTAACTGTGCCAAGCACCCTGCACCCCCAGTGCAGTGAAACAAGTGTAAACTAATGCAGTGATGTATTCCTGAGTCTGCAGACAGCCTGACAGAATACCTCTGAGAAGTGTGAACTGCCCTATTCATTTTAGTAGAATGTTTACTGATCCTTATAATATCCAACTAATATGTTTATCTGACAAATGCAAACTGTCTCCCACAACTTCCCCAGATTTGGAAAGTTCCAGCTGTCTCTCCCTCCCTAAATACCAAGGCCACCAGCTTCCTCTGACAATTTTTATAATACAGGAATGCAATATCAATACACAATTCTGCAGCAGCACCTTGAAAATTGAAGTTTGGAGGAGTTATGAAGTATATGTTAAATTAAATAAGAAGGAATTGCAGCTGTGATTGTATTGTTCATTTTCATATTGAATTCAGCAAAATCCTCTATTCTGTAATTCATCTGAACCTGCCACAGAAAATCCAGTCTGCTACAAGGGAGAGCTGCAGAAACTAAGGGCCTTGTGGGTCAGGTCTGCTATTTGACCTTGAACATTATGTTATATCTGTAGCACAAAGGTAGCAAAAAATTCGTATTAGTAAATTTTATGAGAACACTAGAAGAGTATATAAAATTTATGGTGGCATGGTTAAAAACTCAGTCTGACATACATATTCACATGCATTCATATATATTCATCTGTGTAGAAAATTGTTCTTTAAAATTATTTTTAAATGCTTTTGATGCCATCTGGTATTGACTTAATATATAAAATCTAATTGTTTCCAGTGCTGACTTCTTACCAGAGAGATAATTTTCTTGTTAGCTGTTATTAACAGTATCTAAAATTTTACTGAATAATAGCTGTTACAAACCTCTTTTGATTTTACATTTTTCCCTTCACAGTGTGTGGCTCTGTACTTTATTTCACAGGGCAATGCTCTTTTGAAAGCTGTCACTCTAACAAATGGTATGATAGTTGTTAGGGATATCCAAAGAAGACCAAGTAATATATACATATATTCCTTTTAATGTCTTTGTAACACATGGACTTTCCTGGCTTTAGGAGCTACTAAAAAAGAATAATCATAAGGTGAAGAAAATCTCCTGCTAGGTGGCCAAACAGCATGAAATCTCACGCTTCATTAATGATGCTTCTCAGACCAGCTGGCCAATGGATCATGAAAATGAATCGGGAGCACTACAGGGTTATTTTATTTATTTATTTCCAGTGGCAGTATTTATAAACAGTTATGAACTGCTCGGTTCCACTTCTTCAGTGGGGATTTTATGTCTCTGTTTTCATACAGAGAAGGAACATAGTGTAGTTGTTAAAGCGGGAGATTAGGACTCCATCAGTCTATCCTGTATTACCTTGGGCAAATTACCTAACCTTTTGGTGCTTCCTTTTCCATATCTGTAGCTTGGGTTTGATAATACCGCACAAGATTTGATAATACCCCACAAGATTCTTATGATGCCTCAATTTTTGGCTTCCCAATTTGAGATGGTTTAAAAGAGACTGATTTTTAGAAGGGGTAGGATGGACTAACTGAGCACTTTCTGAAAATCAGACTCTTCTCAAGTTGCATTTCCCAATAGCTGAGGTGCCCGATATCACTGATCACTTTTGAAAATCTTGACCCACATTTGTAAAGTGGTTTAAGATCCTCCAACAGAGGGTTCTATATAAGTACAAAGTATTACTGCTTTCTTGTATGACAGGTGTCTATTCAAATGTGTTATACTCTAAAGCATGTATTAGACCCAGACGTTTTCTTTTCTGGATCCAATGTGCAAAATCCCTCCAGCACTGATGGACGAGGCAATATTTTTCTTCTTCTTTGTAGTGCGGATCCAAATGCCTGCAGGCAGTTATGTTTGTCAGAACATAAATTAAGGATGAAAAACATTTCTTCACCACCACTCTCTCTGTCATAGGTAGGTCTACACTTAAATGCTGTGTCAGCGCAGCTGCACTGATACAGCTGCAGGCCTGTAGTGCTTGAGTGAAGATGCTCCTTCACTGACGGGAGATCTTCTCCTGTTGGCATAGTTAATTCACCTCTGCGAGAGGTGGCAGCTATGTTGATGGGAGAAGCTCTTCTGCTGACATAGCACTGTCTACACTGTGGATTAGGTCAGTAGAACTATGTTGCTCAGGGAGGTAGATTTTTCACATCCTTGAGAAATGTGGTTATACCAATATAGTCTGTAGCAGAGACCTGGCCACTGGAACACAGGAAATACTAAACCAGAGCAGACCTGTAATGGGTATGCATGTCTGGGAGATGGACAAGACTTTTGGAAACCAGATGTATAGTTCTCAAAGTACAGTATGGCAGGACATTAATAGAGAGAAGTACAACAAATAGAACCTCATCAAAGATCATAAACTCCCTTTGCCCTTTATATGGGGTTTCTCTGCAGTCAGGTGCCTCTGTCCTAGACTTGAATCTTGAAAGCCCTGTGACCTGAGTCAAGGGAAGCTTTCTTTTGACCACAGGTTTGTCTCAGCTGCCCTAAGTTTCTGGCCAGGTGGTATTCTGTAGCCCTGAAGACTCTAAGAAGCCTTTGCAGCTTTCCCTTGTTCCATTAAGACCTCTGTCAGACAAAATGCATTTCCTATGCTAAAACTGCGGCAACACTCCAATCTGTGTGATTCTCCACTTGCTCCTCCCTCAGATGCTCAACTGCAGGTATAAAGTTGTATTCAGCTTCTCCTGGTATAACCTCGGGCCCACCATACCAGGAAGTGAGCCCAGTGAGAGGCTGCAGACAGAAAAAGCAGCCACAACATCTGTTCCATTTAGAAGCCTGCATACAGTCCGCACAACTTCAGAGATAGGCAGCGGGGTTTTCTTTCACTTGAGTCATGATAGTGGGCCATACAGTTCACAACCCTGCAGTACAGACTGTGAAACCAGGATAAGGTAATAAAATGGGGAAAAAAGTGTGTGCGTGCGTGTGCATGCACATGTGGGTGTGTCTGTGTCTAAAATCATTCTCTAAAACATTTTAGTAACAGCTCTCTTTGGCACTAGGGTCCTTTTTGTTGGTGAAGGTGGTGGCCTCGTTTTCTTGGGTGGGCCAGTGGCTGGTTTTTCTGTATCTTGGAGGTGGCACTTCTGTCTTGGCAGTGGCCCAGTGTGACCCTTTACTCCCGCTGTAAATAAGGTGTGAGATGAAAGAACACCAGACTTTAAATACTGATGTTATGATCCAGGTAAAAAAAGGTGATCTAGGATAGTCATCACTGATTCCTTCTTGCGTAAAGCAGTCCTGGCTTGGTTATTTTAAACAGGAATACTCATCTGAACTTTTGAAAGCTTCTACTTTCCTTTCTCATGAAAGTTTCCTAACCTGTAGTTTTTAATCAGTCTTGGAGACCAACATCCTACAGTGATGAATTAGAGACCCAGGCCATAAATACTGTAGGACAGATTCTCAGCTGCTGTAAATTGGCATAGCTCTATAACTTTCAATAGAGAGGCCACTTGAGCTCTATTTTTACACTGGCCCCAATTCACTAAAGAACTTAAGCACATGTTAAGTATGTGCTAGGCTGAATAGGCATGAAGTGCCGAATCAGGCCGACTGCTGACAGTTTAATAAAATAAAATAACTGGAAAGACTGCTGTTCATATACAGTAGAGATGGGATGATGAAAAATCAACCACATACATAAGTACTGGGATGAATAACCTGTCTAATGCTTTTGTGGATCTCGTCATGCCTCTTTGTGTCCATCTACTTAGTCCTGAATTTTCATCTACAGTGAGGTTTCTTTACACAATGCTTCCACTTTAAAATCACTTTACACGGTCAGAGTAGTGTCAATTGGCCATTGAAGTTTACCCAACAGTTGAACAAATGCTGAGTTAATAACCAGTGTGTAATGTTTAGCAAATTGGGCATGGATGACCAAATTGGGCATGGATGACTAGTGATGACCCAGAAATAACATAATACTCAAGAAAAATTAGTCACATTTTTTAAAGTATTTTGAGTGAGCGTGGTGGTTTTAAAAAGTGACCACGTGACAGCCATGGGATCAAAGACATCGATTTTTCAATGGAGCAGGTACAACACAGAGTATCTGACAAACCTGCTTCAATTTCATTCTGGGAAGATGATTTCTGAAGGTGGAAATTGATGTTCACTCTATCATTGGTTTTCTCAGCTAAGAGTGTTATGTCTCCATCTTTAAATCAGGGGAGTGAGACCTTAAATGAGATACATAGCTATGAGCTTTATTCATCATCCTGCACTGAGTGAGTAGCTTATCCCTGATTAAACTGTCCAACGCAAGACTAATAAAAGACTCTGGGAAAAAGTATCTCTGTCATTTGTTCCAAAGTCCTGGCCAAGAATCAGGATTGGACACAATGACAATGGACCTTTTTGTCATGTGAAGGCTTACGCAGTAGTAAATGTTTGAGACCACCAAGAAATTTCACAAAATCAGCTACCAACTGATCGTGTTTATTTCTGTTTATTACTGACATACAATAAATTTCAACTGGGTAACCAAAAAGAAAAGCAGCTCTGTAGCCTGTTCCTGAGCTCTAGTAGAATCCTCCTCACAATTAAAAACCAGAGCAAAATATGTTCTTGACTTTTAAAAGTAACGTAAGTATAGCCTTTCAATTTAGCCACTTTATGGGAATATGCAATACCTTGCATTATTGTAAGTGACATGCAATGTGTACTTAGCACCAGAGAGGGTAACACATTCCAGGAATCAGACATGAAGGTTGAGAATACACTGGTTTGGCTGGGGTTTGTTCAAACAAGTGCATTTTAAACCACCTACACTACAGTCAAACAGCTTAGAAACAAATTACACCTGGGCTGGCACCTCATATTCAAAGTCTGACCACACAGTATGACCTTTTTGGTGTTTGATTTATCTGATTGCTGTCGTTTCTGTCAAACATCCCATTTCCTTTTTCATTCTACACTTAAGGACACCAGGATAATTAAAGTCTCCTTTATTCTTTCTTCATTAGTGACATATACACCAGTTCTTTTCTTTTTTAAAGAGGAGTGTTAATGTTTTATTTATTTTATATTTTTTACTGTCTCCTTGCTTTTTGTGCTGTTCACATTTTAGCTCAGGCAGACACTAATAAAAACCTTGTATTATTTATCTCCATCACTGGCATAGTAACAGCTTTAATGAAAAAAGGATAAAAACTTGGGCACTGGTAATTACTCCAATCACATTTACCATACAAAGGAATATAATGCAATGCATCCTTTTACCGTGTCCTTCATGTATTCACAGCACAGTGAGAAATACACAGAGCTGTCGCTAAGCATAAGTCAAGCTGAACGAATGGGTTTTTAATTTTGACTGGAAAATATAGTCAACCCACTGTTACTCATCTCATGTGGAAGGGCATTGCAAAGGCATACAGTTGCGGAAAGTCTTTGAACTAGTGAAGTCAAACTGGTTTGATGGGAGAGATTTGAAGATGAAGCAAAATTATCACTAAATAATGAGAAGAATAGGCCCTGCATATATGCAGTATGGTGACTATAGATTGCTATGACTAAAAATAGGGTAGAATAGATCCTAAAGGCCAGGTTAATGAAATAGCTTAAAGGCTAAACCATGAAATTTGGGAATGTTTAGAAAAACCTGGGTGGCTGAGGATTACAATAATTTATCTGTTGAAGCTGACTGAGGTCAGACAGAGCAAAATGCCAAAATCTAAATAATGAAACTCGCAAGGTTATGACAAATGACAGAAAATCACTGATGTAGGGAGAATGAAGAAAAAGGTTTATTTATAATTAGAATCAGTGACAGGGCCAAAATCTGCCTTCATTTACACTTGGAAGTGATACTTCTGAGAAGAGTGAAGAGCTGAATTTGCTCAAAGTGTTAAGATTCGGTCTTGGTGAAGCACGAAGACATTTTATTTTGTTTTGTTTTTTTAATTTTTGCACATATATGTTCCACAAATAGCTTCTAAGTTGAGATAGGAAAGTTCCAATTGCAAATCTTTTCGAGTTCTATTTAAAGCTCTGTACTTCTTTTGCGGAGTGCACTTTATCATCATGCAGAACTCTTAGTAGGGACAACTGGTTGCAACAGAATTTGGTCCATATATCTTGTTATTCAGTATTTGATTTTGTACAATGGATGAATTCCTGGCCACACTGAAGACAATGGTAATTATGCCATTGACTTTAAGGAGACCAGGATTTTGCCAATATCCTCTGTGGTATACATACACATACTTGGATGTAATTCTCTCATTAGCAATGGATGAACCACTGCCGGTTCAGTGATTTGCTTCAGATGAGTACCATAATGATTTGGATGCTTTTTCCAAGCTGTCCTTATTGATTGGGAAATGTGTAGGAAATCCCAGGAGAAAACACTCTCTCAGGAGGTGGCTAGTAATTATTCCTTCTGTTCAAGCCAGAGATACCATAAAGAATGTTGGCAGTTTCACTCCCATTCTTTGTCAGAATCAGGAAATGTAGGTTGCAGAAGGAAAAACAATATTAAAGGGAAATATTTATCTGTACTACACTGAACCTCAGGAAAGGTTCATCTTGGTCCCACTTAGAGATCTGGGCAAAGATTCCTGATGCTTCAGATTTCTATTACACAGGACCTCACGTACTTCCCAATATGAAATGTCTGTGCCTGAAAGTCATGTGAGTGATCATCACTGATGAAAGGACATACAAACCTGTATGGAAAGTAGATGGGAGAATTGTCTTAGTGTTTATAAAGGATTAATGAACGCCACTATGGACTAAAATATCTGTGGTGTCATGCCATTGAATTGAATAATATGTTTCAATTCAGTGCAGCATCACTGGGAGAGATAGTTTGTCCCTATATATGCAGAATAATTTTGACCCAGGAGCCTTCATGTAATCTTTAGTGGACATCTTAAAAGGAAATTTGGTCAAAACAGCTTCTATGAAGACAATGCAAACTGCAAGTATGTCTACAATATATTCATATAATAAGTAAGGATGTTGCAGCAAATCTCTGGACACCAGGGATAGCATGCTGCATATTATAGATACCTGGAACTTCACATTGGCATACTGGTGGTCCTGTTTCAAAAGCTCATTTCCTTGTTCACTGCTAACAGTAGATGGCCAGTGGCACACAGTGGGGAAATTCTTATTATATTGATTAGAAGATAATGTTATACTTATGAACCAGCCAGTTCCCTATGATGTATCATGAAGAAAAGCAACATACTCATAGGCCTTCTTAACTGAAATATCAGTCAAAGATTAAACAACTGGCAATAAAGATATCAGAAAAATTTAGCCTCTGGAAACCAAACCAACTTGCTAAAACCTTGCAGGGAACTCATGCAAATATAACAAATAATATTGTCATAAGAAATATGACCACCAACAAAAAACACCAACTATTAAGTGACCTCTATCTCTCCTGCATCAAAGCAATTCCAAAATATATAAACCAACCAAGAAACAAAAAGTCCTATTTTACTAATCACAAACAAAGTTACTTGATAAAGAACACAAGGACCTTCCATTACCCTATAGAAGAAGTCACCTTGCAATACAGAAACAATTAACTGGATATAAACAAAACAGAGCCATAGGCAACACTGGAGTAGTTACTAGGTAACCAGAATGTAACTGCCAGCAAAGAAGACATTGTCATAATTTACATCTCTTGGGCTCTGCCAAAAATGACAAGATAACGTTGCACATAAACAGAAATTATTCTCAAAACTCATTGGGTCAAGGGAGGTCTATTGCCCTTTTGTACATGTAGCGTTTGATAACACAGCCAAGTTTTACATTCATTTACATTAGTCTAAATTTTTGGAGCACAGTAATTCTATTGACTTCACAGGAGATACTCTAAATGTACATCATTTAAACCAGAATTTGGCCCAAGGATGAAAAAAATCATCACATTGTAAAAAGGCCCTGAATTCTTGCCCTCTGCACTAACGAAATTTTATCCAAGAGGAACAATATTACAGAGGTGTATGCATTGTTGTTGTAGCCATGTTGAACCCAGGATATTAGAAAGTGGGTGACTTAATATCTTGTATTGGACCAGCTTCTGTTGGTGAAAGAGACAAGTTTCCGAGCTTAGAAAGAACGCTTTAGGTCCTGAAGGACAAGAAGAGCTCTGTGTAAGCTCAAAAGCTTGACTCTCTTACCAACAGAAGTTGTCTCTAATAATATTACAGAGTAACATATAAATCTAATACCTCCATTCACTCAGTTTGATGCAACAATTGCCTCTGAATTATGGCATCAGTGACTTGGAAAATTTGACCATTAGAAGCCAATGACACCACCAAAGACTGTAAAAAGGGACATTTGCTGCTATTAATCTTGGGACCAAACTATATGAGGTATTTGATGACATGCCAGAAGATATAAACAGGTCTTTCAATAAGGCCTTTCAGTAAGACCTAATTGTTTTTTTTTTACCAAAGTGGAATTTAATATGACTGATCTTTATATCTAAAAGGCAACATGCTGCTGAATCAAGAAATAATTGTGTTGTCTGAGGACAATAGCCTAAACATGAAAAGTCCAACATATAGATGATGATCTTAAGCAATTCACATCCACCAAACTGTTGTTAAAAAGGCTAAGAACAGAAATGCCCCTTATGGAATTCTCATAATATAAGATCGGATATGTGTCTTCTACCTGGCCAAGAAGTACTGAGTTTCTTGTTATAGATGCAAATTATACCAAAAAAAGACAACTCATTGATTAGTTATTACTAATGTAGGAAGAGACTTGTTATTGTGTGGTCAACTATATCCTCACAAAGAAGCGTGTCATGCAGAAGGAATAACCTCTCTGGCATTTGTGGATATGTATGTCAGAGCTAGAATCAAAATGATACATTATGTCATTATCACAAATCTTCTAATTCTAGAACTTCAGAGAAGATGCAGTCAAACAGAAAGCAGATTTTCAAAAATTTAACTGTGTACTGGAAACTGACTTGAAGTCTGATCAAAATACATCAGGTTAAGAAGAGGATGAAACTTTCATATACACAATCCATCAAAGTGGAATGGCTGCCAGCCTCAAAACGACTGTGCAATTAGTAGACACAAGGAGAGAGTTTGTGCTTTTGGGAAACTGTAAATCTTGTAGATTAAAGCTATCTCAAACTTCACAAAAGAATAAACTGGTGCTAAACAGAATACTATAAACAAAAGAAACTAAACTGCTGACCACCAAAAGCGATTTAGTGCATGGAAACAAGTTGCTACTGGAAAACTGGGTTTATTCAAAACAAAAAAGGGAGAAAGGGTGTGTTACCCTCAAAAAGATTATATGGAAAGCTGCTTGACTATACTACCACCAATATCCTTTGGCAAAACTGGAAAATGCAACCATTTACCAAAACTCCATGAGATTTGATAAAATTAATAGTCTGCTAGCTAAGCATGACATCACATTTCATGGCTTAGGTATACTAAAGGACTATCTGGTTTGTCAACCCTTCACTCAGACAATGATTCCTATACCTGATAACAGAAAAAATGCCTTTCCTATCCAAAATCTGATGGAGGAGGCATTTTGGAGACTAGAACAGCAGTGCAGAGATCTACCCCATGAGTATTTGTAACTGTAGTGGTCCACAAAGAACAAGAAAAAGCTGCACAATTTGTATGTGTGGATGTGAATTTCCATTAAACATGAACATCATACTACTCCAACTGCGACCAGTTTGATGAATGTTTTCATAGGGTTGCATGCTTGCCAAAACCAGACTTTAACAAGGTTATCCAACAAGTTGAACAACACCCATCATACAGACACAACCAAGTTTCCATTCATATGGCATGACACAAGATTGCTTTTGAGTATTTTGGACTACTGGAGTGTGTATTCTAAGACAACAATAACAAAACCCTGACGATAATGTAGTGAGCTCTGTTACAACATTCCTGTGTTTGGAACAATGCACTAAGAACAGAGACCATGGTGAGGGACATACTAAGATATCTAAATGGGGAGACAAAACTCTGAACCCAATTCAGCAAGATATTTAAAACATGCCTATCTTCAAGCATGTCAGTGTTCCATTGGCTTCTGTGTTCTTAAATTTAGGAATATGCTTAAGTATCTTTCTGAGTCAGAGTCATAATGAAGTTCTCATTAATGTTCTAGTGTTTCTGACAACAGACAACTTAACACTGGCAAGGAATGGGGAAGTCCACTGGGATCTGGACTGCAGTGCAGGAAGGATAAAATGTACATTACAGCTTCAGGTTCAAGCTGTGCCACAACCTTTTCACATCACCCCCATCGTTTGTTCTGTACATTTTTGCTGATCCTGGGGATCTGGCCCTATATGTTTAGAATAGTGGATTATGGGAGAGTGATCTACTTTTTTCCCCATGGTAAATAACTAACCTTAGTAATTACTGATGAATGCTTAATTCACTCACCCTGTAATACAATATTAACATCAGCAGTAAATGGTGTTGTAGATCCTCACGCCTGCTTGATATAGAAGCTAACTGAGGGGAGGAAGGGTTCAGATGACTTTCATATCCCATGGACAACCAGCACCTGACCTGGTCTCCAGTGCAACTTAGAAAAAAACCATGGCTGCTTTCATTTGCAGGGACATTCCAGCAGATGGTAGTTCCATTCCATTCCAGGTCTACCCAGAAACACTTCCCATGGCCACATTCACAACACCAGTGTCTACAAGGGGCAGTGGCATTGGTTGGCTATGCCAACTTTAGTGGTGCAAAATAGAAAGTCTGACAATCTGGCTCAAAGTATTTACAACTTTTGGCATTTCCAAAAAAGGCCAATCAGATTCTGGGCTCCTGTTTTGAGGATAGGAGTAGATCTGGTCAAAATTGTTTCATCAGAATGATTTTCCGATTTTATTTTCAAAACCACAATTTTTTCATAGGAAGATATTCCTTTTTTCCAGCAAGTTCTAGTCAGGATTTAATTTGTTTGTGGAATATTTCAGTTTCAACACAGCTAAACAAAATGGTTGAGAGATTAACGGACAGCTTTCATAAATAGATTTTAAAAATCAGCACAATGTCAAAGAGATAGTACCACTAAAATGAACTGTGCCAGTTCTTATGATGTTATTGATTGACAACACATACGTTGACAAACGGCATTGAAAACAGCACTGCTTTAAGTTTCTCTACCTAAGCCACCACAGGACAAAGAAATGATAAAACAAGCAAAAGAGCAAGATACTGATACTTTAAGTAAAGATATACCACCTGATCTCGGGGAAGATGACCAACTACTTGTAAAGCAGCCAATGACTAATAATCTACTCTGTTTGACCAACCCCATTTTTCTTCAAGAATAGATAAAGAAATTTTCTCACTGCTGAGAATGATGACTGATTAATCACCCAGAACACATTATTCTTTAAGATACGTCTACCCATTCAGTCGTTCAGTCCCAAGATCTTTGCTTGCCTGTGCTTGCGGCCTCACTCTGGCCATGTAGCGATTGTTCCCAAGAGCCTACCAGAAGAACCCTGTAAATATAAAGTAAGATTTTCAAAACCCCAAAGGGTTTATCCTGATAGTCAGTGGGAGTTGTGTACCTCAGTACCCTTTATGCCTTTGGGAATCTCACCATTAAACAGTATCACACAATTCAAGAGGTTTCAGAGTAGCAGCTGTGTTAGTCTGTATCCATCAAAGGAAAAGGAGTACTTGTGCACCTTAGAAACTAACACATTTATTTGAGCATAAGTTTTCGTGAGCTACAGCTCACTTCATCGGATGCATACAGTGGAAAATATAGTGGGGAGATTTATATACATAGAGAACATGAAACAATGGGTGTTACCATACACACTGTAACAAGAGTGATCAGAAAAGGTGAGCTCTTACCAGCAGGAGAGCGGGGAGGGGAGACCTTTTGTAGTGATAATCAAGGTGGGCCATTTCCAGCACTTTACAAGAACAGTAGGAGGGGAAATAAACAAGGGGAAATAGTTTTACTTTGTGTAATGACACATCCACTCCCAGTCTTTATTCAAGCCTAAGTTAATTGTATCCAGTTTGCAAATTAATTCCAGTTCAGCAGTCTCTCCTTGGAGTCTGTTTTTGAAGACTCCAACTAGATCACTCTTGTTACAGTCTGTATGGTAACACTCATTGTTTCATGTTCTCTGTGTATATAAAATCTCCCCACTATATTTTCCACTGTATGCATCCGATGAAGTGAGCTGTAGCTCATGAAAGCTTATGCTCTAATAAATTTGTTAGTCTCTAAGGTGCCACAAGTACTCCTGTTCTTTTTACAATTTAAGAGTGAAGCTGAAATGTGTTCTTACATGTTTATAACAATTCTTTTAAGTATCTCATAGATTGAATATAGGATTATGCAGCCCAGCATGCTTGGTAGGAACATTAACTTTTTAGATTTCAGAGTAACAGCCGTGTTAGTCTGTATTCGCAAAAAGAAAAGGAGTACTTGTGGCACCTTAGAGACTAACCAATTTATTTGAGCATGAGCTTTCGTGAGCTACAGCTCACTTCATCAGATGCATACCGTGGAAACTGCAGCAGACTTTATATATACACAGAGAATATGAAACATATTCTCTGTGTATATATAAAGTCTGCTGCAGTTTCCACGGTATGCATCTGATGAAGTGAGCTGTAGCTCACGAAAGCTCATGCTCAAATAAATTGGTTAGTCTCTAAGGTGCCACAAGTACTCCTTAACTTTTTAGAATACACTATAGGCTTTTATTTTTGAGGAAAAAAGGGACGATGTAGATTTAATGGGTGGCATTATAGGCCAGATCCTCCACTGATTTCAATTGTTGCAGCTCCTAAGAAGTTATAAAACTACATTAATTTAAACCAGCTAAGGATTATGCCTGTTATCTTCATGACACTTCTGGAATCTCATTAGAGGTTTGTAGCCCCTGTAAGAGGTCAATGTACAACAGTTTGCTACTTTAATTGGAGTTACCAAACAATTCAGTTTAATCACAACACTGAATTAGTTTTGATTAAAGAATAAAATAAGTTTACTTATCTGGAAAGAGATACATTTCACGTGAGTATGAGTGTAAGGCATTAAAGTCAGAAATGGTACCAAGAGAAATAAAGATAAAATTATTTCTAGTAACTAACATTTAACAAACTAGATATGATCCAAGATAAAATTCTTACCACATATTCCCAGCTAGGTAGCTGACCAAATTCTCAAGTCCTCAGACTTCAAAGGGCTGGTTCCTCTGTCTTCTTGGGGAGGAGGGGGTGAGTGTGTGTGTGTGTGTGTGTGAGAGAGAGAGAGAGAGAGAGAGTATAGCTGGGGTGGTTTTGACCCTGACTTCTATAATCTAGTCACCCTTTGAAATTTCCTGTATTTACCCCTAGATGAAGTTCCTTGCAGCTGTGATGATGGAGTCTCAAGGTGAAATAGGTTCCTTTTTTTTTTGTTTGCTAAAATGCAAATTGATCTGCTACTGCTCCCCTTCCTTGCCAAAGAATGACCGCTTGACAGGTGATTGCCAGTTAAGTTTGATGACACTTGGCTAGAAGTGTCCGCTTGTCCTTTATCTTCAAGAAACAGGTTTACCTGTTCCCCAGATTTGTCTGGTAAACACATTTTATTATAATTTCAGTTTATGTTCATAACTTTACATATAATGCGGCTACATACATTTCACCATATTGTTGACCAGTGAGTTTTCAAATGATATCTCACAAGGCATATTTTGTACAAAGATTATTACAATAGTCTGTAGAGTATGAATACAGGGACACACAGAGGCTCTCTGTATCTCTTCCTGCTCTTTGTTTAAATTTGTAATCTTTTTAAGGTAAGGTCTCTTGCTAGGTGTTTATAAAGTGCCTCACACGATGGGGGCTACAATCTCAGGTGGGGCCGCTAGATTCTACTGTCATAAAAATAATAATGATCTCTGTGGTATGGTTATATAATAAATAGCTAAAATAAATAAATGCATGCTTATTGAAATAGAGAAATGTATACATATACCCCAGGATAAGCTTAAAACAGTTTGTCTTACTTTACTTCATAATGGTAAGTGACAAGGCAAATTGGAGAGTGCCATTTCAGGGTCACACGCTGCCTTCGCATTGTAGCATATGTAAAGTAAATAGTCCACTGCTTGGATCTCTGAAATATCTGGACACAGACAAGAAGAGCTTCTGTGTTAAGTCTGAATTGCTTTGTTTTCATGAGCTGAACTCCAGAATCCCATTATTTTAATACAGGGTCTTCTTGTATGTGTTTGATACAGGGAGGCAAGTTTCACAGTAAAATCTCTTATAGTGTAGGAGATATTTTCAGGGCCATCACAGTAATGACCATCCCTTTAGACAAATACATTTTCAGGATAGTCATTATGATTTAATTTCCACTATAAGATTTTTTATCACAGTGTTCATAAAACTAAAAGCCATGGAAAGTAACATTATCATTAAATCTTTGGGCAGTTAAATAATAATAAAAACAAACAGTGACAGTTATGTCAGCATTCCATTATAAATACTGAGGGCCAAATTTAGCTCTCTTGAGGATGCAAACTCATCAGTAGAAAACTCCATAATAGTCGATATTAAAGGAACAACCTCACTTACTTAGTCTGTCTACACTGTGCACCTTACAATGCCGCAGCTGTGCCACTGTAGCCACGCCACTGTAAGGTGTGCAGTGTAGTGGCTCTTTGTCCTGAGGCGAGAGCTCTGCTTATGACAAAATAAAACCAGCCCCCCCAAGCACTGTCTACACCGGTGCTGTACGTTGTTAAAACTTTTGTCACTCAGAGGGGTGTGTTTTTTTACACCGCTGAGTGACAAAAGTTTTAACGATGAAAGTGCACATAGACATAACCTTGGTATGCTGCCCTTACTTCTGGAAGAACCATGGTAGCTGATCTGGATGAGACCGGCATGCATTTTCCTTGACAGGCAAAATAAGATCATGTTTCAACCAGAAACTGGTCAAGGAAGAAGTACTAAGTCTGAAAAGAGTTTAGGTAAGGTTTGTATCGGAACCAATTATGATTAGCATTCAAGTTCAAGTTAGAATCTATTTACATGCTTTTGTCCTGAAACCAAGCAAGATCAGGCAAGCACACAAGGTTCCCATCATACTGAATGGTGTTACTCTTATGTTGCATCTTGAGAAAGGTGGTCGGATATGGAAACCTTCAGAGTTGTAATAATTTCACCCTTTTTTTTCAGAGCCAATATCACAAATAAAGACAACATGTGGATTTGAAGATCTGTTTTATTATGGTGAATACATACAGTCAACATGACATGAGATGAGTTACAGTATATTTGTACCCTTACCTCTCACATATATTTATATCATGTATCATATATACATATATTATCACCTGTGGATATCGTGGCAGAATCTGGGTCTACATAACTGCAACATATCATTTCAAAAATAAGCCTTTTCATTTACAGTTTCTTAAAAATAATCAGTAACCACTTAAAGCTTTTTGGCTTTAAGTCAAACAGATTTGTCTGAAACATGTCCATTTCAGAAGATACGATTTGCATTATACAAACATTGAATTTGAAGGTGTCTAAAATGGCTGATATAGGTTATTGCTCTGAATATGGTTGTTGCTGATGAAAAGGCTCACATTGATTTTTAATCATTAGCTCTATATTGTGTCGCAAATGACACTGAGAAGAAAATGGTGTAAACATTGTTGATGGGCTTTCTTATGCTCAGAAATCGATGATAGAGCATAGTAGAGCATGTTAATTCTCAACAGTGCAGATAAATATATATATAATAATCCATGATTTGTTAATATTTTCTTGGGTTTACCATGGTTAGAATAGTTTTCAGAGTAACAGCCGTGTTAGTCTGTATTCGCAAAAAGAAAAGGAGTACTTGTGGCGCCTTAGAGACTAACCAATTTATTTGAGCATGAGCTTTCGTGAGCTACAGCTCACTTCATCAGATGCATACCGTGGAAACTGCAGCAGACTTTATATATACACAGAGAATATGAAACAATACCTCCTCCCACCCCACTGTCCTGCTGGTTAGAATACTGTTTTTAAGTAGGATTTTAGAATAAACCTTATCGGTCATAGAACATGTACAATCTCAGATTCTGATCCAAAGCCCAGTCAATGGAAAGACTCTAATTGGGTTAAACGGGCTTTGGATCAGGTCATAAATGAATATACACCCTGCATAAATTGATATGATGCTGTATTAGAAAAAGATTAATGCATGATAGTAAATCTTTTATTTAAACAATAAAACATGACAAGGTTTGAGTTATGGTATAATAAGGCACACTGTGTGCATTGTTAAGGATGAGGCCAGAGGCTGAATGACACTAAATGCATAAGGTGTGAATTATTACACTGTAACTCATGCCTTGATACATATCTGATTGAAAATTTACAGTTGACTATATACTAATATTGTTAAATAACAAAGAGGTCAGAAATATTTCCCTGACTTTACAGTTATTATCCTTACAGGTTTTATTTTATATCTTTGTTGTGGTGTTAGGGGCTAAGGGATAAGCCTGAAAAGTCAATCTCAGCAAGACACTGATGTTGGTATTGTTATGCAGAGCCAGTTGGAACTGGACAGAGAATAAAGCAGAGCGCTTACAAGCACCTTAACCACTGAAGATTCACAGGAGACACCATACTTCTTATGGTTGGTTGGTTGTTTTTTATGAGGACTCCCCAATAAGCTGCTTACAAGATTCATTGTGGGAGAAGCCAGTGGTCTCTTACTGGAGTGTTTTCAGGATGGGACTATGACCTGAATATGCCTGATGGGGCAGCCCTCTCCTGCCATCAGGGATCTTTAGAGTCACCTTTATTTTTCTAGTGGCAATGGGACTGCAGGGAGCATCCTGGAGCATGGCAGCAGTGCTCTGGAAACAAACTAATTGTCTTCTCTGACTTGACTAGGACTTGTGAGGAAAGCCCACAGAGCTCCAGTAGCTGAACTACTTCAGGAGCAGCCAAATGACACTTTCTTCAGGAAAGATATTACAGCAAATAGTGACCAGTTATAGCAAATTAGAAACAACTCTCACCAATGTATTAATTAAAGGTGCTAAGATGGTACCAAATATCACCTGAAACAACAGGTATCGACCAGTCCTAACCCTTGGGAATTGGCTGATAAATTTAGATGTCAATTTTCTGCCAATGAAACTTTAGATTCAGAAGGGCCTCAAGTTGGCTCATAAATGCATAGATCATCACAGAGTCATAATACAGCTTCATATAAATAATTGATTGTAGAAGAGTGTTCATTTTCTTGGCTATAGCTATTTAGATTTCAAACTTTAAGACATCAATTGTCTTGTCTGTGTGAAAGGTATTTTTCATAGCAATCATAGGGATGTTGAAAGAAAAGGAGTACTTGTGGCACCTTAGAGACTAACCAATTTATTTGAGCATAAGCTTTCGTGAGCTACAGCTCACTTCATCGGATGCATTGGGGATATTGTATCTGCTGAGCAGACTTTATCTACTTAACTAAGGTTAAAAAAAAAAGTTTTAAGGGTGACAGGAACATCCACTGAAAACATTTTATTTCCAATCAGTGGCAAACCTTAAGGAGCATGTCGCATGACAAAGCTAGAATCTGTCTCTCAGTATCTCCTCTGTTTTGCAACAAATAAACAAAAAAAAAGAAAAACCAACCCTCCTTGTAACAATCATGAATGGACTTTGGCTTTTGAAGTACCTGAAAATCAATTTGAGAAATGGTCCTTGTTTAGATGCTGATGAGATGCTTTCTGTAAAACTCAACTTCGTTACAGGCAAAGATTTACCTTCAGCTTTGACATGTTAATTGAAAATAAGCTGACACTCAGTGTTTACTTGCACTGTGAAAAAATCAACAAGATTGTAGATGACTTGCTAAGACTGCTTGAACACTAACTGATATTAAGGGGACATTTCCATACAGGGCCTCAATTTGAGTGCAAGGTGTGCAAGATTTTTGTGCATTGCTATTTCAGCATTCAAAGGATAATATCTACATATTAAAACCCATTTGAATTTTGCTTCACTATGTATGTATGTATATAAATTCTGTGGTTAAAAAGCAATGGTATGTAAAAACAAATTATGTGCCCAGATGGCAACCACAGATCTGATTCACTAGCCCTGTTTTACACTGGTATAATGCTATTTCTTTAAATGGTATTATGGCATTGTAAAACTGGAGTAGTGTAATAGAGGACCAGATTCCAGGTATGAAATCCTGACCCCACTGAAATCAATGGGAGTTTTTCCATTAACTTCAATTAAGCCAGTATTTCACTCCATTTTTTTAAAAATATGGACTGAAATACTAATAAAATGAAGTTGATGCCAAAGATTAGAAATGGAGTCTTTTTAAAAAACGTTTTATGATAACAATTTTAAAAGCACCCAAGTGATTTAGGAATCTGCGTCCCATGTTCACAAGTGCCTAAGTCACTTAAGACCCTAGGGCCCACTGACTTTTAATGGGATTTAGGTGCTTTTGAAAATAGTGCTTTGATTTCTATATTATTTAGGCACTTTTGAAAAGTTTATTCTTAATGACTAGCCTTATTTACATCAGATTTTCTCTTTGAAGGTCAAAGTGTGTTCTTCTGAAGCCCCAGCTCAGTTTCATAGTTGAATTTGACTTAATTTGAGGAAAATCTTAAAATAAACTGACTCCAAATTTACATAAAACTGGCAGTGATATTAATATGAACTGCTAATGCAAACCTATATGTTAGGAAGGTGGATTAACATCTGTCTTGCATATTTGCACATAGTCACAAATTTTGTACCCTTTCTGTTATGGCAGAAGACCTCTAAGATTCCAGTTTATTTTTCCTTCTCAAAAACCATCACAGCATTTATTCAGCATCTTTCACCCCAAAGACTTTACATGAAATATCTATTTGTCTGTCCATCTACTCTGCTGAACAGCATACACACCATAAGATATCCAACTGAAAGCCCAGGGCAGACTTACCCAAATTGGAATTTCGATAGGGGCTAACACTGCTACTCTTACACACAAAGTTCAAGATGATTAAATCAGAGGCCTACGGGAAAACATACATCTATCGTATCTTTTGTCAAAAATATTTCTTGTTGCCTTAATTAAAGATCTTCTGAAAAACATTTGGTGTAGCAGCATTATCCCCTGTCTACACTACCCCTGGTGTTTCATTCTATATTGTATGGACTTCCTATCTTAAACATTTGTTCAATGTTGATGGACATGTGATAAACAATGTAGAGATAATTGGGAGATGGGAAGATAGATGGACATTCTGAGTAAAGGTCATTGGAATCTTTCATCTTGAAAGACAATATGCAAATGCTGCAATGCTGCAATTGGTGTGTGACAAGAAATTGGAGGTTTTCTTTCCATGTTTTTGGTTACAGGACCATACTCAAGAAATTTCCCTGAAATTTCAATAGGATCTTTGATTCTTAAAGAGTTCATCCACTTGTGCTGATTATTCGTCCTAGGTGGTCATAGGACCCAGTCTTGAAGTCATTACTCATATAAATAATTCCTCTGAAGCCAATAGAACTAAACATGTGAACAACAGCTATAGGATCAGGTCTATATTCCTGTATTTGTGACATCTCGGTTGGTTACTGCAGAAATTCTTGTGATGTCCTAAATCAAGAAATATGTAGCTGATTCTGTACTTATTGTTCAAATGAGCAGTCACAATGGTAACCCCAGAGTAAAAACTCTGACGTCAAAAACAAAATAGTGTCTTCATAGGTATCGTTCATGAAGACTTTACTGAGTCAAAAACTACTGTTGAAGTTATTGAGAGTTTTGCTTACATAAGGACTGCAAAACTGAGCTTCTTGTGATAAATATCAGCAGTAGTAGATGATCTAATAAAAAAAGATCCTTTACTAACATAAATTCCATTGCCATTAGAAAATTAGACTGCAGTGGCACCTGCTTTACCCCTGAGTATTACTTACATGGTAAAGAGCGGGAGAAGGTTTTTTAAAGTGTATGTTAAGGAAGTTTGGGGCTACTTTAATTTACACTTTCTTCCAACTCCTTGCTGTGTAAGTGATACCAATTTACACTCCCTTACACACATGTACAGGAGGTCTCAGAGAGCCTGATTAAGTGTGGGAGCTCTTTACTTACACTGCCTTATGCCTAACTTCTGAGCTTGGCTATAAGAGAAGAAAAATACAGCAAATGTGTTATCTGAATGCCAAATTATTTATAATTACAATAGAATGATTTGTAAATCACCCTGGGAGGTGGATAGAATGCAGATGCTAACTGAATACTAGCAAACAGGGAGAATATATATGAAAATCTTCTGCCTTCATACCGTAGAAAAGCTTGAGCTAGTTAACAGCGAAAGCGGGAAGGAAATCACTGAACCAAAAAAGATGTCAATAGAGTTCTTGCTCATTGGTAGTTACCATTAAACTAACTTGTCAAGGAAGAGCGACATGATAAACTGACATAATTAACATCTGTTTTTAATTAGTACCACTGTTGCTATTAGGAAAAAATGAAGGCCTGGAGAGAGTTCAAGAAGAGATAAGCTATCCCAGTGTAATTACCACAACTCCCAGCAGGGTCTTTCTCATCTGATTAACACCACAGCAGGATGGTTGTCCTAGCATCCATCTAACTGCCACAGTCATGGGATAAATAATAAAGGTGCTGACTGAGATACAAAAAGCTTTCCAGTTATATTTAAAATGTCCATAGTTCATCACTATAGTCTCTATATGGGCCAATTTAAATGATGGGTTTGGAGCATGGTAGTAAAGGGGGAGAAAGACTTTAATTTAAGTCCAGAATAATTTGCTGGAGAACAATTTAACTGAACTAAAGTGGCATATCAAAAACATAACATAAAACATAAAGAGTTAGTTGCTGAGGACAGGAGCTGGAATAGCCAAAAGGCTTTCTTGGTTGCAAGTTATTTTCTGCTGCCCTATATACATACTGGGTTAGATTTCCAAAGTGCTCAGGGTTAGCTCCACTCTAATCTCATTGAAGTCAATGGGAGTTTTACCATTGACTTGAATGGGGACAGTGTTAGGCCAACACTCAGGGTGAAATCCTGGCCCTACTGATAGCAATGGAACTTGTGCCATTGACTTCAGTAGGACCAGGATTTAATCTCTAGTGCTTATTCAATGCCCGATGGGTGGGATTTTCCATAAAGCTCATCCAATGGACAGGTTTCTTCCATGTTGGTTCTGTACCTAACACAACTTGAGGCAAAGGATCACCTTCACACATCTGAGTTTAGGATTGGGGCGTAAATCAACTTAGGATAGCATCAAAGAGTTTACTTGCAGCTTGCTATTTGTGATTTTTTTATGGCAAGCTACATAACCTTCCATGCAATACCAGTACAAAATGACACTGTACCTTTCATCTTGCACACTAATACATTAATAATACAATCTGATGTAATGAGCAATTTCAGAAATACTTCTGATAACTTTGTTCTCTCAAAACTTCTTAACAGACCATTGATTTCTTTACAAAGAATTAATTACCTAAACATTCATAAACAAGCAGCTGTATTTATTTTGTCAATAAAATTTAATGTACTTTAATCTAATTTTGAAATTGCAATTAACTTTTTATAATTGTCACAGCCTGTAAGTTTTAGTCCACCATAATTTGATAAAACATTATTTCATTAGGCCTCTAATTAAAATGTGTTGATATAAATTCAAGTCTGTTACTTTGTAAGGAAACCTCCAATGTGCCACTGTTTGAAAGTGTTGAAGGGTCAAAAATATTTGTTTACTTTATTTTTGTCATTATAAAGTTGTAATCGATACTTTGGTCTATTTTTTTTTTTTACCATGCTGGCCTGATGCAAAAGGTGAGGGCAAATGGGAGAGCGAGAAAAAATAAGTAGATTACTTATTGCACTCAGTCTGGAGGGCATGCTCCCTTCATACCCAAGAACAGGGAAAGGAGGATACTGGAAACTGAACTGACATATGTGCCACATCCATATGAGGCCATGGTCTAAGGATTGGTGGGGTTGCACCCCAGATCTGCTTAGCACGTATGCTAGTTTCTAGTTGAGTGCTAACCAGTGGCAGACAGGGGCATAGTGTGCTCCTAATAAAAAAGAATAGATTGTGTTACCTACAATGTTTCTTCTTCCATTCTGTTATTGTCATGTTCTTATGCCATGTCTATAACGATGGTATCTGAGCACATGCCTGCTTTGATAAATTATGCCCTGATAAGGTAGTTTGTTGTAGCAGGGAATGCTCCAGCTAGCTTCTTTGCTCCCCTTAGATTTTCTGGTCAGGGCAGTAGGTATTCTTCTCTGTGTGTGGCCTGTAATATACAATATATTACACAGATCATTGCTAACTACACAACTTCACTCCATGATTTAATAAACAAACAAAAAAAACCACTAATGAACTAAATAAAAGTCAGACTCTCAAGTGGAGTAATTCAGCATAGCTCTGTAAAAGTTGATGGATTTGAGGAGTTTACACCAGTTGCATATCTGTCTTGGGAACTTGTGTAAGTAACCATACTTGCTTTAATTACTTTAAAGTACAAAAACAAAAAGATTATAGACTTGTGGTATTTTGCTTTTGGATCAAAGTCTGAATGTGTTAGATTTCTTGAAGCACAGAGAAAAATTCTAGCTATCAGAGAACCAGATTCTGATTTCAAGATTTATATTGATTTAACTCCACTGACTTCAATGGGAAATACTTCTGATTGATATACGTGTAAGTGAGATCTGAATCCGGTCATTGTTTTTCAAAATGCAATATTTGCTTCAAAATTTAAAATGCATTCATTTACTTTTTATGTTTACCTGATTCATAAATGGAAATTGAAAGAAAAGTAGACTGAGGTCATCTGCACTCTAACAACTGTGCTAATTTCCATTTAAAGGTTGCTTAACCACACATCTCAAAACAAAAAGAAAATATGAAAGGGCCATATCAATGAAGCAATTTGGGTAAGCAAGGCAAGTAGGAATTAGACAAGGTAGATTGTAAAGAAATAATGGATGAAATCCCGTTCCCACTGAAATTAATGTCAATGTTGGTATTGGCTTCGGTGGGGCCAGCATTACTCTCCAAATCATATCCTATAATTATATAATATGATATTTCTATAAGCACTAGGGACCTAATCTCCTCTGCTTAATGCCCAATACTTCAGTCCCTTACACAAACTCATTCATGTCAGTGTAGCTACGTAAGAGAATAATCTATCTATGAGTCTATCCCCAAATTCACAGTAAGAAGTACCTCCTTGAATAGTCAGATCGATTTCTAGGGGACCATTTGCACAGTACTGCTTGTGGTGAGTAAGAGTTGACTGATTTAGCCCCTTTCATCTTGTTCCATCTCTTCATGTGGACAGAATTGTTCTAAGGGAATTGAAGGAAGAATACAGCTTGGTGCATTAATGTTAGATTCTTCATTGTGAAACAGAATGAATGCTGCTCAAATGAAAGATTCCATGACAAATTAATTCTAAAAAGAATATTTTGTCATCATCTATACACAATATTTAATAATCAGAGTTATATAACAAAGTCACAGATCTGTAGGTTTAACTTTCAACTTTTCCAACCTGAAAGTGAATAATATTGGATTCCTGCTTTAAAAAAAGAGACATTTTTCCTTCAAATGTGGTGAAATTTTTAAGGTTCCAAGCCTGCACTAGTTTCATAATAGCCAGACATTTTAAAATGCTGAATGAAAAAGACTTGAGAGATAAAGGGTACACTTTTTAAAAAGAACCTAAGTGACTTAAGAGACAAACTGTAATTGAAAGCCAATGGGACTTAGGCTCCTAATTGATTTGTTCACTTTTTTGAAAATGGATCTCAGCCTTCTAAGTCAGTTTAGGCACTTTTGAACATTTTAACCATTATCAGAGTAGGAGTCATTCATGAACAAATATATTAAAGTAACAGCAATAGTACTGGAATAATTAGAGGCTACACCTTTATGCAATAATATTTTTACTGATTCATCCTTCTGTTGAACACAGCATGTCCATGCAAACATATGCCACATGGACACCACAGCAGAAGAAGTCATGCCTTCAGACTTTCACATCTTGCTAAACGGATGCCTGACAGGCTAATAATAGTGAGGCTGGGACTGAGCTACCAATGTTTGCACAGCATATGGTACATAAAGTGAAGTACATGCAGCAAGGGTACAAAAGCACTATAAATTACACACACAAATTGTTCTTGCCATCCTTCTCTTGGTGCTCCAAAAATATATATCATGAACCCAGAGCTTGTTAAATTGACTTTAAAACAGGGGAGACCTATTTTTTTTCCAAATTAAAATGTATTACTAGAAAATAGAAGGCCAGAGAAAGACTTTATAATATTTTGATTCAGGTACCATTTGTCATTACTGCCTGCTCTTGCAGCTGGCTCATTGAAGAGATAATTTGAAAACGCAGCAAATTAGGCCAAGAATTATTTACATAAAACACTTATGAACTATAGGCCCTGAATTTCAATCCACCATAGAGAATATACCAGAAATTACTTCCGTTCATCACTGTCCACTGATTGCCATGTGCAACAAAGTGGATGACAAAGCTTCCAACTTGCCAGTAATTTATCATCACCTCTGTTTTTAATACAGAACTGGTATCTTGAAGGATTCATGCAAACCAAGCTGGAGAGTACACTAGGATTCTCTAACTGGGTTTTCTGTGCGTGCATAGGCAGGGGCAATGAGAATCAAATTATCACAGATCCCAGCTATGCCCAAAGGAGTGTTCAATGCTGGGAGCAATTAAAAATAACTATTCAATTCTTCTGTACTGTCATCCCACACATTGACAAGTCATTGAAAGCAAAGAATAAAACTCCTCACATATAATTAGCTAGTACAAACTGATGAAAGAATTAAATATAAAGTGTTCTGCTCAAAGACATGATCATCAATCTACAGTTCATTCCATCACCACTGATTTGGAAATGCAGCAAGATAGGCAAATTATCCCATCCTCCCACACAGTCCTTAAGGGGCAGAGAAGATGGTCTCAGACCCCTTCTTAATCCTTTTTTTTTTTATGTATATTTGATGTGGCTAGCTTAGCTTGATTAGTTCAGTCCCAAGTTGAATATACAGAAATAAAAGGGCTTCTAAGACCTAATGGAACTGTTTTGAAAATTAAAGTAAAACATTTAACCGACCATTTAAAATTCAATGACCTTTCATAGGACAAACAAAGTTTTAGGTGTCTAACCAGCATAATTTGTACATTTGGACCTAGAGGATCCAGGCTGAATTCACTTCAATATAGTACGTTGCTGCTCATAGTGATTTTTTTGGCAAAGTCAGATAGTCAGTTTAGTAACATGGTCAAATGTTTGATTCCACTCAAGTCAATGGCAGTTTTGCCATTGATTTCAATGGGGCCAGGATTTTACCCCTAGTCTTTTAACTTAGAGCTTGTCTATACTGGCCATTTACAGCGCTGCAACTTTCTCCTTCTGGGGTGTGAAAAAACACACCCCTGAGCGCAGCAAGTTTTAGCGCTGTAAAGCGTCAGTGTAGGCAGTGCACCAGCGCTGGTAGCCTCACTCCCAGTGCTGGGAGCTACACTCCTCGTGGCAGCGGGTTTTTTAGAGCTCTGGGAGAGCTCTGCCGCGACCACACAAATCACATTAAAGCGCTGCCACGGCAGCACTTTAGCGTTGCCAGTGTAGACTAGCACTTACTTACCGGCTGCATTTGGGTTTCACAGGCCAAGAGCAGCAATCTGATGCTGAACAGGTTAGGATCTTTACTATCCAGTTGAGAGTTTGGGGGCAATTCTGCCCTCAGTTATACCAATATAATGTGATTGGGGCAGACGCTTATGATTGCTTCACCAGTAAATGTGAACTTGGTTGATTGACTTTGTAGGTTGCCCAAGTGTAATTGAGGGTACAATTCATTCCTAAATGTTTCTACTGCTAATCTTTCAGTAAAATCTTGCACAATCGTCTAATAAATATGCAGGGTAATACATGCACATGAGCAGCTTTGATTGAATGAACTAAAGACAGAACTGTCATCCCACACAACACAGTCACTTTCTCTTTTTCTTCTGCAGGAGAACACTTTTTGTGACAGAATGACCGCCCTGCACCTTTAAGCGGGCTGGAGGGTGGTATTTGGCTGGTTGGCTGAATGAATGAAGGAAATGGTGCTTTATGGCTTGGAGTGAGGGAGATGAAAACTGCTGCAAAAGGGTCAGCATGGTCTGACTCATCCCATGGGAATGAGAGGTTTAAAAGGGGCAGCTCTGCGCCTGAAGCCTCCCTTTTGCAAGACGGGGAGCTGGTGGAAGCCTCTGGGTATAGTAAGGTCCTGGCAAGAGACCTGGATGGAGAAAGAGGGGGAGCCCCCAGGTAATTATGGAATAAACATGGGGTTACCTGCACCGTACACTTTTATCTGCTGCGTAGTCCCGGACATCTAATAATAAAGTTGTGACCTGAGTAAGCCCATGTTAAATGTCTCCTGACCTTCTTTTGGTATAGCCAGACAATATGTAGCTATATATAGTGGTACATTTAGGTGAAGTGACAAAATGTACAGTTCATAATCCCTCATTGGCATGCTTGCTTTCAATGTTTGCATTAGTTTTGTGAGCACTTATAATTATTTTAAGTGGCAAGATCCTTCTCCCACTGAAGACAAAATTCTGATTAGGTTCAGTGAGAATTGGATCAGGCCCAAAGTTTACATGTTTTGGTATAGGACTTGATTCTACATCATGCAATTCAATGAGAGTTTGACAACTGACTTCAAGGGGAGTAGGATTGTGCACATAATGGATGAACAGTGGCCACATCTTGTAATCCTTACTGATGCAAGATTCCTCTTGCTAACTTCAGATGTAGTTTTGCCTACATAATTCCTGCAAGATTTGACCTTTTACCACAGTCTGTGAGAATATATAAAAGTATACATAAATAAAAGCATTGCATGTCATTGGCTATTGCCATTATTTTATAGTGCAACAGCAAAAAGTTAGCAACAGACTGCCCATAAGAAGAGATAAAACACTTCTTTCTGTTGCACAGAGAAAATTCAGACATGCATACACTAGTCTTATAATACATATGGCTAGGTTGGTAAATCCATGATCAGAAACATCCTAATCTTTTTAGTATATCAATGACATTTCATCTTTGAAGTCAATTAAAAAAGAAGAAGAAAGAAAGAAAAAGAAAGATTTAGCTAGAGCTAAAGCGCTGCATTTTCAGATAAGGATTAATGCTGATCCTCTGTGTATGTGTGTATGTGTTTCAGCAAATGAACATTAGATGAGACCTGCCGTGACCTATGTAGACTGGCTAATTAGACAGATAGAAAAAGAAACTTTCCTTTTTTAAAATAAATGGCATTTTTGCTAGAAGGATAACTATAATTGGAACATATTTTGAAGAATATAATATGCCTGCAAAACTTAGACCAAAGTTCATCTTTTGAGTCACTCCGTGGAACTCAATGTGGTTACATCCCAGATGAATTTCCACCTGAGAGCTTCTTATCTTCATTTATCCTTCTCCCATTGAAGTCAAAGACAAAAATTCCATAGATTCCCCATTGCCCTGCTCAAATCCATTATTAAAGTGAATAGCGAAGATACTTAACTGTTGTAAATTGTCTAGTTCTGGTGAAGTCAATGGAGCTTTGTCAATTTAGAGCAACTGAGGATCCATTCCAGTGTGTTTAAATAACTGTCAGGAAAAGTAGAATTTTGCTATATATGTATGTTTCCAAAAAGCTTCTCCTCCTATATCATCAAATATTTTAGTTTTGGCCAGTTGAATTAATTTCCTGAAAAAGGGCATGCTCAAAACATGCACAGCAGATGCCTCTTCAACTTAGTTAATATTAATTGCTTTCTTTGCTATTTTGAAAGTCTGCACTGAGCTAGCCCTTCAAATTAAGCTATCTTGTTGCATGGGAACTAATCAAAATATTTTTTTTCCCCTGAAGACTCCAAACAGAACTGATATAATCTGGTTCTGAACAAACAAACAGCTGTTATATGCAGCAGCAGATCTAGTGCTGAACACACTGACTGGACTGGGCAAAATGAGAGGAGCACTGATCAGCATGGTGCACATTTCCATGGCAAAGATTTGGGAGCCAGTGATCCAGCCATATCACGTCCATTTACAGACATTTATTGTATTTCAGCACCTAAAAAAACTCACCTAATTATGTACAGTGTCCTTCAGCAGGAGAACCAAGTTTTAAGCAGAAAGCAGGTTATATGCTGGGCCTGCAGATGTTCGGTGAGTGCTAATCTAGGCATTTATACCATGCTCAAAATCAAAGTACCTGAATCCCCCTGTGGCATCAGAGCGATTGTGATGAGGATGCCGTAGTCTGGGATTTGGCCATGTTTGGGGACATACAGAGCTTATAATGTGCCAATGTTCAGGACTCTTTCTGCAATCATTAGTGAGGTCTCAGATGTTCTCCCTCCCAAGCAGAAAAGCAGTAGATAATGGAGATACAGGCAATGGGATGAGAAAAGACAACCTAGTCTATTATTTCTAGGGGACCTTTCTTTGTTTTACAAAATGAAATGGCTCCCAAGAGAGTCATTTACAGACCAAATCCTAAATTTAAGCAGTTGCTTTTGTTCAATTGACTTTGATGAGGCTTAAACATCTGCTTAATGTTAAGCATGTGTTTAAGTGCTTTGCTGAATAGTAATGCTTTCTTGAACAGAGGCCTAGTTCCTAAAGGAGCCCTGGTTCATTGCTACCTCTGGCAATACCTGGTCGGAATTTGTTCTTCTGCTTCTTCAGGGTCCTCGTCCTTAGTCATTACCTTCACTGCTTTCACCAGGTCAGCTTCATTTTCTGTTGGATACGTGCCATATGATTTACCACACACCCGCCATATGCATATAATATGCCATACATACCAACAACTTTAAGAATAATTGACTTTAAATATTAAGAGGAATTTCTTTCCTTGATTTCTTTTCAATGCTAGAGTCTGAAGAGCAATTTGTCTTGCAACATTATACTGAATGTTAATCCCTAAAAGGGACCAGTCAAATCATGTGGCAAAATCCGCTTTCAATGAAATTAGTCTTCCCCTGATTTATTTTTTGATCCTCTCCTGAATGGTGGTTGCTACAATGGCAACTTTGCCTCATACATTTTCTGCATTGAGTGTAAGTTTTGTCTCCAGCCCTTCCATAATGGGGCCAAAATTCTGTGAGATTGTGAATTTTCCATTATATTAAATGGTCTTCCATTTACAGTGACAGGTTTCAGAGTAGCAGCCGTGTTAGTCTGTATCCGCAAAAAAAAAAGGAGGACTTGTGGCACCTTAGAGTGTATACTTATTTGAGTATAAGCTTTCGTGAGCTACAGCTCACTTCATCCGATGAAGTGAGCTATAGCTCACAAAACCTTATGCTCAAATAAATTTGTTAGTCTCTAAGGTGCCACAAGTCCTCCTTTTCTTTTTGCATTTACAGTGACTAATTCTAGTCAAGCAATCTGCAAAGTAGTTTCATCATTTATTACTGTAATTGCCTAGGTATCACTAGGAGTCCATAGTAGCGTCTGCTATAGGAGCCTTCTTGGGTGTGGATTCATCAGGATTGGGTGCATATTGTGGTTGTTCATTATTTTCATTCTGTAATTCTTTTTGTTTCCTAAAGAAAGTGCAGCATACACCTCAGGGTGGTGTCTTTGAATGTGCCTTTCCAGGTTGGTGGCATAATTCCCTGGCATGATTGATTGGCACTCTGTGTCCCCAACTTGACCAATTGATTTTTTGTCCACTATCATATCTGAAGAACTTTCTTATGGGATTCTGTTGGTTTCTTTCCATGATTAATTCTGAAGCACTGTAATAAATTACAGAAGAAATATATTTTTATACATTAACCAAAGGCAGCAGCCCAGCCCAGTTGCATATTTCCATAATCTACTCAAGTGTGATTGTGCTTTAGCATAGTAGCAGCAAGAAGTTTGAGAAGCAGTTCATCGAAGGGTGATGTTGAGTCATTACCTATCTGTTTGAGTTTGTTTCACTTGCAAATTTTCACAGAGTTGTTCTGACTCTAGACGTCTCCTTTCCAAATCCCAACCTGTTTCTCAGACTTCTTGCAAGTGCTGCTACTTTGCTAATATACTAGTAGTGTTGGACTGGGGAGAAGCCAGAGACACTGGACTCTGGGGAAAAGTTCAAGGAGCCTAGAGCAACCCACCAAGGAGGAGGGAACTCACTCCTTGAGTCTTAAGTATGAGGTTAAGAAGAGAGAAGGGGGAGCTGATGATCACTGTTTTCTCTTAAGCCTCACCTTCCCAAGTCAAGAGGAGTAGACATTCCCAGCCTAGAATACCCCTGCAAATGAGAAAAGTTGTAGCACGTGTGTCCTTACTCCAGCTGTGCACAAAAGTTCCATCTGACTCCAGTTATTAAGCACATCTATCTTAGAGCCCCCCACTGCCTCATGTGTAGTCAGCTCCTAAGCTTCACTTCTCCCTTTTTACTCTTGTGGGCTGGCCTCCTACTTTCATTCTCATCTTATTATACTGGGGCAGGCCTTTCCAGTAGCAATCACATGCCCATATGTTATTTTGTTGTCTTGTTTTGTTTTTTAAACATTGAACTTGAAAAGTGCTGAACCTTATTTTAACTGGTAACACACTTCTCCCCCTGCCTTTCCCCCCCTCCCTCCCAGTTCAGATTCAATAGGAAGAACAAAATAATGGTAAAGGTTCGGTTGCAGTTCAAGTAGAAATACTGGTTCAAACTGCTTTTCATGTTCTGGTTCAGTTCCAGTGTGACTCACTGATAGAAATACGAGATTTGCTGTCCCTAAAGGAATAATATACACACTAGCTTGCAAGATTCAACTCAAGATCAACACTTTGCTTAACTCCACAACATGGATATATATTTGTAGTGAAAACAAGGATAAGTTTATTATCAAAGTCGACAGATTCAGGAGATAGTGAGTAAGGATATTGGAAACAAAGGCTCACATATAAAACAAAATCATAACAAGCTTTCTAGACAGTAAACTTATCTATCCGGTTAACCTCCTGTCTAAAGAATTTTATTTCACACAAACGCTTTCCAACCAAGGTTGGCTGAGATCCCGATCTCATGAATGTAAACAAGCAAAATGAGGTGGGATATCTTCTTTGCCTTCTACAAATACCTCAAAAGTTCGTTGTCTGTTTTCGGAGACAGGATAACTGCTTGTAGTTTGTTTTTCATGTGTGCTCTTTCCATGTTCACTTCACATCTCTTTGTTTACATTTTACTTCATATGTAATGTACATCCAATGTGTTAGCTTACAATCCTGAAATTACATCCTGACACAGAGAGATACATTTCTTACCATCTGTCTGCAGGAAAACTTGTTTTTCAGCTCTGTTGGTGACTAATGCCTTTAAAACCATATATAACTCCCTACTCCCATATATTTCAACATCATGTTAATGACCAATGTGACATGGGCTTTCATTTAAGATCTCATATGACATTCTTTGGTGAACCAGAATCAAGATATTCTGTTACACCCCCACCCCCAAATACAGTGGGGAGATTGAATCTCCCCACTGTATTTTCCACTGAATGCATCCGATGAAGTGAACTGTAGGTCATGAAAGCTTATGCTCAAATAAATTTGTTAGTCTCTAAGGTGCCACAAGTACTCCTTTTCTTTTTGCGAATACAGACTAACACGGCTGCTACTCTGAAACCTATAGTACCTAGGTGTCCTAGTCATGGATCAGTACCCCACATTGCTAGGTGTTGCATTAATACAGAACAAAGAGACTATCCTTGCCCTCCGAAGATCATACAGTCTAAAGAGATAAGAGAGACACGGTGGGGCGGGTGGGAATAGGGTAGAACACACAAGCAGAGTGAACAATGTGATGGCAACAAATTCTTTTTTTCTTTTTTCTTTTTTGTGGGTTTAGTTAGGAGAGGATAAGCTAAACGGAAAGGAGAGAGGACATTGAAAGGAAGGGGGTCCAGGAGACAGGGCATGAGAGAAAATGGTAAGAGGAGTGACATTGAGGTGAAGAGACTATAAGGGAGGCATAGACTGGAGCAAACAGCCAGTCAGCACAGGGCAGAGAAAGCCAGTCTAACCTGAAGCCAGTCTAACCTGTCTAACCTGAAGAAAATTTTCTCGAAGAAAGGTCCTTGTCCATACCGCATGCAGAACCTAGGCTGTTTGGGTGTAGGGACAAGAGATTTATTAGATATCTCTTGACCCCTTAACGTTTTGTCATGTGATATGCGAACTCATGTTTGTTGAATTACAGGCAAGTATAAATTACCAATCATTTGCTGTCCAATGTCCAATGAAGCTGCATACCCTTCCTCTCTGCTCTCCTTTATGGCGAGAGAGGGAGATGTAAAACACCTCTGGTCGGGTTGTAAATGGATATGCAAACATTCTTGGATGACTGGGAATCTGAAGCTTTTGGAAGGGATGTGCACTGGGTAGTTACGGTAGCACTTCCAGCTAATCCTGGGAGGGTGAACATGGTAGTCTGGGATCTCCAACCCATGGTGTTTGAATGGATTGGGTGGTGTTTCTGGGCTTTATGGATACCGGAATGGTAAGGGAGAATCTTGGTTGTGTAGTCACTTTAGTTACACCATGTCAAGAGACAAAGACCGTAGAGTTATTGGAACATAGTGATTTTTTTTCTCTGTGTGAGTAGTTAATTGCATTATTTTCCCAAGTGTTTATTTATTTTTTGTAATACATAGGGTATAACTGTAAGCATACATCTGCACCAGTCTGAGTCTTCCATTCATGATTCTGCAATGATGCTTAATAATCAGATTTTTGAAAACCACATTACATATTGCAGAAAATACATTATGTTCCAATCAGGTGAGACTAAAGGTGTGGGACAACTTTGGGGAAAAATTAAATGTTTACAGCTAACAAACTTGGTACTTTCTCATTTATTCCATTTCCACTCACTAAACCGTACTTACAAACTTTGTTAAAGCTTATTTAACAGTTCCCTGATAAATGATTGTTTACAGTCACATAATTTCAGATGTTTGAGATAAATGACTTTAAATTGTATACTATTCAGCAATTACTTATGTAAAAAAGATCTATACCAACTTTAGACTTTTTATAGAGCTGTCATTGTAAAAAGACTAGAGGTGTTGATGAGATCTACTGTTTCCTGAATGATAAATTTCATAATGGCAAAATCATCTTGCTGTAACAATAAAGCACTTGGTAACTGCTGCAGTTGATTAGAATAAAATGTAAGCATATTAATGGATTTCATTTTCAGAAGTACTGCCCTTTTAGGAAAGAACTATTTTTGTTGTGAAGTAGATAGCCACCAGGAATCCACAAAATTATACCAGCTCCTTTGCTTATTTTTATTTTAATAAGCAGGTTGAGCAATTCCAGTTAAAAATGCTATCATTATTCTTAAACACTTTCGGAAACAGTTTTTGAAGGTTGATATGGCACTGCTGGAAGCTACAGTAATTAGTAAATCTGCAAAAGCATTGTTACAGTTATTTTCCTCACCTTCAGAATACTACAGCCTATTATTTATGCACCCCCTTGGGCCATTTAGCATTTGCTTCAGTTAATGAGAATCTTCATCTTAATTATCAATACTCAGATATGCTCTCCCCCAAAAATGAATCAAGCACTCAGAAATATACTCTAGAATGATGTCATCTTGGTGTTATTAAAACCCGAGAATTTCCATTCCATCGTATTATCATCAAAGCTTCTTGAAAGACACTTAGTGAAATTTGATACATTATGCATATCTTAATTAAAAACATGAGCTAATAGTAAAAGACACTGAATAATTAAAAGTAAATGTCCACATGAAGGTTCTGTATGAATTATAATGAACTCTTTTTTCCCCTTTTTTCTTGATTTATTAGCAATTCGGAATGCTACTGCACAGGATTAAAGTCAAAATTGCAGTAAATACAGTTTCAGGTCACCTCTGTCGAACTACCAAATTATTGTGTCAGTACTATGCATGATCCTAGCCCTCTACTTCAATCCAGTTGAACAATGTCCTCCTTTCTGAATTTTAGGATTGTAGTGAAGTAAAAACAAGGGTTGTTGCTTGACAGCCAGAAGTTCAGGCTAACTTTTCGACCAAAAGAAGCTCAACTAGACGTCCATTAAACTTGTTCAGTCATTTTTATTTACAGAGCTGCAGAAGTTATGGTGAGTCCATAGCTATAGTTTAGAGACAATCCATCTAAAAAGCATTCTGAAAGCTTGATTATTATAATTTATCATATTAAAATTCAGGAAAGTGTCGCTGTAATAAGACTGGGTTAGTTTTCACATAGTGAACAGACCATGTAAGGTTTCATCATCAAAATTACAGCATGACGATGATATAAAAAAGAACACAAATACTAAACTTGGGATACTGAGCTTAATGTAATTGTATCTTATTGTATCAGTTTCAAATAAGTTTGCAAATTCATAAATGTATGCAGCCCTTGATTCCTCTTCCTGGCCCATCTCCTAATTCTGTAATCTTTGCTGAAGTATTGAATTCTGCACCAAAAAATTAGAAATTCTGTGTTCAATATTTTAAAATTCTGCAAAATTCTTCAAATTTTCTTTGCAAAATAACACTACATAATCACGCCAGTTTCAATCATTTTAGTAATTTATTTCGAAATATCTGTCAGCAAGTATGTTTGTAACAATACAGACACACACAAAAATTCTTCTGGGAGAAGAGATATAAAGAAACCCCTATGACAACCCAGTTTCTGTTTTTCTGCCCCCTTCTGCCCCCCACTCAGAGCCCAGCCAGGGGGGACAGACGCCCAAACCCCCTCCTCCCCAGATCCCAGCCTTGGGGCCACCTGGCCCAGATACCTGCACCCCCTCCTCCAGAGCCCCATGCCCAGACACCCATCCTACTCCCCGCCCCACTGAGCCAAGGGACCGAGAGGGAGAAACACCTGGGTGCTCAGTCCCAGGCTTGCACAGATTTTCCTGCATGCTGCCCTCTCCTTCCCTCAGGGCATTCTGAAGGCTCCCCCCAGCAGTGTCTTCTATGTGCAAGCTGGATTCTACCAAGTCAAGTGGCCCCTAGTCACAGCTAGCAGCACTGCAGCCCATTTCGGGGGGGGGGGGGAGGGTGTGAATTCTGCATGCACAGTGTTAATTTCTGCAAAATTCTGCATTGCTCAGTGGCACAGACTTCTTGTAGGAGTGTGAGGTGCACACTGAGGATAAGAACAAACCTACCTATGTTGAACACTACAAGGGAAAAAAGCAACGGATTAACTCTGATCAATAACATACACTAATACTGATTGCACAGTCCATTCCAGTTTGGTTGTTCTCAGAGAACTATTTTCAACTACTTCGTGGTAAAGCAGAGCCTGACTTTCTTGCCACTCCCACTAGTAATAACTTTCAGACAGATCCTGATTCTCATTTTGATCCGCTGAATTTTATTTCCTTCCATTTCTTATTTTCAAATGGCAAAAAATCCAAATGCTAATTTATGAACATAAGAAAATATACGTAACCAAACACATGATTTATATAAAATTCAGCCATTCGATTGGCACACACTCAGAAAGAGCAGTGAGAAGCAAGGAGGAGGGGATATCTTCATCTGTACAATGCTCAGACTGGATTCTGGAATCCCTGAATAGGCCAAGCTCCTCTTATTTTCAGGAAAGGTTTTGCCTGATTGAAGGTTGGGCCTGGATGTATACAGTATATTCAGAATCTATGGTGAGGCTCCCATTGATTTAAGTAGTGATTATTGCCTGTGGGAGGTCCTTAGAATAAGTCGAAATATAGTATTTTAGGGGCAATCCTAAATTCCTGTTATACTGGAACGAGGAGCATGCAGGCCTCGTATTCCTGCATGTGGTTGCTCCTTGCTGGCGGCCTGAGTTATCTGGAGGATGGTCAGACCAGTGTGTCGAGAGTACTGTGCAGCTCTTCAACATGCCCGACCCACTCACTTCTTGGATCCTGCCTCCCTTGTGCTGTAGTTCCTGTGTCTCCAAACTGTTAAAGGTTGGGATGGCTCAGGCAGAGGCTTCAAAGAAAATGCTCATGGATAGAGGGTCTGTAGTAATTACAAGGGATTCCCACAGAAAGGATGGTGTTGGTGAGGTTATATTTGCCCCAGTGGGCACCTGGTTAGAATCTGACACTCCCATTTTGGAGCTGCTCTCAATACATTCCAGTGTCTGTGCTGGTCAGTCTCTTTCTCACTGTCTTCCTGCTTGTTAATCAGCTGAGAGCTTACCCCTTACACAGAGAAGTCAACTGCCTAACACAACAATGGGGATGCTGCAGAGTCTTCAAGAGGTGAGGGGGGATGCGTGGTTGAGGAGCAGTGCAGCAGCTGCTACTGTGGGAGTGCCCCCTCCTGAGGAAGGCCATAGACTATATTTTGGCTCTGTTAATATGACTGAGTTGTGACCCTTTGTCCAGTGAAATACGTTCCAAATAATTATGTCTTACACATTATAGCTGACATACTCCAGCACTGGAACGATCAATCTTAGTCTTGTGTTTGTTCAGGAGTAATACATAAATAAATAAAATCAGTTTTCATTCTAGAAGGGAGTGCTTGGGGAAATAGCCTCCTTTTCACTGTATGTAATGAAGAAAACTTTTAAACCCATGCAGGTTTGTCATATATAGTAGAACCTCAGAGTTACATACACTGGAGTTACAACCACACACTTCATTTGGAACCGGAAGTACGCAATCAGGCAGCGATAGAGACACACACACACACAAAAAGAACAAATTCAGTACAGTACTGTGTTAATCGTAAGCTACTCAAAAATAAAGGGAAAGTTTAAAAAAAGAGATTTGACAAAGTAAGGAAACTTTTTGTGCTTATTTCATTTCAATTAAGATGGTTAAAAGCAGCATTTTTCTTCTGCACTAAAAAGTTTTAAAGCTGTAGTAAGTCAGTGTTCGGCTGTAAACTTTTGAAAGAGCAACCATAACGTTTTGTTCAGAGTTATGAACATTTCAGAGTTACGAACAACCTCCATTCTCAGGGTGTTTGTAACTCTGAGGTTCTACTGTATGTTAACAGTGCACAAAGAATGCTAAATATTAATATTGGTATCAGTTCATCTATATGTAGCTTTCTCAGACCAATATACAGAAAAATACGCATGAATCTGATAAAGGATTTCCTTAATGCACATTACAGCCATCAATACAGCCAATATAAAAGCTTAATCAAATGTAATTTCTCCATAATTTTGAACATTAAGCAATTTACAAGTAGAGATGTGAACACATGAATGTACAACACAAAACTGTGTATTTTTTTAAACAATTTTTGTTCAGCTGTTCTCATCAAACCATGATCTCTGTTTGGAGTCCTGAGTTTTTATTATTTATAAATAATAAGTAACAACAAAACATTGACTTTTGTAGGGTCGAGTTGAGCATTGTTACCTGATATAACTAAACACAATGCAACATAGACATGTTGCTCAGAAACTGTATCTTTACCATATATTTTACTGATTACTGACATCCATGGTCACATGAACAAATTTTCACACCATCTTTGTATAATCCTGAAAGAAAACTCCTGAGAAAACCTCATAAAAGTGGAGTAATAAATGGACTAATTCTTGAGGTCCAACGCTGTGACAGCTCTGCAATAGTTGAAGTAATCACCCAAATTATTTCCATAGTAATATAATTGAATGTGTATTTTAATGTGATGCAAACTAAAAACCAATTATGATTTTTCTATTAATCTTAATGGTAAGATCCAATATTCTTACATTCCTATAATGCAATAATAAACCATGACCACATCTTCCCAGGATATGATCCAAAGTGAGAGTCAAATTCATCTCTCACATCTTAGGTTGGTGAATGAGCGTGCATTTCTTGTGGCAATCATGAGAATATGGAACCAACAGCATTTGGGCATCTGCCTCAGTCCCTCACTTCAATTTTAAAGAATGTCTGAAAACTGCTTTTTTAAGAGTTTTTTTTTAATTATAAAACTTTTGGCTACTGTGTGACCCTTCCTATAATGAGGCAACTTAGTTTGTCCTTTTAATCTTTTATTTTATGATATTTTGACTGCAAGATATTTTAACTATTTAGGGGAAATATTTAAGTGGGGGGGTGAAGAAGGGAGAGATACATATATAGATTTATAAATTATTACCATAATCATATTACTCATACCCTGCATTCTTAATACTGTCTACCTATAAAATTGTGGATTGACTTTAATTTGGAACAATAAGCTTTTGGGGCCAAAATTCTGCTTTCATTTACACCACTGTAAATGTCCAGACTACCTCCACTGACTTCAGTGAAGTCACTCTAGGTCTACACTTCTTGTAAAGGAGAAGATAATTTCAGCCAACTGATGTGTTGCCTATGTAAAGTATGCAGGAGCAGGCTTGAAATCTGATGTTGGATTCCCCAATCAATGTAGTATAAATCAGCTGTTAGTCTCAGTATCTTATTATTCTAGGTTTCTGTCAGAAAATCAGCAAAGTAATAGGGTGAAAACTTCCACAAAACCAGAAAATCTGCTGAATAGTTACACAAATCCACTCCAAAAGGCATAACAGTTCTTTGTGCTGTTGACAGCTCTTTTCTGAACAATGCTTTTTAGCCAGAACAGCTAAACTTGTTGCTCTCACTTGTGTGACTAGAAAATGTCAAATCACATAATTTGTTCATGTATTTGATTTTGTACTTTTCAACCATTTTGAAAGTTTTTTTTGTTTTGTTTTGTTTTGTTTTTAAATTATGGCATCAATTTATGATGGAAAACAGTTGCAGGGCCCAAATCTGCTTACAACTGCATGGATACAACTCCCAGTGATTTCAATGGAGGATTTATATTTGTGAAAGTAAGGTGAAGAACGAACCACAGCATGAAAATAGCAATTGATAAATGAGAGAAACTCATATGTGGATGCAAAAATGAAAGATTTGTTATCAGTAGTGGAGAAAGAATTTGGAAAAAGCACTTCTGGACCTTTCTGTGTGTAAATTAGATTCCCTTAGAATCAGTTGAAATCCCTTGAAATCACATCACAAATCAACATGGAACCTATGCGCTCTCTAAACTTTGCCCAGTGTGTTTAACTGAGCATAAGGGCCTCTGGAATTTGCATATCCAGGGGCCAGAAGAGTGTGGCATGTAAAACATTATTAGGGGGTAGTCAGATGATTAAAATGGAAGTAGAAGGTGGCCTACTTTTTTTTTTCAATGGGATATATCTTCTGTCTCTAACCTTTTAGGTCATGAAGTGACAGAGCTTTAAAATCTCAACATTTTTAATAAAAAAGCAATTTTAATATTTTTTTTTCTAGAGGCTCTAAAACATATTTTGATCTCTCCCTTTGAGGACTGTGTAGTTGAGCTCATATTACTAAGGAATCCTGGCTTTAATAGACAGAAGGCTTTAGATGTAGAGACCACCACCCCCACACACATACACAAATACTAATACAAGTTCTTAATACTGTCTAAAAGATTCCTAAAATTTCTTGTGGACATGGCTTGAAGTGATAGTGGGTGGTTATATAGAGACGGGCTGAATCGTGCCTCATTTAGCACAAGGTGACCCCTTAGGTACCTGAACCAGCTACTCACATCATAGATAGCAATACAGGAGGGGAAGGAGGTACTGCAGAACTGCTAGGCTAGGGACAAAGAGTGGACACCTGGTCGCATAACTGTGATGGTGCATCAGGGAGGGGATGTCCACATGAAATGCAACATGTTGCAGTGTACGCGCTTGATAGGATATAGATATTCAGGCCTGCCTGTAAAGGCCTGTACTTTTAGAATTTAGGTGTATTCTTATCACTTGGCTAGTTAGAGGTATAAAAGAAAGAATCAGAATCACTGTCTGCCAGTGTAAGGTACTTCTCTTACTGTGACAGTCTGAGGCCCTGTTCTTAGGCTAAGGCCTTTGGCTAAGCGACAGAGGCAGCCATAAGCTGGGAAGCGACGGGTCACATCCTCACATTCCAAAGTAGTCACATTGAAAGAAGGTGCTATTGGGCTGTTAGGAATACAATCCTGTCCTGATAGTGCCTATCACCTCCAGAGAAAGGGAAGTGCCTAGAAGATGTAAAAGGAAATTGAGGTTGATAGTTTTCTGTCTGGTAAGAACTCACTTATCAATAGACACAGCTGGGAAACTCTTATGTCTTTATAGATGTAGTTGTGAAATCCTCACTTCTGTATTGTTTTGTCATAATAGTTCCCACTTTGTTATTGTTTATTGGCATCCTCTCTGTCTGGTTCTGTGATTGTTTCTGTCTGCTGTATAATTAATTTTGCTGGGTGTAAACTAATTAAAGTGGTGGGATATAATTGGTTAGCTAGTCATGTTACAATATGTTAGGATTGGTTAGTTAAATTTCAGTAGAATGATTGGTTAAGGTATAGCTAAGAATATTACTATATAAATTAGGGGCAAACAGGAAGTAAGTTGGGATTTCGAAAATAAGGAAAAAGGAACTTGTATTTAAGCTTGCTGTAAGTTCACCCCAAAAAACATTGAATTGTTTGCACCTTCAGACTTCGGGTATTGTTGCTCTCTGTTCATGCGAGAAGGACCAGGGAAGTGGGAGAGTGAAGGAATAAGCTCTCTAACATCTCCTCAGAGTAGCTTGGAGACCATGAGGCTACTCCAGGGATCGGCAACCTTTGGCACGCGGCACTCCAGAGTAAGCCCCTGGTGGGCTGGGCCGGTTTATTTAACTTCCGTGTCCACGGGTTTGGCCGATCGCAGCTCCCACTGGCCACGGTTCACTGTCCCAGGCCAATGGGGGCTGCAGGAAGAGGCATCCAGCACATCCCTTGGCCCATGTCGCTTCCCACAGCCCCCATTGGCCTGGAGTGGTGAGCCGCGACCAGTGGGAGCTGTGATCAGCCAAACCTGCAGACGTGGCAGGTAAACAAACCGACTTGGACCGCCAGGGGGCTTACTCTGGCAGGCCACGTGCCAAAGACTGCCGATCCCTGGGCTACTCCATGGACAGTTTAACAATTTATATTGCATAGCCATTGTCTAATCCTTTATTATCAGTTATTTGTGATTTACTCCATAACTTGGCTGTGAGTAATGTAGACATCCCAATTTTCATTAGTAAAATAATACTGCAGCACAACTTCATGTGCATGTATGCACATTATGGTCATCACATTATGCACATTATGGTCATCACCACCAACTTTTAGCCCACATAAAACATGACCTAATTTTCTTGTTCGTGTATGTGAAGATCAGCTTACACCTTTTTTTTCTTTCCTTGCAGGAAGTGGATGTCTTAAAGAACATAAGCTACTGGTCAGATGCCACAGCAAGATGAAGTTGCCTCCTTTTTTTAACTAATTATTCAGGTAAATCCCTCCATGTTTCATTCCATCCAGTAGCCTTAACTTGGACATTTAACTTTCAGACTTTAATTGTTATATAGGATCCTATGTTCCTGGGAAATTTTAAGTAGAATTCTTTCTGTTACCATTTTACACAAACTCCTCAGTTTCAAGGAATGTTGACCAAAATTTCTTGAAACTAAATACCTAAAGTTAGATTTCTTAATTCTATATTTAGGCATCTAAGTAAAAGTGACATTTGAAGATTTAATTCAAGTTCGCTGGAGTTGTGAGTACTCAGAACCTCTAAAAATTAGGCCACTTTTATTCTGATGCCTGAATATGGGTTTAAGAATATAACTTCTAGATCTGATTATCATTTATTATTTGTACTGTGGTAGCTCCTAGGAACTCCAGTCATGGGTCAAGGTCCCATTATGCTGGTATAGTACACATTGAAAAGAAAATCATTCCTCAACCTCCATCTTTGGAAAATTTTACATACTATTTTAATCTGGATTTTTATCTTATACTTTTAATATTGTTTTTAATATTCACAAGAGACAAAACTTCATATTTAACAGACAAGTTTATCTATTTACAGGATAACTTACAAGAAGTGGAAGATTGGACAAATGACCAGGGAGGAGTTTAAAAATATTGCTCAGGCATGCAGGAGTGAAATCAGGAAGGCCAAATCACACCTGGAGTTGCAGCTAGCAAGAGATGTTAAGAGTAGCAAGAAGGGTTTCTTCAGGTATGTTAGAAACAAGAAAAAAGTCAAGGAAAGTGTGGGCCCCTTACTGAATGAGAGAGGCAACCTAGTGACAGAGGATGTGGGAAAAGCTAATGTACTCAATGGTTTTTTTGCCTCTGTCTTAACGAACAAGATCAGCTCCCAGACTACTACACTGGGCAGCACAGAATGGGGAGGAGGTGACCAGCCCTCTGTGGAGAAAGAAGTGGTTTGGGACTATTTAGAAAACCTGGATGAGCACAAGTCCATGGAGCTGGATGCACTGCATCCGAGAGTGCTAAAGGAGTTGGTGGATGTGATTGCAGAGCCATTGGCCATTATCTTTGAAAACTCATGGTGAATGGGGGTGGGGTGAGGGTCCCGGATGACTGGAAAAAGGTTAACGTAGTGCCCATCTTTTAAAAAAGGAAGAAGGAGGATCCGAGGAACTACAGGCTAGGTAGCCTCACCTCAGTCCCTGGAAAAATCATGGAGCAGGTCCTCAAGGAATCAATTCTGAAGCACTTAGAAGAGAGGAAAGTGATCAGGAACAGTCAACATGGATTCACCAAGGGAAAGTCATACCTAACTAATCTAATTGCCTTCTATGATGAGATAACTGCCTGTGTGGATGAGGGGAAAGCAGTGGATGTGTTATTCCTTGACTTTAGCAAAACTTTTGATTGGGTCTCCCACAGTTTTCTTGCCAACTAGTTAAAGAAGTATGGGCTGGATGAATGCACTATAAGGTGGATAGAAAGCAAGCTGGATCGTCTGGCTCAATGGATAGTGATCAATGGCTCCATGTTTAGTTGGCAGGTGGTATCAAGTGGAGTGCCCCAAGGGTTGGTCCTGGGGCCGGTTTTGTTCAATAGCTTCAATAATGATCTGGAGGATGGCGTGGACTGCACCCTCCGCAAGTTTGCAGATGACACTAAACTGGGAGGAGTGGTAGATATCCTGGAGGGTAGGGATAGGATGCAGGGGGACCTAGACAAATTAGAGGATTGGACCAAAATAAATCTGATGAGGTTCAACAAGGACAAGTGCAGAGTCCTGCAATTTGGATGGAAGAATCCCATGCACTGCTATAGACTATGGACTGAATGGTTAGGCAGCAGTTCTGCAGAAAAGGACCTAGGGTTACAGTGGACGAGAAGGTGGATATGAGACAACAGTGTGCCCTTGTTGCCAAGAAGGCTAACAGCATTTTGGGCTGTATAAGTAGGGGCGTTGCCAGCAGATCGAGGGATGTGATTGTTCCCCTCTATTTGACATTGGTGAGGCCTCATCTGGAGTACTGTGTCCAGTTTTGGGCCCCACACTACAAGAAGGATGTGGAAAAATTGGAAAGAGTCCAGCGGAGGGCAACAAAAATTATTAGGGGATTGGAACACACGACTTATGAGGAGAGGCTGAGGGAACTGGGTTTGTTTAGTCTGCAGAAGAGAAGAACTAGGGGGGATTTGATGGCTGCTTTCAACTACCTGAAAGGGGGTTCCAAAGAGGATGGATCTAGACTGTTCTCAGTGGTAGCAGACGACAGAACAAGGAGTAATGGTCTCAAGTTGCAGTGGGGGAGGTTTAGGATGGATATTAGGAAAATCTTTTTCACTAGGAGGGTGGTGAAGCACTGGAATGTGTTACGTAGGGAGGTGGTGGAATCTCCTTCCTTCGAGGTTTTTAAGGCCCGGCTTGACAAAGCCCTGGCTGGGATAATTTAGTTGGGGATTGGTCCTGCTGTGAGCAGGGGGTTGGACTAGATGACCTCGTGAGTCCCTTCCAACTCTGATATTCTATGATTCTATGAATCTTATTAATATTGCTTCCTGTGGTGAATATTGGAAATGTGTTATATTCTTTTTTCCTAGCATCTGCTTCACAGTCAGTTATGAGAGGAGAGTAAGCCCTGTTTATATGTGTGGCAGGGTGATGCTGGAGAAGCCCTTAGTCAGCTCCTGCCACTCCAGCCCAAATCAGGAAGAAAGGATTGGGGCTGGATGTCCACCCTGTGTTTGCCTGGTAACTGACCACACCTGCCAGTCTCCTTAGCAGGAGCTATAAGGCTGGAAGGAAGTGAGAGAAGGGGGGTGGAGGGGTTGGTGACTAAGAGTGGATGGTCAGGCTCAGAGGGAGTAGGAGCTCCTAGTCTGTTGCTGGCCAGGCCTGTGGTAGGCAAAGCAGTTGTAAAGCCTCTATATAGTTTGAAACTGTTGGTGGGAAACTGATCATGAATAAAGAACATGTGTGTGACAGCACACTGAAGTGTCCCTGCTTCACGGAGGAGAGGGGCCAAAGGGCCAAATCTGGAGGGGTGCAGTGTGTACCCTGTTACAATATGGTATATGATAAAAATATTTTTAGCAGAAGGATCTGCTGCTGCAAAGTAATTGTACTGGGCAATTTTAATACTCAAAGGTAGAATAATGTGGATTTACTCCCATGAAACAGAATGTCCTGTTCTTAAAATCAAAGGTAACATAATTTTCATACTGCATCTTCCACAAGTAGACAACTCGTTGATCTGACTTGTACTGTGATTTTGTTGTGGAGGTTGTAGTACATCATATTAGTGGATCAGTCAAAAAGGGTTACCAGATATTAGTGGATCAGTCAAGAAGGGTGGCTAGTAGTGATAGAGATTGAAAGAAAAGGTCCAGACTTTGGAATGTTCACCCACAAGGATGAAGAAGCGAGTATGAAGAGAATAACCAGCAAATTCTTTTATTTACTGAAACTTCTATTATCCAAAAGACATATTCTTTAATAGGAAGGTTTGTATAGGTTTGGAAAATCAAGTCTTCTCTTCCCTTTTCAATGTTTCAAGAATAAAATTCAAATGGAACCTTTTTTGAAGTTCTGATAATGGAAAAACTCTTATTCATTTCTACATGGGACCAGACCCAGAAATGACAAAATATGGTGAGAAAGGCCATTCTCAAGTGCTGGAAATCTCACAACCATGCCTACTCTTGCATTATTTCCATTCTACATGTGCTATCCCAACAAGTCTATATATGTTAGATAAATATCGAAAAATTGAGATGCCTATCCAAACTGAACCTTGAGCATCATAGCTTTAATATTCGAATTGGTGAGATGTAAATTCTTCCTCCATGGGTTTGACCCTGCGAAGTGCTGAGCTAAAAAGCACCAAGTGCACCAATTTCCAAAGACTTTAACAGCAGTAGAGGTTGCTCAACATTTCTTGGATGCATTCAGCATCTTGCAGGATCAAGTTTCATATGAAGCAAACAAACAAACAAACCATAAATAAAGGTTTACACATGCCCTAGATACCTAGAAGTAAAATATCAATCTTCTGAAGAGCTGAAATATCAGTACAAGGGAAAATGCAAGATCTAATCACAGAGCTCATTTAAAAGAGTGAATTGATTGTCCTTATTCAAGAATCATTTCTCAAATGATGTGTGACTTTCCTTAGAGAATTTTTACATCCATTTTTGGTTCTGCTAAAGAGATTTTAAATTTAATAATGATGCTAAACTAAATGAAGCATGATTTCTCTTAAATAATTTCAGCTTGCTGCAGCAATACAGATTTAATAAGGATAATAGATAATAACATCTGATAAGGTAAGAGGATAGAATTATAGGTGCAACAGTTTTTAGTTAAGATGATTAGCAAGAAGTATATTCGATCTATGTGGTGTGAATTTCCATTTACTCTCTGCTAAATGCCTATTCTTCTGACAGACAAAAAATAATAAAGACACTGTATCTATTAAGCTGATCAATTATTTTATTTTATACAACTATAATTTGAAATAGTGATTGCTTTGTAAAGTAATTTATAGTCAGTACCTTATTGAACAGTACAACCGGAATATGTAGGATTATATTTTTCTAGTTTCAGTTTTACTTATTTCTCTTCAGCTTGATTTATTGAACCATCTGTGTCTTACAACACGATCCCCTTTGAGTTTCAGTTCATATGAATACAAAACAAATCTGATGTATTAGGATTTCTTCCTGTGTAGCAGGAATGTAAAGACAACCTAGCCAGTATCTCAAACAAAATAAATAGTATAAAAAGAGAGACCATAAACAGCAATTTGTAAGTGCTTGACTTTTTACTAGTATTAAAAAGTAGCCCCTATAGCCAAGGTCTCATTTTGTTTTCACACTAATTTACTGTAGTCTATACTCGCTGTCATGGTCTGGATGTGGCCAGCTGATTTTTTTTTTTATCTCTTAGTGAGGACAATGATAATGATGAAGATCATCATGAGATTTGTATCTTAAGCCTCTCGTTTCTAAAAGACAGAGTCTATATATTTATATTTAGTTACTTTTAGCAGCTTTTCTATGGCATTTTTATTATAGTATGAGCCTCATATGAGAAAGTGATTTAGCCAAGGTCACAAAAGAAATCTGCGCCAGAGCTAGGAATTGAACCTCAATCTCCTAAATCCGGTGTCTGAGACCATTTTATTACCAAAAAATAATATATATCTATATCTCCTTCAGATTAGTATTGTTACCTGAGTTACTTAATATTCACAGGCTCAAAAACCTGCAAACGTCACTCATGCTGATTGTCATAATGAAGTCAGTGGGATAACTCATGTGAGTCAAGTGGGCAAGTCAAACTCTCAGCACTTCTAAATTCTGAAGCACATAGGAAGGCCAGTGCATATGCTCAGTGGCCCAAACTGCCTCAGTTAGCAAAAATCCCCTTTTGAGATCAGTGGGGCTTTTTTCTTAAAAATTACTATATTATCCAGTGCATTTGTGCATGAGAACATCTAGCTCATTATGAACAGATCATTTCAATTCTGAGTGGATAGGAAAAAGGATTAAATAAAAATCTATCTACAGAACTGTAACTTTTGTATAGACTAGAAATTAATCCAATGAAGATAATTACTTAAGTTATAGAATGAAATTGTGGCCCATTGAAGTCAATGGCAAAACTTCCCTTGACTTCAGTTTTACTCATGAAGTATAGCAGTAGTGTAAATACAGAAAACCCAAAACAGAATTGTTTTGTTGGTCTGATTTTCAACATACAAAAAGGTGTAAATGGAGAGACTTGAAATAGAACGAAAGTGTCATCTGTCACCCTGACTCTATATCTGATACTGAAGAAAAGACATTCTACTTCCCAAAGGTGGTCGGAAATGGAAAATAATGTGAAGGAAGAAAGAAAAAGAATTGCTGTGGTACCAGAATATTTAAAAAAATCTCACACATCTACCAATATCTACCATATCTACTAATTCGCCAGGGAAATTCTATGGGGAGATATTTGTTGCCTCATGCAACACATTACATTGCATGTTAAGGGAATGGCTTTATGTCATCCCTGAGGTAAGGTTCTGTAGAATCAACAGATCTCAAGGTTGTGGCAGTTAAAGTGTACAAAGCTCACTGCCTATGTTTGAGAGTGTTGCCTGCCCAAATTGATTAATTGAGTTGAATTTTTAAAATATTTATAAAATTTTTAAATAATAACTTTAGAAAAAACACTTTTTTTTTCCAGACACCCCTAATTTGAGCGATTGCTTGGAAGATGTATTACTCATCCATCATTAGAGTACTGTCATACAGATGATGTATTAGTGTAATACATCATCAGGTCATCATCACTCCTATGATCTATTACTTGCCAACACAGAGCGGGTAGTAGAGAGTCAGCAACTTTTAATACACTATTTTAAAAAGGATTATAAATAATTATTTGTAAAGTGTTAAACAGTGAAGGGAGGCTCTGAAAACAGAGCATGCTACCTTAAATGTTGTGAGGATACAAATTACCCTCCCCATTTTTGAAAGCAGAGCAACTTCTCTTCTCATCATTAAAAAAAATATGTACTAGACTGAATATGATTACATAAAATAGGCACTGACATGAGGACATCACTTTGTAGAAGCTGATAATAGAGACATATAGTAGGAATCTTTCCAGCTGCCAATGAAGTGAATGATAGTTTTGCCACAGATTACAGAGGAGAACGAGCATTCTTCAAGCCAATTGCTAGCATAACAGCAAAGGGAAAAATAGAAGACTAGTAAGATAAAAAAACAGAATGAAAATCTTTATTTTGTGATGACGTGGAGCACAGGTGTTGTGCCTGACCTCTGCACAGAGGAGAATTTTATCCTCAGGACTTAAGTGATCCTTAACATTTGCAAGAGGTTTTAGACAGGCCCTCAGTGAGATGAATCTCATCCTGGCTGAAAGGCACCCTTTTAGGTGCCTCTATAGCATCAGTTAACCACATCTATTACACAGCTTTTTAATGTGACCTAAAATCTACTACATTTCTCCATCCATTAGTATACCAGTTTTGACCCAAAAAAAAGTGAATAGATGAAATTTAACAAAATGAAAGAAAAGTGGACAAAGGGAAAAGATAAAATATAACCCAGAAAATCGTAAATAGACATAACTGGGTCACTCTGACAGAATATTTTCCCCAGTGCTATTGGACTGTTCTTATAACATTTTAGTCACTTATCAACATAGCTTTAGAGCTTTTTTTTCTGTTTGTGTGGTGGGGGGGGAGAGGGGAAAAGGGTTAAAACAAATCTACTAAAGAAAATTTTAAAAATTCCAGTTCCACAAACAGGGCCATTAGACAGAACTGCAGGTCTCAATGTGTGGATGAGATGATGGTGAAGGGAGGAGGGGGTTAGATTTATTAGGAACTGGGGAAACTTTTGAGAAAGGGGAAGCCTATACAGGAAGGATGGGCTGCACCCAAACCAAAATGGGACCAGATTGCTGGCACTTAAAATTAAAAATGTTGTAGAGCAGTGTTTAAACTAGGTATGGGGGAAAGCCAACAGGTGCAGAGGAACATGTGGTTCGGACATCCCTTGGGGGAGGATCTATAAATGGAGATTACCTATGTCCTAATAAGGACAAGAGGATGGAAGATGATAAAATACAGGTAAGATCTGATGAGAAACAGTCAAAAGAAAAAAAAGTCCCATTCAATTACATCATGTAATGGCAGACAGTTAATAAGTGACAAGTTTTTAAAGTGCTTATATACCAATGCTAGAAGTCTAAATAATAAGATGGGTGAACTAGAGTGCCTTGTATTAAATGAGGATATTCATATAATAGGCATCACAGAAACTTGGTGGAATGAGGATAATCAATGGGGCACAGTAATACCAGGGTAGAAAATATATTGTAAGGACAGAACAGGTCATGGCAGTGTGAAAGTGGCACTATATGTGAAATAAAGTGTAGAATCAAATTAAGTAAAAATCTTAAATGAACCAAACTGTACTATAGAATCTCTATGTATAGTAATTCCATGCTTGAATAATAAGAAAATAGCAGTAGGGATATATTACAGACTACCTAACCGAGATGGTAATAGTGAGGGAGATTAAAGAGGCTATTAAAATTTAAAAAATCAATAATAATGGGGGATTTCAACTATCCCCATATTGACTGGCTATATATTACCTCAGGGATGCAGAGATAAAGTTTCTTGACACCATAAATGACTGCTTCTTGGACCAGCTAGTCCTGGAACCCACAAGAGAAGAGGCAATTCTTGATTTAGTCCTAAGTGGAGCACAAGATCAGGTCCAAGAGGTGAATGTAGCTGGACTGCTTGATAATAGTGACCATAGTATAATTAAATTTAACATCCCTGTGGGAAGGAAAACAACACAGCAGCCCAACACTGTAGCATTTAATTTCAGAAAGGGGAACTATACAAAAATGATGCGGTTACTTAAACAGAAATTAAAAGGTACAACACCAAAAGTAAAATCCTTGCAAGCAGGATGGAAACTTTTTAAAGACACCATAATAGAGGCTCATCTTAAATGTATACCCCAAATTTAAAAAAAAAATGTTGTAAGACAAACAAAAAAGAGCCACCATGGCTAAACAACCAAGTAAAAGAAGCAGTAAGAGGCAAAAAGGCACCCTTTAAAATGTGGAAGTTAAATCATAATGAGGAAAATAGAAAGGAGCATATACTCTGGCAAATGAAGTATAAAAATATAATTAGGAAGGCCAAAAAGAATTTGAAGAACAGCTAGTCAAACACTCAGAAAGTAATAGCAAAAAAAAAAAAAAAAAAGTACATCAGAAGCAGGAAGTTTGCTAAACAACCAGTGGCGTGACTGGATGATCAAGATGCTAAAGGAGCACTTAAAGAGGATAAGGCCATTGCGGAGAAACTAAATGAATTCTTTGCATCAGTCCTCATGGTTTAGGATGTGAGGGAGATCCTCAGATTTGTCACCTAAAAAGAATGTCTCAGGTTTGGGGAACTGTCCCAGATGGAGGTGTCATTAGAAGAGGTTTTGGAACAAATTGATAAACTAAACAGTAATAGGTCACCAGGAGTAGATGGTATTCACCCAAGAGTTCTGAAGGAACTCAAATATGAAATTGCAGGACTACTAACTGACGTCTGTAACCTATCATTTAAATCAGCTACTGTACCAAATGACTGGAGCGTAGCTAATGTGACACCAATATTTAAAAAAGGGCTCCAGTGGTGACCCTGGCAATTACAGGCTGGTGAGCCTGACTTCAGTACCGAGCAAACTATTTAAAACTATAATAAAGAACAAAATTGTCAGACACATAAATGAACATAATTTGTTGGGGAAGAGTCAACCTGGTTTTTGTAAAGGGAAATCATGCCTCACCAATCAACTAGAATTCTTTGAGGGTGGTCAACAGGTATGTGGACAAGGGGGATCCAGTGCATATAGTGTATTAGATTTTCAGAAAGACTTTGACAAGGTCTCTCACCAAAGGCTCTTAAACAAAGTAAGCAGTCATGGGATAATAGGGACGGTTCTCTCATGGATTGGTAACTGGTTAAAAGATAAGAAACAAAGGTTAGGAATAAATGGTCAGTTTTCAGAATGGAGAGAGGTAAATAGTGGTGTCCCCCAGGGTTCTGTACTGGGCACAGTCCTATTTAACATGTTCATAAATTATCTGAAAAAAGGGGTAAACAGTGAGGTTGCAAAATTTGAAGATGATACAAAACTACTCAAGATAGTTAAGTTCCAGGCAGGTTGCGAACAGCTACAAAAGGATCTCTCAAAACTGCGTGACTGGGCACAAAATGGCAGATGAAATTCAATGTTAATAAATGCAAAACAATGCACATTGGAAAACATAATCCCAACTATACATATAAAATGATGGGGTCTAAATTAGCTGTTACCGCTCAAGAAACTGATCTTGGAGTCTTTGCAGATAGTTTTCTGAAAACATCCTCTCAATGTGCAGTGGCAGTCAAAAAAGCGAACAAAATGTTGGGAATCTTTATGAAAGGGATGGATAATAAGACAGAAAATATCATATTGCCATTATATAAATACATGGTATGCACACATCTTGAATACTGGATGCAGATGTGGTCACCCCATCTAAAAGAACATATATTGGACTTGGAAAAGGTTCAGAAAAGGGTAACAAAAATAATTAGGGGTATGGAATGGCTGCCATATGATGAGAGATTAATAAGACTGGGACTTTTCAGCTTGGAAAAGACACAACTAAGGAGGGGATATCATAGAGATCTATCAAATCATGACTGGTGTGGAGAAAGTAAATAAGGAAGTGTTATTTACTCCTTCTCATAACACAAGAATGAGGGACCACCAAATTAAATTAATAGGCAGCAGGTTTAAAACAAACAAAGGGAAGTATTTTTTCACACAACGCACAGTCAACCTGTGGAACTCCTTGCCAGAGGATGTTGTGAAGGCGAAGACTATAACAGGGTTCAAAAAAAGAACTAGATAAATTCCTGGAGGATAGGTCCATCAATGGCTATTAACCAGGATGGGTGGGATGTTATCCCTAGCCTCTGTTTCCCAGAAGCTGGGAGTGGGCAACAGGGGATGGATCACTTGATGATTATCTGTTCTCTTCATTCCCTCTGGGGCACCTGGCACTGGCCACTATCGGAAGACAGTATACTGGGCTAGATGGACCTTTGGTCTGACCCAGTATGGCTGTTCTTATGTAAAAAAATAAGTGAAATGACAACAGAAAGAAACCTCTTGTTAAGGCTAGTAAGCAGAATAATCTCTCTCCCATTCATATTTTTCACAACTGCAAGGAAATCTGCTGCTCAAGCAATCCTGAGAAGTGACATCTGTTTTATGGACATATTCAGTAAGTGCTTGCAATGATTTGAAGGCTTGAAAAAAAAGAAAAACCCACCACCACACACACCACTACAGGGGCACCAATTAAGGGTTTATGGGAACTTCAGCATTAGAGCAGCATTTGAATAGTGCTGCATATGTAGTATAGTGGCTGACAAAGGGGAAAAATAAAATATCCTGACAGCTCTATTTCCACTGCCAGGAGCTGTAGTTACGGTCAACTTGTTCTGTCAGAAAAGGCACCTTTACCTTTGTCACCAACAAAGGTTTTCAAAACTATAGCCGTCCTTGGCAGCAAAGCAGCAAGAGACAAATTGTGGTTGACTTATTCATGCAAATAGGCAGTACTTTGAGGTAAGTGGGACTATTTATGATCCTTATCTGGTCATAATTGTCTCACGATAGCCTTGTGCTCCCTGACATTGTATGTGGTATTCATCTGTTTCATAGATTCATAGATGTTTAAAGCCAGAAAGGGCCATTATGTTCATGTCTGACCTCCTGCATAGCAGGGGCAATAGAATTTCACAAAGTGATTCCTACATCAAGCCCAAAACCTCGGATGTGTGGCTTGTATTGTATCTCATATCACGGTTAGATTGTAAACTGTTCCAGGCTGGGACTGTCTATTATGTTGACACAGTGTGTAGCACGATGGAGTCCTGATTGAGTCTTGTAGACAGTCCTGCAACACAAAATAATAAATAATTATTAGTCTGGGTGAGATGAGCGGGCTTCAGATTACTATTGGCTTCAGATTACTGTTTTAATACTATACATGTAAAAACTTTAGATCATCTTATAGCCACAGATAAAATGACAGTGTAAACATGTGCAGATTCTGGGTGTATTGTTTCATGCTGAGATATGCCATATGGGATTTTTACTAGGCTTGTGTACTCCATGTCATAATACATATTTTTCAAACAAAGATGCACCACAAATCTATATTGCAATCTATGCAAAGCTGTAAAAGATATGCAAATATATGCAATTGGAAATGTTGTGCATCTTGAAGCTGGCATTACGCTGTCTATCAACAGTAGCTTTGTGACAGCCTTTGATAGTGCAAAAGGAATTCTTAGCCATGCTAGAGGTCAAGATAAACTGCTGCTTTCTTTCAAAAAGTGCCTCCTGATTGATTGCACTTCAGTGAACGTCTCAGTAAAACTGATCCGGGAAAAGCCCATGTCTCATATTACATTGCTTCTAGGACTGGCATTCAAGTTCCACAGGAACTTGAGTAAAGCCCAGTGCAGCAGTATTCAGGTTAATCCAAATATATTTGAAAATGGCTATATTCTTGTAAACCTGAATAGAACCCACTATCTCGGTATTTGTATATATTTTTTTTCAATATCCCATCAACTAATTTATTGGGTCAAAATCTGATTTTGTAGTATTTTCACAATAACAAACTGAAATATCATAAGAAGACTAATTCTAACTTCATTCTACCCCATAATTGGCTCCCTGGGGAGTGGGGGATCACATGCACAAATATAAATGAAGACAAATTGTTGGCATACAAACAGACCCTAACAGCTTCACACTCTTGCAGATTTGGCTTGGGTCTGACACCAAAGCTCCTGGTATTCATCAAAACCATGTAGCAACAAAACCTCTTTGTCTAAATGAAGCACAGCCTTTCAGAAGAACGTTTACATACCCAGAGATATTTTGTCATGCTGTTATGAGATTGTACTATTCCCAGAACAAACATTAGAGATGAGTAGACTGCACTATGGACTAGATTCAGAAAAGAATCTCTATTCAGGAAAACACTTAAGCATATGCTTAAAGTCAAGTACTTTCCTGAGCCAGGGTCTATATTTATTCAAAGTTTTATTATAAAAACGTTTCTTTCCTGGTACATAAAAAACAATAGAGTTTATAACTTCCTTGATTTAGAAAAGTAAAAAAAAAAAAAAACCTAAAAAAAAAAATCACCATTCCATATGCACCAAACAAGGTATCCAGAAGGCCCTTGACAATTTTCGAAATAAATATCCTGCATTCTAGGAAGAAGCACTATAAACGCTGGCTGTTGAGGACAATTTTTCAAAGGGATGCTGGTGCCTAAAGATGTTCAAGAAACATAAAGGAATCCACAGGCAGAAACATAAGGCAGGTCTACACTTAGAAAGCTGCATTGGTGCAGCTGTGCCAATGGGAAGCTTCTCCCGTCAGCATAGGCAATCCTTGTGCACAGAAGACAACATAGCACTGTCTACACCAGCGATTAGGTCAGCATAACTCTGTCACTCAGGCTGTGGGTTTTTCATGTAAATGTATAGACCTCGCCATACTTAATCCAGAACTGAAGTTGACAGTATGTGTTAGTCAATTCACAACAACAACGAAAACAAAACAAACAAAAAACTCACAAGAATGTTGTGAGAAAGAGACAATTAAAAATCACAGGAAATTCAGAGGTAAAGTTAAAATTAAGAAACACAAACATTTGAAAATGTGGAGATGAACAGAAAATGCACCCTATGAATCATAACTCTTGCCTTATAACAATACCAGGCTCACACCTTTTCTGCTTTCTTACTTGTTTGGCAACATATATTACATTTGTACCAAAGACTTTTGCCACGGGCCCTAAAATAAACTTAGATGCATATAACAGAGAGCATAAATGGGCCTGCCCAAGAATCAATAGCTTAATTCTCAGGCCCCTAGTTGAATTTCCAGGGCTGGCAGTTAGAAAAAATTTTACCTGTAAACTGAGTATAGTTGACGTGGAAGTCACTGAGGGACAAGAACCTTTCGGTGCCATTTTTGCAGTCATTTTTTTCAGGCTTGACTAATTTATAATATGGAGAAATTACTGTCACAGAATAGGGAACCAAAAATATTGTTCCAAAGAAAAGTTTTATATTTTATGTTTCTAAGTTTGCTATTCTCTGTCTTACCAAAACATACACATAAACAAGCAATAAGACATTTTCAGCACACTACTGGAAATGCACATTACTTTCTCCATAGTGAGCGGTCACGGATTATGTTACCTCAGGTAAATGATTCACAGCTGAGGTATTCAGTTGACTGATGTTTTAAAATTCATTGAAAATAGCCATTTGCAAATGTGGGAGTACTCAGCCTATTGAGGAAAACTAGTCCTGTGGAGAATGGCCACAACTGAGGATGGAGATGAATAACTTGTAATAATAAGACAGTGCTAAGAGGCCAAATTCATACTTCATTGGAGTTGCATCAGACATCTATTTAGCACAAGAGGCTTACTCCAAGAGAATATTTCAGCCCTTGCTACAAGACAAAATAGCTCCCAAGGGAATAGGAGCACCTTCTTTGGGAAAACTATGGAGGACACAGAAAAAGTTAAACACCAGAGGTGCATTGAAAAGTGGGGTGGAAATATGGGTAACCAAGTTAACATGAACAATTGACAACTTGGAGACTAAATCACTGTAGATTTACACCCTGGCCTGCTGAATGCTAACTGAGCATGTAGATGCACCCTTACTCACACTGAGTATTGGCTTACTTCACCAGTAGTCTCACTGAAAGCAATAGGTTAAGGTAAGGTAATTGGGTAAGGTTACTCAATGTGATAACCCTATTAAAATGTGGCCCTTACTAAGTTGCTATTTTCTTTAAATGTAGAATTCAGAGGGATGGAGGAGGGCAGGGGTTCTTCTTCTCTCTTTGCCAGTTGCATGTAAATCAGCATGACTGATGCAACATGATGCAATGTATCAAAGGAAGAATGTCATTTAAACATTGTGATGGGGTATTCACCCCAAGCCAGCCCTGAAAGTAGGGTTGCCAACTTTCTATTTGCAGAAAATCGAACATCCTTGCCCCGCCCCTTTTCCAAGGCCATGACCCGAGCTCACTCCATTCCCCTCCCTCCATCACTTACTCTCCCCGACCCTCCATCACTTACTCATTTTCACCTGGCTGGGGCCAGGGGTTGAGGTTCAGGGGGGAATGGTGGTGATGGCTCTGGCTGTGGCTGCAGGTTCAGGGGTGGGGCCAGAGAGGAGGGGTTTGGGGTTCAGGAATGGGCTCTGGGCTGGTGATGCAGGCTCTGGGGTGGGGACAGAAATGAGGGTTTCAGGATGTGGAAGGGGGATCTGGGATGGGGCAAGGGGTAAGGGTGCGGGGTGGGGGTGAGCTGAAGGCTCCGGCTGTGGGTATGGGCTCTATGAGGCAGCTATGAGGGGTTTGGGGTGCAGGAGGGGACTCCAGTCTGGGGCAGGGGGTTGGGGTTCTGGAGTGGGTGCAGGCTCAGGGCAGCACTTACCTCAGGCAGCTCCCAGGAAGCTGCCGGCATCTCTCTCCGGCTCCTAAGCAGAGGCATGACCACATGACTTTCCGTGGTGCCCGCACCTACAGGCACTGCTCCCTCAGCTCCCATTGTCCACGGTTCCTGGACAATGGGAGCAGCTGAGCTGGTGCTTGGGGCGGGGGGGCAGTGTGCAGAGCCCCAGTGGCTGTCCCTCCACCTAGGAGCCAGAGGGAGATGCTAACAGCTTCCTGGGAGTCACATGGATATAGGTAGGGAGCCTGCCTGTGCTTCCGACAGGACTTTTAAAGGCCCGGTCAGTAGAACTGACTGGAGCCACCAGGGTCCCTTTTTGGCTGGGTTTTCCGGTCAAAAACCGGACTCCTGGCAACCTTACCTGAAAGGGTTAAGGAAGCTGAGAAAAGGCCAGTTGGTGTGATTGGCCACACTGGAGAAGCAACTCCATGGTTGAAAGATGAAGCTCAGATGAGCAGGTGTGGGCTGCGCTAGTATAAAGCTGGGAAACTGGCAACAAAAGGGGGGTTACAGTGAAGAGGTTTGTAGCTCACCCTCTGTGTATTAGAGAGGGAAGGAGGGAACCCGGGGAAAGAGTAGGACCCTGGCCATGTGGGAAGGGTGTACTGAGAAGAGTGGAGAAGAAAGTTTGTGGGAGACGGGGTAGGAAGCAGCCCTGGGAGAGAGCATCAAGACCTTGGCTGCATACTGTAGGGTCCCTGAGCTGGAACCCTGAGTAGTGGGTGGACCTAGGTTCCCCTACTAGCCGCTTAAGGAGTGGCAGTGTCTGGACAGCAGTTCTAGTGAGAGACTATGCCTGGAAGAGGAAACTGCATAGCGGTCTGGCCGGAAGTCCAAGTCATGAAGAGGAAATCAGTTCCTATAATGAGAGATGGGCTGCAGAGTGTGAGAGAGGACAACGGATTCAGAGATCACAGGGGGAGGCATTGGTCTTCGAAGAGAGCTATTCCCCAAAGCAGCCAGGAGGAGGCACCCCCTGTAGTGAGTGAGTACCTCATGACAAAGATAGGCAGAAATTACAATGTTACAAAAGAGGGCTTAAAATAGTTCTGATGAGTTTGAGACTTGAGAATGCAGCATTAATTCTTTAATATAGAATACTGTGTTTGGTACAATTACCTTAAAGTAATGGATATTTTGCTACCTGAGTCACATCTCCATAAAACCCTGAGGACTAAAGTGTTGGAAGCATTTTGATTATGTAGTCTGTCATCTCAGATAAATTATTTTACATCATCAGGTACTGAACAATAGCACAGGAGCTTCTAGGGGAAGCTTTGTAGGATTGTGGGGAATACAGAGCTGACAGTAACTAAACAGGTAAGAAAAAATGTCAAAGGAGGCTTTTTGTTGTATTTTTTTCCTCAACATTAAATGAAAACCAAAAATAGTTTTTATTTATGAGCATTTTCTCTGCTGTCGATATTTTAAGTAATCCACCACTTCTGTTGTCTTTCTCATTGTCTTCTGTATTGCCATCATGAATACACTTATATCTGTAAGACTTGTCTTCTCATGCTCTGTTTTGTAGTGAATCAAGCCAATAAAAATATAGGTTCTAAGTAAAACATAATAAAATTTCTGCAAGATGATGAAGAGTAAGTCACTTTACAGTTCCCTAGTCTCTTTCATTTCCCTTCCATATTCTGCCACTCTGCTAGGAAAAACAAGACCCTAGTCTATTTCTTTTGTCTTTTTAAATAGAAGGCATATTGCAAGAGAAATCACAGTTATGCTACAAAACATAACACTAGCTACTAGGGTCCAATCTTTTGGAAGTTGATGGGACTTTTGCACATTTTCTTCCATACGGAAGGGTTAGTGTCTCTAGAGTCCTAAGAGAGTTGCTCTAAAATGTTGAAGCTCTTCAGCAGGAGAAATTATATAAAAATAATTCTCTGCTAACTGAGAGGAAAACTAAGTTGTAGTTGGTGGAAGGAGGCGGAAAAGCAGTAGACTAAGGGCTAGATAGTGGCTCTTAAAAGTGGGATGTGTAGCGTTTTACTACCTTAAGAGGACTTCAGAAGGCATTGTGCCTGCTGGAGACATTCTCTTTGTGAGCTGCTGGTGAGGGTAATTGAGATGCCTGGTTTTTGGTTTGTAAACATTTATGCTTCAAAATGCCCATGTGCACAAGTGCAGAGGTGAGCTGACCCCTCCTCTCAATGAAGGTATGTTTTGCTGACAAAAAACTGCTGAGTTTGATCAAAGTAAAGATCAAAATACTCCAGGAAAATGGATTTCCCCACCCCAATGTCTTACAAAGAACCAAAATTTGTGAGTTCCATTTTACAAGTGAAACTTCTCACACAGTTCCACTATTTCTCAAGATTAAACTGAAGGCCTACACTCAGTCACAATACAGCTGGCCTGGCGAGAATCTCTTTAAGCAACATTAAAACATACATTTGTGTTTTCCCTGCTAATACCTTTTAAATAATTAGATCAATTTGTCAGCTAGCTCGCATTTAATAGCCCCTCAGCATTATTGTTCACTAATTTGAGAACTTAAACTCTCTTCAACTCTTTTGAGGACATAAATGTGCTGTTTAAAATAGTCAATAAAAAGTGTAGCATCACTGCACATGCCCACAGAAAATCTGAAGGGACCAAAAATCACATCTCCCCTCAAGAGTGATGGAGCTGCCCATATCTGTTACCATCAATGACAGCACTGCCAAGCTCAGCATTAACCTCCCTTTATATTTAATTACTGCCTATCACTCCAGGGAAGTTCTAATTGGACAGCTGTGTGAAACACTGAAACGTAGCCAGCTTCTATCCTGCCAAAATGGGAACAAAATTAACTAAAACCTAGGAAATGCTGCTTTGAACTTTGTTTCTTTAATGGGCTGAGGATGTCTTTATGCAAATATTTGTAACCTGCATAATTACAAAAACAGTTAATATAAATGATGCATAAAATGTACAATAAACACAAATGTTGGATCTTCTGTTTTTCCCAATTCACCATATTCAAAGCTGCTAGGCCAAATTCATTATTTATGAAATAATTGGTGTTACACCATGTATGAGCATGGCCCTGTGTGTTTAAGCGATAGTAGGGTGATGACTAGAGCAGGGAGAACATAACAAAACAGTTTTGGTAAAATAATCATCTAGTTTTAAACAATTTTGGTTCAGTTGCATTCATGTCCCTTTTTTATTCAGTTTCCACAAACGTAAGGCAATATTCATCCCTGTGCAGGAAGCCAACAAAAGACATATACACCTCTAAAGTTCCACAAATATATTTTGAGTACTTAATTGTGGCATTTGTCTTGTGTTGATTCTCTGCACAGAGGTGGACTTACCCCCAGTGGACAATATTACTAGCACAAATGACAGGTTTCAGAGTAACAGCCGTGTTAGTCTGTATTCGCAAAAAGAAAAGGAGTACTTGTGGCACCTTAGAGACTATACACACAAAGCATGAAAAAATACCTCCCCCCACCCCACTCTCCTGCTGGCAATAGCTTATCTAAAGTGATCACTCTCCTTACAATGTGTATGATAATCAAGGAGGTGGGCCATTTCCAGCACAAATCCAGGGTTTAACAAGAACGTCTGGGGAGGGGGAAGGAAAAAACAAGGGGAAATAGGTTACCTTGCATAATGACTTAGCCACTCCCAGTCTCTATTCAAGCCTAAGTTAATTGTATCCAATTTGCAAATGAATTCCAATTCAACAGTTTCTCGCTGGAGTCTGGATTTGAAGTTTTTTTGTTGAAGAATTGCAACTTTCATGTCTGTAATCGCGTGACCAGAGAGATTGAAGTGTTCTCTGACCGGTTTATGAATGTTATAATTCTTGACATCTGATTTGTGTCCATTTATTCTTTTACGTAGGGACTGTCCAGTTTGACCAATGTACATGGCAGAGGGGCATTGCTGGCACATGATGGCATATATCACATTGGTGGATGTGCAGGTGAATGAGCCTCTGATAGTGTGGCTGATATTATTAGGCCCTGTGATGGTGTCCCCTGAATAGATATGTGGGCACAGTTGGCAACAGGCCTTGTTGCAAGGATAGGTTCCTGGGTTAGTGGTTCTGTTGTGTGGTATGTGGTTGCTGGTGAGTATTTGCTTCAGGTTGGGGGGCTGTCTGTAGGCAAGGCCCACCTTGATTATCATACACATTGTAAGGAGAGTGATCACTTTAGATAAGCTATTACCAGCAGGAGAGTGGGGTGGGAGGAGGTATTTTTTCATGCTTTGTGTGTATATAAAAAGATCTTCTACACTTTCCACAGTATGCAGCCGATGAAGTGAGCTGTAGCTCACGAAAGCTTATGCTCAAATAAATTGGTTAGTCTCTAAGGTGCCACAAGTACTCCTTTTCTACTAGCACAAATGTTCATGAAAAGTTAATTTGAAGCTGGATTGCTCAAGCATTTGCTAAAAGCCTGTGTTTAATTTCATAAGTAACCTACTATAATTGTGTGAATTTTTAATTCCACACTCATGTTGAATCTGAAATTCAAACTGTTAGTTTGTAAACATTGTGCTTCAAAATGCCCATGCTATGTATACCAGCCAAACTGGACAGTTCCTACGTAAAAGGATAAATGGACACAAATCAGACATTAGGAATGGCAATATGCAAAAACCTGTAGGAGAACACTTCAATCTCCCTGGACACACAACAGCAGATTTAAAGATAGCCATCCTGCAGCAAAAAAAAAAAAAAAAAAACCTTCAGAACCAGGCTTCAAAGACAAACTGCTGAGCTTCAGTTCATTTGCAAATTTGACACCATCAACTCAGGATTAAACAAAGACTGTGAACGGCTAGCCAACTACAAAAGCAGTTTGTCCTCCCTTGGTGTTCACACCTCAACTGCTAGTAGAGGGCCTCATCCTCCCTGATTGAACTAACCTCGTTATCTCTAGCCTGATTCTTGCTTGCATATTTATACCTGCCTCTGAAATTTCCACTACATGCATCCGACGAAGTGGGTATTCACTCACAAAAGCTTATGCTCCAATACATTTGTTAGTCTATAAGATGCCACAGGACTCTTTGCTGCTTTTACAGATCCAGACTAGCATGGCTACCCCTCTGATACTTGAAACTATTGATTAGTTACTAAAGTAATCAAAGCAGGGAACAGAAGAAAAATTACTAATGGCACTTGTAACTAGCAGCTCACATGTTGAATATTCACAATGAAATATTTGCCAATGATCTGAAGTGCATGAACAATTTAGAAAAAATGATTAAATCTGTGATTTTCACAATTTGTGAACAAAATAAAGAGGGTCATTTATGTTTGTTATGAACTATTAACCCAGTGGCAGTTGTAACAAAGGTTGAGTCTTGTGCAGCAGATATGGTAGGTAGTATTAACATATGTGGGTTTGGAGCAGTGTAACAAATCAATGGCTATCTAGGAATTTCAGAGTTGTCACTGTGCTCTACAACATGGCCATAAACATCTTGCCAACAATAGCATGAAGAGAACTCAGATCTTCCTGCTCTAAAAGCATTTACCTTTTGTGCCAGAGCCTATGACGCATACATGAGCATTTTTGTTTCTGTCCATTAGTGACCAGTGCATGCCGTTTAATCAGTTCATTGCAATATCTAGCCCAATGTTGTGAATTAAAGGGGGCGTAACAGCTTAATGAATGAATTGCCCCACTGCATAGTATTTTCCAATGTATTAGTGTCACCTGCATTCATTTGGTTGTAATGTGCTCCAGGTGTTACTTGTTTTCTTTTTAAAAAGTGCAGCCAAAAGATACATCATGATAGATTTAAAGGAGCCTGTCACAGGTGAGCTGGTCTGTGGGACAGGTATCCAGCCTATCTATGACAGGATCCACTAAAGAGAATGAGTTAACCAAACTCCATCTCTGCATTGTTAATTGCCTAAGTGACTGGGCAGCAATTAATTAGCTAAGGAATGCTGGACCTAATAAGGAGTTATAAGGGCTCAGACAAGAAGCCCCAGAGCACAGACAAAGCACCTGAGGAAAGCAACTTCTCAGGGGAGCTGATTAGATAGCTTATCAGGAAGGGAACCTGGGAAAGAGAACGATACTCCAGGAGGGAAGAGGTTCCAAGAGGTCCCAAGCCCCAGGGAAACCTGGTCCCAGACAAAAGACCTTACCAGACAGTGCAGCATTACAGAGGAAATACCTGGTGCTTTACAGAAACAGCTGCAATGGTTTGACCTCTGCAGGGGCCCTGAGTGCAGAGACTGAATGCTTCCCCAGGTGACTGCAAGAAGCCTGATTTCAGGGGTGTCAAGAAGGCCTTACTGGCAGGGGAGATGGATGGACTCAAGGGGGAAAAATAGACCAAGATTAATTATCCCCCCCCCACACACACACAGATACACACACTCACTCAGCTAAGATGCTATTATGATCTGTGGAGTAGATATCTAGTTATGGACTTTGAAAAATAAAGGTAATGTAAATGCCTGTCTGGGGAGTACTTGCAAAAGGCATTGTTGACCAAGAAAGATGTAGCAGCTCCAGTCTGTTAGGGGAAAATACATATTTAGATTCTACTTAAAATGTAAATGATTGACCTAATAGATCTGAACAAGATGCTATGAAGTGTTACATTATGTCATGGAATCCATGTCTGGGGACTTGTTGGCTGAAGACTAGTGTGTCAAAGCTGCTTTGGAAACTGTCCTTTAGTAAACAAATTTCTCACACAAACTGTTACGGACAATATAGTAGTGTTGGGTTCTGTTAGATAGCTAATTGTTATTGGGGCTCTGACACAAGTGCACAAATGAAGTAAAAAGAAATTCACAGGTTAAAGATTCCTCTCTAATTTTGTTTAAAATAGAACTTAATATATAGTTACTATTTTTCCAGATGATTATGCATTAATCATGTAGGTGTACAGAGCCAAATTGAAACACTTAGCTTAGTATGGTGCTAGCTCTCACATAGCACTTTCCATCAGTAGATCTCAAAATGCTGTATAAAGGAGGTGAGTATCATTACCCCACACTTTACAAATGGGGAAACTGAGGCAGAGAGCAAGGAAGTGACCTGCCCAAGGTTACCCAGCTGGCTAGTGGCACAGCTTGGAATAGGATCCATATCTCCAAAGTCCTAGTCCAGTTCTCTAGCCATTAGGCCATTGTACTATAGACATTTGTGATATTTATTATATAATCAGAAAGTAATATCACAGGCCCCAGTTCATCAAAACACTTAAGCACTTGTTTAAATATATGCTTAAGTTCCATCAACTTCCATCAGACATACAGGTTGATGTTTCGCATCCCATTGTTCTAGTTGGATGGCATATTCATTGTATGCTTCTATATTGGAAATCAAACTCCTTATAGCACTACAGAAGACACTATGATCCATAGTTATTTCAGATTTTATTTAATTATGTATTTCACCTAAGCTTCTGTTTGGTGTTGGACAAATCTTATCAGGCTTGGAAAAAAGAGCAAAGGTGAAGGATAAACCTTTTGGAATTTTTAAAAAATTAAATCAGAAATGCTTCAATAAAAAAAATATCTTTCAGTGCAACTCATAATTTTAACATAAGACCATGAGTATAAAAAAATCCTTGATATATATGATTCAATCTTCTGTTTATCACACATGGTAGTATAATAGATACTAGTCTTTCAGTTCAAACATCAATGTTTCTGTCTCTGCAACATGCTAGCCTTGCTTCCACCATTCTTCTTAGCCAAAGGGCTAAAGGACAGCTTTTATCTTCTAATCATTATGTACTAGGATGCTAAAGTACACCGCTAACCTTCTTCTACTTTTTAATTATAATACATATAATTACACAAGCTCCAGTTACAGCAAATCAATAAACTGTCAGTAGAGCTTTTGAAACAGTGTTGTTGACTCCCTTCTTATTTTTGAATTTATAAGAGATTGTTACTCATGGCCTGGACTGATAAAACTATATAGATGATATCAGCAAATAAATAAGCGAGCATTTTATTGTTCACGAACAGAGACAGTCCTCTTCAAGCTTTGTTTCTTTTAAAACTGGGTGAGAACATCAGACTAAAAAATGCAAAACAATGTGATTTTTTTTAATTAGGAAATTCTGAACAATGGAATGGAACCTTAAAATGGGTGTAAATAGAATATATGTACATTACATTCACTTCAAAGCGCCCTTTACAATGACAGAGTGCTGTAAAGGAGCCTTACTGTAAATAAGACTCAGTCCCTATGTTGTTTTTTAATATCTGGGCCAAATTCTCCTTAGTTGCATCAACACAAACCCATCAAAATTTCTGCAGTAACCAAAAGGAGAAGTTGGCCTCTCTTAAATAGCTTGGGTTTGATCAGTGAAATAAGATGGAATTGATTTTTGTATTTACTTAGGTTTATTCCTGGAATGAGCTGATGTACATCATCAGTTGCATCTTCAATGTGTGCTCTATCATGCTGCTCTCTTCAGGGTGCTGGCCATGGGAGATGAACCATTCTGCATATGTACTGATTGGCAGAGTGGTAGCAGGCCACAAAGCTTCCTGAAACAAGTAGGTGAATTGGCTTTGTTCCTTCCACGAGTGTCAAACAGGATGACAAAATAGGAGAGAAATCTGGTTTAGCCCTAAATGTGGGCTCAGTTGTGGTTATGCTTTTTGGGAAGCATATGGAATATAGTTGTACTTGGCACTTATGCAAGCTGCACATGGTAGTTAGTGGGGGTTTAGGGCAAGGAAGGAAAGAGAGGTTCCTTATTTTCCTATTTCCCTCCTATCCTTCCCCTCCCGCCAATCCAAAAATAATCTGGTCCTGTGGTATTTATATTTGGCATTTGAAAATGGATTTCATCAGCATCCTTACTTTTAGAACAGCTTAAAAATATGTGAAAATATCCATGGACCACTTTGACATCTGAAATCCCTCACTAAACGGGACATTTCTTATTCTCATTGTGTGTCTGTCTGTCTGTCTCTCTCTCTCTCTCTCACACACACACACACATACTGGAATGTTTCACGCTTTGATTACTTTTCCTTTGAATCTGATGGGCAGTGCACAGCTAAGTACAGGAGACATAGACCACGCTTTCTAAACTGCTCAGTCCAGCTGCAGGGCGTTACAAACATTTTACCCCAATCAGTAATACCTGAAAATGTTCCCTCTGGTGGTGATAATGTCCCCAACAATCAGATTGGAATATTCTAGAAGGAGCTCCCCAAACTGGATTGTTTACCATTTTTGTTTGTTTGTTTGTCTCTTGCTTTCCTAAAATCACTTTGTCCAAACTAGTATTTAATTTTAAAAAGTGAAAAGACATGTGTGTAGAGGCCAAATTCTAATGCCTTGATCCTGCAATTGGATGGATGGCGGCAGATCCAAATGCAGGATCAGGGCTTGTGCATGGCTGTCCCAGTTAGCTGGGCCTTTTCTTTTTGACTAACAGGAGACATTTACTTTGCTTTAGATGAGTTTATGAGCAATGTCAATGAAACATGACAGCAATTCAATGTTTCACATTAAAGTCTAAAATAAATAAACATACATAGCTGTAGTAAGCTGCAGAGTTTCTCAACTACCGGTCCATGGACTGTTGTCGATCCCTGAAATCTCCCTCATGCAGTTTAGGAAGGCATCAAGCCCATCTCTGGTATCAAAAAGGTTGAGAAACATTGCTCATGCATAATCACCCAGCGCATAGCGATTGTGTGTTCTGCCATTGTGCTTGACGGACTATTGTACTGTGTTACTTGCACAAACAGATGCCACTCCACTTCACTGGATGGGCTTTTTCAACTCGACCAATTCAGCAGCTCTGGATCTGGTGCAGTCGCATATATCAGGCAGGGGCCAGAGAACTTGACTTGCCTATCACTGGCAGGTAAATCTCTTATTTGTTGAGATGATCAACAGAAATGCTAGCGCTGGCTGGGCCAAAGTCTCATGAATTTCACTGGGACTCAATGTGGGTGAAGCTGCAAACGTTGGCACTTCTTTTCCATGTGACTAACGCCCTTCTGTCTTGTGTTTGTCCTTGGAACATGCAAAGTAAGATCATATGTAATTTGCTCATCAGCATACTTAACTATTCCTAACTGAACCTTGGGGCACATTTGCTCACACATTTCCTGCAGATAGGATTTCAGGTCCTAGACAGACTTCCAGGGAAGGTATTCCAAATTCTTTGAAGAAGAGAAATACATTTTGGTAACTTCGTACATCACTATGTTTTGTTTTTTTCTTGTAGAGAGCTGTGAGGATTTGGTCCAAAAGACAAAATCAATGTCTTTAAGGGATCAGCAGTGCCCAAGTCTCCTGTTGGACTGTCCATAGTAGTGTCTCAGAAATTACTATAATGCTACTATTCCCACTATATATATTCAGCACTGAGATCTCTTGTATCTCCCTCATTTCAAACACCCCCGCAGGACCAGATCTGTAAATATGTGTTTTGGTCTATCTTAGGCATTGCTATGGTTTATATAAACCATGATATTGATACCGTACACGTAATACTGGCTGAATCTCTAATTGTAGTTTTGCTACACAAGAGACCTATGCCATTCCTATGCCTATGGAATGAAACGATTTCCTGTTGCCATATGACATTCATTCCCTGAGGTGAAAATGAGCACAGTCAGTACCACCTGGGACAAAATGGAAAATGTGCATAACTTGCTGTTGGCACCTGTCCAGTGGAAATTTAGTATAATGCCTGACCTCCTACCCATGGCACTCTAAACGACGCTGCAGATGTCAACTGCCAAGCAGCTTCTGATTCCTATTATATTGTTGTGTTATTCCCTGAAGGGTGTCTGTTGCCAGCATTCTTGGGCAGTGGTGACTTTCAGAACTCTGTAGACTGGCCTATCTCTAATTTATCATTTTCATTTCTGTATACACTTCCTACTTTGTATAGACTGAAAGCAGAAATAATTACCCTGAGAGAAATTATTCTTCTTTGTATTCCCTACATGCTTAAAATTGAAGTTTGGATCTCTTGTAAAAGACCCCACCCTTCAGTTCTCAACTAGAGAAATGCACTGTTAAGTTTAAAATTTAGGCCTGACAGTAACATTTTGATGCTGAGTTCAAATCTAATCAAGGACCAAATGTTTTAACTGTTTTGCATGACTCAATTTCATGGCTATGTGTGCAGTACTGGGGCAGGTATTGTCTGTTCCTGCTGAGCATTTTCAAAGAAATTATTGGGGCTCTCAAAAGTTTCCCCAGCCAAAAATTGTACCTGGCATGAGGATTATTTTGGGAACTCTGTCCAGACAATGGTCTGAACAAACATATGAGTGAAAATCAGAAATAGAGCCTTAAATGTCTTGCATTAGAAATTATACCTAAAGTAATATCTCCACCAGTTGTCCAGCCCACACTATCGACTCTGTATAAATCACTACATACCTGGAGCCAAAGACAAACTTTCACCTTGACCATAGATTTTTGGCAGCAAGCAGAATATTCCTACCTCACACTTAGGAAGAAGAAAAACAAAAAAGAGGAGTGTCACTTTCCCAGCAGAAAGAACAGAGCCCTACTGGATCTTCTGTCAGATTCCCACAGAGGGATTTACAGGAGTATAAAGGAGATGACATACTGGATCACAACATTGTTCCATCCACTACTATATCCTGAGTAGAACTTGGCAAAAAAATTCTACTTAACCTTTTTTGGGCAAAAAATGCAGATTCAGGTCGACCACAATATTCTGTGACTTTCATAAAAATTTCACCAATTTTAATGGGGTGTGGGGGGGAGGGAATTTCATTTTAAAACTGCAGCAAAATGTTTTGATTTTTCAATTTGAATGACTGACTTCAAAATTTTCTTCAATTTTATTTGAGCTTTTAATTTTTTAATCTAATCGCTCTTGCTTTGGGTCAGATTAAATATTTCATTAAATTAGAAGTAATTTTTTTACTCTACAATTTGCTGAAAAATATTTAAAAAATCATTTTTGGGTTGACCCAAAACAATTGTTTTGGGGGGGCGGTTACTGGAAATTAAAAACACAACAACAACAAAACACAGTTCCTATCCTGACTCTGGCAATGGCCAGTACCAAGTGTGCAGCAGAAGGCAACTTTCTTCCCAGTCACCACTACATGACATCTAACCAATTGAGCAATGGTGAAAATGTAAGAAAGGAGAAAGGCACCTCTTTGCTGACTGCTGCAGGCAATCAGTTTATGTCGTGGAGAATAAGATTTGATTACTCTAATTCTTACCTGAATTTACATAACTGGATTTTATTCTTTTCTTACTGTTTTGCATTGTTCTTTTGTGCACATGATGCTTCCCTCTCTCACATGTCCATTCTGCTTACTTCCTAATCCCCCTCAATTCTTCCTCACCCGAGACATTTGTATTTCTTGATCTTATTTCTGGCCTCTTGATGTCAAAACAATTCCTCTGTCAGTTACTTGAGGGAAAAGCTTCAGAGTAACAGCCGTGTTAGTCTGTATTCGCAAAAAGAAAAGGAGTCCTTGTGGCACCTTAGAGACTAACCAATTTATTTGAGCATGAGCTTTCGTGAGCTACAGCTCACTTCATCAGATGCATACCGTGGAAACTGCAGCAGACTTTATATATACACAGAGAATATGAAACAATACCTCCTCCCACCCCACTGTCCTGCTGGTAATAGCTTATCTAAAGTGAGCAACAGGTTAGGCCATTTCCAGCACAAATCCAGGTTTTCTCACCCTCCACCCCCCCACACAAATTCACTCTCCTGCTGGTGATAGCCCATCCAAAGTGACAACTCTTTACACAATGTGCATGATAATGAAGTTAGGCCATTTCCTGCACAAATCCAGGTTCTCTCACTCCCTCACATGCACATTGTGTAAAGAGTTGTCACTTTGGATGGGCTATCACCAGCAGGAGAGTGAATTTGTGTGGGGGGGTGGAGGGTGAGAAAACTTGGATTTGTGCTGGAAATGGCCTAACCTGTTGCTCACTTTAGATAAGCTATTACCAGCAGGACAGTGGGGTGGGAGGAGGTATTGTTTCATATTCTCTGTGTATATATAAAGTCTGCTGCAGTTTCCACGGTATGCATCTGATGAAGTGAGCTGTAGCTCACGAAAGCTCATGCTCAAATAAATTGGTTAGTCTCTAAGGTGCCACAAGGACTCCTTTTCTTTTTGAGGGAAAAGCCTGAATCATTATATTGTATGGATGCAATAGCTCAATAAAAGTAAAATTAACCCAAATGTGAAGAGTCCCACAAGACATGCTGCACCACTGAAGCCCTAGGGAGTGGTTGTGTGATGTTTCACAGGCAAAGAGTCCACAATGTGAGCTACTGGGGGTATCTCTGAGCAGGACTTCTATACCAGTCTATTAAGTGTTGGTGTACAAAGGGGTTGGGAACAGGACCACACATGACCAGTGCCTTCTCTAGGCAGGTCAGAGGCTTCTATTCTTTCAACACAGCCTTGCAGCCTTCCTTCAAAGTTGCTGTTTTTCATGTTAATGACTAGAAAGTGTGTGGTCAAGTCATACTTATTCTAATGCTACATCTGAGGCAGGATTAAATATACCTTAGTGTGTGGGGATGGACTAGGATGCTGAGGACTCTTCCAGGCCTACGTTTCTATGATCTACCTAGCATGAAAAAAATAGAGCCTGCTCTCAGTTGCATAATGCAGCTCTATGCCAAGCAGTCAGAGACCTGCAGTGCAAGCTAAAGAAAGATCCTTTTGAAATCTCCAGCCAACCCACACACCAATACTTAAACCAAAGATGATGGGAAAGGTTGAATTCCACACATGCACCCCAACCCTCGCAAGCCTGATCTAGGTTTGGCAAAGTGTGCACTGTTAGAAAATGGGCTAGCACACACATTGCTTAAAATAGCATGTAGTATAAATGAAGACAGTGGTGTTTTAAAAATGTGCATGTCAGAGGTGGTTATACCCAGACAGGAAAGATGGTTGAGTGGTTAGGATACTAGCCATGGAGACTGGGCCAGTGTAACCACTAGGCGAACTAGGCGGCCGCCAATTTTTTTTTACACTATTGCTTAGGGGCAGATACCTGTCAGTCTCCAGCACTCAGGCTGGGCCAGGGCCAGCAGCCTCTTCACCTCAAAGTCTCCCTGGCTTGCCAGGGGGCCACTCCTCCTCTCAGGATCTCAGGCCGCTGCCGCCACAACCGCCCGTGAGGAGCGGAGGAGGAGACACAAGGGGCCAGGCTCGGCTTGGACCTCACACCTGCTGGTCGAGAGCAGCAGGAACTGGGCACCGCTCGGGGGGAGCCGGGCGGCCTGAGCCCAGGGTGACGGCAGCCTTCGCAGCTGCAAGGGCATGGGGGAGCGTAGGCGCCCTGGGCTCAGGCCGCCCGTCTCCCCCTGAGCGGCACCCGGTTCCTGCTGCTCTTGACCGGCAGGTGTGAGGTCCCATCCGAGCCCAGCCCCTTGCATCTCCTCCGCGGCGGTGCCCCTCGCCCATGTCTTCCTGGGCGGCCGCGGTAACAGTGGCCTGGGAGCCTGAGAGGAGGAGTAGCCCCCAGTCAAGCGGGGGAGATGTCCAGGTGAAGAGGCTTCTGGCCCTGGCACAGCCCGAGCGCTGGAGACTGACCGGTACCTGCCCCTGCCCCATCCTGGCACCGCCTGCCCCCCAGCCCAGTGAGTGTTACCTGCCTCACCAGCCTCAGTGCCCTGCCCCATATTGTCAGCCACCCCAAGCTCACTGTGACACCAGCACCCTGATCTTCACAAACAGCTGTCACAGCAGGCCTGACAAACACTGCACTCCACTGGTGTCTTACAGGTCACTTACCCACAAAGAGGAATGTGGAAGGGATCTACACAAGGCTGGTAACTTATCAAGAGTGAGAATCTTTGTGAGGTGTGCATGGGTAATATTGAAGGAATAATGTATTTACCTTAAAAGTCTGCTTTACAGACTTGGAGTAGAAATTCGTCACCAGGGGATAATGGCCCTTTGGGGAAAGGGGTTTTGTCACCCTGCCTAACCTGGCTGGTGATGCAATGCAAGGATCAATTGTTTAGCTTTGCACAATAGTAAGACTTTGAATGGGACACCATCAGAGGCAATGGCAAACAACTGAAATGCCTTAAAGGTAAAAAAGAAACATTACAACATTTGTTACCTGTTCTGAGAGGCTCTTTATAATGCTAAGTTTACTAGTTTTCTGAGGTTGCGGAGGAGGTGGGGGAGAAGGGGGAAAGGGGGCGCAATGTGGAAGTTTCGCCTAGGGTGCAAAATATCCTTGCACCAGGGTTTAATTTTCTTTGTGCATGACTTTGTGTGTGATCTTGGACAAGTCACTTAGTTGCTCTATGCCTCAGCTGTCTATGTGTAAAATAGGGAAGGACAGTCTCACAGGGGTGTTGTGAGGATAAATGCATTAAAAGATGGTAAAGCACTTTGAAATCTATGGATGAAAAGCACTGTATAAGAGCTGGGTATCGTCATTTTGCTTTTAAAAATGGCTAGTGCAGCTCAGTTTCCGAGTGTAGACTGAGCCACCATATTCTATGCAGAAAGCCCATTCAATTTGGTTTTGTGTAGGAAGGAGCAAATCTCCTTGTTTGGGTGGGGGAGGAGTGCCTGCAAAGTTCTTGCAACAGGATCAAGCATCATTAGTAATGCTTCTGCAGCCATAATGTCATTTAGCTAATTATGCCTTTAAAAATAACCCAAAAAACAAAAAACAAAAACCCTTGAACAAAAGGAAATGTGAAGACAGAAATGGCAATTTGCCTTTTAAGCATCTGCTTTGGATAATTATTTTGTATTCAAATGAACATAACATTTACATTTTTGAATGCTTGCCTCAGGTGCGTTGTGAGTCACAGAGCCAAAGACCTTGAGCTGAAATTGAATACAAACTTCTTTTGTCAGGTTTTATATTCAAATTAGCAATGAAAGCACCAATATTCTTAATTAAAAAAAAACAACCAAAGTTTTCTGTTGTACTTTCAAGGGCTCGCTTATTTTGTATTAAATATATTTAAGCAATTTTATTTTTATTAAATTAGGCCTGACTTCTCAGTGATGCTGAGGATGGGAATTGCAGGGGCTGAACACCTTTCAGAATCAAGCAATTCATTGGGGTGTGATCAGTTCCCATAAGAGAGAATCTTTCCATTCAACTTTGAAGAAGTTGAACTGGACCACTGAGCTGAGGCCCTGATCCTGCAGTGACTTATGCATGTGCGGCACTATGGGTAGCCTGACTTCTGTAGGATTACTACAGGATCGGTTTTGGTTGGGGTAAACCTTGTTAGGGGTCGAGTGTAAATGATACCTTATGTTCAGGTAAATGTAAATAAGCTATTTTAATCAGGTAGATAAAACAGTTAAGCAGTCTTGACCCTAAACACAGGCCCATGGCTCGTGCCAAAACAAAGGCACATCCAAAGCCACTCAGAAATTTGAACAATGTTTGGGCATGAGAGGGGATTGGGGGAGTGAGAAGTAGCACCGAGAGGCAAAAGAAGAAAGAAAGCTAAGCAGCCACTACCTGGAAATGCAGTGTGATGATCCTGGTAAGCAGGAGACTTAGTCCCATCAACCTTTTCCCCACTGCACATCCACATTTGGGGGCCCAAATGTCCAGTCATAGGAGCTGCCTTAAACTCTCATTTAAAAATGTAAATCTTTGTTTTAAAGGGCAACCTGAAATTTATGGGCAATATTCTCTGCTGCACCAGAGCTCTGCTCAGCACAGTAGAGAGAGGATCTGGTGTCAGAAATCTCCCTGACTTGGGGGGGGGGCAATCCCAGTATAACTTATCAGTACTGTCAGGCATGCAGGTCTAAATGACAGCACTGACACAGGGTCCTTAATGGACCTTATGCCAGGGAAGAAACCGCACAGCAGAGCTCAGAGTGTCTCCCTCCTCAACACTGAGGCAAAGGTGTACACCTGAATCTGGCATTCAGCAGAGCTTTCCTACACCTAAGGAATTGTCTGCTACCCAGCTGTAGCCAAGGTTGCAGCCCCTTTACTCCAGTGGGTGGCATCAAGGCCATACGACTCACTAGAGAATTTTTTCCTTCATATTTCTTCATATTCCAGCATATGCCAATAAAAACAACATAGAATTGAAGTGTGCAATGCTGCAACTGTGGATGGCAGTGCTTTCCAGTATCAGCTGCTAAAAGAGCTAGATTTTATTGAAATGTTTAACTCACAGGGTATAATGCACAGGAAACAATGCAAATATGGCAGCAAACCAGTACTGCTGATGTAAATGTACCAATGTGTGTAAATATAGCTTAATGCTGGAACCTCTAATGACATTTTAGCAATGTTAGTGCTAAGATTGAAGCTGTGAAGCCAGTGGAAGAACTCTGGGAAAGCAAGAGATTACCTATTTAAATGCGACTCAGCTACTTGTTCCCCAAGTGCCTCAGGGGATGCAAGAGACAGCCCTTCTGGATACCAAGAAGGAGTATATAGACACAGTGTCTGAAACACTTAGTTGAATGAACTGTCTTGAGGCTGAAGTTGCACGATTAAAGGGACACTGTACTTGATTTTTAAATAGAGTAACTTTTTTACAAATCCTGTTTCTGAGGGAGCGCTTTTAACTAGCATGTCCTATTTGATATTTGAATCCTTTAAAAAGTTGTAAGTTGTAAGGTATTTCCTGCTTGCCAGTTTATATTTATAGGGTCTTTTCTGCAAGTGGGAAATGGGCATACCAGAGGCTTGGTCTGAAGTCAATGGAAAGGTTTCAAAAGGCTTTAATTCAGGCCTCAGCTGACTAACAGTGAATCCCTGAAAATGACTATACACAAAGTGCTATCAAATGCACAAGGTAAAAAAACCCTGAAAGATATAGAGAAGTATCTTTCCTTGCTGATTTGCAATCCCAAGTGTCCCTGGCAACAAGGATAGATACAAAAACTTCAGAAAGAAATATTTGTCAACTTCATGTTTCTTTAATACAACTAAAGGATCCCACTCGCCTCTGTAGGACTACTCTCAGAGCTAAAACTTGTAGAGTTTCTTCCAACCTCTTATTTGGTGGGAAAGGAGAGCTTTCCCTCCCCCAGATAGAAGAGCTTGGGATCCTACCTCCTAAACACGCAGATCCCAGGAGGCATGTATGGATCTTATCTTTATGGAGTCCTCTCTCTTCCTCATTGCTGCCTGGTGGCTCCTGTACAGCATGCCTATTTCAGAAGTACATGCCTGACCACTGGCTTCTCCCAGTGCATTGTGTGGGGCTTCCATTGTGTGTAGGAGGGATCCATGCAAGTCCCTACATATTTTTGGATGAAGTGATTTGCTTTGGTTTCCCCCTCAGGTCACTAACAACAGAAATATGCAAATCATGGCATGTCCCGCACCCTCAGGTCTGTAGCCATATGAAAGGGCCTCTTTGGGGCTGCTGGGGCAGGAGGACATGTGGTGAAGTGAGCTGTTCCCTTCCTATGGTGTCCAGTCTCAGAACCATGGGACTGAACTGTTCTCCTCTGTTTGTGGAAGCAGGGGAACGGTAATGAAGAGCACATAGTCCATGATCTGATGTTTTGTTTTTTAATATTCAGGTTTATTTAGTGCTTGTGATTGGTGATAGAGGATTGGGATTATCAGTGCTATTTAAAGCATGGTCAACCCCTGCAGTAACTTTTGCCACCCATGTGCCAGTTGTGATAGTGTTTACAGATGGTCCACTGGGAACTGAATTGAGGTCATGGATTCATTTCACTAGCCCCATTAAATGGTGATGTCTTTCAGTATCTATTGTACCAAATTTCATTTTAAGCAGTGGCATGGAAGTGAAAGCCATTGATCCAATCAGACCCCCATTTATTTGTTTTAATTTCTATTTGTGATAGTGTAACACACTAACTGTAAATCAACAGTCAATACTTTAGTTTAAATTTAAAAAAAAATCTTGATGATGAGTAGAGTTACTAAATTAAGAAGTAACCTAAAGACTTATCACTATATCAGAAGATTTGATTCATGCTATTTTGTTTAGGGCATTAAAGCAACATTAGCTGCCCAGTTTAATATTACTAGCTGGTTTCTTTTGGTGCATCAAATTATGGTTATTACTGGGACCAAAACAATCCTTTGTTACCATAAAATAAACAATGTGTACCCAGAGTACCTAAGGGTGGGGAGGAGAAACAAACAGTACAGTTTTGCAGTATACCTATCAGTCATTAAAAAGCCCAATAACCCAGAATCATAGAGTAGGGAAATAGCAAATATGATAGTCACTCAACTTCCATACAAATTGACTTTAGGTGTAATCGTCTACATCCAGCTGTGCATTAGATGTTTGTAACAGCAGTAAACCCTGGGCTGGCTTTATATTCTGGCTTCCAGAACAAATCCATTTTGACCAAGTATTTATAGACACAGTACCCTTTCAGCTTTGACAAACAGATCAAAACAGCTGCAGCAAGTTGCCAACTAAACAAAGTCAGCTTCAGCAGGAGCTGGGATTGTCAGACCAGGCTTTGTTTCTGTTCTGAGTGATGCACCCATTGAATTTCAGCATTGACACTGGCTGCCCACAAAGATTGCCATGAGTGCAGATCACACTTTAGAAGGGTATGCAGGAGGAGGGCAGGTTCAAACACAGAGGTGAAAAAACAAATTTTTCTGCTTTACCAAAACATGAGTCTTTGCAAAATTCCAGTTCAGAAGTGTGGCAACGGGAACAGCATGTCACTATTTACATATCGGGCCAAATTTTATGTGGATGTAAAATAAGAGTACCACCGGCTGCAGATAATTTGGATCATTGATAGTTTAAAAATCATGCATTTTTTTAAACAATGGTTATTTCTAGGGTAAAAATGTGCCCTCATACAAGATTATACTCTGTTCAGTGCTTCCTGTCACAATGAACAGAATTACAAAAGAATCAACTTGAATCAATTTTGCTGTACTGTAAGCTTTTAAAAGGACCAGTGACCCATTTGAGAATCAGCTTGCCTTGTTAGATGCAGTAGGTCACTTACATTACAGGATATTTTGTGTGTACGGTGCGAAGATAGGAGTGATTGGGCAGAATTTCCTATACATTTTTTTTCTTTTGGGGACATTTTTCCAGGTGCGTACTTCTTTAGGACTATTATGGGCATAGGCAATTTGTGTTTACTGGATAAACAATACCGATTTCAAGGTTGGCTCTGACCCTTATTTGTCCTGTGACATTTCTATATGAATAGACGATGGAGAAGATCCTTTCCTGTAAATTGTCAAAGCTCCATGGATTTATTTGGCACTATTACAATTTACACCACCTAAGCATCTGCCTCAAGATTCAGAAGTGCAAGTACAGTGGTCACCTTTAAAACAGTTCCAGTTTATGCAATTATATAATATAACCATAGTATTCACATTAGTTTAATTTAGGGGATGTTGAGGTTATATTATTTAGAGACTTGAGGAACTTGAAAAATTAAGCATGATCAGCGGATGGAGAATAGAGAATGCATGTAAACAGGATGCATACCTCACTTTTGCATGGCTGTTTTGAAGTGCACAATATAATGGCTTGCATTGAAGGAGCAGTTGGATAGGTGGATAGGGCATTGGGGTGGGAATCAGGTAATTTCCCCTCTTTGTCCCTGTTTCCCCTCACCCCCTTTGTCTGTCTTGTCTAAAAAGATCACTGAAGCAGGGGCTATCTTTCACTATGTGTATGTACAACACTGAGTTGTGCTGAAGCCGCTAGGTGCTGCTGTAATACACAAAAATAGTAACAATGATGGATGTGTCCAAACTTTTCATGACTGTTACTACAATTCTAAAGGCCAGTCCTTTTTCACTTATACAAATAGGTTCAGATTCAACCATGCAGCTCATGGCCTGGATACCAGGCTGTGCAATATTTATCGATACAAAGGGCCCAGGGAGTGAAGGGAAGGAGTCCTCCCATCCAGGTTGTGGAGTTTCTGTAGTGGCACATTTTGAAATGTCCTGTTATAGAGAAATATAAGGTCCCATAAGTGGAGTTCATAAGGATGGCTGGACAAAGAAGAGCTATAAGGAAAAATTCAGAACTCCTCATTTCAAAAAATACCCAAACACTATCATATGACACACCTTCCCCAGTTTCATTGTGAACACAAAGCATAATGAAAAATTGTTGCCTATCCACAGAAAGCAGAAGCATTTCACTTTGAGTTTCAACTAAAGCTCTGCAGGCCAAAAAAAGTTTTGCACAAAACCCGGCCAAATTTATTTCTGTTTCCATATTCAGCTCTGAAAATTACTGATGTTCATATGGCAGTGGGTTTCATTAGGTTTCCACAGCTACGGTTCCCACTCTTTTTTTTCCGTTCATATAACAACCCTGTCTGGGTTGTAACTCCAGGAGTGATTTGTAATGACATAGTTTTGAAGTCTCTGCAAATATCATAAGGAAGAGGAAAAGCTGTGTTTTCTTCCTGAAACACTGACACTTCTGAAAAGAATCAGTTCTCACTGAGCCACATCAACATCAGACTGCCTCCCACAAAGAGTTAGCACAGCTCGAAAGGTGTCACCAAATCCTAAAGCCTGTAGGTGTATCATTTTTTAAATTAAATATCAAACAAGTAGAAACAAATAGAACAATCTTAACTAGACAGTTTTCAAGTAAATATTTCACACATGTAAAGGAGATACTTTCTTCTTACACACTGTTGATCCATTAAATACCAAGGGCCCAATTCTGATTTAACACCAGTTTTACACCAGAGTAACTCCATTGATTTCAATGGATTTACACTGATGTTGTTCAAGGCAGAATTAAGACTCTAAGTTAAGCTCAAAATAAAAATGTTTCTGTGGCTTATATAGATAGAGTACATATATGTGGTGGCAAATATGCAGTGATACTAACAGATATAGCCTTTTCTGTTTCTGAAATTTAAACTCAAGGTCTTTGGCTTTATGACTTGCAGCACACCTGAGGCAAGCATTATCTCCCTATGCCTTTGTGCCATGGAGTGCATACTCTGTATAGGCCCATCAAGACTTTATTATCCCATTATTTTCTGTGAAATGTACTTAGTAAAGATTTCTGTTTTTTAACTATGCCCCTCTGGCATATCTGTTAGTCTTAAAGGTGCTAACATATATTCAGTTATATTCTCAATGTCGTCTGCATCACTAACTCTTCATAAAACAGGCACTGTGTACCACACTCTGAGTGGGTGTGCAAGGAAGCTGCGTTAGAAAGGGTATAGGGAGTACTCCTAACTCCTTGCAAACCTGGGGCTCACTAGATTCCTGGTACATATACTCTGAAGGTAAGCACCAGAGAAGCCAAAACACTATCACAGGTGCTAGACAGCTCAAAGAAAGTATGGTACAATGGTCACTGGCCTCATCCCCTCTGCACCACTTGGCAGTCTGGAGCCAACACTGGAGAGAGTGCAGACTGCACTTCTGAAAAGGACAGGTGGAAAACACTCCTGAGTAAGCACCCTTTAACACCTATAGAATCTTTCTCCATATAGGCAGAATACCTACAGGCACCACCCTGGTTTCTCTCAATGTAAACCTTCTCCCCTTACATGGTTGGGACTTACAAAGCACCAGTGCATCCCAGGTTTATTTCGCCTGTATTTTTGTTTTTAAACACTGCATTAAACTAAGGTCTTGTCTATCTGGGGGAAATAGCTACATACATAGCTCAACATTGACAGCTATTCTGGTGTAGTCATATAGTCGAATAGCTACGTCAGGATAACTCCCCATCTGTGTGCTCTATTTCCAGAATAGTGTCTTTTTCTGATCTAACTTAATCTAATTCTAGAGCAGATTATGCACCACTTATTATATATGAGACATAACTATATCTGAATTACTGTCAGGAAATTTCCCCAGGTACACGAACTCTTGTAGACAAGAATGCTTTCATTTGTAAAACAAAGGTAAAATCAAGTTACATCAGGCTCCCAGTATTCTTGTAAATACAGCTGTTGCTGCTTGTAGATGCTCTTCTCTCACCTTTATGCAACATAAATTTGTTATAACTGAAAAATCAATAGAAGGAAAATCAAAAATAAGTTTTCAGGCAATTTTAGCACAAGTTTAGGGCTCAGCTCAGAGTTGCATTTTATGCTTGTGAATGCTGTTTATCATCAGGAATTTTACAAATAGATTTCAAGTCTATTTACATGCACTGTCTGTGGGGCAACTTTACTGTTTTTTGGGGGGGAGAAGGGGTTGTTGTTTTGTTTTTAACTTCGTTACTTCATTCTCTCTTTGCACAACTTTACAAGGTCCATCCCATGAATTTGGCATTTTGTGCTCTTTTACAGGGACTAGCACCAGTACCAAATCCCCCACTTCAAACACGCATTCACAAGCATTGTGATTGTACCATGCCTTCTGTATGGCCTAGCTATTAATAAGGTTAGTTTGAACCACTTCTATCATGTCCCTTAACTCCTTTTTGAATCTTTGTACATATTCAGTCACTGATTCCCCTTTTGATCCAGTGCCCAACTCCCAGGAGTCCCAGATGAGCACGATCCTAGTTTTCTGTGGTAAACACACAATTCTATGATTGAAAAAAAAACCATACAAATCTGTATTTTTCCACGATTAAAATGAAACTCTGAACTTTAGTTTCCCTAGCCACAATATATATATAGGTATCAGTTGAACACAATGTTTTATTTCTATACAGTAGAATCCTGGTTATTCAAGCCTCCATTGTCTGGCTCCCCGTATTAACTGAACCACCTGCCATCCAGGGCTGACAATGTCTGGTGCTTGAGCAGTCAGCCACGCTGCCCAGGGCTGACAGCCCAGCCCTAATTAGATCAGATAAATGGGGTTCCACTGTAAATGTAAAGCACATTCAAAAATCAAACACGAGACGGGAGGTTTCACACATTGAATAAATGACACTGGTACTTTGAGAAAAAAATAGTTAATATATTTTTATTTTTCACAGAATACAAAAACTAAAGATTTTCCCATGCAAACAGATTTCTAGGGTCCCTGATGCTGAGATTGAGGGCCCCCATCATCTTTCTCCTGTACAGAAGATCAAATGGGGCAAATCCTGTGAACTCATGGGGGACCTTGCTATAAACAAATAACAGGTCAAGGTAACATTTCATCCCAGTCACTCATCTCCTTGTCTGCATATGTCATAAATATAAAGGGAAGGGTAAACCCCTTTGAAATCCCTCCTGGCCAAGGGAAAGCTCCTCTCACCTGTAAAGGGTTAAGAAGCTAAAGGTAACCTTGCTGGCACCTGACCAAAATGACCAATGAGGAGACAAGATACTTTCAAAAGCTGGGAGGAGGGAGAGAAACAAAGGGTCTGTGTGTCTGTCTGTAGTCTGTCTTTGCCGGGGATAGACCAGGAATGGAGTCTTAGAACTTTTAGTAAGTAATCTAGCTAGGTATGTGTTAGATTATGATTTCTTTAAATGGCTGAGAAAAAACTGTGCTGAATAGAATAACTATTTCTGTCTGTGTATCCTTTTTGTAACTTAAGGTTTTGCCTAGAGGGGTTCTTTATGTTTTGAATCTAATTACCCTGTAAGGTATCTACCATTCTGATTTTACAGGGGGGGATTTCTTTATTTCTATTTACTTCTATTTTTATTAAAAGTCTTCTTGTAAGAAAACTGAATGCTTTTTCATTGTTCTCAGATCCAAGGGTTGGGTCTGTGGTCACCTATGCAAATTGGTGAGGCTTTTTATCCAACATTTCCCAGGAAAGGGGGGGTGCAAGTGTTGGGAGGATTGTTCATTGTTCTTAAGATCCAAGGGTCTGGGTCTGTAGTCACCTAGGCAAATTGGTGAGGCTTTTTAACAAACCTTGTCCAGGAAGTGGGGTGCAAGGTTTTGGGAAGTATTTTGGGGGGAAAGACGTGTCCAAACAGCTCTTCCCCAGTAACCAGTATTAGTTTGGTGGTGGTAGCAGCCAATCCAAGGACAAAGGGTGGAATATTTTGTACCTTGGGAAGTTTTGACCTAAGCTGGTAAAGATAAGCTTAGGAGGTTTTTCATGCAGGTCCCCACATCTGTACCCTAGAGTTCAGAGTGGGGGAGGAACCTTGACAGCATACATTCCTAGCATAGATTTTAAGTGTTTCATTTAACCGTACAACCATTTCCTGAGTATATGCTCTGAGGAGAGCAGAGAGGCCATTTGGGATAAATCCCTGGTGTCTGGACAGGAGGTAGCTGATCTGGTTGATTCAAATCTAGAGCATCCACTGAGTGCAAGCCACAGAGAGAAGGGCAGAAACCAGTATAAGGGGGGACCTTGTTTTAACCCTGTCTCACCAGGAAACGTCTCAAGATTCTTCCAGTCTTACCCTTGACTTGCAGGTAACAATCAGTAACTCCACTTCCTGAGGTCACCAGAGACGTCTCCCAGCAATGTCCCTAGTCTGTATATACTCACAGGTTTATTTTGTCACAGGAAAAATCACTTTTTCCTCTGATGATGTTTTCCTAAACACTGACTTTCAAAAGCCTTCATTATAAATGTCTCCAGACCTCTCCCCTTCCCAGCATGCCGTGCTAAAAGGAGATTGACAAGTGGGGCTGCCTTTTCATCCTCTTTCAGTTGAGCAAGCCTAACCTGCACCATATCCTGAACTCATATGTTAGGTCCGGACAAATTTTCTAGGGTCATTTTCCTGGTGTCCACTCCCAAAACCAGATTGCCTCAATGTGGTAAAACCTTAATTCAACCTATAAAACCTGCAACAAGTGTGTATCATTTTTTAATAATCCCCTCATGATGTAATATGGTATTCTGAATTATTTTCAATCAATGTAACATTTTCAGATTCAGTCATATCTAAAGCATGAAAGAAAATTCTCTAAATTAAATCTTAGCTAAGTAACCACAAATTTAGCAGAATCTCTTTTAGTCTTTGAGATGTTGAAACTTTTAAAATTTAAACCTTGGTGCATTTTTGCAGTGTCTGTAATATACAATGCATTGTTCTAAGGTGGTGTGGTCTTAGAGTGGTTTAGTATTATATTATTTCGGGACAAATTACACAGGTTTTGTATAGTATTGCCTCAGTGCTTGCTTGGCCACACATCCCTGCGCAGCACATAACTACTGCCCTCTGCTGGGTGGAATCAGAACCTGTACAAATCATCAGCTTTTTCATTATCTTGTTCTGGGGCTTCTACAACTCTAAGAGACTATAAACATTGTCCTTCAGTTCAGCTGGTGGAGGTGCTATGGGATTTGCTACATGAAGACTGCATGCAAATACATCTGGTCTTAGCACAGACTTAAAAGGGCCCCAAAATGCTTTAAAGCAGTATGTGAGAAGGGAGGGGAAGGGAGACAAAAAGGGTGTAATGAAAGATGCTTGGGGAAATCATAATGGGATGGCAGTAGGGAGAGAAATCTCCTTAAACAGATCCAAACCTTGAAAAAGGTTGTATTGCGTTTCTGGTTTGTTTGTTTTTTCTTTTGGGAGGGGAATAAAGATTCAGACCTGTTCCTAATTTACCATAACATATTTTCCCATCCATTGTATCCAGCAGTCAAACCCCAGACTTGCTTACCATTTTGGTTTGATGTGATAGTGACAATAGTAACATTAGGAGACTTGTAGATGGCTGATGTTCATGTGATTTATTTTCAAATTCTGGCAGAGGAAATCTAGATCAATTATGGCTATTATTTACCATGCACACAACAGCATTTGCATCATACATGTATTGTTTTATATATGGTGAACTCAGTGCTGTTGCATAAGTATAACTGAAAGTAGAATTTGGAAGCCTTTCTAATAACATTCTTATTGCTTGTTTTTTTTTTTTGGAATGTCATTCCACACTTGTTTGAAGCATCCAGCAAGTAAATAAATAAATGAGGTTACATAGAACTGTATAAAAACTACATGTGCAATATGTAGCTACATCACTAATTTTTTTGGACATTAACTAGGTCATTTGACATTCTATTATAGGTCCATCAATGGCTATTAGCCACTGGGAATGGGCATCAGGGGATGAATCACTTAATGATTACCTGTTCTATTCATTCCCCCTGAAGCACCTGGCACTGGCCACTGTTGAAAGACAGGATACTGGGCTAGATGGACCTTTGGTCAGACTCAGTATAGTAGTTCTTATGTTCACTAAAAAGCTCCAAAAGAGTTGTTTATTTTCTTCAAAGAGCCTACAATTAAGATTTTAAAAAAAGGTGGTGGTGGAAGAGAAATGCTCAGAAAACTGTTCAATAATAAATATGAAAATAACAACTGCCTGGAAAATATGGGAAAGAATAATAACCCACCCAGGTATTTAATGAGCACAAGATCCAAGAACACAACTCGATTTCTCATTTTTTTTTTATAAAATAAATGTATTGTGGCCTAAAGATTTGTATTATTAAGTTCTTCCGCCAATGTTGATACACAAGATGGAAACCAGGTTTTTCTACCCCTCTGTGTAATAAGCTGCTGCTTCTATCTGCTGTATGATATCAAGATCAACTGTTATGCCCTTCTGCTAGGAGCTCTTGTTAAGGTTTCTCTTCTGTGCCCTCATTTTCTCACACCAGTTACTTTCCACTTGACAGATTAATGTGGGAATCTGCATGTTGGGATCAGTAGTAAATACCCTAGATATGTCCAACCCTTCCTTCTAATTCTACTGGAGACTTCCTGATGGTTTGTAATTTATTGGATCTCTTTGTTGGTGCTAGACTGTCCATCCAATACCCAGAATAATTCGTAGACGCTTGTTTTCAAAGGTGTATCTAGTTTTCTATCTAATATGTTGATAATCTCCATTTCTCACAGCCTATCTTACCTCTGTGATTATATTTGAGCAGAAAATTCTCAGTTGTCTTTGATTTTTTTTTTATTATTTGATCTTTGATTTCGGTATGTTATGCTTATTGAAAGCAGTGGATGCCTTTGCTATCTTTGATGTCACTTCTTTCTTGAGGTCTCCGTTGGCTAATACTGTACTGCCCTGGTAAATGATATGCTCTACTATCTTGATGTTTTTGACTTCTAATATGATGATACTGCTTGACATCTGTGTTTCAAAGATGTTTGTTTTGGTGTAACTTATTTTTAACCTTGTTTGACCTGATCTTTTCTGCTACAGTGACTGTCTTTTATTTTTTTTTGTAGCTTTTGGGGGTGTTGCTCAATAGTTCAATGTCAGCAAAATCACAAAAAACAAACAAAACAACTAACCCCACTCACCATACCACGCTACATACACACATAAAGGTGTTTGAAGATTGTGTTTGTTTTTTAAATGTGTTATTCAGAAAGTGAACTCAGGGAGAAATTGTATAGATTAAATGCACTAATAGCAAATTGCTACCCAGGGAGACTAATCCATCAAACACTAATAGGGCATCAACTCTTTAACAACACTAACGAATAACAAATCAAGATAACAACAGGCTATAAATGAGGTGTCTTGTGCTGCCATGCTCTGAGACAAGTTGTCAATGTGGTTTATGGTTGGCCCAACCTGTTTGAACTGTGGCAACCCACTGGATCCCAGCCACCTGTGTGGCAAAAACATTCATGTTTCAGCATGTTTTTTAATATGCATGCACTGCAGCACAGGATAGGCACTCAGTTACTATGATGGTGGGCACTATTATAAGAACATAGAGAGCTACCCTCATTAGTTCCCTGATGAGCCATGTAACACCAGCATCTTAAAATTGTGCTATTTGTATGACACCATTTGTTATCTATATTTTGGTATGTGGGTAATTCTAAAACCCTTCTACTGGATGCCCTCTCACCTACTGCATCCCTCCCCCACTCCCGTATTGAAAAGAGCCCCTTATTTAGCCAACTCCTAGCTGCCTGAACCCTCTGGATTTCCCCAGTGGAAAGACCTCTCTACCAAATTCCACCTACATGCTGAAAATCACCTGACTGATAAGTCCCTTCTTCTTCTCTGCAGCTAGGAATCCTCCTAATGTTCTTATTCTGTAATCCCCTTAACCGCTGTCATGTTCTTCCTGTCTCTTCTCAATGCTATGATCCCCTTTCTCTCTGACTCTTTCCCTGTCACAGTCCTCCCTTTGCCTCTCAAAAGAAATGAATGTTACTGCTTCCAGTGGGCTGCCTTAAAATCTCTCCATGTTTAGCTGTAGCTGAATTCTGTACACTACGCCTACCTTTCCTGCCACAAACAGACTTTATTCTCCTGCTGTATTTTCTGTAGTAATACGTTGCAAGCTTGTTTTAATTGTGATTATTCTTTTAAAAAAAATGGGTGTTTTGTTTTGTTTTCTATTCTGAATGATGACAGTCGTTCCTATGGATTTCTCTTTTTACAGATGAATGTAGAGTTTGTGTTTCAATTTATAGTGGATGATTCCTTTTTGGGTTATTTTTAGGCAGACCACTCTTTTTATTTTACACAAAGATGGTGAAAGAACATCCACAGAGCAGCCCTTAGGTGCTCCCAATATGCAAGTACCACTGCTGAGAGCATCACAAATGTTCTGTCATTTTTATGCCATAATGCAGCCAGTTGTCCCCCCCCCACCCCCACCAGAGTTCTTACCCAGCAGAACTGCAAATGTTTAGAAATAAAATGAATAGTAAAACCCATTGAATTAAAGTGTATTATTTCTCAGGATCTGCAAAAATATCAAAATAGCAGCAGCACAAAAATAAATAACTTTCCTTTCCTTTTATTTTATTACATTTTATTTAAAGAAAAGCCATATGGGACCTGATTAAAACCCCAATGGGTGAGGCAAGGGTTAAGGAATTGCTCTGGATGCAGAAAGCCACACCACTTCGCCCCTGCTGGGCATGCTACCAGTGCAGCGAGAGTTCAAAAGGAAGCAACTCCACTCAGTCTGGGTGGACCCAGCCACAGAGCAGTTTGGTGCTGCAGCCTCCTGCAGGGAAGTGAGTGAGCAGGGGTCCAAGCAGCCAGGACCATGCCGCCTAGTCAACCCACTGCAGGTCTTTCAACTGCAGGGGCCAAGGATGATGAGCTGCTGCTGATAGGGGATGTCCAGAGAGTGACCCAAATGGACTCCCTGGGGGACTCCAAGACACAGTCATGGTGCAGATGGAGGAACAGAAGCAGGGATAGGCAGTGACTCAGGGAACAAGTGTAACGGTGCCCAGCCCAAGGAGCTGTTGTGAGTTAATGTCTGTTTTACACTTGGTGTGGGAGTTCAACCTGTTTGTTTTATAAGAAAAACTTAGTGTATCTGTTTGAAATTTCCATCATATAATCCAAGTAAAGCTTTTATTTTCTGAGAAGTTTCAAAAAATTGGTTAATCATTTTCTGAGTTGTAATGAATTAACAGCCCCCCAAAATGTCACATTCTGATTTTACTTTTCTTTTTCTGGCCCCTCTAGGTATGAATTGTGGAAAACTACAACCTATAGTAAAGAAAAAAATGTTCACATAGTGAAAATATGGGTGGCCTCCGGGGTTATGTAATTAATTTAACTAACAAAAAAAAGGGGCAGGGAAATAACCTACTTAGTAACTGCATGCTTCCATGCCTTGGTTAGCTGATAGAGCATAAATTATTCATCAGTGACTTGCTGTGATGGAGTATATAAACCCCACACTAGTATGGAAGGAGTTAAGGAGCAGCTCTGGGCCCAGATGGCTACACCCCATCCTATCTGAAGAACCTTCTTCGACTACAGGAGGACCTTAAAAGGGAGCCAGACAGTTCAGAATGGGTCAGAGAGGATCAGAGTACAGACATATCTTGGGAGCTCCGGAGTAAAGTCTAGCTGGAGTCTTGGGTATAGGGGAGAGGGCTGTGAGCAGCAGCTACCCTAGGAGGGACAAGTTTTTCCCTAGGACAAGGGAATTCTTCACTCCATCTTCTGGTAAATCACTTGCAAGGCTTTTGACTATGCCGTGGACTTGGAGGGTAATCGGTAAGATGTGGCCTAGGGAAGCAGCCTCAAAGCCCTCCTAGGAGTTAACTATTGCTGCATCTCATACGGCCCTGGTCCAAAGTCCAGTGGAGAAGGAGGGCCTTGGCTTCCTTACCAACATCCCTCCCATTAAGTGGGGTGGGGGTGGAGGTGGAGACACAAACCCTTGAGGATAGACACAATGTAAGCCCTGAGGCAAGGATGCCCACCCCTCAGAGGCCCCTGGACATGGACAGACAGCTGCAGCGGCATAGGAACCAGCAAACAGAGCTGTAAACAGGGGAGTTTCAGTGGGAGTTCTGTCGGAGGAGAAGGTATTTGTATTTGGTTTTGTATTTGTAATATTTGTATGTGTAGAGACTTGTAGGGACTTTGTGCTGGGAGAGAAGCTGAGCCCTGATTAGGGGGCGGGGCTTCTCTGACTAGGGGTCTTATAAAGGTAGCCAGCCAGCCAGTCAGGCAGTGGCACAGACAGCTGTAGTGGCACATGAGCCAGCAAACAGAACTGTAAACAGGGGAGTTTGAGTGGGAGCTCGAAAGGGGAGTTTGTCTTGTGGTGCTTGTTTGGGGTTTGTTTTTGCTGTGGGTGCTGGTGTTTTGGTGTGGTTTGTGTTTCCCAGATTAACAGGATTTAGGTGGGAAGGCTCTGACAGATACAGAGGCAGCAGTGGGAGTGACCCATGTAGCGGAAGACACAATGAAGATGACTAGATGTGGAAGCTGCGGTATGTACATGATCCTGGAAGGGGTATCTGGTAAGAGTTTTGTCTGCATGAAATGCCGTCTGATAGAGCTGATGGAGGAAAAGATCCGAGGATTGGAGATGCAGGTGGAAAGTCTGGTTGAGTTTAGAAGGGGGTTCAAGCAGATTATGGAGCAAAGACATGAGGTAGCTGAAGGGAAAAAGATAAGACTTGCAGATGGAAGCAGGACTGAGCAATTCTGAGGGGAGACTGCTGGGTGAGGAAAGTGGACAGTAGAAGCATGTGACTAAAAGAACCAAGCAGAGGAAAAGATGGGCTAGTGAAGGAGAAATAGAGCTCAAGAATAGGTTTGCAGAGTTGGAAAATGAAGAAGGGGCTCAGCAGGTGGTCACTGAAGGTGGAAGGGAAAGGAAGAAGAGAAGAGCGGCTAGTCCTATAGGAAAAGGGGAAGAGTCAATGGAGACTACAGCAAGTATGAGTCCCAGGAAGATACAGGATGGGTTGAAGAGGATTACAAGGGAGAATAGGAATAGAACGAATTTGCACCCAGAGGGAAGAGGGGATAGACTGGAGAGTAGCACTGTCACCAGGAAAAGGCAGGCCTACATGATAGGGGACTCTTTACTGAGAAGAATAGACAGGCCTGTAACCAGAGCTGATCCAGAGAATAGAAGGGTGCACTGTCTTCCAGGTGCTAAGATACGGGATGTAGACCTGAGAAAAGGATCCTAAAGGGAGCGGGAAAGAATCCACTGATTGTCCTTCATGTGGGAACAAATGATACCGGTAGATTCTTGCTGGAACATATCAAGGGAGACTATGCTAGGGCTGGGGAAGATGCTTAAGGAAATGGAGGCTCAGGTGATCTTTAATGGGATTCTGCCTGTTCCTAGAGAAGGGCAACAAAGGTGTGACAAGATTATGACTATCAACAGATGGCTTAGGCAGTGGTGCTTTGGGATGTATGGCCACTGGGAGGCATTCATGGACAGAGGACAGTTCTCTCGGGATGGACTTCATCCGAGTAGGGAAGGAAATAGACTTGTAGGATGGAGGCTGGCACAACTGATTAAGAGAGCTTTAAATTAGGAGTTTGGGGGAGATGGTTGGGAGATGTCCAGGTAATCTCCATGCCAGATTTTAGCATTGAGAGGAAAGAAAACAAAGTAAGAGAGGATACAGCCGTGGGTAGGAGGAAGGGCAGTGTAGATACCAGTCTAATAGGTTATACTGGCTGTAGAATGACCGTGCCTAATAGGGTACAGAATGTGAGTGAGGCCAAACAGCAAAAATTAAGATGTTTGTACACCAATGCAAGGAGCCTAGGTAACAAAATGGAGGAACAGAGCTACTGGTGCAGGAAGTGAAACCAGATATTCTAGGGATAACAGAAACATGGTGGAATAGTAGTCATGACTGGACTACAGGTATTGAAGGGTATGTGCTGTTTAGGAAAGACAAAAATAAAGGTAAAGGTGGTGGAGTAGCATTGTATATCAATGATGAAGTAGAATGTAAAGAAATAAGAAGCGATGGAATGGATAAGACAGAGTCTGTCTGGGCAAAAATCACATTGGGGAAGAAAACTATTAGAGCATCCCCCGTGATAGTGCTTGGGGTGTGCTATAGACCGCCAGGGTCTAATTTGGATATGGATAGAGCCCTCTTTAATGTTTTTAATGAAGTAAATACTAATGGAAACTGCATGATCATGGGAGACTTTAACTTCCCAGATATAGACTGGAGGAAAAGTGGTAGTATTAATAATAGGGCTCAGATTTTCCTTGATGCGATAGCTGATGGATTCCTTCATCAAGTAGTTGCTGAACCAACAGGAGGGGATGCCATTTTCGATTTGGTTTTGGTGAGTAGTGAGGACCTCATAGAAGAAATGGTTGTAAGGGACAACCTTGGTTCAAGTGATCATGAGCTAATTCAGTTCAAACTGAACAGAAGGATAAACAAAAATAAATCGGCGACTAGGGTTTTTGATTTCAAAAGGGCTGACTTTCAAAAATTAAAGAAATTAGTTAGGGAAGTGGATTGGACTGAAGAATTTATGGATTTAAAGGCAGAGGAGGCCTGGGATTACTTTAAACCAAAGCTGCAGAAGCTATCAGAAGCCTGTATCGCAAGAAAGGGGGAAAAAATTCATAGGCATGAGTTGTAGACAAAGCTGGATGAGCAAGCATCTCAGACAGGTGATTAAGAAAAAGCAGAAAGTATACAGGGAGTGAAGATGGGAGGGATCAGCAAGGAAAGCTACCTTATTGAGGTCAGAACATGTACGGATAAAGTGAGACAGGCTAAAAGTCAAGTAGAGTTCGACCTTGCAAAGGGAATTAAAACCAATAGTAAAAGGTTCTCTAGCCACATAAATAAGAAGAAAACAAAGAAAGAAGAAGTGGGACCGCTAAACACTGGGGATGGAGTGGAGGTTAAGGATAATCTAGGCATGGCCCAATATTTAAACAAATATTTTGCCTCAGTCTTTAAGAAGGCTAATGAGGATCTTAGGGATAATGGTAGCATGATAAATGGGAATGAGGATATGGAGGTAGATATTACTATATCTGAGGTAGAAGCGAAACTCGAACAGCTGAATGGGACTAAATCGGGGGGCCCAGATAATCTTCATCCAAGAATATTAAAGGAATTGGCACATGAAATTGCAAGCCCATTAGCAAGAATTTTTAATGAATCTGTAAACTCAGGGGTTGAACCATATGATGGAGAATTGCTAACATAGTTCCTATCTTTAAGAAAGGAAAAATAAGTGATCTGGGTAGCTACAGGCCTGTTAGTTTGATGTCTGTAGTATGCAAGGTCTTGGAAAAAAAATTGAAGGAGAAAGTAGTTAAGGACATTGAGGTCAATGGTAAATGGGACAAAATACAACATGGTTTTACAAAAGGTTTTACAAAAGGTACATCGTGCCAAACCAACCTGATCTCCTACTTTGAGAAAGTAACAGATTTTTTAGACAAAGGAAACGCAGTGGATCTAATTTCCCTAGTAAGGCATTTGATACCATGCCACATGGGGAATTATTAGTTAAATTGGAAAAGAGGAGGATCAGTATGAAAATTGAAAGATGGATAAGGAATTGGTTAACAGGGAGACTACAGCGGGTCCTACTGAAAGGTGAACTGTCAGGCTGGAGGGAGGTTATCAGTGGAGTTCCTCAGGGATCAGTTTTGGGACCAATCTTATTTAAACTTTTTATTACTGACAGTGTGGGAGTGTGCTAATAAAGTTTGTGAATGATACAAAGCTGGGAGGTATTGCCAATTTAGAGAGAGACCAGGATATCATACAGGAAGATCTGGATGACCTTGTAAACTGGAGTAATAGTAATAGAATGAAAATAGGATGAGAAGTGTAAGGTCATGCATTTAGGGATTAATAACAAAAATTTTAACTGGAGACGCATCAATTAGAAGTAACGGAGGAGGAGAAGGACCTTGGAGTATTGGTTGATCACAGGATGACTATGAGCCGCCAATGTGATATGGCTGTGAAAAAAGCTAATGCAGTCTTGGGATGCATCAGGCCAAGTATTTCCAGTAGAGATAAGGAGGTTTTAGTACCATTATACAAGGCACTTGTGAGACCTCACCTGGAATACTGTGTGCAGTTCTGGTCTCCCATGTTTAAGAAGGATGAATTCAAACTGGAACAGGTACAGAGAAGGGCTACTAGGATGATCCGAGGAATGGAAAACTTGTCTTATGAAAGGAGACTCAAGGAGCTTGGCTTGTTTAGCCTAACCAAAAGAAGGTTGAGGGGAGATATGATTGCTCTCTATAAATATATCAGAGGGATAAATACCGGAGAGGGAGAGGAATTATTTAAACTCAGTACCAATGTGGACACAAGAACAAGTGGATATAAACTGGTCATCGGGAAGTTTAGACTTGAAATTAGACGAAGGTTGCTAAGCGTCAGAGGAGTGAAGTTTTGGAAGCAGCGGGAGCAAGAGACCTATCTGCCTTCAAGATTAAACTCGATAAGTTTATGGAGGAGATGGTATGATGGGATAACATGATTTTGGCAATTAATTGATCTTTAAATATTTATGGTAAATAGGCCCAATAGACTGTGATGGGATGTTAGATGGGGTGGGATCTGAGTTACTACAGAGAATTCATTCCTGGGTATCTGGCTGGTGAATCTTGCCCATATGCTCAGGGTTCAGCTGGTCGCCATATTTGGGGTCAGGAAGGAATTTTCCTCCAGGTCAGATTGGAAGAGGCCCTGGAGGTTTTTCGCCTTCCTCTGTAGCATGGGTCACTTGCTAGAGGATTCTCTGCTTCTTGAAGTCTTTAAACCATGATTTGAGGACTTCAATAGCTCAGACATAGGTGAGAGGTTTATCGCAGGAGTGGGTGGGTGAGATTCTGTGGCCTGAATTGTGCAGGAGGTCAGACTAGATGATCATAATGGTCCCTTCTGACCTTAATATCTATGAATCTATGAATCTATGGGCTGCATGGACATTGGACATATATATGTCATTGGACTCTGTTATCTCCCCATCCCTGGAAGGGAGTGGACTTAGGTGGTGACCTGGGTGGATGAGTCAGTCCCCATCTACTGGAGAAGAGATCACTACTGCATTAGAGCAATTGAGGGCAGGGGATGCTGGAGATGGGGGAGAATCATGAGCTAGATACCTAACCCCGGTGTAGTACCACCAATAAGCACAGCCTGTCACACTTCAAGTCTCCAGTGCTGTGTAAGGAAGCCTCTTTGAAGAATTAGGACAAAATATTACACCACTTTTTGAGATGCCCACAGTTACATTCCCTATATCTGGATTGCAGACATAGGGAAAGGATTTTGCTAGACCATGGGCTCAGTAAAGTAGCTGGTGGCTCATTGAAGACCACGGCCTCTGTGAAGCTATGCAGGCAGTTCTGGAGTTTGACATTTTAATGAAGAACAGGATATGTGACAGCACAAACCAAGTATGTGCAATTTTATAGAACTGTGTAGAAGGACCAGTGTAAGGGAGGGGAAGTAGACTCTGTGGTGAAGGTTGGTGGGCAGAGATTAGGCAAAGTGGGACTATAAGGCTGTTATCCTTACTGGGGCGAGTTGAGGATGTAATATGGTATTTATGGTGCATGATGGTAGTGAAGCTGGTGAGATGCGTGTGTGTGTCTGTGGAAGGGGGCATATATGGCATGTAATGTTGATAGCCTTAGCTTTGAATTTCCTTGATTTATGGATTTAGTGTTTAAGTATAATGCATTTAGCAACCTTAACTGAGAAATTACAGTATTTTTGTGTAGTTGTATACATGGTCTGATCCAAAGCCATCTGCTGTCAATAGGCATCTTTCCATTCAATTTGGTGGGCTTTGGAGCAGGCCCATAAAGAATATAAAGCAATATACTTCAGTTACTCATTTCAAATATAATGAACCCAAAAGTTGTTGTTTAAACATTATATTTCTAAGATAGCACACAGCATTTTTTTGCAGGGGGCAGAGTTTAGAAGTATGAAATTACTGAAGCGGATGCTGTCCCCTCAGACTCAAATATGAAGTTTATTTTTTATTAACAAAATGCAACATTATCTAGCTATTATTATTATTTATTATTTGTATTATAGTAGTGCCTAGAAGCCCCGGTCATCAACCAGGGACCCATTGTGTAGTTACCACAGTAACATGAAAATACAAAGAAATGGCACCACAATAACATTCCTAATGATTCATGTGAATATATCTCTTTGAAATATGAAAATATACAGTATAAAAATTCTCGTGAATGTGAGAATACACCTTTCTTTCCACTTAAATTTAAGTATCCATGACATACTTTGATTTCAATTGATAATTTATTTCCTCTTTAACACGTCTAATCATATCTGCTGGTACACAATGATGTCATATACACTTCATCACAGAGGCCCAGTGCTGCACAACTAGATATGTAAATTTTGTGAAGAGAATAAAAGATATTCAACAATCACATTTGTCTTACATATTCATTATTATTGCTGCATATTCGTTCAGTGATAATATCTCAGAACAAGAATAAAATTGCTTCTGATTCTAGGCATTCCAGTGCCCATAGTGTGTTCTGGAGGTGGTTTGATTTTTCTCCTTACTGTGTGGGTCAGAAAGATTAACAAAGAAAGAACAGCTTCCATTTAGAATCTCTACAGCTTTATTATGTATAAACAAGGATTGCCAAAGTAGACCTATGTGAAACAAATGGAACTTTGTTAAATTCTCTGATGGAACTGTTTGGACTCCATGAGAACTTGTTGAGTTCCTGCCATCTACTTCAAAGCCATTCCTTTCAAAGAATCTTTTACTTTGGCTAATTGACTTCCCTATAGGATGAATCAACAGTTTCTTTCTTCAAAGCAGTCAAAAAGCACTGAATTAAGAAATCATTTAGCTATGACAGTACATCATAAAGCACAGTCTATCAGACGTCAGCTCTTAAGCATTCTTTGAAAAAAGACAAACTCAGAATTAAATCATTAGGGGGAAAAATCACCCTGGGGGCTGGTTGTGCTATAAAGGGTTAAGCCTCAACAGAGAGACTGAAAGGCACATTGAATTATGTTAGTAAATTCATACCCAACTATGCTGCCCAAACAGCTTACCTAATAAAACTCCTGCTGAAAGACTGAGGATGGGTGTGGTTGTTGGAGCATGAAAGGGAGTTCAAAGATCTCAAACATGAACTGACATTAGCACAAATGCTGCAGTTCTTTGAAAGAGAATGAGGTCAAGCTGAAAGGGATCAAGCTCTCCACTGTTGCTTCTAAAGGAGGACTGGGGGCTGTATTGCTACAAAGGCATTAGATTGAATGGCTGCCTATAATGTATGCTGTGAGAGCTATGGCAGCAGCAAAGACAAGGAATCAAAGGGGACATAGGCCAGCCTTTTTACAGTACTTCCTAGATAGGTCTTCCAATAAAAGGCTCCTCACAGTGGGCTGGTTAGAACTACTTCTCCAATTTTAATTTTCCTTTAACAAAATCCTCAATTTAACAATGTTCTAAACAATATCAAAATATGGCTTCATTCATCTACATCCCCCTGATGTATCACTAGGATATCAGATGAACTGGACAGAGAAACACCTCGGGATGGAATATTCCAGGCAGTAATTCAAGTTATAAGTAACGAATGGCAAAATCAACACTTCCCACCTTCATGATCCCAACATAGAAAATAGTTTCAGGAGCACTCGTGAAAGGTACAAAAATTGTGGTTCCCCTAGTGATGGGAAGGAAAAATGTTGGACAGTGGGTGGCAGATCCCCACTTCACTGTTTTAAACTTCTACAACCTTTGGAGAGGAAGGGATTTACTGTGGAACTACTCTGTCACACAGACCTATCCAACTTTTTTATTACTACAGTCTGATCCCCAGTATCATTGAAAAGACCAGATAGTGGGAGTATAAACTAATTCCAAGATGTTTAATGGAACACTAACTCTGTCAGTAACAAACAGTCTCCACCATCCCCCCCCAGTCCCACAACTCAGAGGAAGATAAAGGCACCTCCTTCTCTTTGGGCAGTGATCTATTCTCACATGCAGTGTAGGCTCAGAGGTACCATACACTCTGGCTTCTCACTGGGCCTCTATTCCTTGAGCTCAGGTTCTGCTTTGACCTCCTGGTTCTGCTTGGACCTCCTGTTTCCCAGCAGCAGCACATAACCAGGCCATGTGGTATTTTCCCAAGTGCATCCCCATCCTCCAAGGAAGCGAATCAGCAGCAGGGAAATCTCATTTTTAGCCAACCAGGGCTGTGGGAGGTGGTAGAGAGAGCAGTTTTTCTTTTCTGTCTATGCCCTAAACAATCAGGGCTCTGAAAGTGGTGGTACCTTTGTCACATTGCTAACATGTGGAGTGGGGGTCCATGGGAAAAAAAAACATTAAGGGTATCTTGGAATTTTTAATTGAAAAGAAGAGATGGAGATGTGGTATTGTAGTCACTGATAAACAGTAATGTTGATGAAATGGTGAGGTAGCACAAAGAACAGAGATGTACTATGTTGTTAATAATAATGCTTATAGTCCCATGAGATAAAATCAGAATTGATTTGTTTGCTCTGGTTAAATATGAGTACTATTTTAACAATTTTTTGCAATAGGTGATACTTGAATACACCACAACTTCAGCTGTGATCATGTCATGTTAAAGCCATGTTAGAACTTAATCATATTCCAAGAATAGTAATAACAAATAATGGACCTTAGTTTAGGAGAATTTCTGTATTTTGCTAAAACTTATGAACGTCAGTACAAGATACATAGTCTCACATACTCAGAAGCAAACTGATTAGCAGAATGTCAAGTACACTTAGTAGTTGCTCAAGGACAATCATTTAAAGAAAATCCTTATTTAGCATTAAACTACACAGAACCAAATTTCTGCAATGTGGAAAATCACTGTTGCAACTTGTTGCATCTGAAGAAGTGGTGTTTTACCCACGAAAGCTTATGCCCAGATAAATCTGTTGGTCTTTAAGGTGCCACCAAACTCCTTGTTGTTTTTGTTGCAACTTGTAATAGTCATATCAATAATATCCCATTATTAGATATGAGACATAGCCAACAGGTAACAAATAACTGTGTTCCCAAAGAAATAATTAGACAAGTCACAACTCTTTAAAAATATAAAAGAAGTGCATTTTAAAAATAAAGAATCTATTAGTATTTGTCAAGATGGTCACTGGTCAGAATAAAACCTACAGCAGTTTTAAAAAGACATTCAGTGGAAACATCTTATGATGGAATCATAAATATCCACTAAACTAACGAAGAATTTTGAGAAAGAAAATGAGGGCACAACAGAGAAAAGTGAAACCAGATACACTGGAAGAACAAATGAATTGATCATTTTTTAGGCTGTGCAAAAGACTCAATAAACTGTTGAAGACATGGACATGATTAAAGACATTTTGTATTACAGTAGAACTGGAAGATTGTTGAAAAGTCCAGAAATACTGATTGGATGTGTTGACATTCAATCTCTTGTATTTGTTAGAATTTTTCAATTGTAGAATTTACAAAAAGAAAAAAAAAAATTAAAAGGAAAGATGTACTAAACTTCAGCGGGAAATTAAATTTTGCCACACATCCTCCAGGGCATTCAGCAATACTGCATTTCCTATTGACTTTCACAAACTATGTAATGCATTATGTAACCAAAACCAAGAATTCAGCTGAACTATACCTTGACAGCAGCCATAGTGGTGTTTGTTCTTTATAATTTATCATGCAGTTTTCATGGACCTATTATTTGACTGGGGAGGCTAAATCTGTTTTTTAATTTGGAAATAATTAGCACTGAAAAATTTGTATAGGATTTGATTCATGATCTGGTAACATCCTCATCAAAAAATTATCTTTACTGCTATTTCTTACTGTAGCTTAAGATAAATGTACAAGAAACATGAACAAATAATATACGTTGCCAGTAGTGTAGTTGTAAACATCTGCACATTTATATACGTATGTAAAGTGTTTAGGATTACATGTGAGCAATCATGCACTTTACATATACACATTAATTAGGCACTTAACGATGTGCACAGAGCACCACTGTAGGCCTCGGTCCTGCAAAGTGTTCCTACTTTGTGCAGGGGTATGCCCCTGTGGAGCAGCTCATAGGATGAGGGGCATAAAAACTTGATCCCGTGATATTCCAGACAATCAGCATTTTTTCTATTGATTTGCGCAAGATCAGGATCAAACCCTTAATGTCTTAATATCTAACTGGTTATTAGTGCAGATAATTACCATATCTGTTTACATAATCATAGCATTTGAAGAATCATGAAGGCAAATGTATAGAGAGTGCATTACTATGGTTATTCTGGAGGACTGTTAAGGACTGTTCTTTATTTTTCTATTACACAATTAAGGTCACTTCGATTTTAGAATCATGGTTTAGAACACTATGTAATTATCTAGAAATGCAGTAGTCGTCATGTCTTATTATTGAATTATAAAATGGTATTCAGAACAGTCATGCTATTGGATCAGAGGGATTATCTGAAGGAATGAAGCAAGACCACGTTGTTTAAAATCCCATTCAACTTTAATGAGGCCAGAGTCATCAGCATCTGCCACCCCTAGAGCTGCTGACCCAGCAGCACCAACCACCAGAACACTTTGTTCTAAATTTCCATTTCCACACCTCTCTCTCAAACCACACCTACAGACAACCCCGCCACTGGATTGGGGGAAGCTTGTTACAATATAATCAATGAGGTTATCCATGAAAATAATATAGACATTGATCCAAATTAATTAATGGATTAATTTGTCCTAATAATAATTGCATGACTTAGAAAAGTGAATAACAATGATTTGAGGGGAGGGAGGGCTTTTTTTTTTCCTCCTGAAAATAACGTTTTTGCTTCTAGTAATAAAAGATTTTAATCTCTGTGCCTGGCATTGCACAGTAGGCATAGCAGTATTAAACAGTATGACTTTATCCTGTTGTGCCTTATTAGTTAAGTAATATACCTCTCTCATACACATTGCTATTTTAGTACAGTACTCTGTTATATAAACTTACAAGGCCTTTTTTTATTATTTATCCGATGACTAATCTGGATAATTGACAATGACATTCACTGTAAAATATCTGAAAGCATGTATTTCAAGGTATTTGGTTCTTGGCTTCTTAATGCAAGTTAAGGTCTCTGTCTCTATCTATTTATGCAGTACAGCATGTGGCTGTTAAAGATGCTTGTGTAGCATTAGAATGCTGTAGCTGACACGTTTTCCTATACATAAACAAATCTTTTTTTCTAAACCGTGGTAGTATATTTAAGACATAATATGGATCAGGTTCTCAGCTGGTGTAAACTGACTTTGCGTCTTGATCAGTTACACCAGCTAAGCATCTGTGATTCTGACTCATGTTCATTTAGCTCTCCAGTTCTTTAGCAGATACCATTGTTATCATGATACACAACTCCTTTATAGTAACTGCCAATGGTAAGAATGGTTCTTCTAGCAGGTGCTTCCCATAACTGAGTGTCATGGAGTTACTAACGAAAGCAATAATCACAAACGATCTGAATGTCTTTCCTGGCACTGTACTACATGACTTTCCATCACTTGACATGTTTAAAATTAGACACAACAGGAGAGAATAATTCTGCACTGGCAAGAGGACAAGACTGTGGTTTTGCAGAGACTTATGCTTAAAGTTACACAAAGTGACTAGTCCCATTGAAGACAGTGGAGCTATTCAGAGTCCCCAGTTCAGTAGTCCATCCCTGTCCAAAAAAGTAAATAAACACATGCTTATGTCTAATTAGTGTAACTTAAGCATACACTTAATGGTTTGATGAACTTAGGCCACGGTGCATGAAGTTGAGCATGTGCCTAAATCTTTGCAGGTGTATATGACATGGGATATAGGTTCCAGCAGCTGTGATTTGATTCAGGCTAAATGCTGTTTATATTTTGGGTTTTACAGGGACAAAACTGGTTCTGGTGTTATAGTCACAGACCATGGGAATAGAGAATATTTTACACATTCCCTTGAAAACTTGTCATATTCAACCTAACATCATCATGTATCTATCCCTTGTTAGGACGACACAAAATCCTGCCCTCTTCACGGCCTACAGATACAGAGGAGAGCATAAAATCACAACCAAAATCCACATGTTAGAACATGCAAATCCTACCCCTCAGCATAATCCAAGCACATGGAAGACCATGCAAACCGCACCCCTCAGTTTAGGCCAGATATGCACTGTAACATGAAGGAACCAGCTTCCCTACTTGCTGTTGTCTTTGGTGATGGACAGCAATTCTGCTTCTTACCCTTGTATCTTCTAGGTGTGTATCTCCCCTCTGTTTTACCACATCTCACCCCCCTCCACCTGATGTGTGTTTTCACTACCATTCTTATTGGGTAGTGGAAGGAGAAATGGGAATGGGAAATATATGGGCTGGGACCCTGAGTCCCGAGGAGAAAAGGGGAGAGTACACCAAGGAAAGAGGAGAGACTTTCAGGAGATTGACTCCTGAGGAAGGAGGAACTAAGGACCATTGCCTGGAAATTTTATTCTCAGAGAAGGGAGAACAGAGGGGAAATTGCTAGGGCTGAGGGGATGACACTCAGATATGATGATGGGAGAATGGGATGATGTAATGAGAACTCTTTCAACTGGAAATCCTTCCCCTAGACAAGAAGACTTAATTCCCATCTTCCATTGGCAGAGGCCTAGGACGTACCTCCACTTAACCTCACTCCCAATGGGAAGAGTTTCCCAGGGCACTGGAGGAGTCCTGCCCATATTTAGTGCCTTGAACCTTGAGAATACCTACCAATTAGGACTGATGTTGAACATTGCAAGTCCCAGATCCCTTCCCATAAAAAGGCATAGACAGAATCATACCTTTCTTTTTACTACCTGGACCGTGCCTCTCTGGAGGTTACAGATCATCTCCTAAAGATCCCTAACCACAATTTTTTTAAAGTGACTAGTAATTTTAGCTCATCATGAGAAAACTAAAAGGTGGACCCTAAAATGGAGAGTATTCAGCACTTTCTGAAAGTTAAGTTACTTCAAGGTGTCACAAGTTGGGCACCCAAAATCATTAGTCCATTCTAAGAAACTTGGTCCCTGTCTCAGTTGGATTTGTGGCACATTCTTCCAACGTGGTGGTGCCATCCAGACAGATGGGAGGATGATTCACCATCCACACTCACAACCAATAGAATAGAGGGAGGGGGTAAAGGCCCTTGCCTCATTTTCCCTCACCCACAATCCTGTTTGTGCCCATTTTTCTCTCACATCAAGGATTTTTTTTTGGAATTTGGGAGAATATGTTTGCATAAAGGATTATTCAAACAATTTTGACCTATCATCCAAAACAAAACTCATAAACAGTGGTGGTGAATTTTGAACTCTTCAGTCTTAATAGTTGTTATAAATATAAAGGGAAGGGTAACCACCTTTCTGTATACAGTGCTATAAAATCCCTCCTGGCCAGAGGCAAAACCCTTTCACCTGTAAAGAGTTAAGAAGCTAAGGTAACCTAGCTGGCACATAATCCAAAATGACCAATGAGAGGACAAGAGACTTTCAAATCTGGAGGCGGGGGGAACAAAGGGTCTGTTTGTCTGTGTGATGCTTTTGCTGGGAACAGATCAGGAATGCAGCCTCAGAACCCCTGTTAGTTAGTAAGTAATCTAGCTAAAAATGTGATAGATTTCCTTTTGTTAAATGGCTGGTAAAATAGGTTGTGCTGAATGGAATGTATATTCCTGTTTTTGTGTCTTTTTGTAACTTAAGGTTTTGCCTAGAGGGATTCTCTATGTTCTGAATCTGATTATCCTCTAAGGTATTTACCATCCTGATTTTACAGAGGTGATTCTTTTACCTTCTCTTTAATTAAAATTCTTCTTTTAAGAACCTGGTTGATGTGTCATTGTTCTTAAGATCCAAGGGTTTGGGACTGTGTTCACCTGGACAAGTTGATAAGGATTCTTATCAAGCCTTCCCCAGGAGAGGGGGTGTAGGGCGTGGGAGGATATTTTGGGGGAAGACGTCTCCAAGTGGGCTCTTTCCCTGGTCTTTGTGTAAAACGCTTGGTGGTGGCAGCATACGGTTCAAGAACAAGGCAAAGTTTGTACTTTGGGGAAGTTTTTAACCTAAGCTGGTAAGAATAAGCTTAGGGGGTCTTTCATGCAGGTCCCCACATATGTACTCTAGAGTTCAGAGTGGGGAAGGAACCTTGGCAATAGTTAACCTAAATCACATGGTATCGTTTCTGCTCGCTAATTGGTTAACTAAAACCTCTGTGAACAGGAAAAAAAGAAATAAAAGCTATTTCAAAATGGTCACAGAGGCATATTTAGAGACAACCTTTGAATGAGTTCATGTTCACATGACTGTTGATGAGGCTGTTTGTTTTTTTTATGAGCAAAGAAATGGCACTGAAGACTAAGCAATGGAGGACTAATATGTTCATGGCAAATGTAGCTTTTATTTGAAAGAGTAGTCACAAATATCTTTTCTGGACTCTTTCTCCAGATCCACTAACTTCTGTGAACAGAAAACACTTTGCATTTCTGTAGGAAATAATTTTTATTATTTACATTTATTTTCCCTTTTCTTAATCCTTATGATGACACATTTTTGCTGTGATGCATTTACAGTAAAAGTAACCAATGTGTATTTTTCTGAAAGTCATATAAAATAGTGTGTATATTAACTGTAACCTGCCGCCCCATCTTGAGTAGACAGTATTTCCAACCGATTTGTTATAGCTATAATATGAGTAATTAGAGATCTGCCATGTGCTTAGAATATGATTTTATGATACAAGGCATGTCTTAAAAATAGTGGAAACTATAGGGGAAAAGAAGGGGAGAAGTTAAAATAGAAATGTAATAATTAAAGTGTGTGTAAGAATTAGCTCCCCGAAGGAAGATATGAATCATACTTTAGGATAACAGCAGTAAAATGCTGTCTAACACACAAAATTACAGGCCCTGTGTCACTATCCTGCAGCAAAAGGCCACAACATTATAGTAATTCACAATCAAGGGAATTTCTGTTACCCAAGAGCATTAGTTTAACACTTTTTTTTTGTTGGAGAAAGGTCATTATTTGTTTTATAGGACTTGTTCCAGTTGTTTTTCCTTCTCATGAATGATAAAATCTCAAGGGGAAAGTGCTAGTGGCCATGTAGTTCTGATAGAATTGGTTTAATTTTTGCCTGTGTGAGCTAGAATGTGATGCAGTATATTTTTTTGGTTTGCATGCTGCTGTGTGTGGGAGTGCTGAGCGGGTTAAATTAAATCTTGTAATCACTTGACCCTTCTCATCATACTACTGTAATTATACATTCATATATTGCTTATTGTACACAAACTCACAACTCATTGTAATAAGAATACCCACAGAAAATGCTGGTGCAGCATCAGTCAGCTAAATTCTACACTAGGTATCCCTGTGCAACCCTCACTGAGTTCTTTGGGGGAAATATGAGTATGAGGGAGTGGCAAATTGTGAATTTTAAAGGAAATCTTTTATAAGAGTTTAGTTCTGCTCTTCTTCAGCCTGACTCTCCCCAGGACCTTCTCTGCAATTAATGTAAAGTGATTCAATTGAAGTCTTAGGTATTTTCCTTTTTAATCATACACATTCCATTTAGCATGGAACAGTCACACTAGTACTCCATAAGTTTGTCAGGGACCAGCGATTTCACAAGGCAACACAAGCAATGACTAAACACTTCAGCCTTTACAATGCATTGGGTGTGAGATTGAAGTTCCTCACCTGAGTACATGTACAGCACTGTGATGCGGTGTCCATTCTATACAAGACAGAGCAGGTTAAATTAGGTTAATTAACCAGATAGGCTACACCATGGGTGTAGGGGGAGGCAGGGAGACATGCTGATTCATGATGGAGTCCAGCTGAGAATGAACAGGCAAAGATGGTATAAAGCCAGGAAATAGCTGCAGAAAAGGGATGCAGGAGAAGTTAGTAGTTACTCTCTGGGAGGAAGGAGTGGGGTTGGAGCTGGAAGGAGTCCAGAGAAATAGCAACAGGGCCTGGGAGTAAACAGACTGCTAGACATAGTATCCCTGGACTGGAACCTGGAATAGAGAGCAGGCCTGGTTTCCCCTACCATCCATGAGGAAATGGCACAGAAGACTGAGCAATGGAGCAGAAGACTACCTGGAACAGTTACCCAATAGGACTTTCCTACCCTAGAAGGGGAAGACTAGTGATCTGGCTGGAGGGCTAAGCCACAGAGAGAGAGAGCACTGAGTCACAGAGAGAAAGAGAGGGGCAACAGAGTGAGAGGGGCAAGAGAGCATGTGACGAAGCAGCAGCAACAGGCATTGGATCTGAAAAGAACCGATCACCAGAGCTGCCAGGAGGACGCACCATAGCAGTGTTACAAGCACCATATTGTGTGTGAGATAGTTTAGGTTGTGCAAGGATTAAGAAGTGCTTTTGTTCATTTGGGGGCATGGAAGTCTCCTTGATCTCATATGACTTCTGTATTCTTGACCCTCCCTAGGGTGCTGTTTATGTTAAACAATGTATAGAAATATTTCCTGTATCTGTCAAGTGCATTTGATGTCAGGACTATGGCCAGAAGTCTGGGAAAGAATCCAACAGGTCTGTCCCTCTGTTGTGTCAGTAATTCTCTTTACTGGTCATCAGCATACACGATGAAAAGGAGAGGTAGCAATGAAGGCAGGAAGAGGTCTGCCAAAAAGATAATGGGTGTCATTCAGAGCACTGTGCTAGCATGGGCACCGCCAGAATAATGTTGTTGTCACAGTGTGGCCCTTCTATTAATGTCTGACCGTGGTGATCTGCTGCAAAGCAAAAGAAGCTTTGGAAAAATTGACTGGGAAAAGCAGAAAATCATCTGCAGCTTCTTCCATCCAAAATGAATTTCATTTAACCACTGTGACCACCGTTTCCAAAGGTGCTGAGATGAGCGCTCTGTTTGGGAAAAAAAATCTCTTTTGGCTGGTCTTCAATTGAGATGAATTTTCTCAGTTCTGGTGAGCATGGAAGGGGTTCTAAAAATAAACTGCAGCTCTCTCTGTTCAGCATGCAGATTTTCTGGCTGCAAGGTGGGATCCGTCCCGTCCAGGCACACGCGCGCGCGCACACACACACATACACACAGGCACACCCAAGGATGCTACCCGCATGCACACCCCCCCAACACACACACCGAAGGATGCTATGCATGTGTGCGTACGCACACACACACACAGAGGCACACCCAAGGATGCTACACACGCACGCACACACACACACAGGTACACTCAAGGATGCTACATGCGCGTGTGCACGCACAGACACACACACACACACACACACACACAGGCACACCCACGGATGTTACACACGCACGCACACACACACACACAGGTACACTCAAGGATGCTATGCGCACACCTCCCCCCAAGGATGCTATGGGTGCACGTGCACACCCCCCCAAAGATGCTACACGCGCGCACACACACCTACACACACCCAAGGATGCTATGCATGCATGTGTATGCACACACACACCCAGGCACACCCAAGGATTCTACATGCGCACGCACACACAGGCACACCCAAGATGGCTGCACATGCACGCACACACAGGCACACCCAAGAATGCTACACACGCACGCACACGCACGCAGGCACACCTGGCACACCCAAGGATGCTACACACATGCGTGCGCACACACAGACACACACACACACACAGAGGCACACCCAAGGATGCTACACACGCATGCATGTGCACATACACACACACACACACACAGAGGCACACCCAAGCATGCTACACGCACACAGGCACGCACACACACACACAGAGGCACACCCAAGCATGCTACACACACGCACAGCCTCCTCTCTGTGACATGGGGAATACGGTAGGGGATCTTACCAAAGAGGAAGAGATGTAGAGATATTCTCAGAAAATAAGGAGTTTTACAGCACAGCAGAGGGTCTTGACACAAAGAATGAGCTAACCTTGTTTACAGATACTATCATGTCTCCCACTCCACATATCTCACACATTGCTGCAGTAGCACCATGAGAAACAGCCTCCCAGGAACCAGTGCAGAAAGTGGTCTCAGAGTTTGACCGCTGCGGCAGCAGCATCATGCAGGAGATGGTGGTTGTATCACAAAGTTAGACATGTTATCCTTGGCACACTGTCTGGTATACTGTGTCGCCTAAACACCTCCAGTGGATCCCTGGGCATTACCACTCTGTCCAGTGTGTGACATTCTATTCTGTTTATGATTATGATTTGAGACAGTGTGGACAACCTAGCTTATTTTGTACCGTAGTGCTGATCATCACAGGGCACTGAGCAGTGATGAGCTGCCAAAATCTTAACAATGGGTTCCCCCCTCACCTCATGAGGGGGTCGTTGCCCACCCCCGCCCCCCGGGACTCCTGCCCCTTCCAACCTCCCTGCGTTCCTTGACACGCGCCCCCCCCAGGACCCCTACCGCATCCACCTGCCCCCTCTGTCCCCTGACTGCCCCCAGAACCGGGCAGAAGGGTCTCGTGGGCCACCATAGTGGGTGCCCACCTCACCCCTAAGAGCCAGAGGAACCTGCCGGGGGGCGAGGTGGGGAGTCCCGGAGTTGCTTACCTGGGGCAGCTCCCAGGAAGCATCCGGCAGGTCCCTTTGGCTCCTAGGGGCGGGGGAGCGTAGCTGGGGGGGGCAGGGGAAATAGTCGCTCCCCCCACTGATCACATCAAAAGTGGTGCCTTAGGCGCCGACTCCCCAGGTGCTCTGGGGAAAATTTGGAGCACCCTGCAACAGATCCCCACCCCACGCCTGGCCCCAGATCACCTCAACTCTGCTCCGCCTCCTCCGCTGAATGTGCTGCCCTGCTCTGCTTCTCCGCCCTCCCCGTGCCACGGCTTCCTGCAAATCAGCTGTTTGGTGGGAAGCCTGGGAGGGCTGAGAAGCAAGCGGCGGCTTCCCGCTCAGGCTGAGGGTGGCGGAGGTGAGCTGGGGCAGGGAAGGGTTCCCCTGCGCGATCCCCCCCCCGGGTTACCTGCTGCGGCGTGGGCGGCCCTCCTCGCGCCCCCCCTGCCCCAGCTCACCTCCGCCTCCCTGGGCCTGAGCGGGAAGCCGTGGACTGCTTCTCAGCCCGCCCAGGCTTCCCGCGTGAACAGCTGATTCGCAGGAAGCCTGGGGCGGGGGGGTGGAGAAGCAGAGCGAGACGGCACGTTCAGGGGAGGAAGCGGAGGCGGAGCGGAGGTGAGCTGGGGCTGGGGATGGGGAGGGGAGCTGCCAGTGGGTGCTCTGCACCCACCAAATTTTCCCCTTGGATGCTCTAGCCCTGGAACACCCATGGAGTCGGCGCCTAAGGCGCCACTTTTGGCCGGTTAAATTTAGAAGCCCTTTTAGAACTGCTTGTCCCTTGCGGAACAACTGGTTCTAAAAGGACTTCTAAATTTAACAACCGGTTCTAGCGAACCGGTGCGAACCGGCTCCAGCTCACCACTGGCACTGAGCATTACCAGAACAAATTATGACAATCCTGCATTGTCCCCATGCCTACCTGATTCACTTAACTATGGAAATAGGATATTTCACTATGGTAATTGGCAACTTGTATGGATAGACATGGGGCTGAAAAGGGGCCAGAATTTCAGATTTGTCTTGAGCACAACCCCTAAGCCAGAATGGCTTTGTTTTTGTATCAAGCTTCTTCCCCTCCTGATTTCTCTGTCCAGGTATCTGCCACTGACACAAACTCCTCGCCCACTTTGGGTTCCTATTTATGGAGAGACCTAGAACTCCTGTCCTTTCTCACAGCATTGCTCTTGAATGAGAGCTGGTGATAACCCTAGTTGACAGCCTGGTACCAGAGCAGTTGTAGATCTGACCAGAAAGCTAAACCACATCAAACCAGATTACTAGCAGAGAGAGAGACTTGGGCACTGCCAAACACTTGTTGTTGAAAAGTTCAGTGACCCTATAACAACCATATTCAGTTTCTTATTTCCCTCGTTGCTCTAATACCCTCTGTCAATTAACCTTATTTTGGGACTCATTCCAAAATATGCCCTCTTAAACGACTGGGCCTGACATACCACTTCTGCAGTTTTAAAAGTCTGCCATATGTGACAATGTTCTGAAAATTATTACTGTTGCTGTGCGCTGCCTGTCTTGGGTTTAAAAAAAAGTATTTCAGAAATAGGGCAAAAATAGATGATATGGTCACTCTTGCCACTGTGCAGAAGCTTGACAGCCCAAGATCAAAGACAACCTCCTCAAGATTCTTCAAGATACTATGCAGATGGTCTTTCTTTTTACAATTACCGGTTTTCATTCTAGTTATTTTTTCTGTACACAAGACTGTCCCAGATGTGATCAGTTTTCTCTGATAACTGGTAAGAATGCTCCTTGCAGAGGAAGGTATTCAGATCTGGAATAGACCAGACAGTCTAGGTCAAGATTTAGTATATGTTGTTCCCAAGTAGAAGGAGAATATTTTGTTCTCCTTCACATAAGATCATGCAAATTCTATACACCAGTTTGTTGGCTTCCAAGTGGTTGTTCCATCATTACACTCCTATCTTTCTTTTTGTTTCTTCTGAGAACCATGGTCACCTGTGTGGTATGGAGGTAAGTGGGGTTCAGGAACTGGAGTAATGCTACTTGTAGATAAATAGCAATGGTGGCTTACCAGACCAGCAAACCTGGTCCATGCTCACTGGAACTCAGACAATGCTTGCTAAAAGGAATCTTTTGCCTGGTCCCAGGTTGGTTTTGTTTGGTTTTGTTTTTTTATGAAAGCTTTCACACAGCTCTAGTATTGAGTTAAAAGGAAATCCATGCACTCATATTCTACAGAGATGCATAGATACTACACATAACTCCAATTATTACTGTCTGTTACTTGGTCTATTAATGGTGGAGGATACAAATCATCCTCTCCTAGTTCTGAAAAAAACTATGCATCATGATGTTTGATGATACTATACTGGAGGCTTGCTGAATTAGATAAGTCCATCCTTAACAAAAGTATAAGCAAATACAGTCTGAATCCATTTTAATTAGACTGATAAAGTCTAATTAAATCTTAAACTTTAACTGGAGCCAGTTAAAGTAGACTCCATGAATTTTAGTATGTATCCACATGATCCTTCCTGTGTGTATGCTTGTGTGCACAGTAACAGGAAATAATTTAATTCTTTATTCCAAAATTGAAAGGGTTCTGCAACCATTTTCTTTCTCTTAATGTGGAATTTTTAATACACCAGCATATTTCTCATGGATACAGACAAACCCAGTGGAGTGTGGTGGGTTTTTTTGGTTTGTTTGTTTTGTGAGTATTAAAAATTCTTCACTGGATACAATTTCCTTGTTTATAGAATTCTGGATAGTAATAGACTAAGGGCCAGATTCTCAAGGGTGCCAAGCACCTGGATTTCCAAATAAGAACATAAGAATGACCATACTTGGTCAGACCAATGGTCCATCTATACCAGTAACCTGTTTTCCAACAGCAGACAGAGTCAGATGCTTCAGAGGGAATAAATAGAACAGGACAACTATCCATCCCATGTCATCCAGTCCTGGCTTCTGGCAGTCAGATGTTTATGGATACCCAGAGCATGGGGTTGCATACCTGACCATCTTGGCTAATAGACATTGATGGACCTATGCTCCATAAACTTATCTAATTCTTTTTGGAACCCAGTTATAGTTTTGGCCTACAGGTTGCCTGTGTGTTTTGTGAAGTATTACTTCCTTTTATTTGTTTTTAACCCTGCTGCCTATTAATTTCATAGATTCATAGATACTAAGTTCAGAAGGGACCATTATGATCATCTAGTCTGACCTCCTGCACAACGCAGGCCACAGAATTTCACCCACCCACTCCTGCGAAAACCTCTCACCTATGTCTGTGCTATTGAAGTCTTCAAATCATGGTTTAAAGACTTCGAGGAGCAGAGAATCCTCCAGCAAGTGACCCGTGCCCCATGCTACAGAGGAAGGCGAAAAACCTCCAGGGCTTCTTCGAATCTGACCTGGAGGAAAATTCCTTCCCGACCCCAGATATGGGAATCAGCTAAACCCTGAGCATATGGGCAAGATTCCCCAGCCAGATATTACAGAAAATTCTTTCCTGGGTTGCTCAGATCCCACCCCATCTAACATCCCATCACAGGCCATTAGGTCTATTTACCATGAATATTTAATTACCAAAACCATGTTATCCCATCATACCATCTCCTCCATAAACTTATCAAGTTTATTCTTAAAGCAAGATAGATCTTTTGCCCCCATTGCTTCCCTTGGAAGGCTATTCCAAAACTTCATTCCTCTGATGGTTAGAAACCTTTGTCTAATTTCAATTCTAAACTTCCTTGTGGCCAGTTTATATCCATTTGTTCTTGTGTCCACATTGGTACTGAGTTTAAATAATTCCTCTCCCTCTCCGGTATTTATCCCTCTGATATATTTATAGAGATCAATCATATCTCCCCTCAACCTTCTTTTAATAAGGCTAAACAAGCCAAGCTCCTTGAGTCTCCTTTCATAAGACAAGTTTTCCATTCCTCGGATCATCCTAGTAGCCCTTCTCTGTACCTGTTCCAGTTTGAATTCATCCTTCTTAAACATGGGAGACCAGAACTGCACACAGTATTCCAGGTGAGGTCTCACCAGTGCCTTGGATAACGGTACTAACACCTCCTTATCCCTACTGGAAATACCTCTCCTGATGCATCCCAAGATCACATTAGCTTTTTTCACAGCCATATCACACTGGCGGCTCATAGTCATCCTATGATCAACCAATACTCCAATGTCCTTCTCCTCCTCCATCCTTTCATTGGATGATGCTGGTTCTTTTATGTGAAGTAGTAAATAACACTTCCTTATTCTCTTTTTCCACACCATTCATGGTTTTATAGACTTGTATCATATCCCACTTTAGTCATCTGTTTTCTAATATGAATAGTGCCAGTCTTTTTAATCTCTCCTCATATGGAAGCTGTTCCATATCCTTAATTTTTGTTGTCCTTCTCTACCTCTTCCATTTCTAATATATCTTTTCTTTTAGACGGGGTGACCTTACTATATGAAGTATGCAAAATATGGGAGTACTATGGATTTATATGGTGGCATTATGATATTTTCTGTTTTATTATTTATCCCTTTCCTAATGGCTCCTAATAATCTGTTAGCTTTTTTTGACTGCTGCTGCACATTCAGGAGATATTTTTGGAAAACTATCCACAATGACTCCAAGATCTTTTTTCTTGAGTGGTAACAGCTAATTCAGACTCTATTTTGTGTGTGTAGTTGGGATTATGTTTTCCAGTGTACATTATTTTGGATTTATCAACATTGAATTTCATCTGCCATTTTCTTGCCCAGTCACCCAGTTTAAATTCCCTTTGTAACTCTTCACAGTCAGCATTGAACTTAACTATCTTGAGTAATTTAGTACCATCAGAAAATTTTGCCAACTCACTTTTCTCCCCTTTTGTAGGTCATTTATGAATATATTGAACAGCACAGATGTCAGTACAAATCTGTGGGAGACCCTCCTATTTACCTCTCTACACTGTGAAAGCTAACCATTTTTTCCTACCCTTTTAACCAATTATTGATGCATAAGAGGACCTTCCCTCTTATCCTATGATTGCTTGCTTTGCTTCAGAGCCTTTGGTGAAGGACCTTGTCAAAGGTTTGCTGTAAATCCAAGTATACTATATCACCTGGATTACCCTTGTCCACGTATTTATTGACCCCCCTCAAAGAATTCTAATAGATTGATGAGCTATGGTTTCCCTTTATAAAAGCCATGTTAACTCTTCCAGAATATCAAGTTCATCTATGTGTCTGATAATTCTGTTCTTTATTATAGTTTTGACCAATTTGCTTGGTACTGAAGTCAGGCTTACTGGCCTATAATTGCCAGAATCACCTCTGCAGCTTTTTTTTCAAAAATTGGCATTATATTAGTTATCCTCCAGTCATTTGGGAGGGAGATTACATACCACAGTTGTTAGTTCTGCAATTTCATATTTGAGTTCCTTCAGAACACTTCAGTTATTATCATATGGTCCTGGTGATACATCACTGTTCATTTATGAGTGAAGGCAATGGGAGTTGCAAACACTTTGCACCTCTGTGAATTGGGACCTAAGTCAGCCTTGGTAAAAGCATATTCTCAAACATATGGAGAAATCTCTACAGCAGCTAATAGAAAAATAAACTCTTTCAACTTAAGGGCCACTTTGTGAAAGGCACTGCACAGTTGTGCCAGGGGTAGAGAGAGTGCAGAAGAAAACCTTGTGCACTTCCCTCTCCCTTGCATTTTTGTGCAGGGACCAATTGCAATGAGAGGAGTCATACTCCTCGAGTGCAAGGACTGCATCAGGCTGCCTTTCTCAGAGGAGATATGGTCCTCTTCAAGTCCATTCAAAATACTGCTGCTGAGATTAGCTTCTTGTTTTGTCACTCTGACCACTTATACTTTCTCTGAGTTTCTCCACTGGTGTGTATTTATTCATTTATTGTTTTGTCTCTACGCAAAAGAATAAATGGACACAAATCTGACATCAGGAATTATAACATTCAAAAAATAGTAGGAGAACACTTCAATCTCCCTGGTCACTCAATAACAGACTTAAAAGTGTCAGTTCTTCAACAAAAAAACCTTCAAAAACAGTCTCCAATGAGAAACTGCAGAACTGGAATTAATTTGCAAACTGGACGCCATCAAATTAGGCCTGAATAGAGACTGAGAGTGGATGGGTCACTTCAGAAACTAAATCAATTTGTTAGCCTCTAAGGTACCGCAAGTACTCCTTCTTGTTTTTACAAAAACTAATTTCCCCTTGCTAAATACTCACACCTTCTTGTCAACTGTTTTAAATGGGCCACCTTGCTTACATTGGCCTCATTAATACTACAAAAGTGATTTCCATTCTTTCTTGTCAACTGTTGAAAATTGCCTACTTCCAACTTAAATTGAATTTGCTCATTAGCACTGACCCCCCACTTGGTAAGGCAACTCCCATCTTTTCATATGATAAGTATTTATACCTCCTTACTGTATGTTTCACTCCATGCATCTGATGAAGTGGGTTTTAGCTCATGAAATCTTATGCCCAAATACATTTGTTAGTCTCTAAAGTGCCACAAGGACTTCTCATTGTTTTATCTCTTATATTTGACAACCGTTATCCTAAACCCATACCCTAAAAATCAATACACTTTGAATAAAGTTTGTGTAGTAATTACTTGACAGTGAGGATTAATGAGGTTTAAAACCATAAAAGGAAGGCAATTGAATTTCTGTCAGCTCTGAATCTTTGGCCCAGAGAGCCTTGTTGTACATCAGTATGACAAGGGCCTCCAAACTACTGGTACAGTTTTTAAAAGCAGTTTCCACCCTAGTTTCTCCAATTGCTGATAATTCCAGTTGGGGAGGGATGTGCCATAAATGTACTTGTTCCTTGGTCAGAGAAAATGCTGTAAATCATGCACACCATGAATTTAAGTTTATTTTCCCCCCTCTCCCCCTGCACCATGATATAGACCTATTCACCTAAATCTCTGCTCCTGTCTGTAATTATTCTAAGGTGTCAATACATACCATAGACATGCTCCTGTGACGCAGTTCTGTTGGTAGCAGAAACCAAGCTTTTTCCCTAGATCTATAAATATACAAAACTAACTGCACACAAGAAGTAGAGAGATGGGGACTTCAAAATGTTTTTCTCTCTCTCTCCCTCATGTGTATGTTCTGATAATATTTATTATAAAATTAGTTTTAAAAAATCCTCCTGTGAAATCAGGTGGAGCCAGCATAGATTCATGGTGGCTAAGAACTAGTCTCTGACTCATTAGGCTATTTATCTTCAATCAACATGCCCCTCTCAAATCCAACTCTTGATCATCACCAAATCCCATGCTGTGCACCTGAGCAAGGATGTGCCAAGTGTGGTTAAACCATACACTGAGGGGTTAAAATAACAGGTTGTTAAGGGGTGGCGGTGCAGTTCTCACTACTCTGCTAAAGTCATAGAGGACCTTCCCTATCCCCTCTCAGGCTTCAGAGAGCAGCACTCCCCCACAACTTCCCCTCCTCTGTGCCTGGTGCAGTGAAAGCTTCCTCTTCTGTTCAATCTACCTTAATCCCTGCATAGACTAGAGTTTATTGGCACAACCCAGGTACCATGAGATTGTATCTGGTTCACGATGGTGACCTCTCCATAGAATTCTATGATTATCACCCGACCCAGTTTGAACTTTTCACACACCCAACCAGTATTTCATTCTAGCGCTGCTTCTTCCCCTTCCCTGCCTCATCACAGTGTGGTACACTGGGTTAAATTCATCCCTGGCATAAATAGGATTTACAAGGATTGAATCTGGCTCACTGAGATTCAGGCTTTTTATTCCCAACAAAACTGAATATATTTTTGAAGGAAAAGAATAGAGACCTTAAAAGTGACCGGAGAAAAGGACCCCACTTACTAACACTTCCATCGTTCAATCATTAGATCACAGAGAAGTGCTATGCGAACAGCACATATGTGGAATACTAATAGCATTTAATTTTTTCTTCTGAGATCTAGAGACCAAATTTCTTCTTAATTTATAGTCTTTGCAAAATACTGCTCTAGCTGTATGTTTTAGGAAGCTACAGTTTGACTTGTTAAGGTTCTCAGAGGAAAACAAGATCACTAACTCCTCACAGCAAGAGATACTTTACTGTCTGCAGGGTGCCTTAATATAACACTGTGGTGGGGGAGAAAACAATTCTCAGCTTGTCTTTGAGCAATTGAGCAGCCTGCTATTAAGCAAGTTGAACAACTTTTTTTCAGTAATTTAATGCCTAGATCATTAGGCATGAGTGTCACTTTGTAGCTACATTTTCATGTTTAAGGCTACTTTTAAACCAGTTATGTAAAACCTGCCATGGGCTTTCATTTTCTCAGGCATTTTATCGGTGCATTATACATTTATATGTAGGCAATTCCTTTAGAATGTATATTCTGAAGAATCTGTTTTGATCTAGAATGGAAAAGTAAGAAAAACGGTGAGAATATAAAGTTTTTAGTATTGCTTTATTATTCAGTTTTACATAATTTCCTGCAATTTTCACCTTTGTTCCCCTCCCCTTTTAGATTTAATTGTGAGAACTTGATGAATCTCTTCTAGTAGAAAAGAATGAAGTGTTATTAATATGGATAATAGTAGCAATATACTGACCCTGCATTTGTGTAATCTAATTAAGGGAGTCAGCAATTAATAGTTTTCTCTCTTTGTTTGGCAAATTACATTCAAATTGCTAGACATGTCAAGTTTAATTGCACATTCTGTTTAGATACATTGAAAGCAATTTTTCTCACATCCTTAATTTCATAATTTGTATCTTATGAGGTTTTTATTAGCTTATTTTTACTCAGACACATTAACATTTGTGTGAAAGATTGTCAAAGAGGAAGCACCAACTTGATTTATACTCAGTGCAAAGGTGTGTTCCTCTTACACCTTGAAAATATAAAGGGAGTATTTACATTGTGCTTCAACCATTCTGACTCCAATCCTGAAACTTTATATAATCTACAGGAAGGAAGGAAGTTTATTCCACCAGAAGATGATTATGACCTGGACAATATACCATATGTGGCAGGGAAAAGGTATTGAAGGTGATGCTATCAGGTTCAAAAATGGTCATTATTCTGGGCAGCCTCTTTAAAGGAAACAGACATCTCTTCCTGTTGGTGCCTGATGACACCTAGCAATGTGTCTCTATGTTGTCTGATTCCTCTGGGGCCATTGAACGATTTACTCAGTGTCTTAGTGCTATTAGGACTTGGCTGAGGCTTTGATAACTATGGCTCAAATTGGACAAGAGTGAGGGAGTATCAGTAAGTTGATAAGAGCAACCAGACTAAATTTCAAAGATTCTATTACACCTGATTATTGAGAGGAGCGTGTCCTTTGTTTATTAATCAGGCTCACAGTTTAGGGGATCTTATTAAATTACTGCAGGATGTTCACATAGTAGGTGATGATACTACAATCTTTACTCTCAGATGTGGACCTCGCTCAGGCATCCATGCTTTTGTCACACTGAGATTAAACCATTGTACGAATGAGATCTTCATTGGGCTACCCTAAAGACTTGTAAGTAACTTCAGTTTATCTAGAAGGCAGCTGACTGTTAAGTTTTGCTCCATACTGAGAGTACATACCGCCAATCCTTTGTAACCTGCATGGGTGGTGGAGTAACTTCTGAGTCGGATTTAAGGTTCTGTTTTTCATCTTTCTTTAAGTCCCTAACTGGTTTGGGGATTGGCTACCTGAGAGACTGACTATGAAGGCCTGAATCTCTGTAGTACTAAGACCCCTCTGTGCCTCTTTTGAAATATTAGGGGGACTTAATAGAGTTGAAAACGTATCTCTGGTAATACGAACATACATAAGGGACTTTCCAAACTAGCACAGAGCTGGTGTAAGTAGACCTGAGCAGGAAACATTTTGTTGTTGTTGTTGTTGTTCTGCAAGAGTTTCCAAGATTTTGATTTTTTCCCCCCATCACAAAATGGAACAGAATCAAATTCAAAATGCTTGTGAACAAATAATATCCCGAAATTCCAGATTGGGTCATTTGAAACATTTTGTCTGGATTTTTACCTTTTTAAAAATCCCTTTTATGTTATGCTGATTGGCTACTCTTTACAAGAGATATGTGGGTAATGCTAGCTCTTCAGAATTACCTGTACCAATCAGGAACTTTTGAAAACCATGTGGTCCTCAGTGCACTTGTCAAATATCTGGCCGACAGTTATAAAACTGGAATTCTTTTTAGATGAGAGAGAGAGAGAGAGAGAGTGTGTGTGTGTGTGTTTAAAAAAAACTGCTATGCACAACATGATCAAATGATAATGAGCTTCATAGAGACAACCAGGGTCATCTCAACACTACTCAACAGAGGTCATCCAGGCTGATGGTGCTGCCCAAGTATGTGAATGTTTCTACATTGGTGAGAACATAATTCTCTCACTGTACTGGTGATGGTGAGGAAAATAATAAATGTCATGATATTTGTCTTATTGTGGTTGATTTTCAGTCCAATTTGCTGGCTGAATGCATTGAGTAGAGTTATTTTTTTTCTTATATATGGTATTGGGTATGTGATAGGAGAGCGACATCATCTGCGAAGTCCAGGTCTTCAAGGGATGAGAAGAGTGACCATTTAATGCCTCCTGGCATGTCTTCTGTTGTACGCCGCATTACCCAGTTGACAGCAATGTTGAAGAGGTTGCAAATGTGACACACCCCTGACGTACTCCTGTTTTGACTTCAAAACTGAGCTCACTCTGATCAACACTGCATGTAAATTTGAAATAAAAGCTTTTGATTACGTCATTTATATGGAAAGGAATTCCATATGCCCACAGAATGCACCATAGGCTGGTCCTGGAATGCTATCAAAAGCCTTCTCAAAGTGTATGAAGTTTATGTAGTGTTGCCATTCTAAGCACTGTTCTATTATGTTTTGTAGAGTGAAGATCTGGTCTGTGCATCCATGCCCTTTCCGAAAACCAGCTTGCTCTTTCCTGAGAATGCTATTAACTGCCTCTGATAGATGCTGGACTGTGATCTTAGACAATACTTTGCTTGGCACAGATAAAAGTGTGATACCATGCCAGTTATTACAATTCCTTTCTTTGGTATCTTCACTATAACCCCATTGGTCCAATCATCTGGCACATTTTCCCTTTCCCAGACTGATGTGAATAGAGGGGCCAGGATAGATGCTGCTAATTTAGGATTTACCTTGAACAATTCTGCATTCAAGTTATCCTTGCCAGGAGATTTCCCATTTTTTAAGGATTTGATGGTTTGAATGTCTCCTCCTTAGTTGGGGTGTCTGTGTTGATATCAAGATCTTCTTCCGCCTCCTGGAGGTTTGCTTCCTCGTTAGGTGGCTCCCTGTTCAGCAATTATTTGAAATGCTCTGTCCAGCATATTTCTTGTTCTTTTTCGGTTGTTAGAAGGTGTCCTTGTTTGTTTCTGATGAGTGTTTGTTGGTGTCTGCTGTTTACCACTAATAAGCTGCACCATTTTATAGACGGTTCCTTGTTCACCACAAGCAGCTGTATCCTCTGCTTGCATTGCCAGATTATCAATATAATGCCATTTGTCCACTCTCACAAGGCATTTGACCTCCCAGTGTGCCTTGTTATACTGCTTATGTTATTTGTCCTTTAACTTCTGAGATTTTGTGTCTAAAACTTTTTTCTTCGGAGCTCGACTGGTTTCTATGATGTTCCATGTGCTGGGTGTAATCCACTCCTTCCTTCTCTTCTGCCCGTAGCCATGATCAAGGGCAAATGGCAACGCTCACTGACACATGTGAAAGTGAGAAGGGGTGCAGATGTTGGCAGCGGCCATCACGTTGTGACATCCTCCATCAATCTAAAACTGAGAAGTGTGGGCCCACCAAACAAGGGACATAAATGTTATGAAATTGACAAGCTAAAGTCCCTTGAAATACAGAAAGCCTTTTTTTCTGCAGTTAAAGAACAGGTTCAAGCACTTGCAGTCCTTGATGAAGAGGAGGGGAACGCAGATGAGGAGCTCAACAAGAAGTGGGACAAAGTAACAGCAGTTTATAAACTGAGACAACCAGGGTAAATAGGGTTAAATCAGAATTCAACATGTTCAACAAAAAGTGCTACTGATCCACGCACAGTGACAATGATTCTATTCTAGTTAGTGTCAATGGCTGTCAAATTCTACAATGCTTTTGGCAGGAACCCTGATTGGATTTAAGGTTTATTTGTGTCTAGATAGGACTCCATGTAAGTACTTAACAACTACCTGGACAGAAAATAATTTGCTGGATGATTTCTTTCTGCTTAAGAGGGAACACAAGGGTGAGGCTGCAAAATCCTCAGACAGAATAAATAGAAACAAACTGAGAGCGAGGTCCTAAGCTGGTGACAACAGTAACAACAGTTACCCATTGGATAGTGGCTTTTGTATTCAGACAAATTAAAAAGAGCGAGAGAGATTCATAGATTCATAGATTCATAGATATTTAGGTCAGAAGGGACCATTATGATCATCTAGTCTGACCTCCTGCACAACGCAGGCCACAGAATTTCACCCACCACTCCTACAAAAAAAACCTCACACCTATATCTGTGCTATTGAAGTCCTCAAATTGTAGTTTAAAGACCTCAAGGAGCAGAGAATCCTCCAGCAAGTGACCCGTGCCCCATGCTACAGAGGAAGGCGAAAAACCTCCAGGGCCTCTTCCAATCTGCCCTGGAGGAAAATTCCTTCCCGACCCCAAATATGGCGATCAGCTAAACCCTGAGCATATGGGCAAGATTCATCAGCCAGATACTACAGAAAATTCTTTCCCAGGTAACTTGGATCTTACCCCATCTAAAACCCATCACAGGCCATTGGGCCTATTTACCATGAATATTTAATTACCAAAACCATGTTATCCCATCATACCATCTCCTCCATAAACTTATCGAGTTTAATCTTAAAGCAAGATAGATCTTTTGCCCCCACTACTTCCCTCGGAAGGCTATTCCAAAACTTCACTCCTCTGATGGTTAGAAACCTTCGTCTAATTTCTAATCTAAATTTCCTAGTGGCCAGTTTATATCCATTTGTTCTTGTGTCCACATTGGTACTGAGTTTAAATAATTCCTCTCCCTCTCTGGTATTTATCCCTCTGATATATTTATAGAGAGCAATCATATTTCCCCTCAGCCTTCTTTTAGTTAGGCTAAACAAGCCAAGCTCCCTGAGTCTCCTTTCATAAGACAAGTTTTCCATTCCTCGGATCATCCTAGTAGCCCTTCTCTGTACCTGTTCCAGTTTGAATTCATCCTTCTTAAACATGGGAGACCAGAACTGCACACAGTACTCCAGGTGAGGTCTCACCAGTGCCTTATATAACGGTACTAAAACCTCCTTATCCCTACTGGAAATACCTCTCCTGATGCATCCCAAGACGACATTAGCTTTTTTCACAGCCATATCACATTGGCAGCTCATAGTCATCCTATGATCAACCAATACTCCAAGGTCCTTTTCCTCCTCCGTTACTTCTAGTTGATGCGTCCCTAGCTTATAACTAAAATTCTTGTTATTAATCCCTAAATGCATGACCTTACACTTCTCACTATTAAATTTCATCCTATTCCTATTACTCCAGTTTACAAGGTCATCCAGATCCTCCTGTAGGGTATCCCTGTCCTTCTCTAAATTAGCAATACCTCCCAGCTTTGTATCATCTGAAAACTTTAGTAGCACACTCCCACTTTTTGTGCCCAGGTCAGTAATAAAAAGATTAAATAAGATTGGTCCCAAAACCGATCCCTGAGGAACTCCACTGGTAACCTCCCTCCAACTTGACAGTTCACCTTTCAGTAGGACCCGTTGTAGTCTCCCCTTTAACCAATTCCCTATCCACCTTTCAATATTCCTATTGATGCCCATCTTATCCAATTTAACTAATAATTCCCCATTTGGCACCGTATCAAACGCCTTACTAAAATCTAAGTAAATTAGATCCACTGCGTTTCCTTTATCTAAAAAATCTGTTACTTTCTCAAAGAAGGAGATCAGGTTGGTTTGGCACGATCTACCTTTTGTAAAACCATGTTGTATTTTGTCCCATTTACCATTGACTTCAATGTCCTTAACTACCTTCTCCTTCAAAATTTTTTCCAAGACCTTGCATACTACAGATGTCAAACTAACAGGCCTATAATTACTTGGATCACTTTTTTTCCCTTTCTTAAAAATAGGAACTATGTTAGCAATCCTCCAATCATACGGTACAACCCCTGAGTTTACAGATTCATTAAAAATTCTTGCTAATGGGCTTGCAATTTCTTGTGCCAATTCTTTTAATATTCTTGGATGAAGATTATCTGGGCCCCCCGATTTAGTCCCATTAAGCTGTTTGAGTTTCGCTTCTACCTCAGATATGGTGATGTCTACCTCCATATCCTCATTCCCATTTATCATGCTACCATTATCCCTAAGATCCTCTTTAGTCTTATTAAAGACTGAGGCAAAGTATTTGTTTAGATATTGGGCCATGCCTAGATTATCCTTGACCTCCACTCCATCCTCAGTTTTTAGCGGTCCCACTTCTTCTTTCTTTGTTTTCTTCCTATTTATATGACTATAGAACCTTTTACTATTGGTTTTAATTCCCTTTGCAAGGTCCAACTCTACTTGACTTTTAGCCTGTCTCACTTTATCCCTACATATTCTGACCTCAATAAGGTAGCTTGCCTTACTGATCCCTCCCTTCTTCCACTCCCTATATGCTTTCTGCTTTTTCTTAATTACCTCTCTAAGATGCTTGCTCATCCAGCTTGGTCTACAACTCCTGCCTATGAATTTTTTCCCCTTTCTTGGGATGCAGGCTTCCGATAGCTTCTGCAGCTTTAATTTAAAATAATCCCAGGCCTCCTCTACCTTTAAACCCATAAATTCTTCAGTCCAATCCACTTCCCTAACTAATTTCCTTAATTTTTGAAAGTCAGCCCTTTTGAAATCAAAAACCTTAGTTGCAGATTTATTTTTGTTAATCCTTCCATTTAGTTTGAATTGAATTAGCTCATGATCACTTGAGCCAAGATTATCCCCTACAACCATTTCCTCTATGAGGTCCTCATTACTCACCAAGACCAAATCTAAAATAGCATCCCCTCTAGTCGGTTCAGCAACTACTTGCTGAAGGAATCCATCAGCTATCGCATCTAGGAAAATCTGAGCCCTATTATTATTACTAGCACTCGTCCTCCAGTCTATATCTGGGAAGTTAAAGTCTCCCATGATCACACAGTTTCCATTTGTATTTACTTTATTAAAAACATTAAAAAGGGCTCTATCCATATCCAATTAGATCCCGGCGGTCTATAGCACACCCCAAGCACTATCCCAGGGGAGGCTCTAATAGTTTTCTTCCCCAATTTAATTTTTGCCCAGACAGACTCAGTCATATCCATTTCATCGCTTCTTATTTCTTTACATTCTATCTCATCATTGATATACAGTGCTACTCCACCACCTTTACCTTTATTTCGGTCTTTCCTAAACAGCACATACCCTTCAATACCTGTAGCCCAGTCATGACTACTATTCCACCAGGTCTCTGTTATACCTATAATATCTGGTTTCACTTCCTGCACCAGTAACTCTAGTTCCTTCATTTTGTTACCTAGGCTCCTTGCATTAGTGTACAAACATCTTAATTTTTGCTGTTTAGCCTCACTCACATTCTGTACCCTATTAGGCACGGTTATTTTACTACCAGTATAACCTATTAGACTTGTATCTACACTGCCCTTCCTCCTACCTACAGCTGTATCCACTCTTACTTCATTTTCTTTCCACTCTATGCTTAATTCTGGCGTGGAGATTACCTGGACATCTCCCAACCATCTCCCCCAAATTCCTAGTTTAAAGCTCTCTTAATCAGTTGTGCCAGCCTCCATCCTAGAAGTCTATTTCCTTCCCTACTCAGATGAAGTCCATCCCGAGAGAACTGTCCTCTATCCATGAATGCCTCCCAATGGCCATACATCCCAAAGCCCTCCTTATAGCACCACTGCCTAAGCCATCTATTGATAGTCATAATCTTGTCACACCTTTGTTGCCCTTCTCTAGGAACAGGCAGAATCCCACTAAAGATCACCTGAGCCTCAATTTCCTTAAGCGTCCTCCCCAGCCTAGCATAGTCTCCCTTAATACTATCCAGCGAGAATCTAGCCGTATCATTTGTTCCCACATGAAGGATAATTAGGGGATTCTTTCCCGCTCCCTTTAGAATCCTTTTCAACCTCAGGTCTACATCCCGTATCTTAGCACCCGGAAGACAGCACACCCTCCTATTTTCTGGATCAGCTCTGGTTACAGGCCTATCTATTCTTCTCAGTAAAGAGTCCCCAATCACATAGACCTGCCTTTTCCTAGTGACTGTGCTATTCTCCAGTCTATCCCCTGTTCCCTCTGGCTGCAAGTTCTTTCCATTCCCATTCTCCCTTGTAATCCTTTTTAACCCATCCTGTATCCTCCTGGGGCTCATATTTGGTGTAATCTCCATTAACTCTTCCCCTTTTCCTATAGGACTAACCTCTCTTCTCTTCTTCCTTGCCCTGTCACCTTCAGTGACTACCTGCTGAGCCAAAGAGGTCAAAGAGCTACAGATTTGTCCAGGTATGAGCCTATATAGGAGTTATACTTGGGTCCAGTGAAATAAATAATACTGTAGGAGAATCGCCAGAGACACAGCCCAGTAGCAGAATGATGTTTAGACACTATCGTGACGGGCACTGAGTAGATAGTTCAGAGGGGTTATGTGTGTTTGGTTACTGATGATGCTAAGAAGACTGTGGCACATTTCAGCACTTGGCGAATGACTGCTAGTCCTGAATCAACCCACTGGCTATTTAAGATGCATGAAGGCATTTGGGGAAAAAAGTCTGTTTGGCAAAAAAGTGACATATTATTTCACACAGAAATGCTTGAGGCATGGGTGTTTGTACCCTGCTTATTCTGTCCAGAATAACAAACAGAAAACCAGTTCACAAGGTAGCAATTACAGCAAATGGGAAACAGTGTAATGGGGATAGGTACCATTCTAGTGAGTTCAGGAAAAAATAATTCCGACTGCTATCATGCCTGATAGAAGTAACAGTGTGGTGATTGTACAGAGCAGATATTGGATTTTTTTTTTCTCATAGCAGGAGGAGGCAGGTAGGTAATTAGCAATTGTACTGTGTGTGACCTCAAGTGGCTAAGAGAGAGTTATAAAGGAATTAGAGTTAGAGAGCCTCTCTTTCATCAAACAATGCTCAAACACACTCGAATATCTCCTTTTGGTGTTAGTCCAAAGCAACATCTTGGGGTAATTTAGGCTGATCCATCATTTACCGTATCTGAAGGAAAAGTCAGTAAATGATTACATTGATCTGATGCTGTGTTGGATTTTGTATGCATCATTGGATCAGATTGTCAAGATTTCTAGATTGTGGTGGAGAGGGGAGTCCAGTGGCATAAAGACAGAAAGAGACATAGAAACTCCATTTTAGTCCTTGCTTGTTACTGATACACAGACAGCTTTCATTTAAAGTTTAAGTTCAAGAGAGTATATCTTGTTTATTTTCTTACTCAGTCTCCTTTTTGTTAACAGGGCAAAACCCACTGAAAGTAAGACAATTCTAAATGCAACTATTCATTTATTTCATTGTGCCTAGCAATTGCAGAAACTAGTCATAGGAGATGTTATGCTAGATTACCCATTAGGCCAAATTCAGAGGTGATGTGTAAGCGTAGATAGTATTATATTTGTAAGTGTCTTTGAGAACTCAGCTTTGTCTACAGTACCCCACAGTTCAGACTATGGGAGCTGGGAATAGCAGTGTGTACCAAGTGCTGCATTATAACTCCCCTGTGTGGACACTGCAGGCATGAATGAAAAGGTTCCTAGATGGCATTAATATAGTCCTGATTGAATAGGACTATGTTAATGTGAACTACAAACCTTTTCTTTCATGCCCACAGTGTGCACACCGGGGAGTTACAATGCAGCACATTGGTGTGCACAACTATTCAAACCTCTGTAGAGAAAATGGCAGGATAGACAAGCCCTAAGTGAGTCAAAGGAGGGAAATACATCTAAGGGAGACTAAGGCCCTTTCCATATTTAGGAATGCACTTAATGTAGACAGGGTCTAAGTAGATCAAAGAGAATCTAGATGGCATTCAAAGTGGTCTAATATATATGTTTGGGGCAGAAGAAGGTGTAGATTACACTAACCTGAGCCAGGAAAGAAAATGGCAGATATGTTGCTTTGCCACATCACTTTTCAAATTAATATTGATTTAAAAATAAGTAAAGTTCGGAGCTGTTCTACTCAGGTTCTCACTGTGGTATCTGAACAGCTTCCAGAAATTCAATAAGCAACATGACTAGCATCTGTCATGTATTTTTCTTGTTTCTCTTTCTACACCCAGGGCAAAAATTGCCTCTGTGTGTGTAAATGTGTGGTATTCTGTATGCGTTAGCAAAGATGAAGTCAAAGAGGTGCACCTTATACTTAGAACAGAAAGTAGTGAGGTTTGTGGGAGTTCTAAGAGCTTGTCTACACAGGTATATCCAGGAAACTTAATCTGAATTAACTAAAAGTGTGAATTTGAAGTGGATTAGATAAACCACATTAAATTCTGTGCAGATGCTCTAATTCAGAATTATGGTAGCCGAAATTCAGTTTAATTTAATTCCTTTTGGCAGTGCCTTAATTTGATTTGTTTACTTCCACTTTATTTCTGAATTAGGGTGTTTACACAGGGTCTATGCATAGACAAGCCCTTAGAACCTACAGTTCATTAGAGTCTTGGATTATTTTATGTGGAATGCCATATGATATTTCTACTTTCCATAATGCTTCCCTCCAAACTGAATCAAGTTTGTGAAGTTGATGAAAACAGCAAACATCTTTAATCCCCATTCTCACTTTCTTTACATCAACTGTCAGAGTATGAATATCTGGTCAATGCAATTTTGGCCTGGTCTGAATCCATGCAGTTTCTCATCTACTAATTCCTCTGGCCTTAATCTGTTGACAATTACTTTCATCATGATTTTTTCCAATACTGATAAAAAGCTTATATCTCTGTAATTATTCAGATTGGTAGGCTCTCCTTTCTTCAAGATTGGTACAGCTATTACCTTTAACCAGTCATCTGGTACCTCCTCTCCTGCTACTAGCTCACTATGGCCTGGAATAAATAGAGTTCCAACATTCTAGCACACAATGTGTTAGCCTTTATATGAAATCCATGAAAAAAATCCATTAAGTAGACATGATATGCCTGGGTAGAAATCCATATAAATCAGTCTGGTTTGCTATACCGTTTCATTAACAAGTGAGCAATGGTTTGGTAGGCCAGTCCCCCCTAGTCAGTTCATGGGAAGGCTATGTTGTTAGCTGCTGGCCTGCTAGGAATGGGTATCAGCTGCTAGTCTGCTTGCCTTTCAAGGATATTGAACTTGCACTACTTATATTTGAATTCAGATTTTTTCTTCTTCTAGGCAGACTTGCCTGAAAGGGCTAAGTGAGCTCCGTCTGCTCCAGTCTGAAATGAGTTTTCCTTCTCCTAGATACTAGTTATTCATGGGACTTTATTCTGTTATATGTGGTGCAACCTTTCTGGGTTTCCCAAGATGGGCTACCCCTATTCACCCCCTGGGGGATGCATCTCTACGCCATTGTATCCCAGCACATGGTAATGCAATTTTAACTCCCATCACTTTTTAATGTTGTGATAGGATTGCTGTAGACTTGGACTGAAATAATTTATCCACATAATTTCCCATTTAACAACATTGCAGTGACTTTGCCACAAGGTCCTCTTAGTAATCTCTCAGAGTAATAGGATCTCCAGTATACAGAATGGTATCAGGTTTGTAACTGTAATATTAAATGTAATGTTCTACATTCATGTCTTTAAAATGTGTGCAATTCTTTCTGCAAGCTGCCTACTAAGGAACAACATGACAAAGACACATCTGGAAAAACTACGAAATGCAGTATGGTTTTTGGAACTTTGTCTCTGAAATGAAACTAGTTGATTCCTCTGAGTTACTGATATTTGTTAAAAGGATCTTTGTATCTGGGCAGACAGTATGTCTGTTATGAAGTGCTGAGAGAACCTTAAGTTTGTGCTGTTCTAGTAAATAAAATAAAAGCAGCACTTGTGTGTCAGATTCTACTGTAGTTTCCAGATAAAGATAAAGAGCTATGCTCAGATAAAGAGCTGCTCATGTCAGGCTCATGTGAGTGAATGAAGGATTGTGGTTCTTAGTACAAAGTGTTCTTCTAGTCAACCCCAGAGCTACATGGTTCCTGATGCTTTAATTCAGATCAAATCCAGCTAATCTACAATGGAATTTAAGAGTGAGGCAATTTTATAGGGTAAACGTTTTCAGCTTAAATTACTGATATTGGTTAAGATAAGTATAATTTTATTGATTTCACAAAGTTGAAGAACAGACAATATAAAGACAGGTTTCAGAGTAACAGCCGTGTTAGTCTGTATTCGCAAAAAGAAAAGGAGTACTTGTGGCACCTTAGAGACTAACCAATTTATTTGAGCATAAGCTTTCATGAGCTACAGCTCAGTTCATCGGATGTATAATATAAAGTGTATGCTGTTGAGTTGAAAGAATGCAGTTGTTTGTTAAGGATCAGCTATTTAAAAGATCTTAAGCAACTGCTAGACAGTGTATGAAACTAGAATAAGGCAGGGCTAAAGCAATTTGATGCTTATAGTAAAACACGCTTGTTTAACTACAACACCTTGTGTAATTTCTGAACCCTAATCCATATATTTTAGATTGTTTTAATCACCCTGGGATTTCTGTTTTAGTTAACCTTTTATAACATGACTTTTTTTCATCAGGAGAAATTTGTTCTTCAATCTTGATGCTGCTACTAAAATTGGACACCATAATTTCCCATCACATAATAAGGTGCTATCATGCTATTAGTAACACATTCTGAATGGTCCAGTTGCTGGCTCTTTATTTCTTCAAAGGCAAATAAATAAATTAAAATCTGGAGATAATAATTGAAGTTACTCTTGTGTTGATTGTAATAGCATGTTCTGTTCAGTAACATTTTATTTAGCCTAATTTTCCAGATCCCTATCTTTTTTTATAATTGACATTCATCTCTTATGGGCTGGTTCTAATTAGATTCCATGTCACTCAATAAAATTGGAAACTTAATTCAAATGAAAATCCTACTAGTTTTGGGATGTACAACTTGAATGAGCAGATGTGCTGAGTAGGTTTTTATTTTTTTTAAAGGCAAGCAAAACATCCATTATGAAACAAAGTCATCTGTATGAAATAAACCCACTGTGCTTTATAGTTGGCATCACACAAATGAAGGCAGGCATCCTTTTTGTTTGTCTGGGTTTTTCGTTTTATTTTGCAAATGTTTCAGAACAAGAACTTTCATTTTCAAATGTTTAAGTGGTTATGCAAAGGAGAAATGTATGTTCCGTGTGTGTTTTGTTGCATTGTAAATTTATATTATTGTGACTTGTGAAATGAGTAGGAGCAAATTACTGTTTACAACACAGAACATATAATAGAATTTGTGTCTAAACTGATTGGGAGAACTTAAGGGCAAACTTATCATCCATCTCTCACAAACACCAGAACCAGATTGCTTACAAATAATTTAGCACTAGGTTCCCTGTGATCTTGCTGTCTGGTAGATGAGGTACTATCTCCTTTATATATACCAGTTGTGTCATGAATGGAACCACCTCACTCCATACAAGATAGTTTGCTTAAACCAATCAGAAAGACATGCAAATGTCTCTGCTTTTATGTTTAGGGGCAGATTGTAAATTAGAGACACTTGGGAAAACCACAGATGGGAAATAAAATTAAATTAGTGTTTCTTCTTCAGTTTGCACCTGATATCATGGCAGTAAACACTTTTGAGTACTTGCAAATTTTGCTTTTGTCCAATATCATACTCACACATGTGAGGCTTCTGTCATATGGGACATCAAGCCCTGTATAATGTTTGCATATTTCTCACTAGATTTCTAGACCTAATTAGGAAAGCTGTTTGTTTGGTTGTCTACAATAAAGGTACACCCAAATTTGGGATAAGAGAACTGCTTATTCTCAGTCAGTGTGAAGTTTTTAAGGATCAAAGCATGAAACAATTGTTTAAAAAAGTGGTTTGCAAGTACCTGTCATGCACAGGGAAAAAAGTTTAACTACTGTGTTCTTTTGTTTGAATCTACTGACTGTTTACCTTCAGGTTTCAGAGTAGCAGTCGTGTTAGTCTGTATCCGTAAAAAGAAAAGGAGTACTTGTGGCACCTTAGAGACTAACTAATTTATTAGCGCATAAGCTTTCGTGAGCTATAGCATCCAATGAAGTGAGCTGTAGCTCACGAAAGCTTATGCGCTAATAAATTTGTTAGTCTCTAAGGTGCCACAAGTACTCATTTTCTGTTTACCTTCAGTTACATCTGTTGCCTTTACTTGCTGCTGGTAGCTTAGTGCACATACTTCCAATGAGATGAAATATCACTTCTTTTTTCTCAAAACTTTACCTTATTTCAGTTCCTTCTATTCCATGCACAATAAATGGGAGTTTTGTCATTTACTTCACTGGAGCCACGATTTCATCCAAAGAGCAAAACACTTTGTCTGGATAACTTCTATTTTAAGGGAGTGAAACAGCAAAGAAAAACACATATTAAAACTGATTTTTTTAAAGGCACATGGGGGATTTATATACCTGATTATTGTTTGTTTCAGACTTGGATATTCACGTCCCTTAGGCATCTTTGAAATCTCTTTCCAAACTTACATGAGAGCAGAGCTTGTTTGTCACCCTATAAGGTCTTCAATCTTGAATTTTCTCACTACTCTGCCACTCCTGGCAGGCAAGCAGACAACCTTATAACATTGAAGGTGCAGTATGCAGAAAATGGAATCCTAGTTACATACACCTAGCCCTCAATCTTTCCTTGTCTCTCTAAAACTGTGCCTATTTGTAATTTTTAGTGACTATTAGGCCTGGTCAGAAAGGAACACTTTTATCCTACTGTACCTGCATATAAACTGTACTGTTCATTATTTTATTTATCTTTATGTATTTATGTATTTATTGACAATATTTAATAGGTCAACATCATTGTGGCCAGTCATTCTTACTCTGGCACATCTGTTACTGCTGATTGTTCTTATCAATTATGGAAAACCTGAAATTAATATTTTATAAATGTTTAAGTGCAAATACAGATTCACAAATCATGGGTTCAATCCTAGAGATCTTATTTATGTGCATAGCAGTTTTATGGACTTCACTGGGACTACTCACATAACAGGTCTGTTTGATGGGGCCCAAAACTTATTTCCCCTTCAAATGTCAAGATAATATACAAGTCTAACACTATTATCATAAATGTTATTTTCACATAATTAATAATAAAAGCATAGGCAAATGTCCTTTTTGAAGTTCCATCCCACCCTTCACAACTAAAATAGATCAACACTTTCTGTTCTCACTAGAAAATTTATATTTTACTTTCAGACTACAACTACATCCTGAAGTTGTAGGTCAAGATTTACCAAAGCATGCACTTGAATGGTTTGCTGTATGGAAATGGAGTTAAGTGTCGGGGATAAACCTCAATATTGATGCAACAATAATAATAATAACAATAACGTTGTTATTAACGTTGGTTATTAAAATTGTTATTTTAGTAAATTTTGGATTTACACATTTTCCTTTGCCTTTATAGAACTTTAGGAGACATTTAAAGTGACTTTCATACTCATGGTGCTTGGAGGATGATAGCTTATATTATAAAATAAGGAACCAAAAGTATAAGCATATGAGATAGTCAGTCTTTTAAAAAAGGAGTACTTGTGGCACCCTAGAGACTAACCAATTTATTTGAGCATAAGCTTTTGTGAGCTACAGCTCACTTCATCGGATGCATCTGATGAAGTGAGCTGTAGCTCACGAAAGCTTATGCTCAAATAAATTGGTTAGTCTCTAAGGTGCCACAAATACTTCTTTTCTTTTTGTGAATACAGACTAACACGGCTGCTACTTTGAAATCAATCTTTTAAAACTCCTAGGAAATTTCTACTTTTACATGCATGAAAATCTTCAAAAAAACACCTAATCCTTGTCTATACATTTGTTCATATCACCTCATCTCCAATTGCACACTCTGGAATGCAGTTTCATAAACCTCTTTTAATATTCAATAATGTTTTATTGTATATTATGTTAAACAGAGCTATCTGTCTAACCCTACCTGAGGTGAGGCTGCAGCCTTCTCCCTTCTTACCCTCAAGGGTGTGGAGCTTGCATTCACCTATAAAGATGCTTGGTGCCTCCACCCAAGGAAACCCCTTCTAGTGCAGAGAATACAGAGGAAAATATTCAATGCCCAATCTCATACAGAGGAGTGTCAGAGCACAAAACAAAATATCTATCACAGTTCCCAAGGTAATAAAATAGTAACCTGGGCTATATTAGGTATTGGGAGCTCAGGAGAGGGGACAATGGGAAAATAGGTTAGAACAATAAAAGACAAAATTAACAATACATACACTTTACTCCTCCCAACAATTACATACCACCTTGCTCTCTCCTTGCACCTGTCTAGGAAAATAGTGAGTTTAGACTTTAGGCTTAGGCTTTAGGTGGTGCAGAACTAAAATCTGTGGCTATCTTAAAATGCAATAGTAAAATAAAAACATAAGCGTGTTCTTACAAAGTATCCACACCAAGGATAAGATCATCCTTCTGGCTCTCTATTTTGGATTCAAATGTACACTAAGGTGGTTTCTTGGTAGCCTAAACTTTACTCTTTCCTCAGGCTTCTGGGTTTCTGTATCTGCTGAGATGACACTGTTCAATGTCCAAGAAATCCCCAAAGGGCTAAAAGTCTTCCCTTTGTATGGATTTGGAGAGTAGACGGGGCCTCCCCAGATGTGATGCTTCTCCCTCTCTCCAAAATATAACCAAAACCAAAAGGAAAACCAAATCCTTTGTTTGAGTTCTGATTTATGATTGTTTTTTTCAGTAGCTTTCAGCTTGTTTTATCTCTGCTCTGGGCTTTATGCAACCTGGGAAACAGAGTCCTGAGCTCCTTCAGCCATTGCTTCTATCGTCCAGGCCCCTAGAGGCTCAGTGTGATGTTTCAAGAGCACTCCCTCTGAAGGTGTTGCATTTAAATGTTACTTGCAATTTGCACCTTGCATAGAACATTTGACATTTTAATTGTGAATTGTGTGTGAAGCTACTGTAGATTGTAATTTTGGGATCTGTTTGGTTTAAAGAGTTGCTTCTCTAAGACTAGGACAATTCCTGCTTATTAAGGGATGTGAAGATCATCCTCTAGGATCTCAGTGAAAAGTGATGTGTAGCACCTGGTTTATCAAGCCCATAAAAGCTGAATCAGAAGCCTCTATTCACCCATTCTCCACCCCATCTCATAATAGAGAAAAGCCTCTGTTTTAAACCCACACACAGAACTCTATGAGTATTCTAATTAAAACTGATTTCTGTTTTAAAAACTCTAAAGTCTTCATTTAACTTTAAAGAAACTGAGATATGTGTCACTTGTGTCTAACTAGATCTGGGAAGGAATTTTTTTGAAAAAAATATTGTTTCCTCAAAAAATGCCAGCTTATGGAAACGGATGTGTCTCCCCCCCCGCCACCTCCCTTGAGAAAGCTTGTGGTGACAAAATTCTCAACTGGAAAAAAGTGAGAAAAATGTTTCAAAATATTTCATTTTGTTACTTTCAAAACAAGAAACTCCCATTTTCTAGTTCAAAGTAACTTTGTTTAGAAATTTAAGATAATTATGGTTTTAAAAAATAAAAATAGCCTAAATAACCTAACCTAAACTTTTAAAAATTATCAAAATGGAAAATTTAACTTGACCTGAACAGGGGGTTTTGTGTGTGTGTTTGCAGGCACTGTTCACAAACATTTTTCAAGATTATCACTTTTTGTCAGGATGGAGGGATTTTTTTTTTTAATTGTGGAACGGGAAAATACTTTCCTGCCCTGCTCTACATTTAACCTCACATTTTTACTTGAAGGTGAAACCTTTGTTTGTTCCTAAAACATTTAAGATGGTATAAGCTTCTTTTGTGATGTTCCTTTGGGCAATACCTTCTTTGATTACCATTTAAGTTTAAAGCTCTCTTTAAGAATCATTAAAGTATAAAAATACAATTTTAAAACTGAAAGACTTTTATATAGGAAATAGCAGTGTTTGGACTCATTTGAAGGGGAAAAAACACCTTTTGTTAAATTCTGATGGAACTAAAGGAATATCTTACGAAATTAACTATGTAAATTAAAGAGTTAAGACTCTTAACTCTGAACATGTTCTGAGAATTTCCTGACACAAAGATAAAAACAACATAACCATGATATTGAAGATTTACAACTCTGCTGCATATGCATAAGTAGTATCTTCAGCTCAGGAATATTAAATCTGTCAAGACAATCCCATGAAGGTGATGAGCCAATGCAAAGGTGAATGTGGCTGAATTTGGATCCTGCCAAGCCCCTAAAAGGGACGTGTCTTACTACTTCAGTGATACTGTGAAAAGAGAATAATAAAATCCCTCTGAATTGAGATACCAGTTCAGCACTTTCACCTCAGAACTCTCTCATCTTTTCTCAGCTTGTTCATCACAGCTCATCAAAGCAAATAAACAGTAGCAAAAGACACAGAACAAAGAAGCCAAAACAAAACATCAAGAAGAAATAACTGTCCATTCTAACACTGCTTGTGCAACATTTTGACAGCAGCTGGAATTCAGCATAATTGTAGAGATGTTTGCAAAAGCATTTCTCAGGATTAGATTTCAACTGTTGTTTGCAATAATATGACTGAGATATTGAAATGCTATTGCAATTTAAGATATTACCAACTTCTGTAAAGTAGCAATTTGTTCAGATTGGGTACACCTGCAGAGGAGACATGATCTAATCTTAGTGAACACAGAGAACTTATTGAATTGACTTTGAATTTAAGATTCTTAGCTTTCATTTGCCTGTCTCAAGACCATTCCTTTAAAAGATTTGGTTAATTTATAAGAAGTGTTGCTATTTCAACTGAAAAATTCTTGAATGCCTTCTTTCTTCAATTTCATAGGACTTAGTTAAGAAAACTTAACTCTGCCCATTTATGGTATTCATGATAAACCAAACAAGAGTCACAAACACTTAATTCAAATTCTCTTACTCATCTATAAATTGTTTTGTTATATATGATTCCTGTGTGAAGCCCCTTTTGCAGATGATTATGTTTTACTTAGTTACAGTGAAAGTGACCTACAGCTTATCCTTGACAGGTTCTCAGAAGCAACTAAACAGCTTGGACTTACAGCTTGGACTGGAAACTAAAGAGCTTGGACTGGAAAAAAAATGAAGTCCTCTTCCAACCAGCCCCATCAACCATTACCACTGAGCCAAACATCACCAGCAATTGTATATGACTAAAGAATGCAATCACTTTACATACCTTTTGCAATACCATCCGAAGTGATGGTTCCCTGGATCATGAAGTGTCAAATAGTGTACAAAAGACAGGCCAGGTCTTTGGAGAAATTTGCCATAGGATACCCAAACAGTCAACAAAACTGATGATATACAATGCAGCAGTGATAGCATCTCTTTTTATATGGGTGTGAAACATGGACAGTTTACAGCAGACACACTAATCAACTTGAAAAATTTCACGTGTGCTGTCTCCACTCCGTTTTGACAATCCACTGGTGAGACCAAATCTCAAACATTAACATCCGGGGAAGAGCAAAACCAACCAATATTGAGGAAATAATCAAACCTCAGTTTAGACGGACAAGTCATGTTATCAGAATGGGCAATGATAGACTCACAAAAAATTTCTATGGAAAGTTGAAATTTCTAAAGTGCAGGAGGGATGGTCAACAAAAATGCTTCCAAAAAACCCAAAAGCCAACACTTGAGCATAATCTCAACTCATGCAACATAAATATAGGTAACTTTGAAGGCCTAGCCAAGGACCAACCTAAATGGAGAGCAACTACCAGTAAATGTAAACACTTTGCACTCTTTTCTATTAGTTTTTCCTCAGAGTCATGGCAAGTCTTTACTGGGAGCTGGGGGCCCCTGATTGGTTCATGGCTTCTATTTAAACCAACCGCGGGTACTGGAAGTTGTCCATACAAATGGATTTTCCCTCCTTAAGACTGCTTCCCATGATGTACTTGCTCCTGCTGCTGATCTCCTGGTAACCTGACCCTGTCTGCAAATCTCGGATTCTAACCTCCTGATATCTGACCGACCCATCTTGATGCCTTACACCTGTTCTAACCACTAGGTCAGACTCTCCCCACCCTATGTCACAGTCATGACAGAACCTGCATGTTTCTGTGTGACATGTGTTTGAAATCTTGCTCTTCATGGATAAGACTATACTGCCACATGAGGACACATGATGAGATATTGTCATAGGATACGATAGAGAGCCGTTTATAAGGCAGGACTTGGTACTGATTTTGGAAAATTAATATAATTTGGTCTTCGTATAATTAACATACTAAAATATATTTTTGCTTTAGCTGATTGAAATTTGCAGTAAACAGACATTTCAAAAATTGTTCTTGTTCTGAAACAGAACAAAACCAAATACTTTCAAAATGGTCTCACTAAGTGACACTTTTTTTGTTTGGGAATATCTTATGATCTTTGTCTTGTAAGATGACCAGAAAAAGGGTAAAAATTTATATTATTTTATGACACATCAGGAGTAGTGGATAATATATCGGTGTCAAACTGTTTCATTATTACATAAACAGGACACACTTTGATCTGGAAAAGAAGAGATGTTTCAGTTATTATGAATTAATGGTTGCCCTTAATGATCTTAAAACTAAGATAAAAATAGAATATTTGAACTGTCATATTATGACATGTCAGAAGGAATAATGCATATTTAGTACTACTATAATGTCATGTAAAACTAATATAAAACAAAACATATGAAATAAACTTTGAAATTAAATTTCAGAATTCTGTAATAAAATTTCAGAATTTTCTGAAATGATTTTTTTAAAAAAAATATTTTTGCACGGGAATTTGTCAAAATTGACACATTTCCATCTTGTTTCCATTTTGACAAATGTTGTTTTTCATCAAAAACAATTTTGATTAAAATTTTCCAACCACCTTTTAGCTTTTTCCCTCCACAAATTCAAGATAAACCATAAGGACACATTTAAGTGCTTTGCTGAACTGAGTCCATAAAGCAAAAATAGACATTCATAGATAATGGAATCAGAATACCTTGGCAATAAAAATAAGAATATATCTGTATACATCTGCTTGTATATTACTTTCATATGCAGTTATTCAAAAGCTCTGCAAGAAAATACTCCACCCATGCTGCATTTAAAAGACGTAACGCTGCACAAGATGGACAGTTTAGGCATTATCCCTTTAATTAACCTGGATGGTTTTATTGGTTAAAGATAGGCATAAGTCCATAAGTCTGCCTCCTTTGACTGTGTCTGCCTGTCTACATTGACTGACAGAATGTGGAGCTGAGAAAAATAAAAGGACCCAAAAACACTTTGAACAGTAGAGGAGCTTTATTCCTGCTGAGCTGTTGTATTTCCCTCAAAGCTGTAGCATTCTGTTCATCAGCAATGCTGCCAATGGAGTCTCTGTGGGTGTCCAAGGCTCTGCTCCTGTGGAGCCCAAGTTTGAATAAAGAGCTTAAAGTTTGCCATACTACTTCTGTATAACTTAGACTGCAGCTTCTCCCTGGCCCTGACTTAAGGCTGAGGAAGAGGTCATATTCATAAGATCACCCATATGGGTAATATATTGCTTCTCTCACCAAGCATGCATTCAGAGAGTATTTTCATTAAGAAGCACATTTCAGTGGGCTATTAGATGTCATTTCTGGTTCTGCTCTAATTAGCACAAATCTGCACATTTTAGGCCAGCCTCAAATGTAATGGTATCACGACTGTACTTTTCCACATGGACTAATTGAGTCTAAGAGACAGAACTGACAATAATTCTGATTTTTACATCCTCCCCCATCATCCATAGAGAGGGAAATAAAATCTTTGTCAGTCTTTAACAATGCTGTATTTATATTTGTCGCAGGCGATATACAGCATCGTGCTCTTGGCCAGTTTTCTGAGTTAAGCTTTCCTGTTTGTCTGACTGTTAGTTTGGGCCTATAAGCAGCAGTGTATAACCCAGATTATTGTCTGTAGCCATTACTTGATGTATACCATAATGAGAATTATAAAGTTTCTTGATTGCTACTAAATTATATTTGAACTTTAGAGAGGATAATATCTTGGGATACTTTATACCAGATGTACGTTTATCAGTGTTATAATCCCATTCCTAAATTTATACCAAAATCTATTGTAGTTTGTTGGGCTTTTTTTGTTTTTGTTTTTTTTGTCCCTGTCCCTCTCTGCCCCCACCTGGATTCTCTGTCTCTCTATTAGTTGTGGAGGCCTCACTAAGTAGGTATTGCCATGAATCAACTCTGCATGAACTTGAGAGATGATAGTCTTCTAACTTTTCAAAGGACCCCAGAACCTGAGAAGGGCTCTACTCTAGGCTACTACTCACCTTATTTTCAGGTTTCCAAGAAGATGGATGAGAGCTATGTATGGCAACAGTAATGTAGTGGTGGGGCTCAAAATAGCTACAAAGGTAATTTTCTGGGACTTGATGCATGACATGGCTATGCTGTCTGCTGGGAGACTGGTACTCAAAACTAAAGGCAGATCATCTTACCTAGAGTCTCTGGTACCTGAATTGTGCTCTTGGGGTCTACTTTCGTATGTCTGAAGGATCTTACTGTGTCTGCTTTCCTTTCAGTAACTCTACTGATACAGCAGGTGTCTGTGAAATATAAACGTAGCAGGAGCAAATAATGTGGCCCAAAAAGATAATTAAGCAACATTTTTTTTATTTGTTTCCCCAGAATGGTCACTTAAAAGAGCTTTGACTGCTCTTCTTAGTTACTTCAAAAGGAAGTGTCTGTTTTGAAAACAAAATCCAGTTCTAACAAATGCAATGCACATTAAAACACCCCCAAACAGCAGACTGAAATATACTTGTCATTTGTTGCATGCATGCTTAATTTGCACAAATTTCTGCTAACCCATCCAAAATATATCCAGTTAGAATAATATTATGTGACTGGGGAAATTATTTGTGTGGGTAATTTTTATTGATTTTTTTCATAAAGAAACAGACAATGAAAAGTACAAAAATTAAAACAGCTATAGCTTATATATGTTTCCAAATACCACATGCTTCATGGGATCTCCAACAAAATTATGGAATTACAGAATTTTACATCTTATCAAAGCTGAAAGACCAGACAATACAAAACCAGACAATGCTACATAGACATAACATCTTAGGGTGGGAGTTCTAGCAGAACAATCTGATGTGGTATGGAAGTATTTCAGAATTAAATTTTCATATAAATACAGGATAATGATAGATGTTAATAGGAAGAATACATACTATAGACTCAGAAGTGAAACTTCAGCAATAGCCACTCTGTTATGTACCCTCATTTATGCTTAATGGGACATACTGCCTTCTAAAAAATGACTTGATATGGAATGGTTATGGTGACAGATCTATGTTAATTTGTGAAATCATGTTTGATATAAAGATGAATAAAGCTAATAGGGAATTTTAAGAAAATATAAGTCCTGTCCCTTTAAAGGCAGGCAGAGAACTGGATTCAGGTTGACACCATCTGCTAGGACAAAGATTAAGATGAAAATCATGGTCCTTAGTCTAGAACAAAGACCAATGAACCAGGGAGAAGCATTGCTTATTTGAGAAACAAGATAGGAACGTAGGCTGAGACACCTATTGTTTGGCTGCATCTTCATAGGAAATGAATGGAGTACAGGAACTATAAGCTGCTTATCAAAAAGCACTGAATACAATCCTGAATGAAACTGGGAAACATTAAACGGGCATTTCATGGTAGACTGTCATATTGCATTGAAAAGGGCTTCTATGTAAACACTTTTGAATAGGATTCTTGGGAATATATATTGTTCTGAGCATGGCATTCAAATGCCTCAGGGAGGGCAAACTATAGCTGGGATGATGATATGAGATACTTGGAGGCAGGGAGAGAAATTATATCTGCCTTAAGAGTTGAGATGTTTCTGATGACTAAATGGCCAAAGGGTCATAGGCATGCAGCAATTCTCCAAAAATGCTGTATTTTTGGATTTTAATGTATCTGCCCTCCACACACCCACATCATTTATAATTTGAAAGCTTTATTTTATCTATGTTTTAGATGAGGTATGATGTGGTGCTGTCAAGTGATGCCATAAACCTACAGGTGTGGTAAGATATTGGTACCTAAAATGAGTGTCCTTTTATTGCATAGTTCCAGATGCACTGCAATATGACTATAGTTTTTTACTTTAATTTGAACATCTTAATGTGGTGCTCACTGGCCAAAGCCACCAAATGACAATGCATTAGAAGAGTTTTATTGGTTTTGCATGGACAAGTATTTTGTTTCCAAAGAGACTGAAGCTGTTGAAATATGAAAAAATGGTGAATATCAACCTTTTGCAATACACTGACATGAAATGTTTTCACATCCCATATTCTTAATTAGTGACGTATCTCATAAGTGATTATAATAGTGTTTTTTTAATATATTTTCAGTTGAAATTTGCTGACTAGCTCATTCTCACACTGAAGATTGTACATCTGTAGCAGTAGAGTGTGAGCCCATAGTGTATACTGCATAGCGGGTAGATATAAATATATGTGAGTTCCTAATGTACTTCTTATCCACTTGTCTGAAATAGCCAAAATGAAAGCCTCAGAATATTATCTAAAGACAGGTTATTGTAGTTTACAGAGGTCAGCGACTTTTTGTGTCCCACTTGGCTCAGAAGTTTGTCCTTTGGTTGCTAGATAAAGAGGGGCATAATTCAGCCAACAATGAATCATTCATAAAGGCACCTCTCAGTTGCAGAGTGCATAATATTTAACAGTTCCAAAAATATCACACCAATGCACATAAGCCTTGCTGCACAGCTACCCAATGAGTTTGGGTCTCATAACTGAATTCATATACTACACCTTCATGGATTCTGCATCGATTATAATGAGCTGAGGCAATTCATCACTACTCTTGCAAAACAAGGAATAGAAGGGCTCCAGGGATGTGCGTACTTTCCAAATGGAATTTTACCACTTCATGCTGGTGAAAATCTCATCCATGAAGGAGATGATAATATCAATATCCACATAGAGATCATTGATGGGAAGAATGCCTTCCATTCAATGGCTAGAGGAGTATTTAGCAGTCTGCAGATAGTCCAGCATCACAAGAAATATCACTGAAGCATAGGAAAGAAATGTCACTTACTCTCCCCAGGCAATAGATCTCTTATACAGTGTGCATCATTTGAAAAACCCAGAGCATGTTCAGAACCACGTCACCATGAAAAAGTACTTGAGAAAGTCAACTGTCAGTAGTCAAACAATCTTCATGGCACAGAACTATGTACATGCCAATGCAATGAAGACTGTGGTAACTTACATACTCTTGACAGGGAATATAATGATGAACAAGATCATGATGACTAGAAATGTCACCAGTGCTATTAGCTTTCAATTATACCAGTAAAAATTTATTATTAGATTGTTGTGATGCTTTGAAGTCACAAAGAAATCCAATTTTATATCTTGAAACAAAACATACTCATTAAACTAAGAGAAATGAATGCAAATATTGCAAAGTGGTTATTATAATGTGTAGATGGTGTCATTGTTTATCTCCATTTCTATGGTAAAAGCACTACTCGACAGCTTCACATCATATCTCATCTTAAAGTAGACATAATAGGCTTTCAAACTGTATATGTGCATGTGTGTAAAGAGGATATATGAACTTGACCAAATCAGTGGTGTCTGTTCCTTGGCTATCAGAGGAAAAGGGTCAGGAAAGACCATAGAACATTGAGAAAATGTCTGGTTCTCCAAAAACATAAGATATTGCTTATGCCCTGTAATGATATGGATGGCACTGATCTAGATCAGCTTTGGTTTAATTTCAGACTAGATACATTGTACAGATATTCCATTTGTAATCTGATTGTTCTCACCATAGTCTGTTTTTTAGTGAGACTATTTGAATCTTAAATTCTTCCTTTGGAGGTAAAGTCACTGTGATACATTCTCAAATAGAAAACAGACATCTGAACTCTAAGAGGTGTATATAGGGAGAAAAGTGATATCTGCCTAGAAGCATTTAACTGAAGCAGCATCCTGTTAAATATTATATAGTCCCTTGTTATGGTCAGTAGAGACACATGAAAAGCTGGTTGAACATGAAGAGTGGTAGGAAAGTTTACAGGCATTTATTTTGCTCTCCATTAGTATTGTGTGTATCCATCTGTATATCATTTATTTTGTCATGTTATGCTGTAAATTTTAGAGTTAAATGTGCTTATTTTATTGAATTCTTCCTTTGATATGATTGATTTACATCAGTCATTAGTGCACTCTACAGAGCTTCTGTTTGTAGCAAGCACGGGTGGTGCCTGTCCCTGATTACTCAGGGAGCTCCCCTGATTTCAATGCAATGGACTCAGGTCAATGGTGGGGAAAGTGGGAGGTGCTGAAGAATCATTGCTCATAGTCTGTTTAACTCACCTTTATTTTAAAATGAAAAAAGTAATGTGAACAAAGGAGTCGTGTGTGTGTGTGTGTGTTTGTGGTGGGGGAGGGGTAGAATGATTGGGGAGGTTGGAAGGGACTATGAGAAATAAATCAAGCCATAATCATTGGGAAGGGATTGCTTGAGATCAAGATGGAATATTAGAATTTATCAGTAGCTGTATCTTCTATCCAACCTGGAAATAATCAATGCCTGATACTATCATTGTATCTGTATCTGAAGCTCACAGATGAGACTTTCCACACACTCAGACAATTTTCTCCTGAGTGCATTTTTGACAAATATATTTTAAATTGTATTGTGTAAATGTTGCCTGCCTTAACCTTCTGCCATTATTAGGATTATTATGCAGTCTAGAATACTATATTGATAGTAAATTTCACTTTAGTCAACATTACCCACAAATTATGATTGGATTTTCATCAACAGGGATTTAATGTAAAGATATTGCAGTTACTTTGTCTGATATGTTCAGTGACTGTTAAATGTGGAAAGAGCTGAAATGTTAGTTGTACATTGCTGCAGCTTTGTTTAAATCTATGATGTGTTGCAAGCTTAAGCCATATTAAAGAATGAGTGAGAGAGCACTTTCTGGAAGACATAATCTATGCACAGAGTATTTTTCCTTGGCTATTTCTTTTAAGAACTCTGTAAATACTTAATCCTGAAGGAGAGAGGAGTATTGCTTAAGTAAAGCAATTAGACTATTTCTGTGTCCTGGTTGTCTCTGTAGCAGAGGAGGTGAGTATCATAATCGTCACTGTTAGATAAACATGAACCTTGAGTGTGTTGAATGACAGCTAGATGTCTTCCACCTTCAAAAATGGCTGTGGTGCAGTGTCATAAATATAAAGGGAAGGGTAACCACCTTTCTGTATACAGTGCTATAAAATCCCTCCTGGCCAGAGGCAAAACCCTTTCACCTGTAAAGAGTTAAGAAGCTAAGGTAACCTAGCTGGCACCTAACCCAAAATGACCAATGAGAGGTCATACTTTCATGATACTTTAAAATCTGGATGGGGGTGGAACAAAGGGTCTGTCTGTCTGTGTGATGCTTTTGCTGGGAACAGATCAGGAATGCAGCCTCACAACCCCTGTTAGTTAGTAAGTAATCTAGCTAAAAATGTGTTAGATTTCCTTTTGTTAAATGGCTGGTAAAATAGGTTGTGCTGAATGGAATGTATATTCCTGCTTTTGTGTCTTTTTGTAACTTAGGTTTTGCCTAAAGGAATTTTCTATGTTTTGAATCTGATTACCCTGTAAGGTATTTACCATCCTGATTTTACAGAGGTGATTCTTTTACTTTTTCTTTAATTAAAATTCTTCTTTTAAGAACCTGATTAATTTTTCATTGTTAAGATCCAAGGGTTTGGGTCTGTGTTCACCTATGCAAATTGGTGAGGATTTATATCAAGCCTTCCCCAGGAAAGGGGGTGTAGGGCTTGGGGGGATATTTTGGGGGGAAGATATCTCCAAGTGGGCTCTTTGCTTGTTTTTGTTTAACACGCTTGGTGTTGGCAGCATAGGGTTCAAGGACAAGGCAAAGTTTGTACCTTGAGGAAGTTTTAACCTAAGCTGGTAAGAATAAGCTTAGTGGGTCTTTCATGCAGGTCCCCACATCTGTACCCTTGACATGGTGGCAGAGTGATGTGATCATTCTGACATTTTTTTTTAGATCATTTTGAAGCAGAAGCACAGTAGGATTTTAAAAGGACAGGTTAAAAAGCAGGTTTTAAGCTGAAAGCAATTAGTTTTTCTGTCTCTGCTTGGGGGCCAGAGCAGCAAGCATAACAAATGGATTTGTCTTTTTTTAGCTAGAGTTTTCTCTACCTCAAGGCAGGGTAGTTAACCTCCTGCAGGGAAATTCACAAGTTTTTCACAGACCTGAAGAGGGTTTTTTTTTGTTTTTTTTTTTTAGCTAAGAGCACCTAGAGGGTTTTTCTGTCTATTTGCCTGGAGACAAAGGATTTTTCTGTAGGCTGAGAATAGCTATCAGAGAACATAGGTATCACATTATGGCACAAAAATTTTACAAGCCAGTTTTTTTGGGTTTTTTTTAACTCTCGGGTGTAAAGTTAGTTAAAAACAGAGAAGCTAAGATGACAGAACCCAAGACAGAAAAAGCCAAAGAGGCTGCCTACAGGAGAGAAATGGAGGTGGAGGTAAAGGAAAAAGAGTGGAAGCATGCACTGGAGACGGAGAAAGCAAAGGCTCAGCAGAATATACTGGATAACCCTAACAATCCTTACCCAACAATCCACAAATGGGAGCGACTATGTCCAGAGTATGATGAATCCAGTGATATTGCTGAATATTTTCTCACCTTTGGGAGACTGTGCACACTCCATAAATACCTGAAGCTCACAAGATGACCACATTGGTTGAAAAATTGACTGGAAGAGCTCTGGACATTTTCAATAAGATGCCTATTGATGAGGCTTTTAACTATAATAAATTCAAGGATTTGGTTTTAAAGCAATTTCAAGTTACACCTGAAACTTACAGACTAAAATTGAGAGCCCTTAAGAGAGGACCTGGACTAAATAATGTGGCTTATCTAAACCAGATAAAGGATCTGTTAGATAAATGTGTCAAAGGAAGGGGTGTAACTAGCTTTGAAGGAATGTGTGATTTGATGGCTCAGGAGCAATTCCTGAATATGTCCAAGGAGGAAATACAACAGTGTTTATGGGATAAGAAAATGGACTCAGGAGAAAGTCTTGCTTCTTATGCTGATCCGTACTAGCAGTCACAGACTGCCAGAGAGGCAGGGCAAACCAGAACAAAACGGGTGGAGGGAGGAGAGAGAAACAACTCTGGTCACAGTTGGAGCGGATACCAGAAGGGACAACCTGAGACCACACCCTACTACCAGGGGAAGCCCAAGGGCCCAACTACACAGCAAGGAACACTCCAGACACCTTATCGACCTGCCACACCATTCTCCATCAACTCAACTCGCCCCAGTGACTTGTCAGCTGGACGATGTTTTAAATGTAACGAGCCAGTGAATGTAAAGGCCAACTGCCCCAAGAACCCCAACAGATTACAGTTCATTGCACCAGAGTCACACCAGAGGTCCTCAGTCCGGATGCCTCCCAGGTACCCTCAGAGTGGAGGGAAACTGTGAATGTGGGCGGAAAGAAGGTCACCGCGTGGAGGGATACCGGAGCGCAAGTGTCGGCTATCCATGTTTCCTTAGTGGACCCCAATTTAATTGACCCAGAGATCCAAGTAACAATTCAACCTTCACGTCCAACTCTTTCAATTTTCCTACAGCCAAGTTGCCTGTCCAGTACAAGGGCTGGCCATGAACGTGGACTTTTGCAGTCTATGATGATTATCCCATCCCCATGCTGTTGGGGGAAGACTTGGCCAATCATGTGAAGCTAACCAAGAGGGTGGGAATGGTCACCCGCAGCCAGGCTAAGCAAGCTGTCATGCTTAGCTCTGTTCTGGAAACTTCTACCGGGACCCAGTCAGAGGTAATGGAACCGGACCCCATGCCAACGTCTGCAATGGCAGTAGTGGATCCAGTCCCAGAGACCCAGACAGAGCCAGTCCCAGAACTGGAATTGGTGGAACAACCAGCACCAGAACCATTGCCAGCACTGAATCCAGTACTTGCAACCCCAAAACCAGAGCGCCCCACCGAATCTGTACTGGCAGCAACAGATAACCCTACACAAGAGGCTCAGCCGGAGCCTGAACCCCAATGTAGTGCACCAGCAGAAAGCAGTTCACAGTCAGTGGAAACAGCCCCATCCCCTAGATTGCTTCCACAGGGACCAAGCCCAGATCCACAATCCAATGAGGAACTGACGTCTCCAGCATCAAGGGAACAGTTCCAGACCGAACAGGAGGCAAATGAAAGCCTCCAAATAGCTTGGACAGCGGCACGGAGCAACCCACCATCTCTCAGCTCTTCTAATCAATCCAGGTTTGTTGTAGAAAGAGGACATTTATACAAGGAAACTCTTTCTGGTGGACACCAGGAAGACTGGCACCCTCAGAAACAGTTGGTAGTTCCAACTAAGTACTCTTGAGCTTAGCCCACAATCATCCTAGTGGCCATGGCGGGGTGAACAGAATCAAAGACCATTTGGGAAAGTCGTTCCACTGGGAGGGAATGGGCAAGGATGTTTCTACCTATGACCGGTCTTGTGAGGTGTGCCAAAGAGTGGGAAAACCCCAAGACCAGGTCAAAGCCCCTCTCCAGCTACTCCCCATCATTGAGGTTCCATTTCAGCAAGTAGCTGTGGGTATTCTGGGTCCTTTTATGAAAAAAGACACCCAGAGGAAACCAGTACATACTGACTTTCATGGACTTTGCCACCAGATGGCTGGAAGCAGTAGTTCTAAGCAACACCAGGGCAAAAAGTGTGTGCCAGGCACTAGCAGACATTTTTGCCAGGGTAGATTGGCCCTCCGACATCCTCACAGATGCAGGAACTAATTTCCTGGCAGGAACTATGGAAAGCCTTTGGGAAACTCATGGGGTAAATCACTTGGTTGCCACTCCTTACCACCATCAAACAAATGGCATGGTGGAGAAGTTTAATGGAACTTTGGGGGCCATGATATGTAAATTCATAAATGAACACTCCAATGATTGGGACCCAGTGTTGCAGCAGTTGCTCTTTGCCTACAGAGCTGTACCACATCCCAGTTTAGGGTTTTCACCATTTGAACTTGTATATGGCTGCAAGGTTAAGGGGCCATTACAGTTGGTGAAGCAGCAATGGAAGGGGTTTGCACCTTCTCCAGGAACTAACCTTCTGGACTTTGTAACCAACTTACAAAACACTCTCCGAACCTCTTTAGCCCTTGCTAAAGAAAACCTAAAGGATGCTCAAAAAGAGCAAAAAGTCTGGTATGATAAACATGCCAGAGAGCGTTCCTTCGAATACCAGGTCATGGTCTTAAAGGTGCTCCAGGCCTATAAAAGGAAAGCGTCATGGGAAGGGTCATTCACGGTCCAAGAGCACCTGGGAGCTGTTAATTATCTCATAGCATTCCCCGCTTCCAATCGAAAGCCTAAGGTGCACCATATTAATTCTCTAAATCCCTTTTATTCCAGAGAATTAAAAGTTTGTCAGTTTACAGCCCAGGGAGGAGATAATGCTGAGTGGCCTGAAGGTGTCTACTATGAAGGGAAAAGTGCTGGTGGTGTAGAAGAGGTGAACATCTCCATGACCCTTGGGTGTATGCAGCAACAGCAGATCAAGGGGCTGTGCACTAGCTATGCGCCAACGTTCTCAGCCACCCCAGGACTGACTGAATGGGCACACCATTCCATTGACACAGATAATGCTCACCCAATTAAAGTCCAACCTTACCGGGTGTCTCCTCAAGCTTAAACTGCTATAGAATGGGAGATCCAGGATATGCTACAAATCGGTGTAATCTGCCCCTCTGGCAGTGCATGGGCATCTCCAGTGGTTCTATTTCCCAAACCAGATGGGGAGATACATTTTTGCATGGACTACCGTAAGCTAAATGCTGTAACTCGCCCCAACAACTATCCAATGCCACGCACAGATGAACTATTGGAGAAACTGGAATGGGCCCAGTTCATCTCTACCTTGGACTTAACCAACGGGTACTGGCAGGTACCGCTAGATGAATCTGCCAAGGAAAGGTCAGCCTTCACAACAAATGTCGGGCTGTATGAATTTAATGTACCCCCTTTTGGGCTGCGGAATGCACCCGCCACCTTCCAAAGACTTGTAGATGGTCTTCTAGCAGGATTGGGAGAATATGCAGTCGCCTACCTTGAAGATGTGGCCATATTTTCCAATTCCTGGGCAGAACACCTGGAACATCTACAAAAAGTCTTTGAGCGCATAAGGGAGGCAGGACTAACTGTTAAGGCTAAGAAGTGTCAAATAGGCCTAAACAGAGTGACTTACCTTGGACACCAGGTGGGTCAAGGAACTATCAATCTCCTACAGCTCAAAGTGGATGCTATCCAAAAGTTGCCTGTCCCAACATCAAAGAAACAGGTCCAATCCTTCTTAGGCTTGGCCGGATATTACAGGCAATTTGTTCCGCAATACAGCCAAATCACCGCCCCACTGACAGACCTAACCAAAAAGAAACAGCCCAGTGCTGTTCAGTGGACCAAAGAGTGTCAGAAGGCCTTTAAACAGCTTAAAGTGACACTCATGTCTGACCCTATACTAAGGGCCCCAGACTTTTTGACAAACTGTTCCTAGTAACCACAGCTGCGTCCGAGCGTGGTGTGGGAGCAGTTTTAATGCAGAAAGGACTGGATCAAGAATTCCACCCTGTAGTGTTTCTCAGCAAGAAGCTGTCTGAGAGGGAAAGCAACTGGTCAGTCAGTGAAAAAGAATGTTACGCCATTGTCTATGCTCTGGAAAAGCTACACCCATACATTTGGGGACGGCGTTTCCACCTGCAAACCTACCATGCTGTGCTACAGTGGCTTCATACTGCCACGGGAAATAACAAAAAACTAATTCGGTGGAGGTTAGCTCTCCAAGATTTTGATTTTTACATACAACACACCTCAGAAGCTTCTAACAAAGTGGCTGATGCACTCTCCTATGAAAGTTTCCCAGAATTAGCTGATTAAAATTGTCCTTGAGATGTGGAAAATATTGTTAGTCTTTATACACTTGGTAGTATATTTAGAGGTGCATGTGTCTTATTAACTCTGTTTTCTTCTGGAGCTCCAGGAAGAAATCACAGCCAGTGTTTTCACCCTATCTGTGATTTGGGGGTGGGGGGGCATGTCATAAATATAAAGGGAAGAGTAACCACCTTTCTGTGTACAGAATTATAAAATCCGTCCTGGCCACAGGCAAAACCCTTTCACCTGTAAAGGGTTAAGAAGCTAAGATAAGGGTAACCACCTTTCTGTATACAGTCCTGCATTATTTAGATTGTTGGTGCATTGTGTCTTTGGCATATTGATGTATTTTATGTGGTTGATAAGCATTTTATAAAACTGTGATTACTGTGTCATTAGCAATATGGTGTTTGGTAGCATGAACACATAAGGCAAAATAAATCCCAATTAGAAATTGATTTGGATGTGTGGGTCTCAGTATGTGAAATATGTATATTAAATTAGTGTAGCTCATAAAGATTATGTTTTTAGAAATTACTCTATAGATGGTATCTGAGTTAACATAAATCATATTAGGGAAGTGATCTGTTGGAGGGGTTGCAGGGAAAGGGAAATATACTTACACATGTGGTGGTTGTGTCCAGGAATTAGATCATTTTGGGAGGAAATTGTTAATCTTAAGCCAAAATATTGGCTTCCTAGAGATTCCCTGACCTGCTTGCTTGCGACTCTAGTACAATCTCTACATTTTAAACAGAATGACAGTATTTTTGTTTTGTTAGCGTCAAGACTTTGTATTGGCACATTATTGGAAAATGTAACTTCTTCTGTGGAATTGTGGTATTGAAAAATATGGATTGTCCTTTCCATGGAAAACTTTTACCCCAAGTCAATACACAAGAGAAGCACTAAAAAGAGGATATGTATTTAGGAACTTGGTCACCCTCTTTAGCGTGCTCAGAGCTCCCCAGCCAGCAAGCCAGAATCTTTTGCCAAGTTCTTTGAATATTAACCTGATTCTGAAGAAGTAGTAAATATATGATGTAGTATGTTAAGATTTTATTGTAACTTTGCTGTAATAAAAAGTGTTTTAGAAAGTACAGATTCTGCTTATCAAGCATGCAATGGCTATAGGTTTGAAGTGGTGCAAAGGGATAACGCTTAAGACAAGGCAAATTCTCAGTCTTTTTTACATTAATAATTAGCAGCTGATGCTTTTTAGCGCTAGAAGATGCCCAGTTCAATCTTTGGTATTTTGGCCAAGATGGCAATAATCATAGATGCACTCAGGCCCTTTATTTTTTTTTTTTAATGGTGAACATTATAGTGGGTGAACAATGTGTAATGAATAACTCATAGAGAATGTACTCCTTTTTCTAAACTAGCTGTGAACAGATTGTGATTTTTACTAATTGTCGTTGGCAATTGCTCAAGAAATCGTTTATGCAATCAAATTTTAGCTTATGGAGTCTTATCAGTATTGTTTTCTTAGATACTTGTCTGGTTCCCAACACTATCTGACCATCTCACAGTCTTTTAATGTTTCCCTCCTAACATCTTGTGCGGTAAGGCGGGATATTATCCCCATTTTATAGTGGGGTCTCTCTGTACTTGTTACTAAGTGACATTCTCAAGGTCTCACAGAAAGCGAATTGATCCGTGGTCTCCAAAGCCCTATTTAGACTTTAACCACCAAGGGTCAGGAACTGGTGCTCTTTTGCAGGGGAAAAGGAGAAGAGCAGTGAAACAAGAGTGGGGGACGTACTGCTCCACCACTAGGAGGAGGGGAGAGGAAAATGGGAAGATCTAGAGCAGTGGTTCTCAACTCTGGTCCACCGCTTGTTCAGGGAAAGCCCCTTGTGGGCCAGGCTGGTTTGTTTACCTGCCATGTCTGCAGGTTTGGCCGATTGGGGCTCCCACTAGCCGTGGTTCACCGCTCCAGGCCAATGGGGGCCACAGAAAGCGGCGTGGGCTGAGGGAAGTGCTGGCCACCCTTCCCACAGCCCCCATTGGCCTGGAGCGATGAACCACGGCCAGTGAGAGCCCTGATCGGCAAACCTGCGGACGCAGCCAGTAAACAAACCGGCCCGGCCTGCTAGGGGCTTTCCCTGAACAAGCAGTGGACCAGAGTTGAGAACCACTGCTCTGTAGCCTCTACTACTTTTCCTGGAGGACAAAGGGGAGTAAGAATCAGAGTGGCCAATATGGAGAAGAGTGACTAGGTGATTGAAAGGCCTCTCATGTCTTGGAGCGCTGAGGTAGGGGGATCGAGTATTTATTTACTGGAGGGGGAGGAGGTAGAGGGGACCTGAGTAGATCTAATTTATTTAGGAGAAAAGGGCCTTCAAATTCCTTAATGTGTGTTTTTTTGTTTTTGTTTTGTTCTTTGTTTTTGGAGAGGGAAGATGGTTGTCTGTCCTGGAATTCATTGATAGTGTGTATGAGAAAGGAGAGCCAAAGATTCATTTAGATGTTGGGGTAGGGAATGTCATTAGAATTAACATATTTAGCAGAGAATGGAAAGTCTGATTTCATGTTTGTTGGGGATCAAGCTCAGAATTCATTTACTAGGTGTTGGTGCAAAGGAAACACCATAATTAAATCACTCTAGGGGTGCCCAGAATTCATTTATTTAGGGTGAAGCCCTGATTTCATTAATGGGGAGACTCAGAACCCCAAGAGTTGTTGGGGTCACCCTGTAAGGAGTAACAGGGCTGGTGAAAGCTCAGGGTGAGACCTTTGTGCTGTGTACATGCTGCCAGTGTCAGGGCTCTGAACCAAAGTTGCACAGTCTCACGGCACCCAGAGCTACAGGACAGGCTGTGACGGAATCCTTTACTGGTCTGGATGAAACCCCAAGATATCACTACTTTCATGAAGGTTCTTTTGACCTAGGCTTAGTGCCTGGGCAAGTAGGTGCTGAGGAAAAGTTTAAAGCCCTGAAACTACTTGGAACTATTGAATCAGTGTGCAAGCTGTATATTGTTTACTACATACAATGCTTCACAGTTTATTACAGATGGGATTTACTGGAAGAATAGTTAGAAAAAATATTGCTAAGAGGATACATGTTCAAAAACTTCTAATTAATGATTTTACCAAATATAATAGAGAATGTTAAAAAGGATTTTTATATGTAGTACTATTGACTTGCATCTGTTTGTACTTGAAGGTCAGGAAATACACGTCCCCGGTGGTAGCTGCCTATTTTGTGTAAATGCAGTGTGCGTTCTTCTGCATCTTATTCAACCACATACAATAATAAAACACAGTGGCAGTCCCACCTTGAAAGTGAACACTTTCGCTCCCCCCCGCCCCCCCCCAGGAGTGTCAGTTCACAAACCATGTTCTGGCTTTTCATTAGCTGCATGTTCCTGTGGATTGACTGAAGATCTATTCAGTGCATCATCTGTAGTCAGAGCTAAATTGTTTCCTCTATTACTTTAATACTTCTCCAAAAAATAATTGCCTGTAGAAGTGTGTACAGCTGTAAGTCGTCAGAAGGGCTTTTGAGGACGTGGTTTTCAAACCTCCAAAATTATCTGGTTTGAGATTTGAGGGAAGGCTTATTTGGTTTTGTTTGGCTTTTTAAATTTTGTTCAAACTATTTCAGCCACCCCTCTTTGTGGTCCACATGGAATTGGACATTTACCTATATGTAACAATTAGTTTCTATGATGAAAGAAAACAATCTTTAAAAATACCTTGCAATACACAGATTTGATTCCACTGCATCAAAAGTTACCTAATACCAGTACTGTACATGGACACCTACTTAAGATAAACCTAACTAATTTTCAGAACAGTACAGGGTATGGAGTGCCATATCTTCAATCCGTTTCAATGGAAGGTATGTGGTTCTATCCCCTCCCCTGCTTTGAAAATGTTAAGCAATGCTGATCAAAGTGTCTGATCATGGAAACACTGCTGTGCATGGTACTTATTCACATGGTAATTACTAACAGGAGGTAATTGTCCCTCTCTACTCAGCACTAGTGAGGCCCTCAATTTTTGCACCACACTTTAAGAAAGATATGAACAAATTGGAGAGAGTCCAGAGGAGAACAACAAAACCAAGAGGTTTAGTAAACATGATACATGAGGTAAGAGTAGTCTAGAGAAGACTGGTGGTGGGGATATGAAAACAGTCTCCAAATATTTAAAAGATTGTTACAAAAGATTTTTATGAAGAGGAGAATGATCAGTTGTTTTCCTTGTTCACTGAGGGTAGGGCAGGAAGCAATAGGCTTAGTTTGCTTCAAGAGAGACTTAGGTTGTATATTGGGGGGGGGGATGACTATAAGGATAGTTAAGCACTGGAATAGATTGCCAAGGGAGTTTGTGGAATCCCCATCATTGGAGGTTTTAAAGAATAGGTTAGCCAAAACCTGTCAGGGATGTTCTAGTTATACTTAATCCTGCCTCAGTGACAGGGGATGGGCTAGATGACCTCTCAAGATCCCTTTCAGCTCTGTATTTTAATGATTCTATAGCTAGTTCAATTTATTTCAATGGAGCAAGTCACAATGTTTTAACTTCATCTACAATAAGAGCACCCACCTATCACTCTCAGCACCTGTGACGCTCTTAAAAATACATGAAGAAACAAACGCCCCCATAAATTACCCCAAAATCAGATCAAATAACCTGTGACAACCTGCATACAACACAAATGAATTTACGTACCCGTGCAGTCATCATCAGAGACCGCAATCACAGTTACCCAGGCCTACTTGTAACCTACACATTCTCTCACTGACAGAAAGTTAAGTATCCTCATACTTAACCTCTGAATTTGGCTGTAGGAGTTAGTACCTGATGATGCCAAGCCTTAAAGTTTTAGTGTACATCTTGCTTTTATTTATTTTTAATCCGCTTTTAGGTTCCTAGTGTGTCTTTATAATTCTTCCCAGTCTTGACCTGAAGGATTTCTAATGCTCTTGTAAGATTTCAGGTTGGTACTAGACATGTAATTTGTACCTAGATACCCATCTTTTAGGTTTCCAATTAGATTCACATAATATCCTTTAAGATTTCAGAGCTGGTTCTTCATAATGGGATTTTTTTTTGACTCAATAGTGAAAATAAATGGTTGAACATTTCAGTCTTCAGTGGTCAGGAGCTGTGACTTTAAACATTTTTAACCATAAAGGGGGGCATAAAACATATTGCTGTATGCAAAGACAATATTTTGTACTCTTTTTCCCTACTGGAAAGGGCATGAATTTGTGATTGTGTATCAAAAATGTCAAATGCATACAAAATCTGCCGAAAGGGAGGTAGAACATGAGTACTTGTAATTGTGGAGAAAAGATGAATTACATATAAGGTAGTTATAATGTGGTTCATTCATAAAACGTGCAAACTGACGGAATTTCTGCTCAATGGAACATAAGCCAATGTTAGCATAATCATAAAGGCAACAGCAACCGACAAATACTTGACAACTTTTCCATTCTGCTCCTTAAATGTACTTCCCAGGACCTTCATTATCTCTCCTGAGTAGATTAATAGTACCATGTTGAGAGTGAATTTATTTTCATGGATTTAGAAGCTCCAGTTGCCTTCCTTTGACAGTAAATATAGATGAGTCTCATTCAACTTACTAACTGAATTCAAGCTTCTTTTTTATGTCACTAATGACATTACTGTTTCAAGATGAAAGCCAAACTGATCTTTTGGTATTAACCAAAAGAGTGCATATCTAAGCTACTTCATGAGAAAGATATTTAAATTTTAAAAAACATTAAATACATCTTACTTCAAAGACTTTAATACAGTATATGTAAATGCAGTTTCTGTAAGGCTTCATCTGAAACTAACAGGTCTCTAACTGCAAAAATTACATTCAAATAACATCACAGTCTGAGTTAAATATACAAATGCAAAGACATTCAGAATTTAACCTGAGAAGCCCTATCTTTGTTAGAAATATGATGGACTAGTAACCATTACATCAATGTGAGGTAAATAAACTCCAAAAAATTCAGTGGTGTTAAATCAATAGTAAATGTGTTTGTTTGTTTTGTTTATTTTTGTTTTGTTTTGTTTTTTAATTTAAGTTGTGGTGGGGTGGTGGCCAAAAGTTTGCCCTGGAATCAGAAAGATTACAACTGCAACTGGTTTTCATGGAAAAATAATCTGATCAATCATGACTTTTGGCCAGTTTCATGGAAAGGTGTGAGGGACGACTCACAATTCAGTTTTGTTCATTCTCTGGAGAAAATGCAACTTGCACATCACAACAAAGGATTTTAAGGAAGGCACGGGAAAAGGGAGTGGAAACTCAACAGCACTGCTGTGGGTAGCTGCATGGCCCCACAGTATGCCAACATTTTTATGGCTGACTTAGAACAACGCTTCCTCAGCTCCCATCCCCTAATGCCCCTACTCTACTTGAGCTACATTGATGACATCTTCATCATCTGGATCCATGGGAAAGAGGCCCTTGAGGAATTCCACCAGGATTTCAACAATTTCCACCCCACCATCAACCTCAGCCTGGACCAGTCCACATAACAGATCCACTTCCTGGACACTACAGTGCAAATAAGCTACGGTCACATAAACACCACCCTATACCGGAAACCTACTGACCACTATACTTAGCTACATGCCTCCAGCTTTCATCCAGACCACATCACACAATCCACTGTCTACAGCCAAGCTCTAAGATACAACTGCATTTGCTCCAACCCCTCAGAAAGAGACAAACACCTACAAGATCTCTATCAAGCATTCTTACAACTACAATACCTACCTGCTGAAGTGAAGAAACAGATTGACAGAGCCAGAAGAGTACCCAGAAGTCACCTACTACAGGACAGGCCCAACAAAGAAAGTAACAATGCCACTAGCCGCCACCTTCTGCCCCCAACTAAAACCTCTCCAGTGCATCATCAGGGATCTGCAACCTATCCTCACTCTCACAGACCTTGGGAGACAGGCCAGACCTCGCTTATAGACAGCCCCCCAAACTGAAGCAAATATGCACCAGCAACTACACACCACACAACAAAAACACTAACTCAGGAACGTATCCCTGCAACAAACCCCATTGCCAACTCTGTCCACATATCTATTCAATGGACACCATCAGGGGCTCGTTCACCTGCACATCTACCAATGTGATATACACCATCATGAGCCAGCAGTGCCCCTCTGCCATGTACATTGGCCAAACGGGACTGTCTCTACGCAAAAGAATAAATGGACACAAATCGGACTTCAAGAATTGTAACATTCAAAAACCAGTCGGAGAACACTTCAACCTCCCTGGTTACTCAATAACAGACCTTAAAGTGGCAAGTCTTCAACAAAAAACCTTCAAAAACAGACTCCAACGAGAAACTGCAGAACTGGAATTAATTTGCAAACTGGACACCATCAAATTAGGCCTGAATAAAGACTGGGAGTGGATGGGTCACTACAAGAACTAAAAACTAATTTCCCCATGCTAATTTCCCCCTACTGATACTCACACCTTCTTGTCAACTGTTTGAAATGGGCCACGCTGATTACCACTACAACAGTTATTTTTCCTCCTGTTGGTAATAGCCCGCTCTAATTTAATTGTCTTGTTAGAATTGTTAAGGCAACTCCCATCTTTTCATGTACTATGTGTATATATATCTTCCTACTGTATTGTCCACTCCATGCATCTGATGAAGTAGATTTTTGCCCACAAAAGCTTATGCCCAAATAAATTAGTTTGTCTCTAAGGTGCCACAAGTACTCCTCATTGTTTTTGTTTCAACAGACTTCATTGACTTTTTTTTTATAGTTTGAATTCTTATGCATATGACCTGAGAACACATTTGAGTAAGGAGAAATCAGTAGCGAAGTGACACTCCACCTCCCCCCCAAAAATCAAAAATAAAATTGTGGAATTGACATATTTGCTGCCATCTCATTGTTCACTCTGTCTGTTATTCCCCTTTCACCATCCTGTGTCTATTGGTCTATTTATACTGTAAGGTCTTCAGGGCAAGGACTATCTGTTACTATGTTTATACAGTCCCTGGGATACTGGGACCCTGTTCTTGAGTGGTCCTAAGGCATTATCATAATAAACATGGGCATCCTTAAAGTTCTACTGGTATGAAAGATTTGTGTGTCCTGAAAGATGTAACCGTAGGTGGATGCATTGACATGGTATGCAGACCACAAAATTTACAGAATTAAACAGTGAGGGGCCCTTCTAATCTTAAGAATAAGAATTCTAGGCTTGGTTGCCTTGTGTAGCTAAATATAATAGGTATCAAAACAAATGGCAGAGTCAAAGATTAAATATAAAGTCCCTTCGGTATTCTGTGTACTGAATGGACAGGGACTTTCTATTCCCTGCATCGTTTCAATCTTGCTGCAGTGATAGGTATTCAACATAATTTTAGCCCAAAGATAAGAGGAAGGAAAATTGTCAAATCTTTTTTTTTTTTTTTCAAAAAGATCTGCAGTTCCTGGCTGAAATCCTGCCCCCATTGAGGTCAGTGGGAGCTTTGCCATTGACTTCAGAGGGACCAGAATATCATGTCCCGTCTAGATGTAGGTGCAAACTCTCTGTTGTTTTATGCTCAAAGGTGTTTGGGGGTGAAGTTTTTGTACAAGCGCCTTTTTCATATCATATACATTATAACAATAACATGCATGTTACATTGGCTTATAAGCAGTTGAAATCAGTGGTTCTGCACCTGCTTATGCCAGTAGTGAATCTGATACACTGTGTGTCGGAACGTATAACACTGATTTAGTTTGAATACATTCAAATGATTGATGTGAACTCTGTGACTCGGTGTATTGCTAGAGGTCTGACAAAAACATAACTGTAATTTCTGTGCTACTGAATAACTCAGTGCAGCCTCATCTTTACAGCTCACTGCGGCAGACTAATAGACTGTAAGTACCAGAGTTCAGTCAAACCTCATGAAATAAGAAAAAAAATCACAAAAGAAAAAATTGGTTTCACAGGCTCTTCTGGTTCATCAACCAAATTGAAATTAAAGAAGATTGCTATCATTTGTGGCGCTGCTTGCCATTCTTATTACTGTCACTGGGGAACCAGAACACTTCCTGGGAAAAACAGAAGAGTATGAATGAATGTCTGGCTAGCGACCTAAAAAGATCATTCATAGTACTGAACAGTACCAGGGGCCAGCATACAATTCATCATTTTCACCAAATACAGGTTTTATAGCAAACAGTACCTTAAATTCTCTCAGGTATATGTTCAGTAGAACTCATCCATTTCCAGACCAAATTATCTGCCATCCAGCAGTAGAGAAGGGGAGATAATTTGCTAATAATTCTGACCTGGGGGTGAGGTTCTGGGATGGGAGTAGTGGCTGATTTACTCTCAAGCAAAGTGTTATGCAAAGATATTTCCACTGCAATTAATGCACGTGAACATGGAAAGCTTTCTTAGATGAAACAATTTGGAGTGACTCCTGTTCCTGCCCCATAAATTAGGAGATACCACTGGAAACACGCCTATGCTAAATGAGCATAATTTAAATTGACTAACTGATGATCCATCATCAGAACATAGCACAAACTTAGTAATAACCCTTGTCTCTAAGGCCTGTATTTCCAAAATAAATCTCTACAGTGCATCAACAATTTTTGTTTAATTTTCTGCACACACACATTTGGCATCTGCCCCATTTGCTTGTGCAAATGTAGTTTGTGCATGCCCTTGAGATGTTTTTTGCTTGTGAAAAAAATTAACAAGTGCTTATATAAAAAACTGAAATGTAAAAACTTGCAATGATGTTTTTAGGTCCTGGGTTTAGGCCTCTTCACATTTAGCTCTTAGAACTCAGTGGTCCTAGTCATCAAAAGTCTACAGTACAATAAAAGAATGGTGTGGTAGGGTGGAGTCATTTTTTGGGTTTTTTTTTTTGTTTGTTTTTAGGTTTTTTTAAAACTACTTGCTACTTTCCTTTGATTTCTGATCCAGTTTATGTTCCCATTTTTTTTCTTCTTCTTCTTTTAATTAATTCTGTAGCAGTAATGCTGATGAGATATTGCTTGGTGCAACTAAAAGCAGTAATAATCATAAGTTCCATTTATTCACCTCTTACTGTGTTATAAGCTTAATTTTCATTTATCTGTAAACCTGGAAATTCTCACAAATCAAAGTTGTCTGTCTCCCCAGAATTTTCAGCAAAAAATAATTATTGGGTGTCGTGGTGTTCATTGCTTTAAAAAAATATAGTACACTACATTTCCCATTCCTGCTTTTGTTTCTTCTATTCTTGTGGAGGAAGCTGCAATCTTTCTTTTCTGATATGACCATCACCACAGTTATTCATGTGTCTGTCACCTCCAGATTGTTTTTTTGCAATGTACCTTACAAGAGGCTAATCTAAGACCACTTGTAAACTACAGCTGTACAGAATATTATTGCCCATGTAGTTACACCCTGATTCTGCAACTGTTACACAGAAAAGCATTTATTCCCATGAGTCCTGGGTCACTGGATCTCTTCCCATGAGTAAGTGATACTCAATGTGAGTGACAATTGCAGAACTTAACCCTTAGTGGAGTTTCATATGAAACCATCTGGGCTTTGTATTCTGCTGTGGTTTCTAACTTACTGTTGGGTTTAAATACACTTTGAACAAACAGTCCCCAGTTACAATCTCTTGGGGACTGGAGGCTGGCATTCTCAGTTATTCAACTCTCTTCCTTGTTGGTCTAAGAAAAGCTGAATTTGTTGACTGTTAAGTTGTGCTACCAGGACCATCTGTTTACTTGGACTCTCTCTGAGTCTCTCTCTTTCAACAATTTCCATCCCACCATCAACCTCAGCCTGGACCAGTCCACACAAGAGATCCACTTCCTGGACACTATGGTGCTAATAAGTGATGGTCACATAAACACCACCCTATACCGGAAACCTACTGACTGCTATTCCTACCTACATGCCTCCAGCTTTCATCCAGACCACACCACACGGTCCATTGTCTACAGCCAAGCTCTACGATACAACTGCATTTGCTCCAACCCCTCAGAAAGAGACAAACACCTACAAGATCTCTATCAAGCATTCTTACAACTACAATACCTACCTGCTGAAGTGAAGAAACAGATTGACAGAGCCAGAAGAGTACTTGGACTCTCTCTGAGGAGGTTACTTCGGGGGTAGGGTTGAGGTACTTTTTTGATGGTTTATATTGAATCCCTTAAACTGACAATCATATTTGTTGCAAAACAGGTATGTATTTCATGTGTCTACCTTGAGATTGAGACGTGCATATTATAAAATATATGACCATTTCCTTAAAATGTATACCATGAAATAATTAACTAAGCTGCACTTGTCCAAAAAAATGAACAGCGTATGTCTTGTTGATGCAGTTTTCCTAATGTTTGTTGCTCACTCATTCATAAAATATGATGGTCTTGATGAATTTTCCCGTAACTATTGTCAGCTAAGAAGTTTCCAGTGTAAGCAGAGCTATCTGTCCATTCACCATCATTATTTGTTTACAGTAATATCCACAGTGTACTGGGCATTAACTTACACTGTGCCCATTATCGGCTGAACTATTGATTGTATATTAACATATTAATCACTTCAGAATTCCCAATTAACACTCTGAGGCTTGGTAGATTTTTGTCACAAGATCAGCTCCAGTATTAAATTACTGATCAGTTGAGAATGCTGACATGCATGGGTGAAGCACTCACACTTAGGAACATTTTTCTGTATTTGTAATAGTCTTATTCATACATTTAACAAAGTTGTGAACACTCCAACACAGCAAAGTAGCTAGAGATAACACAGAATGAGCATCCATACACTCTCACCACCTGTTACAGAACAACTAAAGTATTAGTTGTTATCTTTTCATTATCTTCCTTGTCACCATCAGCAGTGTTCATCATTCTGGCATCACACCAGGTATGTAGGCCAGGATAAAGCTTGTATAATGTTACACTGAAATCCACTATGCCTACTGTGTATTCAATATGTGGTTTATCACCTTGTCCATATTTGTAGTTCCTCACCCTACTAACGGTTGCTAGTAGTTATTTGTAGTTCTTCACCCATAGTTTGCTAGGCCTCTTCCTTGGGTAGCAGATAGAATACCCCAGGTTGGGGTTCCAGGGGTGTGTCTGTGCAGATTTGTTGTTGTGCCCCGATCTGGGGTATTCTATCTGCTACCCAAGATCCATAAACCTGGAAATCCTGGGCGCCCCATCATCTCAGGCATTGGCACCCTGACAGCAGGATTGTCTGGCTCTGTAGACTCCCTCCTCAGGCCCTACGCTACCAGCATTCCCAGCTATCTTCGAGACACCACTGACTTCCTGAGGAAACTACAATCCATCGGTGATCTTCCTGAAAACACCATCCTTGCCACTATGGATGTAGAAGCCCTCTACACCAACATTCCACATAAAGATGGACTACAAGCCGTTTGGAATAATATCCCCGATAATGTCATGGCAAACCTGGTGGCTGAACTTTGTGACTTTGTCCTCACCCATAACTATTTCACATTTGGGGACAATGTATACCTTCAAATCAGCGGCACTGCTATGGGTAGCTGCATGGCCCCATAGTATTCCAACATTTTTATGGCTGACTTAGAACAACGCTTCCTCAGCTCTCGTCCCCTAATGCCCCTACTCTACTTGCGCTACATTGATGACATCTTCATCATCTGGACCCATGGAAAAGAATCCCTTGAGGAATTCCACCACAATTTCAACAATTTCCATCCCACCATCAACCTCAGCCTAGACCAGTCCACACAAGAGATCCACTTCCTGGACACTATGGTGCTAATAAGTGATGGTCACATAAACACCACCCTATACCGGAAACCTACTGATCGCTATTCCTACCTACATGCCTCCAGCTTTCATCCAGACCACACCACACGGTCCATTGTCTACAGCCAAGCTCTACGATACAACCGCATTTGCTCCAACCCCTCAGAAAGAGACAAACACCTACAAGATCTCTATCAAGCATTCTTACAACTACAATACCTACCTGCTGAAGTGAAGAAACAGATTGACAGAGCCAGAAGAGTACCCAGAAGTCACCTACTGCAGGACAGGCCCAACAAAGAAAATAACAGAACGCCACTAGCCATTACCTTCAGCCCCCAACTGAAACCTCTCCAATGCATTATCAAGGATCTACAACCTATCCTGAAGGACGACCCATCACTCTCACAGATCTTGGGAGACAAGCCAGTCCTTGCTTACAGACAGCCCCCAACCTGAAGCAAATACTCACCAGCAACCACACACCACACAACAGAACCACTAACCCAGGAACCTATCCTTACAACAAAGCCCGTTGCCAACTGTGTCCACATATCTATTCAGGGGACACCAGTTGGAGAGCACTTCAATCTCTTTGGTCACTCGATTACAGACCTAAAAGTTGCAATTCTTCAACAAAAAACCTTCAAAAACAGACTCCAACGAGAGACTGCTGAATTAGAATTAATTTGCAAACTGGATACAATTAACTTAGGCTTGAATAAAGACTGGGAGTGGATGGGTCATTACACAAAGTAAACTATTTCTCCATGGTTATCCCCCCCCTCCACCCCCCGCTGTTCCTCAGACGTTCTTGTCAACTGCTGGAAATGGCCCACCTTGATTATCACTACAAAAGGTGTCCGCCCCCCCCACCCCACCCCCCGCTCTCCTTTTGGTAATAGCTCAACTTAAGTGATCACTCTTGATACAGTGTGTATGGTAACACCCACTGTTTCATGTTCTCTATGTATATAAATCTCCCCACTGTATTTTCCACTGAATGTATTTGATGAAGTAAGCTGTAGCTCATGAAAGCTTATGGTCAAATAAATTTTTAGTCTCTAAGGTGCCATAAGTACTCCTTTTCTCATGGCATTCTTGTGCTTGGACATCTGCTGATATTCCTACCTTAACAATATCTCAAGCTGATTACCTGTCAGCAGTTTAGTAATTACAGCATTCTATCTTGTAATATCTTATGATCTAGGGTTATTCTTGGTTAGCTGCTCAGGCTAAGGCTTTTGGGGCCTTATGCCTTGATTGCTTTAGCTAAACTATTGTCCTACAGGCCTTGAGATTTGTACGCTCATTGCATTACTACCTTAACTTATACCTATGCTTCATGTAGCAAATAGTTATAGCTATAGACTACACCATCCTTTTAATATCTGAAGTAAATTAAACTGATAAATCTTATCTATAATCAATGGAGCTGCATTTACTTACACCGGAACTGAATGTGGCCCATTGTACATGGGCCTGATCCAAAGACCATTGTAGCCAAAAGGAATCTTTCCTTTGATACACAGTCTGATGCAAAGCACATATACTGAGGGGGCGGGGACCCAATATCACAAAGTGATTATAAACCTGGGAGTTCTGGGGAGTAAAATAATGTTTTTATAAAAGAATATATTTGTACAGATTCTCATAAGGAATTTGTTTCAATACTCTCACTTTAAAGGAAGAAAAAAAATAACTGCATTTAGACATTCTCTGCTGAAATGCAATGTCATCTTGCATCAGTCATGACATGTAATGTAGTATTACATCTTTAACATACAGCTTGACTGACACTACTTGGTTTAAGAGGTCAACATTGTTGTTAAATCAACCACAGTTCTCAGAAAAGAGCTGATTTCAGCTGTATTTTCTTTCCTAAAGATTCTGCTATCAGAAAAAAGAAAAGAATTAGTGTGTAGTGACATGAATTTATTTGGGTAACCAGAAGACAATCTAGAATTACCCATGAAGAATTGATCAGGTTGTTTTTTTCTATTTCCCATGGGTATATGAGTGAAGAATCTACTGCATTATGATACTAGTGATTCTGAACTTTTATAATTTGCACTATTTTAAGACACTTTACTGGAGGCCATTGTTACCGAAGTCTAAAATAGTCTGCTAATGTTGAGCTTTGATATTTAAAAAAATGTTAAATCCCCATCTTTTTCTGTTGCATAGTTACAGCAATCCTGCTGTAGCTAGGTATGCTGTTATCCTGTTAATTCAGGTTAGCGGAAAACTGTCTCCAGTCAGGCAATATTAGTTGCAAAGGTGGAGATTTTCATTTCTATTTGCTTCAGGAAGGTGTGAATTTCAAAGCTGAATTAGTTCTGTTTTAAATACTAACATTAAGCATAGGCAGTTTTTCTCTTTGGCATTTTTCCCTATATTAATGCAGAATTAAGGTTGCAAATTTAAAATCAGTCATTGAGCTGTATTGCGTATATGCAGTATATTTCATTTCTGTTTTTCTGACAGAATGTTTAACTGATAAATATATCAAAATACACAAAATGTGCAGCATAGCCATATTATAATTATTGCTAGTTCCTTCATTTTGGATTTCAGTTGTTGCCCACTTTTTTGATTTCATTATGAGTCTTGCAGTATTTGGTGTTTTCTCTTGGTCTCCGCTCCTTTAGCTCTTTGATTACATGAGAATTTCTGCTTTATTTAGTTAGTTAGTTATTTTCTAGTCCTCATGGCTGTGGAGCAAAATTTGATATCATGAACTGTTAAAGGTTCAAAGACCAGAAAGCAAATGAAAAAAAAGGAGAATTTTTGAACAAATCTCATGACTTTGGATGGCTGTTACATGTGGGATTTTTGATGCAAGGAGTTGGCAATACTGCATTTTGAGATGTTTTGTGGCTGTAATTGTGTAATCTTAATGCTGAGTATATGTAGGCAGTTTGCTTTTAATGATTTTCAGTGTCAGTGTTGTTTTAGGGCAGTACTGGTGGAGGCTGGTAAAGGCATGTTCTGGAGATGAATACATGGCTGTGCAGATGGTGTCAACAGCACAACTTTGGCTTCCTTCATCATGGGATGGGTGTTCTGAGAAGGAGGACTGCTGCAAAGAAACGGGGTTCACCTGATGAAGAAGTGGAAGTGTGCAGTATTGTAGTTATGTTGATCACAGGATATCAGAGCTCTTCTTCAGGTCTGGGAAAGGTACTGAGAGTGTCACAGATAAATACAAGGTGGAACAGATTGTTTAGCATAAGTACTTGGAACATATTTCAAGGGACCAGTTAAGTTGAAGCGGCCTATTAAAACATCTCCACTTATGGGGGGGGGGTGCAAAAGTGAAAGCTTTTGGGGTGGGGTTGATTGATAACAGATTGTTGTAATAAGTCATAATTTAGTGTCTCTATTCAGTCTGATTTTTAGTGTCTAGCAAAGTTGTGAATTTAAGCTCCAAGGCTCATCTTTAGAAGATGTTGTGAAGGTTTCCTTTGAGGATGAAGACTGAGAGGTCAGATATAGACTGATCGCTTTGTGAAAATTGTTCATCCACAGGTGACGCAATGCCTTTGTTTTTATCATTTTTTCTGTGTGGGTTCATTCAAGAGCATAATGATTCTCTGGTTTCACCCACATAGTTGTAACTTGGACATTTGGGGCACTGGATGAGATATACCACATGTTGTGATAAGCATGTATAGGATCCAGGAATCTTGAAAGGTTGATCATCATAACCTGTAAACACATCTTAAAATCATAGAATATCAAGGTTGGAAGGGACTTCAGGAGGTTATCTAGTCCAACCCCCTGCTCAAAGCAGGACCAATCCCCAACTAAATCTTTATTGCTTTCTTCTATTGTTCTGTCAGTGTCTAGTGCCACTTTGAATTGGTATGTCCAGGTTTGTGGGGAAGTTGCTTCTGATGATGGGTTTGGAGAGGTTGGGGGGTTGTTTGAAAGCCTGAAGAGGTCATTCAGAAAAAAAAAAGATTTCTTTCAGGATGGAGTCCCATTGAGCATGAGAAATAATTGTTTTGATACTTCATATGGGTTCCAGTGTGGTGGTGGTAGGTCACAACAAGGGGTTATGATTGGAGGCATTTTTATTTCTGTATTGAATGTGGTTCTTTGGGGGTGGGTTGTGTGGTATGTTCCATGATGCTATCTGCTTCTCTAGTGGAGTTTTCTTGTTTAGTGAAGGCAGTTTTGAGTGTGTTAATGCGTTTATCCCAGACTTTCTCCTTGGAGCATGTGCTGTAGATGATAAATGTTTCAGTGTGGTTGGTGTGATTATTGAATCTGTGAAGATAAGTGTGGCAGTCTCTGGGTTTCTTGTGTATAGTTGTCTGCAGGGTTCCATTGTTGTAGCTGATCATGGAAGCTGATGCTAGTAAGAGTGTTAGAGAGAGAGTTTAAAGGATGGGTGGGTGCTTGTTGAAATTGTGGTGGAAATCTATGAGGGAGTTTAGGTCATCTGTTCATCAGATGAGAACATCCTTGATGTATCACAAGTATTTAATTGGTTTTGTGGTGCATTGGTCCATAAATTCTTCCTGAAGCTGTCCCATGAAAAGGCTGGCATATTCGGGGGCCATCTAGGACCATAGTTGTTCCCATATTTTTGACAAAAGTATTTGTTGTTAAAGTAAAATAGTTATGGGTGAGGATAACTTAGAAGAGTTAGGCAATATGTTTGCAGTGGATATGGGAGCATTGTCCATTATCTTGCAAATATTTGAGGCAAGAAGCCATGCAGGTGTTGTGAGATGTTGTTATATAGGAAGGTGACATCCATGGTGGCAAGGATGGTGTTCTGATGAAGGCTGTTTATGTTGCAGAGTTTCTGGAGGAAGTCAGAAGGGTTTTGGAGGAAGCTGACCTTTTTTGTGTGGTGAGTGATTTGAGGAAGGATTCTAAGAGTCTTGAAATTCCTTCAGTAAGAGTGCCATGCCATATATGGTGGGTTTACTTGAGTTCCCTGGTTTGGTAATTTTCGGAAGAATGCAAAAAGACCCTGGGATAGTTTTCTGTGGGATGAGGTTGTAGAGTTTCTATTGGAGTTGTTTGGGAAAGGAATTTGATATCATTAAATTCCTGGGTAAATTGTGGTGTGTGATCCTCTTCAAGTTCTTTAGAGTGACTGGTTTCAGAGAGCTCTCAGTTGGCCTTGTTAACTTAGTCATCGGAGTAGAGGACTAGTATGGTGTCCCCTTTGTCTGCTGATCTGATCACTATCTGGTTGGATTTCAGGGACTGTATATCTGTAGTGGAAAGATTGTGGTGGATGTGGTGATTGAGGTGTCAATAGGAGAGGTTTTGGAACAAATTGATAAACTAAACAATAATAGGTCACCAGAACCAGATGGTATTCATCCCATAGTTCTGAAGGAACTCTAATAAGACATTGACAAACTACTAAAAGTGATATGTAGCCTATCACTGAAGCCAGCTTCTGTACCAGATGACTGGAGGATAGCTAATCTGATGATGATTTTTTTAAAAAAAGTTTTCAGAGGTGATCCTGGCAATTACAGGCCAGTAAATCTAACTTCAGTACCAGGAAAATTGGTTGAAACTAAAGTAAATAACAGAATTAGAAGACACATGGATGAACATGATATGTTGGGAAAGAGTCAGCATAGCTCTTGTAAAGGGAAATCATGCTTCACCAATCTATTAGAATTCTTTGAGATGGACAAGAGCGATCCAGTGGACAGAGTGTACTTGGACTTTCAACAAGCCTTTGACAATGTCCTTCATCAAGGATCTTAAGCAAAGTTAGTAGTCCTGGAATAAGAAGGAAGGTCCTCTCATGGATCAGTAACTGCTTAAAAAATAGGAAAAAAGAGAAGGAATAAATGGTCAGTTTTCGCAGTGGAGAAAGGCAAATATGGGGGTCTCCCAAAGTTCTGGGACAAGGGCTGTTCAACATATTCACAAATGATCTGGAAAAAGGGGTACAGAGTGAAGTGGCAAAGTTTGCAGGCAATACAAAAAAACTCAAGAGAGTTAAGTCCAAAGCAGACTGCAAAGAGTTACAAAGGTATTTCACAAAAAAAAAGAGTGAGCAAGAAAATGGCAAATGAAATTTGATGTTGATAAATGCAAAGTAAAGCACATTGAAACATATAATCCAAAGTATACATACCAAAAGATGGGATCTAAATTAGCTCTTACCACTCAAAAAAAAAAAAAAAGAGAGCTCTTGGAGTCACTGTGGATAGTTCTCTGAAAACATCTGTTCTATGTGCAGTCAAAAAAGCTAACCATTAGAAAAGGGATAGATAATAAGACAGTAAATATTATAATGCCACTATATAAATCTATAGTATGACCACATCTTGATTACTGAATGCAGTTCTGGTCATTCCATCTCTAAAAAGATGTATTAGAAATGGAACAGGTACAGAGAAGGGAAAGAAAAATTATTAGGGCTATAGAACAGGTTCCATGTGAGGAGAGATTAAAAAGACTGGGAATGTTCATGTTAGAAAAAAAGATGACTAAGGGGGCTAGGGGATGTGATAGAGGTCTGTAAAATCATGAATGCTCTGGAGAAAGTTAATAAGGAAGTGTTATTTACTCCTTCATAAGAACAAGGGGTCCTCCAATTAAATGAATAGGCAGCAGAAATTAAAACAAACAAAAAAGTATTTCTTCATACAGCACACAGTCATCCTGTGGAACTTGTTGCCAGCAATTTTGTGAAGGCCAAAACTATAACTGGGTTCAAAAAAGAATTAGATAAATTCAGAATAGGTCCATCAATGGCTATTAGCCAAGATGGTCAGGGACACAACCCCATGCTCGCCGTGTCTCAAAACCTCTGATTACCAGGTGCTGGGACTGGATGATAGAGGATGGATCTCTTGATGATAATTGTCTTGTTCTGTTCATTCCCTCTGAATCATCTGGTATTGGCCATTGTCAGAAGACAGGATACTGGGCTAGATTGACCATTGGCCTGGCCCAGTATGGTCATTTTTATGTTGATTTCACAGTCACTGTTTTCCTGTAGCAATCAAGGTAATGATCAAGTGTGGTTTTACTCACTGTAGGGAGTCCAGTCAGATTATTCTTTTTTCTTATGACTGTTGGTGGGAATGTGGTAATTGTGGGTGGTGATGATGACTTGTTTAATGTGGTCCCTTTTGGAGGAGGTGTTAATGGGCCACTTTACCCTGAGTGATCTGTTGAAATATATGCTAACTACTTATGCTAAACAATTCTGTTCCACCTTGTATTTAGCTATGACACTGAATATATTTCCAAGACCTGAAAAAGAGCTTTGTGTAAGTTCAAAAGCTTGACTCTCGTACCAACCAAAGATGATCCAATAAAATATACTACCTTACCTACCTTGTCTCTCTGAAGACGTGGAAGGGCATCTTTGAACACTGGCCCACCAGCCTACTGAGGACGGTTTTAAACTAGGTTCAAAGAGGGCAAGTAACAAAATCCTATGGGTAGGTATAGTAAAAGGTGAACTTAACAGAGGTCTGGGATTTGGGGGGAGAAATGGTAAATTATAATAGGATCATAGGAACACCAAAAGGGATAACAGTAGGGAATCTGGTCAGCACTTTGTGTCTATACACCAATGCAAGGAGTACGGTGTATAAACAGGGAAAATTGGAAATCTTAGGCCCTGTCTACACTGGCAAATTTCTGCACAGTAAAGCAGATTTCTGCGTTGTAACTCCCGAGGTGTACACACTGTCAAGCCACTTAGAGTGCAGAAACTGCCTAGTTTCAGCTCTGTAAAAAACCCACCCCAACCAGAGGCAAAAAGCTTTCTGCTCCGGGGCGGGGGCGGTACAGTGCTGCAGTGCCAAAGTAGACACCATGGTCGATTACAGTGCTGCGATTGGCCTCTGGGAGGCGGCCCACAATGCTGGTTCTTGCCTCTCTGGTCATTGGTTTGAACTCTACTGCCCTGCCCTCAGGTGACCAGGCATCATCCCCAGCCCTTAAATTTCTTTGGAATTTTGAAAATCCCCTTCCTGTTTGCTCGGTGATGCCTGCAGTGGTCTCAGAGCATCTTTCCAGGTGGACATGCCTGCTCCACACACCAGGCGATCCCCCACTTGAAGCAATGCCGAGCTGCTGGAACTCATCAGTATTTGGGGAGAGGAGGCTTTCCAGTCCCAGCTGCGCTCCAGCCATAGGAATTATGCTATCTATCGACATATTTCACAATACATGACAGAAAGGGGCCATGACTGGGACACACTGCAGTGCAGGGTCAAAGTGAAGGAGTTGCAGAACGCCTACCACAATGCGCAGAGGCAAACTGCTATTCTGGTGCTGCACCCACAAGCTGCTGGTTCTACAAAAATCTGGATGTGATTCTTGGCGGCAACCTCACCACCACTGCAAAGACCACTGTGGATACTTTGGTGGCTCGCGTGCCTGTGGAGAGTGGACCAAGCCAGGAGGAGGAAATCATGGACGAGGATGTGCGGAGGGAGGGGGACCAAAGGCAGAGGATGACTCAGAGCTCAGAGATGCATGCAGCCAGGAGCTCTTTTCTACCCTGGAGAAGGCTAGCTAGTCATAGCTGTCAGATGTTGATGAAGTGCAAACAGGAGAGGAGGCCACTGGTAAGTGGATTTGATTTTGGGAATTGCTGAAGTGAGTTGTTTTGGGCAGGAAGGTTGCAGAAAGCAGCCTTGTCTCCCACCACATGCCTAGTCTGAGCGGAGGAACAGGCTTTTGATTGACTCCCTCACTTCATGGGAATCTGCCTCAGAGATCTCCAGGAAACTGTCATGGAGATACTGGGCAATCCGCTGCCGCAGGTTCTTCAGCAGAGCTGCTTTGTTTCTTGCCCCCTTAACAGTAACTTTCCCGTGCCACTGTGCCATCATGGGGCGAGGGACCATTGTTGCACACAGGCAAGCTGCATAGGGGCCAGGGCAGAAGCCGCAGGCTTGGAGAAGACCCTCCCTTGATTCCCTGATCACCCTCAGCAACAAGATATCTTCTATAATGATCACATCCTGTGGAAAATATGGGGAAAGGAATGATTATCAGACACCCACCAAAAGAGCCATGTGCCCAGTGTACAGCAGGGTCTGGGAAGAGTGATTTACCCTGCCCCTGTGGCTACTCACCATTTTGGGGGTCATGTGTGCTTGCCTGGAGTCAGCCAGTTAGTGACAGATGTGCGAGTACTGGTTGTGTTTTAAATCACTGTTCTCTGTGTTGCAAACAATACTGCTTCTGTAAAATGTTGTGTTTAAACTTCACACACTGATGACCTTGGGAGACCAGCCTCCCTCTTTGTTACCGGCAGCTGAATGGCTGCGCAGAATTAGAAAGCAGCCAAGAAGAACTAAGGAGGACTTTCTGCGTGATGTTATGATGCACTCCGCAGCAAGAAACAGGAATTGAAGGAGTGGTGGGACAGTGAGAAGGGGGACCAAAAGGAGAATGCAGCAGGCAAGAATGAAGCCACGGAGTGGCTCTTAAACGTTATGGAGACAAGTGGACATGCTCCAGATGAAATTAGCACTGCGAACCGAGCGGCTCCGCAAACGCCCTCCCCTGCAGGTGTTGTCACAGACCTCTTTCCCACGCTCTCCCCAGACACCATGAATACACTCTTATCAACCTCCTGGCACCAGTCTATACCCGCGGTATTCCACTCCTCCCCCATCACAGTCCAGCACTGCGGACTCCCACTACCTATTGCACTCAACACCCATCCATCTGCAGTTTGGCCCTGCAGAAGTACAGTACCTATTGCATTGTACTCCAAAGGAGAATGTTGGATATGCTCCCTGGACATACACAACACTTTAGCTGTCCCGGGACCCCCCCTCCTCCTGGGACATTCCCTTCCCCCATCGTCCTCACTGCTGGTGGGTTTTTTGTTTGTTTGACTCTCCTCCAGTTGTTGTTTTTTAATAAATAATAGTGTTGGTTTGAAAGCAATCTTTATTCTATTAACTGAAGGCAAACAGAGCCCTGCAAAGCAACAGACAATTAGATTAAACCTTCATATTGCATCGTCTGCACCAATCACAATCACCTCCTTGCATTACAAGCACTGCAATCCTGAGCATAGCAACAAATATTAGTGGCTTTCAGCTTCAAATTGCTGTCTCAAGGCATCCCTGATCTTATGGCTCTGCACCTTATGTCAAGCTCATCACACAGTCCCATGAATGTGGCTTTCCTCATCCGAAAATTCTGCAGCCACAGCTCGTCATCCCAGACATGCATCACGAGGTGATCCCACCACTCCAGTGCTTCTTTCCTGAGCCCAAAAGTGGTGTTCCACTGTGGTCAGCACCTCTGTGAATGCCACAAGCAATCTTGTATCGTAGCTAGTGGTGAGATCAATGGTGAGACCCGTGGTGAGATCAATGTCACACTCCTCTTGCCTCTGTAATTTAAGGAATAACTCCACCGCCACTCATGACGTATTGGTCAGAGCGAGCAGCATACTGGTGAACAGTTCGGGATCCATTCCTGCAGCCTGAAGAGGCAGAGCGTGCAGTACACAAAACGTTGAAAGATGGCACCAAATGCGGACAGAAGCACAGGGTGTGCTGGGATGCAAAGCAATGCATCGGGTCATTGGGACAGGACCCAAGGTGCCCTGTGACCCCCTCCGTCTTCCCAAAACTTTTAGCGGCAGAAGAGGAAGAGGTGGTCTGTGGGATAGCTGCCCAGAGTGCACTGCTCTGAATACCGCTGCAAGTGCCGCAAATGTGAACGTGCTATTGCGCAGGCAGCTGACAGTGTGAACAAACAACAGCAGTTTCCCTTCTGCACTCTGTGAGTGGTACTGTAACTCCCAGTGCTGTAACTCTGCCAGTGTAGACATGCCCTCAGTAAACAAGCAAAATTATGACTTAACCGGCATCACAGAGATCTGATGGGATAAATCTCCATTGTCTCTGAGAATCTCCCAGTTCTCCTGAACTGGAAGGCCATGGTACACATTCCTCCCATGCTCGTCTACATCCCCTGGCCAGTGGAAAGGGCTGTGTTCCTTATTCCCATTAGCTGTGTTCCTTACTGAATCTCTGATTAATGGAAAGTATGGGTGATCCAGCTGATCAAAGATGTTTGTCTAGTGCCCCGTTCATTCTCCACCCTTCCACAATCCCTTTAAGTGGGAGACTAGATTGTGGGTAACATCTCTCAGATTTGTCTCCCTGTGTCTCCCTTTAGTCTAAAGATAGCTGTCCACACCTGGCTGTGTATGCTGCAGCTCCTTATGTCCTCTCTCTGCCTGGTTTTAGTGATGTTGGCCCTGATGGGGAGGAAGGGGAAAGACAGGGAAATGCAGCCTTGAACATTATTGCCGAAGTGGAGAAGTATCTGTTGCCAGCATAATTCAGTAGGGATAAAATAACAATTCAACTTTCCTGAAAATCTTCTTCACTTCCCTTGATGAGCTATTGTGTCTTCCTGCTGTCCCAAGCCCTTGCCTGTCAGGAGTATATGGTGCTTTGCATAAGGCATCACATTAGCACAAGCTATTGCTAGCTGGTAGTGACACTCTCCTTGATGATGTCACATCATAATGTCATTTGCTATCCAAAGTACCTGCCAGCTGTCAGAAAAAGTCAGTCAGCGTTTGGTATTCACTGATCCCAGAAAGATGGACCCTTCCAAGCCCTAATAAGAACTGAACCCAGACACCAACCAATTTACAAACTAAACCATATCCCATTTGTTTTCTGAGGTTTCAGAAAAGATTGGATAACTCTCCCTTGTGCATTTGAAATGTTTTTTTCCGAGACTTTGCAGACCCCAGTGGTTATGGGATTGTTTATTTGCTTTCTTGTTCGTTTGTTTAACATCCCTCCTGCCTCAGTGTTGGCACACAGAGCAGAAACCAGTCTCTTCCATTTGCTCTATGGTGTTGAGATGGACTATTCTGCTATCCCTGCTAAGGGGGGTTCTTAAGTTTTCCCTTAGTTCTTCACACCAGTTGACTTCCTTTTGACAGTTTCATGTAGGCATTGAACTTCATTTGTGTTGGCATCCAGAGTACATGCCCAAAATATGTCCAGTGCTTCTTTCTGATTCTGATGAAAATGAACTGCTGGATGGTGATTCCTTGAATTTCTTCTTCGGTGATGAAGTCTTTCCAATCAATCCCAGAATCTTTCATAGGTATTTATTTTTTAAAGATGTCTAAATCTCTAATGTTTTGGTACAGTTCTCACTGCTGTATGGTAACTTTGAGATTACGTTTTAATTGAAAATTTTCAGTTTTGTTCCAGTGTTGTCTATCTCTGATTTCCATCTGTTGTTGAGTTTATTAAATGCTATGGATGCCGTTCCTGTCCTTGATTTCACTTCCTTCTTGAGGTCTTCACAGGGAAATATGGTGGTGTTCAGGTACATGAACTGTCCTCCTTTTTGCCTGATTGTGCTATTTGATTTATGGAGTTTCAAGGACGTTTGTTTTAACATAACTAATTTTGAGTCCTGCTTGGCTAGTTATTTTTGCCAAGTTGTCTGTCTTTGTAACATTTCAGGGGAATCTCTCAGCACTGTAATGTCATCAGAAAAGTCTAGGACTTCAAGGTGTTTCATATGCTGTACCAGTGTTTTATTTGCCAATACATTTCTTTATTATCCAGTCTATGGCAATGCCAAACAGTGGAGATAAAATGCAGCCCTGTTTCATGCAAGTATCTACACTATAACCACTCTGTCATCTGGTTGCTCACACACACTTTTTTTTATGGCTTTGGTGATGCTGACATTAGCTGGGATTCCACAGGACTGAAGAATATTCCACAATGTAAGTCTCTGTAGGTTGCTAAATTCCTTCTGAAAAAAAAAAAAACAGTGAATTTGATGAAGAGTGAAGCTTGCCATTCTACACATTCTTCTTTGATGGGTCTTAGTGTGAATATTTGGCCTACACAGGATCTCTTGGGCCTGAATCGTCTCCTCTAAGCTTTGCATCCACTGCCTCTTTCATCCCATGTAGTATGATACTGCAGAAAGTATTCCCTACAACAGAGAGTAATATAACTCTTCTCCAGTCATTACAGTCAGCAAGATCATTCTTTTGGGGTGTACTGACAATAATTCTGTGTTTCCACTGGACAGGAGGGGGGTCTCTTTTTCCCAAATTTCATTGAACACTTCTATCAATTTCATTAGGATGATGGCCTCAAATACTTCTAGCATTTCTGCTGTAATTTGATAATCTCCCAGTGCTTTATTTTTCAGTTTTTTGATTACATCCTAGACCTCTGATCTTTCTGTTGGACCAATGTTAATGTCGCATCAACCAGGTTCACATATTTCATCTAATTCTGGTGCTGAGATGCTGCTGGGCCTATTGGGGACTTTGAAATGTTCTGCCTATCTGTTTTTCTGTTCTACCTCAGGTGTAAGCATTTTTCTGTCTTTTTTTTTTTTTTTTTGGTAGCCCATATCCCATTCTGAAATTTCCATACAGGCTTTTAGTTGCTTGACAAATGGTTTTGTGGTTTCCTATCATAACAGCAGCTTCAGCTGCTAAGTCTTCAACATATTACCATTTACATTCCCTTGTGTTGCTTTTCATTGCTTTGTCTGCTCTCTTATACTCCTCCTTTGCCCTTTCTAATAGTCCACTAGTCTTAGCATTCTGGAATTTTTCTTCAATACTTTTTTCTTTCCTCAGTGAGAGACCATGGCTTTTGTTTGATCAATTCTTGATTCGTCTATGTTGATATCCAACTGTTACTGCTGCAGTTGGAATCACATTGTATCTGAGCACTGCCCATTTTTTCATAAGGTCCAGTCTCTTTCACCTCCTCTGCTTGTTGTAGTGTCTCAAATCTGTCCCTTAATTCAAGCTGGAATTTTTTGCAGTACTCTATATCCATTTTTTAAATCACTTTCTGTTTAAAGTTGATCTTTCTCAATTTTAATTTCAGTGTAGCAATGCAAAGACTGTGGTTGCTGCTAAGATCTGCTGCTCAATATGCCCTTATGTCTTGGAGAAGATTACATGAATTTCAAGCTAATGCAGATGTGATCTGATTTGATTTTTTGCCATCTGCTGAGTTCCATGTTTCTTTGTGTATGTCTTTGTGAGTGAATAGGGTACATCCAAGAACTAAGCTGGACACCAAGTACAAATTCATGAGTCTCTCCTCGTTTTGCTTGATAGTTCTCAATCCATGCTTCCGTATTGCTCTTTCTATTCCCTGTTTGTCACATCCTACGCTGACATTAACGTTGCCCACCACAAGCAATAAGTCATGTTTAGATATTCTGGCAACCACACTTTGGAGTCAATTGCAAAATTCATCTTTATTGTCATTACTATGTTCCTCTATCAGAGTATAGTACAATATGATTGACATCTTTAGGAATCTGCTTTGGAGTCAAACTTCTGAGTGTTTGTTGTCATTATGACCTGACTAAATGAGAGATGTCTTCCTTTGTTTGAAACATTTCTTATCTACACCTATCAATCTGCTCTCACTGTTCCCAGAATTTCAAATCTAGAGCTGTCCATCTTCCTCATGATCACTGTGATCTGGTTGTGGTAATAAACAAAAATATCAAGTGTAAATTTATGGCAGTATTTACAACCATTTCCCAAACCAAACAGAACCACTGCTGAACCTTTGAAATGTAGATCATCGCTACTGGCCAATAAGGAATACACTTAAGTACATCATCAGTCATCCCACTGACTTCAATGAGACATGTGGATTAAGGTTATTGTTGTGAATAAGGATATCACAATCTGGCCCTAAATTTGAATATAGTTGTTCATTGTTAAAATAAATTTTCTTTGTTCAGTGATGTAGTTTTGACACAATTAACATTCCTTTGGCTAATATGTGAGCACTAGATTACCCCTGTAATATTAATTGCTTTGCATGTAATTCTACTTCTGGATTTGTGCTATATGGATCAAATTATTTTCTGATGTAAACTGGTGAAGACACTGATATTGTAAAATGGCATAGCACTATTTTAACAGCAGAAATTTTGTGCCCATGATTTCTGATTCTACATATATTCTAGATATAGTGCACCACTAGTGCTTTATCATTGTCACACTATTCCCTTCTGAGTTTACATAAGATACAGGTAGTTCCTCTTTCTCACTGTCTCTTTGGTTTCAAACTAGCTCGCTGTTTGGCAGGCAATTAACTTTTAAACAAGGTGTGCTTGTGTAGTGTACTCGGATTTCGTGATTTAATTTGCTTCTCTGCCATTTTTGATACATTTGTTTTGCTCCTTGGATTGTCTCCATTGATTGGTGGTTTTCATTTTTTCTGGGTTAGAAACAATCTTCATCAAAATGCTGCATTTACAGTTCTGTAATGACTGGTGATCCCAGGAATACTCCACTGGCTTGTTTGCAGATTTCAAAACAGTCAGTATTTGTATTTCTAATATTTTTCTTTTAGTTTGTTTTACAATTCGTTGTGTTTTGCAACATGCCTTTTAGCCTTATCAGAATGACCATTTCATTACATCCACTGATAATTTGTGAATGACATAAAACGTGCTCTTCCCTCTGATATTCAGTGGAATTGAAGTTAGAAAAGGGGATTTGTCAATAAGAATTGGGGATTATAACAAACTGAAATGCTTTTCTAGGGGGTTATTAGTAAGGATGGGTGATCCTGATTATATAAAGTACCAACTCCAACATCCAAATCCCCTTACAAAAGTCAAGTGATGCCCAAACCAAAACTTTGAATTTTGAAACAGTTTGGTTAACATTGTTGTCCTTGTTGTTGATTTTCTTGCCTTTGCACTTTTAAGCTCCAGGCAGACCCAGAAACAGGCTTTGAAATACTGCAAAAAAGGATCATCTTGTGATACTGATGACTTGACCTGAAGCAGGAAGTGCTGGCATTCTCATGAAAGTATATGTGTTTGTCAGTACAGTCACTGAAACCATTTAAATGACCTCTTCCGTTAACAGTCTCAGCAGAAAGACCCAGGAATGCATGGGCATGGAGACCGAGTTACCCTCACACTACTTAAGGTGGGTCTTTCAGGTGAGAGCTTCTGCTTGCATCTGCTTATATCAGTTCTGTGGATAAACCGAGTTCTCTTCTCATTAGGTCTGTCAATATGAGTATTTTGTGAACTATGAAGATGTACTGATGTATATATATGTTTGTATTAAATTGATCTCCATAGTTCTAGATTATGACATGTCATTGCTTTCCACTGTAATTTTTTTCCTTAGGTGAATAAATGGCACTGTACTGTACCATTTTATCTAATTTACATCTGATTCATCTCATCTAAGCTTTATAGATTTCTAAGAAAACCAACTGTTTCCTAACTTCTCCCTTTTCCATCCTCCCTTCAAATGAGAACAATCAATGACACTTCCTTGTCTCTTCCATTCTCTCCTGCTGTTTTGTCTCACTACAATAACTTTTCCCCAGATACTCCAGTTAAGTGATTCTCTATTAGAATAGCCAGCTCCAATCAATGAAGGCAAATTAAGACTGACGGGATTCACAAAAGAACAGATGAGTAAGCAATTTGCAATTAAACAAGATTGTTTAAAGGGGAGAGACCAGGAGGTCCCACCCCAACTGAAGTACAAACTTTTTATGCTTGAGGATTAAGTGTAATAAAGGAATGCTAATCAAATTAAGAGAAAAAAATATTCACCCAATTGCTGGAAAATGGAAACTTCCACCACACTAATTTTAATGAGGAAATATAACTAGGGGATGAGGGATGTCAGCAAATTCTGCAGTTTGGCTTGCATGAGTTACATGATACAGACTGCTCCAGGGTTTTTTTTAGAGCTCTGAAGCCTTTTTTTTAAAGGATTGCCACCCGTAGTTGGGTATGGATGTTTAGATTTTTATAGCTGATTCTTAAGCGTCAGGGGTTGTGGCACTCCAGCCGCTCACAAAGGTTGTTGGATGACAGAGATTTCCCCACCACCACCTCCTCTTTCTACTGTCAAAATCTTTTGCACAGAAGGACCCAAGAGCCCTCTTGAGGATTCTGCTGTAATGGATACAATGAGAGAACCCCTTCAAATCTTTATCTTGGTCAAAACAAACCTTTATATGATTTGAGGAGGCTCCTGATTTTTTGAGCGTTGTGTACATCCACGTTCTGATGAGACTGACACCAAGAATGGTGGAATACCCAGCGGAACAAATATTCTGACCTGAATAGAAATAAGAAGTGTTTCAAATCTTCCGTTTAAAAAGAGGAAAGCTTTTTTTTTCAAAATTCTTGCCCCCATTTTTCAGAACCTATAGATTTTTATGAATGTTCAATATCTAAAAATGTTTCCAAAAAAGCTACAAACTTAAGACTTCTGAGGGTTGGCCATCACTAGTATCAATGTAGTTATTAGTAGAGATGGGCAAAATTTGTTTACAAATTCACCAAACAAATACCTTTTGGATGCACTGAAACTGCCTGTGAATTTCAGTTGAATTCAGTAAATAGTTTTGGTAATAAAAAAAGAAAAAAATAGAAAAAACAATTCAGAAAAGTCAAAGCAGTATGTATCGACCCTTTCAAACCAGCATTTTGACTACAAGTGAAAATTCAGTTTATTTGCTGAACTCTAATTATTGTTCCTTTCATTGCCCCCTTTTGCATTTCTTGATTTTTCCCTGGTCAGTTTCCATTACGATATATTTGGCACGGACAGGGATGGAGGAGAAAAATAATATACATTTTTTGGTTAGAATTGTCATCTTCTATACCATACTGGTATTGGTTTTATTCCTTGTGCCCATGACACCTTAGTGAATAATATAGTCAACATTTTTAATCTTCCCTTATGAAGATACCATTGATAACGAAAGAGAAAATGCCGCCTGAGAAGCTAGATTCATTATTTCTGGGTGACTGCAGCAGTTCGTACTTAAAAAGACATTGCAAGTTCTATGCAAAAATTGTTTGTAGTGTTTGTCACCATTGTTGAATGGCCAAAGGATACAAACTCAGCTGGCAACTAGAGGCAAGTGGGTGGAGATGAAAGTAGCAAGTTATTCTTCAATATTGCACTTTCCAGCACTGCGTAACCATGTGTTGTATGTCTGTCATTCCATAAATGCACTCATGCATGTAAATGTGGGGTTTCAGTGAGTTGAAACCTGTATTGGCTGATATTTTGATGGGCAAAGTGTCTCCTGACTGTGGAAGTCATGCAGGAAGATGTTAATGTCTTAATTTTGTGCATGATATGTATGTTTTACCACCGTTCTTTGCTCTGTGGACAGTGCTGGCACCTGTTCAGGATACAGTTCCTCCAAACTGATCCTGTAACTCCTGCACCAATGAAAGTTGACAGCAGTCCGGTCTTTCCACAATAGCTACCACAATGCTACATGTTTTTACTGATGGAACTTGGCTGAGAGAGAAACAGGGATGATAGGCTCTATAAGTTTGCTCTGCATGCTCTGTTGGACATACACAATGCACTATTTAATTACTACTACTCCACATCCTGTTGTGAACTTGCTCCTTTCACCTCCTCAATTCCCTCTTGTTTCAGGTCATGGTTTTCCTTTCTGTTTGTGGATGTGAAGTAGTTACCGTGGGGGGAAGCAAAAACTGGAGAAGGGGTGCACAGTAGGGAAAAATGATGCTTTGTTAAGCCAAATCAGGAAAATATATTCACTTTTCTTGTAAGAATGTTTTACTCCTCAGCATTCTGTCAGCTCCTACATCTGTGGTACTGACACTCCTGGAAAGGACCAAACCTTTGAAAATAAAAAAGCTTTCAGAAGTGCTTCATCACCTCTTTTGTGCCCTCACTCCCTCTACTATCAATCTGCCTTTCTTTCTGATCTCTGGAGAGCTTGAAATAATCTTCTTTTAAAGTCCTGACTGAGCACTTACCAACCAAGTGGTGCTTCCAGAATGCATCCTGGTCTAGGGCAATACATTAATCTCTGCACAGAGCAACCTGAGGTTATTACTAGCCAAGATATTAGCAAGACAACCAGGTAATACTCAAGGAGATCCATAGAACACAATATCTCATGTGTAGAGGGGTTGAGTCATTGTTCTTCAAAGGATTAATAACAATAATAAAATACCTGGCCCCTAGTTTTGGTCTCTTTGTGATCCTACGAACCCATAAAGCAATTTTTGATTCTTTTAAAAACAAAAGCTTTCTGCCATTGTTCCAAATGTGAATAGGCATTTCACAAAACGGATACACAGTAAAAACACTCTTTTTTTCCTTTTTTTTTGGTCCAACCTAACCCAGCAGTCAGAAAAACAAAGAACTATGTTACCATGGGAGGAAGCTACCATGGTAGCTCTTGCATATTATATTAAAAAGTATGAAAATGGCAGCAGCAGTTCACAGATGAGTTTTACTGTTCCCCCCCCACACACACACACACACACATACACAAATCTGTGTCAGCAAGGGGGAGAGATGCTATACCTTAATTTTCCAGGCTCTCCCCTTTCCATGACTCTGACTAGCCACTCATACTCATGCTGAGGAAGACATTTTAATTCTGCTCTTCTTTACTGTGTCATCCATGATGCTGAACTATTGTCTCATACTACGAGTAGTTTTTGCTGTGACTAAGTCCCAAATCTGTGGGTGTGGGTAACATTCCATTTTATGGTGTACGTGATCAGTGTTTGCGACAGAACTTTGTCACAGATTAGAACTGGCCAGCTAATGGGGAAAAACTGGCTATGAATATTTTCTGACTTTTTAATGCAATGCATATATGGGGACAAATATAGAAGAGAACAATTAATTAATTAAAAAGAGCTGGATAATGAAACAAATGATTGAGAAATGTATTTGAACTATATTAGACTAATTGAAGTAAGTATTCACCAACTGTTATTTGACCAGCTCTATCAGGAACAGAACAACAGACTGACAAAATGAGATTTCACTGAGATGACCTGTTGCAGGGAGGGAGAACAGGAGAACAAGTACACAATTGAAGTGGCAGCTTGCTGCTGTCAAAAGCTTGTTCTATTTGATATGGATCATCTGAAGAGGTATGAGCAAAATTCATCCCCAATATAAGTAGGTGGAATGCCTATATTGCCCACAGAATTAAAAAGGAAGAAAAAAGGAGCAACGGAATTCTATATTCCCTCTGCACTTTGTGGCAAGAAATACAGTGTGTACTGACTCTGTTATTACTGAAGCTACTGATAGCTAGAAAAGATATGAAATGAAAACTCCTTTTCCAGAACAGTGTTATAAAAATCCTACAATTAACCAAGAGGTTTTATATCTTAAACTTTTCATGTCTTAGCAGAAATTATTTTGGTAGTTTACATTTTAATTTGATTGTTTAATACCTGATGCTACAGATATTATAATATGTTAAAAATTTCCATATTGAACTAGACTAATGTTACAGCTAGCCCAGTATCTTGTCTCCATCAGTGGTCTGGGGTAGATGCTTCAGAAAAAGGCAAACATCTCAATGGCTAAAATGTTGACTATCATTCAGCCACAGGACAGTTGAAATGGCTGTTGGCAGTCAAAAGCAATCGGAAAGAGGAGACAGTGAAATAGTAGGGAGCCTCTGGAAACTCTTTTTTTATTATTTAAGTTGTTCCAATAAAAATTCACATAAATCTTTACCAGTTGACCAGCAGAGGCAGGTAGCTGCAATGTGGTGCTGTGGTCACTCGGAAAGTGCTGTGGAGCTGGAATCTGGCCCTAACCAGCCAGGTGAGAATTCCCCCAGTGGAGGGAATTCTCAGCTTTTGTGAACCTGGTGTACCTGGCTCCTACACCAACCACCTATCCCAGTGTAGCGGGGAATAGCGAGCTGAAGAGAGAAGTGCAAGTGGAGTGGAGTTGTGCTCTTCCAATTCTCATTTGGAGTATGGTCCCTGGGGGGGCCATATCCAACTATTGTAAGAAAGAGAAGCCCTTAGACTACATTGATTTACCCTCAGGCTTGTGCCCACAGAATTGGGGAGCTGTTACTGGCTTCCATATGGTCTCCCCTCATTCTCCTGTACCAAACGTATCCCAGTGCATGAGAAAAACTGGCCCTTTGTATTTGGCAAGTTTTGGATTTCTAAATTGTGCCAAATCCATGTTGGTCAGGGGCATTTACAATATATATTAAACCCCAACCTCTTTGCCTCATTCAAAAACAGAGGAAAGAAAAGACACTTCCCAAAATAAAACATAACCTTCCCTCCCACAAAGCCTCCCTGCAGCAAATTGGCTAAGAAAAGAGATGAGTCTCCTCCAAAGGTCCAAAAATTGGGACTAGTTTTGGGTGTGAGGGGGTATTTTAGAATCAAGAGCAAAATCCCAGCTTTCCCAGATAATTATATCTATGAAATGTTAGCTGATCCCTTCTATATCAGTGGGACATTGTCACTCTCCCTTAAATAGCCAAAACTGAGGATGTATAGGCAAAGGCTTATATATTCAGCCAGAAGTCTGACACTGGTGAAATTTCTGTTGCAACTTTATTTATTTTAAAAATAGTTTTTACTGAATGAAATATGAAAGGAGAAATATGTACAATGCAGTAGTTCATATGTTTGTTTGTTTTATGCTGTTTCACAGTTTTGCTACGGGTCATAGGTTGGGCTTTGGGTTTTTTGGGGGGAGCTGACCCTCTCAGAGTTATTGTTTCAGGCTATCTGCAAACTCAGGGAGATCCCACTGCATAAATTATACTTGGGTTGGGTTTTCTGGTTTTCTCTGCAGCTATAAGGGCTAAAAGAAAAAAATAAAATTCAGATTTAAAAGGAAATTGGAGCTCAGGTTGTGGAGGAAAATTCTGCTTCAAGATGAAATCAGAAGCCAGTTTCTTAGTCAAGGAATTGCAGAATACCTAGAGCCCTGCATTTAGGCAGATGACCTATTCTGAGAGACTGATACTTCTCAAAGACAATTCAGGTTATTGCATGGAGTAAAATCCTGCCCCATTTGAAACCAATAAGAGTGGTGTCATTGACTTCAACAGGGCAGGATTTCATCCATGGCTGCCTATTGTAGGAATGCACTGGGCGTAAAATTCTGTCTTAAGCACTTAGGAGCTGTTAAGGTTCCTTCCCCACTCTGAACTCTAGGGTACAGATGTGGGGACCTGCATGAAAGACCCACTAAGCTTATTCTTACCAGCTTAGGTTAAAAACTTCCTCAAGGTACAAACTTTGCCTTGTCCTTGAATCCTATGCTGCCACCACCAAGCGTCTTAAACAAAGACAGGGAACGAGCCCACTTGGAGATGTCTTCCCCCCAAAATATCCCCCCCAAGCCTTATACCCCCTTTCCTGGGGAAGGCTTGATAAAAATCCTCACCAGTTTGCATAGGTGAACACAGACCCAAACCCTTGGATCTTAAGAACAATGAAAAATCAATCAGGTTCTTAAGAGAAGAATTTTAATTAAAGAAAAAGTAAAAGAATCACCTCTGTAAAATCAGGATGGTAAATACCTTACAGGGTAATCAGATTCAAAACATGGAGAACCCTCTAGGCAAAACCTTAAGTTACAAAAAGACACAAAAACAGGAATATACATTCCATTCAGCACAACCTATTTTACCAGCCATTTAACAAAAGAAAATCTAATGTATTTCTAGCTAGATTACTTACTAACTTAACAGAAGTTCTGAAGAGCATTCCTGATCTGTTCCCGGCAAAAGCATCACACAGACAGACAGAACCTTTGTTCCCCCCCGCTCCAGCTTTGAAAGTAACTTGTCTCCTCATTGGTCATTTTGGTCAGGTGCTAGCGAGGTTATCTTAGCTTCTTAACCCTTTACAGGTGAAAGGGTTTTGCCTTTGGCCAGGAGGGATTTTACAGTTTTGTATACAGAAAGCTGGTTACCCTTCCCTTTATATTTATGACAGGAGCCTAAGTCTCTTTTAGGTCAACATGATTCAAGCTATTAGGACACTTTCATCACTTTTGAAAATGTTATCCTGGAGCTAGTAATTGCATGTACCTTTGTACCTGTTTTAATCAAATGTGTCTGTACACTTCAATTTTGGGTTTTATTCTAGTTCCTATGAAACCCAAATGCACGATTTTGCTTCTACACAGTGATTCTGTATTCAAAGCACACAAGTTAATATTTTAACTGCTAGGTTTCCATCTATTCTAACAGGACCTTTAGGAACATTTTCTTGCTTTAAGTGAATCTTAGCTGTAAACCCCAGCAGGTCAATATATTTATTTGATTCCTTCGGGATCAATTTCAATTTAAAAAAGCAATTACAGAATACACTCAGTAAAGTAATAGACAATGTAACAATATGTTTTGTTTATATTGCAGAGACATATTAAATGTACAACAATTTGCTGCAGAAATCTATTTGTTCCTTTTAAATACATATGGGATACTCTGCACATGTTTGAAATGCATACATGTAATCAGTGAAAAGAACCACTCTTTTGGATCTTATGTGAGCCTTGCCATGGTAGAACTGGTGGAAAAATCAATGCTTACAAGCACACGTGCGCACACACACACTGTCTCTCTCGAGAGTCATACTGTGAACTTTTTGGGGAAAATAGCACACTTTTAAAAACAAAAGTATTGTTAAGCAGTGATTGTTATGCACACATCTAGTTCTATCTTCCAAAATACAAGTAGCATTTTTTTTTGTGTATGACATTTCTATATATCTTGATGTAATCCAAGTGTGATACAGTATATACCTATTTATGTCTCTGAGCAATCCATATGGAAAGAGAAGGAATTTAATTTACTTAACATATCTTCATTGATGTTGAACCAGGAACATCAACTTTCCTTCTTGTGCAACGTCAGCCTTGTCAGTCAGTGTCTATTATCTTTTCTTCTTTCATTCTCCTTCTCAACAGATCTTTTTTTTCTGTGTATCTTTTTTTTTTCTACCAAAGTTGCTGTTTTACCACTAATGGTTTCCTCTCTATTCACAAATCAGATATCACAGGATGTTACTGACATGGACAGAGTAACTTGGCTCTGCCAGAGGTTTTGTAGAAAAGAAGAATCTTGTGCTCCAAACTGTCCACTCGTCCCAGCTTGATGTTTCTATCAGCTTTATGTTGACCAGGTGAATCAGCTGAACTGTGAAGGGCAGCCCAATTGTTGTCAGTTGTTGTTCAATAAGCAGTTTTCTTTCTTTCTTTTTGTTTGAATCCTCCTGAGCTTTTCTAAAGCTTTGGAATAGGGCAGCAATGCAACTAGAGGAGCTGAATCAACTAGTCAGGTTGAACACTTCATAGCTGTAAAAAGTTTCTGTTCTATTGTTCTCCACAAACCTCAGTCTGTTCACATGATTGTCCTAGAAGATATGAACTATGAGGAACCCACTAATGGATAGTGGCTATGGAGTGGGGGAGATAAATCAGATATTTCTTTTAATGGAGGTTTATTTAGAAGGACATCGTTCACATGTTGTTCTGTCATGCTTACTGATGCCTATGAGAACCTCAATATCTTTTACATGGAAGAAAAGACACTTTACCATGTTAATCTCTCAGATTATTGTTAAAACAAGGAGAAGATGGAATTGTTTCCACTTGGACTGCTGCTTTCTAGTATATTTATGTTCTCTGCACTATGTGGAAACCTTGAGAATCTTGACAAGTCCCAGTGTTGTGATTTGAGGAATGGACCATAAATGGCTTATTGAAAGAGACTCTTCCCACCACTATGGCAACTTGCCTCTTTGATTGAGGGAACCTTCTTGGTTTTGAGTACTGTCGTCCTATAAATAACACTTTGTGCTAGAAAACACTGGCTATTTGAATTGAAAGCAGTATATAAATTTCCAGGGCAATTTTATTTCCCATCCAATTTGTTGGCCCTGAGCTTGGGCCATACTGGGTAAGACTAAAGGTCCATCTAGCCCAATATCCTGTCCTCTGACGGTGGCCAATGGCAGGTGCCCCAAAGAGAACGAACAGACAGGTTAACATCAAGTGATCCATCCCCTGTCACCCAATCCCAGCTTCTGGGAAACAAAGGCTAGGGACACCATTCCTGCCCATCCTGGCTAATAGCCAATGATGGACCAATCTTCCACGAATCTATCTAGCTCCTTTTTGAACCCTGTTATAGTATTGGCCTACACAGCACCCTCTGGCAAGGCATTTCAGAGGTTGACAGTGCCATGCGTGAAAAAAATACTTTCTTGTATTTGTTTGTTTTTAAACCTGCTACATATTAATTTCATTTGGTGGCCCCTTCTTGTATTATGAGAAGAAGTAAATAACACTTCCTTATTTACTTTCTCTATACCACTCATGATTTTATAGACCTCTATCATATCCCCCCTTAGTCGCCTCTTTTCAACCTGAAAAGTCCCAGCCGTATTAATCTCTCCTCGTACAGAAGCCATTCTATATCCGCTCCCACTCCCCACTTTCAAACCCTCGCCCCCATACCTGGCTAGTCACATCCCCGGGCACCCCGCTCCCAAGTTTGCTCACCCCCCCAGGCACCCTGCCCGCCCCTAGTACCTGGTTGGTCACATCCCCAGGCAGTCCCCAGCCCAGGACATTGCGGCAGTTGTGGAACTGGTGCGAGCTCCGCTCCAGGCGGCTCCGCACCTCGGCCGGGTCCAGTGAGGGCAGCTCCTCCTTGGGACTCAGTCCAGGCCAGGCCCCAGCTCCAGCCTGGGGGGCTCCGGGCTGGGGACCGATGCGGCACCTGACACAGACACCCTAGCACCCATGCTAAATCTGAAATTGTAGCATTTGTTATGTAAGACTTTTCTGTAAAATTTGCCTTCTAAGTTGGGTGGACAGACAACTCTGCACTGATCTCCTGCTGAATGTCCACTAAGTCAGAGGACAGCAGCAGTTAGAAGTACTTCTCCATGTTTTGTGTAGTTTTAAGTATTTGATTAAATGTTTGCACTTGAGTTAGCTACGGTCTTTGCACAGACTCCTGTGTTGGGAAAGGTACTAAATACAAATCCTCATGCACAACTCTAATGAGTGTAAAAGCATATGGCACATTGTGTGATAAGATGGATTTCTTTTATTCTTTCACACTCCGCAGTGCTCCCACCTTAGTTGACTTAAGTAGGATTCCTGTGTAGGAAATGTTGAGAAGTTTGAAAATGTTTTAATAGACATGGATGATTAACAGCGACATTTAGTTTGGCAGCACACAGTGTTGGATATTTTTCTGTACTAAGAATGAAATCTGGGAAATCTGAAAGCAAAGTGGCATCTGCAGCATTTTCGCTTTCCATATCATGTCACCTGGTGTAAGTTGTCATAGCTTTATTGAAATCAATGGTGTTATAATGATTTATAGCAGCTGAAGATCTGACCCAGGGAGGAAGACAAACTATAATGATGCCTCTGGCAAACTCGGTTAAAAAAAAAAAAAAGCCAATTCCAAAGGTGGCGTCCAGACACACTTGTCAAGCTATGTTTAATTAAATGCCATACATTTTCAATGTGGTGGTTTCAGTATCATGGAACTTGATATGAATATGTCCCATGTTTGAAAATTGCCTAATTGTACCTTCAGCTGGAGAAATAAGAATATATTTAAAGTTGACATATCTGTTTTTAATAGGTAACTTCTATTCTTCCCTTTCATCTTGTGTTCTTCTGCTGCTGAAATTGTTAATTCAAACTTATTTTTTCTTTGTTTTTGTTTCTCAGTTGCTGCTCTTTTTTTGCCATACAGTTTGCCTCAGTCTCACACACTATTTCTTTCTTTATCCAAATGTAATTGAATAGTCTGCAGGATTCTTTATAACTTTGTTGCCAATGTTGTATCCCACCACCGGCCATTGGGAGCTCCCTGAATTAAAGTACCAAGACTTAATACTAAGGTACATAATTATTAGTCGTATTGCATATCAAAAATAGCTACACAGCAGTGACTTATTTTCTGAACTCCTGTCCCAGTATTCACTAGACTCACCATAAAATTGGTGGATTCTCTGGAAAAAGTTTATTTTTATCTCTGTTAGGTATTTATATGGTCACCATTAACGAAATATCTGAGTTCCTCACAGTCATTAACACATTTCTCCTCACAAAACCCTTTGAGGTAGGGAAGTGTTGTTGTTCCCATTTTACAGATGGGTAACCGAGGCACAGAGAGACTCATTTGCCCATGGTCACACAGGAAATCTGTGGTGGAGCAGGAACTTGAATCTAAAACTACAGGCTACCACCCTAACAAATGGACCATTCTCTTCTTCATATTATGAATGTCTATTTCAGGGACACTTGATTATTTTCCAGAAAAAAAACAACAACTCTTAAGTTGTTTTGGACCAAGGGTAGAGAAAATTTAGATATAAAAGTTCCATGACTTCTTGTGATACCAGATACCTGGATAAGTTTAGGATCTGTACTTCTCTGGTGACCTTGTGAAATCTAGGAGGCCTGGGTCTGAAGCTGCTAAAAACAAATGTGGGATGTCTCACTCAGATGCACTGTCATTCCACAATATTTCTCCTCCCTGATTTTTACTTTACAGTATCTTGTCTTGTACAATTCCATCTGCTGGCAGATAGTAGATACTTAAGAAAAGTTGACTACAGTTCCCCACCTGGCAGCCCCAAGCTCAGTGGAATGGCCCAGGACTGCACTTAACAAGGTAAGTAAACTGGGGATGTAGTGATAAGATACCCATCCAAAAGTGATAGTTATATTTTAATTTAATATGTTATTCTTTTGGGTGCGGTAACCTGGGGGCTACCTGTCTAGAATGGATCTTACATAACTGTGCACATTTATTTTTATTAATATGCATATCTAAGTAATAGAGATATTAGCCTCCATTGACATCACTGCTCCTATTTTTTTCTCTCCATGTCTCCTTGCCCATTATTTCAAAAACTGGTCTTCCCAATATGCCACCTATCATAGCTTTTTATTTGCCACCAGCATGCCATCTAATACCCAAAAGGTTGCTGCTCTGTCCTCACCACAGTCCCTTCCAGAAATCTCCAATACATAAGGGAGGAGTGCACACAGCCCTATTCCTTAGGATTGCATAGGCTGCTCTCCAGTGTGCATCTGGTCAGCTCTGCGTGCTAGTGTGAAGGGGCAGAACTATGGCCCTGCTTCTCCTAACCCCATTTGTGGTGATTTGTACCCCTAGAAGCAGTAAGAGACAGTCACAATTCATGTGGTCAGAGGACCACTGTTTGTTTGCTATGCCCAGCTTCCTACACTAGGGGAGGAGGTGAAAAGGAAAGGCTCCTTGCATCTTCCCAGTCTGTCACTACATACTCCGCACAGGCTCAGAACACAATCTAGCCCTAAAATGACATCTGCCACAGGTAACCTTGATCATGCTCTCCTCCCATGAAAACCTGGAGAAGATGGAGGCTCTAGAGCAGGAAATCCCTGTGAGGATTCCCTCTTAGAGTTTCCCATGAATCTTTCCATGGGGGGACGTGGTTTGTCTCACTAGAGACTGACCAATATTTCAGCCACCAGATCTCATTGATCCTCCAGGATCTGCAGCAGCCAGAGCTAGCTATGAGTAGGTCCTTTACCTTGGCATGGCTCTGAAGGATATTTCCACAGGCAAAAAGAATGGTAGTGCCTTCAGAATTCTATTTAAGGTGCTTTTTGCAGATGGTTAAGTAGTCATATTAAAATTAATGAAGCCTGGAGCAGCACTAACTTTTTACCAGCTCTTGACATGGGTTGTAGAGCAGTGATACCAACATTTATGTACACTAATCATGTGTATGTTTGCTGTGGTGCTTATGGAGTAAAATAAATAGGATTCAGCACTACAGTCCCTGAGCTAGATGCCTTTAGCTGTTCACCAGAATCCGAATAAAACTGTCTTTTTGTCTTTCTTTGTTAGAGTTGTTGCCCAGCTAAGGAGAATGTATGCTGGGTTAAAAAGAGGTCCAACATCTGCTGGTGATGACTCTCCTCTTTTCAATACTCAGTAAGGGTGTAAAAAATTGCCTAGCATTCATCTCACTGAAGAGCAATTACCACTATAAAAAAGCAACTATTTGGGTTTTCGTGGTGTGTTTCACCAGCAGTTTCCCTATGGCTACTGTTGGGTAGTTCTCATCATAGAAATGTCACTCATTTTCGTGTTTTTCCTTGTCAGTTTTTCACAGCTCTGTACAGAAGTGTTTTCAAAGTACACTTTAGGCACTTACATGTGTAGTATCAGAAAAAAAAGAGTGGCCATGTGCATGTGTAACTCTGGAATATGAACATTCTCACTTTGATAGAAGAACGATTGCAGAAAGTGTCTATAGCATGTATTTCAAAGTCTTCTCAAAATAGTTCTCTGGTCACTTACTTGTGTACCTGTATACTAATTAGACAGCCCTGAAGTTGGTAACTACCCCACAGTTCATAGTATAGTAGACAAGGAAGAAATAAATAGACAGATAATCTGCCTAAAATTGAAAACTAGGCCTTTGAAAACTAGGCCTGCTCCAAGACAGTGTTTTATTTGGAGTTGGAAAGTGACTATTGAGGAGTTCACATGTAGAAGGTCACTTTTGTGAAGGTTTTCATTCCAGAGTATGAAGTAAATTGGAAAAAAAGCTCAGCAAAACAGATACAGGCCAGTGGTGAGAAAGTTGATTTATAATGTGAAAAAGAGCATTTAGGGTAATTTTACAGCCAAATGTCTCCAGCACATGTACAAAACCACAAAGATAAGAACTAAGCATGGCACAATACACATTGGTATGTGCTTTTTTTAAACAGTAAATAATCAATGTACTCTAATGTGCATGTCTGAATGAGTATTTGCTGTATAGCTTAACCTCAAGATCTCTCTGCTCCATTTCTGTCAAGTCAGACAATACTGCCGTGCACACTGATTTTCATACTTATTAAACACCTTCATTATTGACTTCCTGTGTGTAACTGCTGGGCTGAAAAACTTAGAATGTGTTGGGGAATAGGATGAACAATCTATGGTTGATATTATAGTAAAATGAGCAAACAAACATTTTGACTGGTTCAGTTCAGTAGCATGGAAAGGGAAACTGGGAGGACGTGCTGTATTTTAATATTTTAGATAGATTTAGGTCTCCAACAGGCCAAAGGAGGATAGGATTTTTGTTAAAGAATTGGAGCATTGCATTTCCTATTTTCTCTTCTGGGACCAGTAGTAACTCCCCACCACACTCTGACTTACCGCTGCTTAGTCTGTTGCTCATACAATATTTCCATTGAGCTACAAAATAGGAAGTGTCTCAGGGGGACTGGTAGGATGTCACCATCTGATCTAGTTGGAATTATGAATATTTGCGGAGATAGAGCATGGGAACCTATTCTGTTATAAGGATGACCTTGAGCTAACTAAACAATTTTCTTCTCAGGGATGGTTCATCCCTAATTAAACCTTCCATAGTGAGAAAAAGTTTGTGAGGAGGCATGCAACACATTGATTGGCTAAAACATCTTTTTAGAATGTAATTGTGTCCCTAAGATATGACTTGACCTAGCATACTCGAACATTTCCTCTTCTTCAATATAGAAAGCTGTGCATTCTATACTACCATCTCAACATAGAATGTGATGTAGTCTAGTTACAATTATCTGCCATTTTTCAGATGATCACTCAGGATGTCTGTGCTGCTGAGCCATCTCTGCACTAGGTAACACCTGGCAATATGCTTTTATGTGAAACTATTGTGGATTTTTTATGATGGCAGTGCCTAGAGGCCTCAATGGTGGTGGGCACCACACGCACACACACACATAATGAAAAGACTCTGACTGCCACAAAAAACAGTCTTTTGCCTTGATCCTGGAAACACGCATGCACATGGTTAATTTTCAGCCTCTGAGTAGCCCTACTGATTTTGATAGGACTATTTATACTTAAAACTGGGTACATCCATCTTTGCAAAATTGAAGACTTGATATTGGGTCTAAGGTCCTTTCTGAGCATTTACTTCATCCTCAATAAAAAAAAAAAACAACAACTATTCCTGAGCCGACTCCCAGTTACTGTAGAATTGCACAAAATCAGCAAGCTAATGAAAAAGAAATTGCTGGCCCTGAGATCTTAACCATTCTGTCAAAACTGGGGGTTCAAAAACACTTGCAGAACATAGAATCATAGAATATCAGGGTTGGAAGGGACCTCAGGAGGTCATCTAGTCCAACCCCCTGCTCAAAGCAGGACCAATCCCCAACTAAATCATCCCAGCCAGGGCTCTGTCAAGCCTGACCTTAAAAACAGCTTGAGTAAATTTTTTCTAGGGATTGGAAAAACCATTGGGAGCCTCACAGTAAGTCTGGCAGCTGGTGAGGTTGCAGGGGATTGTACTTCCCCTGTGGGGTATATTAACATTTGTACTCAAGTCTCACTTTTACTTTTTTTTTTAATAATCTAAAACAGGTAAGTATCTCTTTTTGTTTGTTTTTTTGTTGGTAAACTGGTAAAAAATATTTCAGGATTAAAATGGTTTGTTTTATGAAAACTGCACACCTTTCCCCCCACAATTTTGATACCCACTCAAAGACAGAAATAATTTCATTTGTATTGCAAACATAGGTGTGGGGTTTTTGTTGTTGTTTTGTTTTTTTTTAAGTCAGCTCTAAATAATACATTTCTAGGTGGAAGATTTAAATCTGTCATAATATTTATAAATTGCATGCATTGCCCTCATGAATTTATGTGCTAGGTTACGTTTATCCCATATAATAGAGCAAAGATTAATATTCAATTTCTGCATGATTATGTGTTACTAAATCTAGGCCAATGGAGTCTACTGGCTGCTGCTTTTTCAGGAAGTGGTTAAAACTGTTCATAAAAAATTATAAGAAAAATTATTAGAATTATCAAAAACATTGGGTACAAATTGGCATTTTTCCCTGCTAAAAGGTATCCCATTGAACATCCACACTCCTGGAGGTCAAAGCATGGAACTGATCCAATCTAAATTACTTTCAGTTTAATTATATGTAACCAAGGATTGTGAAGGCCGATTTGTTCATGTTAACAGGAGTGGACATTTTATAGACAAGTAAATTTCATGGAGGGTTGGATATATTTTCAGATGGAGAATTCCAGTCATCCGTGAAATTAAAGAGAAAAGGGTTCCTTTATAAAGGAAAGTTTTATGATCACAGATCCTCCCCACCCTTCTTCATACATTTTTCTACACAAACTTTTCACCATTTAGTACAGTGTATTCATTCCTTCTGTTACCAACAGAACTAGTGGTGTAGCAGAATTTCCATATGAATGTCTTTGGTTACTATTAAGCGTTTATTTTTCCTTGTAATTTTACTCTAGGTTGAAACTCAGCATACATCTCTATATAAACATGAGAACATAAGAATGGCGATACTGGGTGAGACCAAAGGTCCGTCTAGCCCAGGATACTGTCTTCCGATAGTGGCCAATGCCAGGTGCCCCAGAAGGAATGAACAGAACAGGAAATCATCAAGTGATCCATCCCCAGTTGCCCATTCCCAGCTTCTGGAAAACAGAGGCTAGGGACACCATCCCTGCCCATCCTGGCTAATAGTCATTGATGGACCTATCCTCCATGAATTTACCTAGTTCTTTTTTGAACCCTGTTATAGTCTTGGCCTTCACTACATACTCTGGCTAGGAGTTCCACAGGTTGACTGTGTGTTTTGTGAAAAAGTACTTCCTTTTGTTTGTTTTAAACCTGCTGTCTATTAATTTCATTTGGTGGCCCCTAGTTCTTGTGTTATGAGAAGGCGTAAATAACACTTCCTTATTTACTTTCTCCACACCAGTCATGATTTGATAGACCTCTATCATATCTTCCCCCCCCCCCCGTCACCTTTTTTCCAAGCTGAAAAGTCCCAGTCTTATTAATCTCTCCTCATATGGAAACCGTTCCATACCACTAATAGTTTTTGTTGCCCTTTTCAGAACCTTTTCCAAGTACAATATATCTTTTTTGAAATGGGGCTACCACATCTGCATGTAGTATTCAAGATGTAGGCATGCCATGGATTTATATAGAGGCAATATGATATATTCTGTCTATTATCTATCCCTTGCTTAACCAACCATCAAACAAGGTTTTAGCTATGTAACCTCTGTTAAATTCAGTAGGAGTTTCATAGCTAAAACTCCATGCACTTATTTGAAAATGTACCTCAGAAGGTCTTTTAATTCATGTTACAGCACTATTTTTTGGAGCAGTTTCAACATTGAGTCAAAAATATGTTCAGTAGCTTTAGATGCTTTATTTAAGGAGATGGGACATTTATTGCTTAGGCTAAAATGTTAAAATGTTTCAAGTTCGACAACTCAAATTATATTTAGCCATCTATATAACTCGCCTTAGTTTCAGAGGCACTGAGCACCCACGCCTTCCTTTGGCTCCAATCAGCTACAGCTGTTCACCATCTCCTATCATCAGGCCACTGCTATCTAGGTGCTGTATATGCAGCTATTTACTATTTAAATTCTTTCATTATCATAACTTTGGAATGATTCTTGCTATTTAATCAGGACCAAGTGGGAAAAGGTACAAATTCCATGAGAGGGGGACCTATTTACCTGACCATCTTTGTGAGGAATCCTTATGTAAATTATCCCCCAGAAGCCAAAGGTGGAAGTGCTCTCCATAATCAAGACAGGGACAATAATTTGAGTCCGACAATGATATAGATAATGTTGTTTCAATCACATGCAGAACTCATGCGGATGTCAAAGGATGTTCTGGATGATATTTTTATGGCACTTCTTTGCGTGAATAAGGGCGTTAACCCCAGTATCCTCAACAAAATCCAAGGTAACTATTTTTATTCTGCCCCCATGTCCCACTTCAGAAATGATTATTTCCCCTACTAAAACAAACAAATAAACCAAAGGACATAATGAATTGTGTTTGGTTCGAAATTACTTTTGTGTTCTGTGCCTGAGGTTGACACCTTTTAGTAGAGAGGGAGTGGACCTAATATAGCCTATGTGGTTTTTAAGGTACTTTGAGATGTTTTATGATGGACATCACTAAATAAAATATAAACATTACACTCTCTTCCTTACAACCTTTAGCCTAGTGGGTTAGGGTACTCTCCTAGCACCTCAGAGACCCAGGTTCAATTTCCCCCTCTGCTTGATGTGGAGAAGGGAGTGAAACTTGGTTCCCAGACATTTCAGGAGAATTCCCCAGCCACTGAAGTATTCTTGTATAAGACTCACTATCCCTCCTGTTGAAGCTGTTCTACTTTTTTAAAAAATTAGTCACTGGTGTAGAGATTTGAACTTAGGTCTCCCTTATATTAGGTGACTGCCCTAACCATCAAACTATAATAATTTTTTTATTCTTTTCTTGGCCCAATGACCGTTCACTGTCATAATGAATGACATTTCATGGTGACACAATCTGATTTTTTTAAACTTTTTGATTGACCAACAATTTTCAGTTTCAGTTCAACCCAGCAAATCAAAAAAATCCATCCTTCACCACTCAACACATTCATTAGAAATTCCATATTTATGAGAGATTTGTCCAATATATTTACCCAATTATTTGTCCAATAATTTTAGAATTAATTAAAAATATAAAATGCCCTTTAAAATGTTGATAGCTTTGTGGAAACAAAACATTCAAAAAATGGTCCTGAAATTAAAGCATTGAAGTACATCAAAAGAAATTAGATCTTTTATGTGCAATGGGTTTGGAATTTAACATGAAAAAGACAAGGATAAAGTTAATAAAAAGAGCTGTGTATTTGTGAAAAATCTATCTGAACCTTAATATTGTGAAGTTTTCAGTTTGCAAGTTGTCAGCAAACCCCAGAAGACACAGACATAGCTCATGGATAATCATAAAAGGCTTTCTTTCATACCCCTCCATTCTTGCAGTCTCAAGGAAGCCTTTTCATGCTTTCAAATCAAATTACTAGTCTCCTCCATGATAACTTTGGATAGTTCCCAATTAACATTTTTTTTTAGAATGAATAACTATCAGCACAAATAATACCATGGAACTGGTTGGTGATTGTCCCTGTATATGTTGTTGTGGTAAGGATATTTCATCCCCTGCCCCCTTTTTAAGCACGAAAGGGTGGGTATATCGATATACATTTGGGATCAGCAACTATTTATACATAAAATTGTGCCTTTATCAATAATGTATATTTTATAGAAACAAGTGTTGAATATTTCACCACAATTACTGATTCTTAATATTTTGAAATGATGCCAAAAGGTGCACAATTAATGACTGCTGCTCTTTAGCATTCACTGCTACCATTTCTGCTAAATATGTTGTGCTCAGTGGTTTAAAAAAAAATGAGGCTAGTTTATAGTCATTCTGCAGAATCTAGACCAGGTCAATCAGGAGGGCCAGGATGGTCCAGTGGTTACAGAGCCAGCATGGGATAATTCCCTGCTCAGTCACAGGATTCCTCTCTAATTATGGGTAAAGCCCTGTGAAAATCTTTATTTTTAAATATTTTGTTATTTTATTTCTGGAACATTCTTATTTCCTTTCATATATTTCCCCACTGCCCAATGTTGGGTTCTTCCCTCCGAGGATGGAAGGCTGGGCGGTGGAGGGGAATATTACAGAGCAAGCCTGTCCCATGCTCATTCTCCAGCAGTGGCTCCTGCCCCTCCCCGGGACTGAGCCCATCATGATGAAGGGCAGCTAGGCCAAACCTGAGTGGGCTAGTTTGCTATTCCCGGAGGAAGGAGATGGGCCCAGTCCTGTGTGCTCAGCAGCCAGTGCAGTGAGTTTTTCATTTTATATCATTTTTTATTTATTTTGGTTTGTTTTTGTTTTTTGTTGTTGTTGTTGTTTTTCTCACAGGGCTCTAACCATGGGCAAGGAATGTGGGGCCCATTTTTAAATGTATTTAGGTGCCTAAGATGCATATAGGCACATAAGCACTTTTAAATATCCTACGTGGTGCCTATCTTCATCTTTAGGCATCTAAATACCTTTAAAAATCAAGCTCTGTGACTTAGTTCCCTGTGTGTAACGAGGGATAATAGCACTTGCCAATCTCATAAGGGTGATGTGAGGATAAATACATTAAAGATAGTGAGGTGCTCAGATACTACAGTAGCAAGGGCCATATTAGATAGATTTTCAGCTCATCTAAACTGGCATAGCTCCTTTGAAGTCAATGAAATTATGCTTTCTTACAGTAGTTCAGAAGCTGGACTTCCATCTTTCCCATATATTCAATCTGAATTACGCTGTGGGCTTATTTGTTCTTATATTCTGATCACTTGTTTTGAGGCCACGTTTTAGCTAATCTTGTTAATAATTCCTTAGACATTAAATCTGTCAATGGAGGAAAAAACAAAAACAAAAAACCCCCTAAAGTAACCTGCATCTGATACATTTACTTGTATAAATGTAGTCTCTGGTCCTAAGTATTAAAATAAAACTTAAAATTCCCACAAATGAACTCTTCTGTTGACTCAAAGGCTTGAAATGGCAGACAGAAGGAATTAAAGGCCTGATAGTTAAAGTTGCTGAAGGTCCGTAGTTCCTACTAAAGTCTGGAGGAGCTTCAAGTAGTTAGTAAGTCTCAGAAAGAAGTCTAAAGTTCACAATCTTCACTAACTCCATCAGAAATGTAGATTCTTCTCTGTGTGATGTTCTCTATGTATATTCCACATGTGAGTAAGCACATGTGCCATGTGCACAAGTCCAAACGATGGTGTGAGAGGCATTGACCCACGCTACTTCTTCAGTTACTTCTTACCGCTGCATGGCCCATGTTGGAATTGTGTCCAACTTTACTCCATGCATAGCCTGTAAAGTAAAATACTTGCAAACAGATTTTATATATGAGTTTGGTAGTTAATTATAGGTAGTGTATATAGTATAGAATAGTCCACACTCTCCCCACAATTTGGGGAAATCACCAGCACCAGGACTATGTCCACACTTCTGGGATTCAAGACCTGCATCTTCTGCCCTCAGTCCTTCTCAATCAGGGATGAGCATGAAGAGTGCCTATATTGTCTGGTTGACACATGTATCTCTGCGAAGTGCAGTGTCGGCTGATTCTTCCCACACAGAACCCAAGAGGTTTGATTTAATCACTGAAAAATTTCCTCGTGGAATAAGCTATGGGGCATTGCTCTGATGTAAGCGTGGGAAACCCCACTGTACATTGGCCACAGCTGACCAGCAGTGGCCCTCCAAACAAATCCTAAGAACTCTCCCCACACAGTTCCCTGTGAAATTAAGGGACATTCTCATTGGTGTAAGATCAAAGCAGGGGACTGTCCAGAAGAAACATGTTCCCTCCCCGAGCCGGTCCAGGTCGGGTGAGATGTCATGTACAGAACCCACAGAACTGGTGCTGCTGAAAACCCCCAGACTGGTAGACAAGGCTTTCAAAAAGAGGGATTTGCCCATTCCAATAATGATTGCAATACCAAAGTGGAAAGATGGATGTTTTCCAGCCCCGTCCACCAGTTCAGGTCCAGGCTTATTGCTGGTACCACCTCGTTTGCCCAGAGACCATTTGTCTCCTTCAGATGTTTCCCCTTGAACTCCCTGGACTCTGGGCAAAACAGAGACCTTTATAACATCAGAAGATGTATTCCTCTCCCACTCCGAGTGCTCACTCCTTTGTGGCCCTACTTCTTAAGGTGAGTCCTTATTCCAGAGGAAAAATTTTTACTGGTGTCTCAGGAGCAGTTCCATCTCCATCCATTGGGCATGAGCGACCTGGTATAGATGGTACTGGCACTATTGACAGAACCATCCTCCGAATCAGAGGAGTCAGAGAAGGTAGCTCCACCATTAGCTCTGTGGAGGCACAAGAGCCCCAACAGACAGTTCAGAGGCTATGCTGAACATCCCTCTGGATGTGATTCCCTCCCCAAGGACCATTGGTACCAGTTCTTGTGGGTTCCACTGAGAACCATGGATCTTCCTTTTTGGCCTTATTGGGGCCCATGGACTGCATGGGGCAGGCGTACAGACCCCTCTCAGGAGCCGTACTGCCTCTCTCCCTCTCATCAGCTGGAACTGTCAGTGCATGAGGAAGAAAAAACAGAACTGGTTCCGCTGGTACTGGCAGTTCCAATTGGGGCTACTTTATTATCTCCGGTGATAATGTTACTCCTTCTTTGCCTTCTCCACTAGATGATTACCATCAGTACTAGGAGCTGTTACAAAGGTTTGCTAACGATCTACAGACCCCATTAGAGGAGATCCAGGACCTCAACACCACTGCTTGGACAGTTTTCAACCTCAGGGACAAACCAGGGTGGCCCTCCCTATTAACAAAGTCATATTAGAATCAACCAGAGTGGTTTAGCACACACCAGTATTTTGTTCCCCTACACCAAAAAGAGCTCAACAATGTTATTTTATGCCTGCAAAGAAGCTGATTTTTTTTCCTTTCCCATCCTGCCCCTAACTCATTGATGGAACAAGTGACTATGGAAAGAGCTTGGTCACACAGCCAAAAATCCACCCCAACAGATAAGGGTTTGATGAGACTGGACTTCCTGGGCAGGAAGGTCTTCTCCTCCACAGGTCTCCAGTTTCATATAGATAATTACCAAGTGCTATTAGCAAAATATTTTAACACCTATGCCAGGCTTGAGGACTTCAGAGACAAATGTCCTATGGAAGACCAATCCCAGTTCTAGTACCTTATGGATGAGGGTAGATTAATAACAGTGATTACTCTGCAGCCCTTGGTAGACGCTGCAGATACAGCATCCAGAACTCTGGCCACAGGACTGTTCATGTGAAAGGACTCATTGCTCCACTTGCCAGGGCTTTCCTTTCCTGATTTCCATCCAGGGACCACTCTTCAACTGATTCTTCAAAAAAGATGTGGAATTCCTTTTACACTGGTGGGAGGCTAGAATATGTCCCACTTCATTACCAAGGGAAAGGGTTCTACTCCTCATATTTCCTAATCCCTAAGAAAGATGGAGGGTGGAGACCCATCCTGGACCATCAGCTACTCAACATTTTTATTCAAAAGCTGAAATTCAGGATGATTATGCTGGCATTTATAATCCCCTCTCTTCAGGAGGTGATGTGGTTTGCAGCTCCTGACATGAAGGATGCATATTTCCATGCAGATATTCACCCATCTCACGGGAAATTCCTGAACTTAACAGCTGGCCAAGACCACTACCAGTTTCACATCCTGCCCTTTGGACTTGCTACAGCACCCATGGCAGTCACAAAAGTTTTTGCTGTAGTTGCAGTCCAAATGCGACACTAGGTCTGTAAAGTGTCTCCATACCTAGATGACTGGCTTCTGGTAGGCTGATCTCACCAGGAAGTCATATCAGCAACGGGTTCTCTTGGGCACCTACTTGCTACTTTCAGCATTTGTAGAAAAAAAGAAAAGTCAATTTTGTCACCCACAAGGTCAATAATTTTTGGGAGCACAGCTGGATTCAGTATCTATGAGACCCTTTCTCCCCCAGACAGATTTCATGTGATTTTTTTCATCATCAACAAACTATGATGCACCGGTGCCTCTCTCTGTTAGGCCATGTGGCTTCATGCACCTGCGTGATGCCATTCACCAGACTTCACTTGCAGTGCCTCCAAGCTCAGCTCCACTCTACCTACTGACCAAACAGGGATCGTATTAACTCGTCCGTGTCTGTTCCCACCAGAATTCTCACCTCCATTGCTTGGTGGTCCAACCAAAACAAAGTCATGATGGGGATTCCTTTCAGCACACTCATTCCAAGAGCCTCCATCTTGATAGACACCTTCCTTATTGGGTGGAGAGCTCACCTGCACTGTCACACTGCTCAAGACCTGGACCCCATGAGAGGCCGGGCTGCATATACACTTGCTGGAACTGAGAGCAGTCCACCTTTCATACAAGGCCTTCCTTCCCTTCAAACTCACTCCATGCACAGATGTCCTACAATATCACTGCAGTGGTGTATATAAACAAACAGGGAGGAGGAAGATCCTGTCCCCTCTGCCTGGAAGCAGTCAGGCTTTGGAACTGGTGTGTCAGAAACCACATTATGATACAGGCAGCATACCTCCTGGGTGTCCACAACTCCCTGGCAGACAAATTAAGCAGAAGCTTATCTCCAGACTACGAATGGGAAACACACAAGACAGTTGTAACCAACGTATGTGCACAATGGGGAACTCCACTCTGGGACTTCTTTGTGTCCCTGACAAGGCTTCACACTTATTGCTCCAGGGAAGCCATAGGCCCTGACTCTCAGGGTGACACTCTTCTGCTCCCTTGGATGGAATGCCTCAGGTAGGCCTTTCCTCCTATTCGCTCACTATCACAAGTTATACAGAAGATCTGTGACAACAGAGCCACCATCATCCTCCTAGTACCTTACTGTCCCAGACAATTCTGGTTCACAGAACTCATAATGATGTCCACAAAACCACCTAACAGGATCTGCCCATTTCAGGATCTCTAATTCAGGACAGGAGGAAGATCAAGCACCCCAACCCAAGCTCACTGAACGTGACGGCCTGGTATTTGAATGGACGTTGGAAATAAAATGTTCATGCTCTGCCTCTGTTCAGAAAATCCTTAACCAAACTAAAATGGATTCTACTAAAGCCTGCTACCTGGCTAAATGGTGGAGCTTTTTGGCCTGGACACATCTCCACCAACATTTGTGGAATACCATGGGTATTCCAGTTGTCGTAGACTATCTCCTCTCCTTGAAAACTTCAGGACTGGCCCTTAGTTTGCTGCAAGTACATCTAGAAGTGATTAGTGTCTTGCTCCCTCTGATAGAGGGATGATCTTTACATACCCAGCTACTGTACAATTTATGAAGGGCTTGATTAGGACTTTCCCAGCGGTCATTTAACTTCATCAATCCCTCAAGGTTGAGGATGATCTCTTTGTGGATCTTTTGGTGACGAGGAGTCCAATCCTTGAGCCACAGACTCATTGGCACACATTGCAAGTCGTGTTGGAAGTCAGGGTTGGGCCATGGTTGCTGCTTGACAGTTGCTTTCTGGAATTCCTCTGCGACCAGGGCAAGGCAATCTTCCTCAAAAGTGGATGTTCCTTCTCTGATAAGTCTTATCCCTATCCTGGGCTGCTGTATCCCAGTGTGTGGTGTCGATGCTCAATGTCGATACTCTTGATGTTTATCTTGAGGATGTCTTTAAAGCATCTCTTTTGGCCTCCCCATTTCCTTTCTCCTTTGGTGATTTGAGCGTACAGAAATTGTTTTGGTAAACGTACATCAGGCATGTGCACACAGTGCCCGCTCCACCTCAGCTGGTGCTGGATAATCAGGGCCTCAACACTGAAGATGTTGGACTCTGTGGGTACACTGACATTAATGTGGCAATCCTCCCACTTTATGTTGAGGATCTTCCAAAGAAAGTTCTGGTGCTGGCATTTCAGGATATTCAGGTGTTTTCCATAGGTCACCCAAGGCTTTCAGACATAGAGGAGAGTTGGGATTACTTCTGCTTTATAAACCAGAAGTCTAGTATGTGTTCTGATTTCATGATTGTTGAACACCCGGTGAGACTGTCTGCTAAAGGCAAGGCTGGCACAGTGGTTTCTATGCTGAATATTGACATCTATGTCAGTTCTCTGTGAGAGATGGCTGCCAAAATAGGCAAAGTATTCTACATTTTCTAGTTCTTCTCTGTCAGTGTAGCTCTTCCTTGCTGGGTCTGATGATTGACTGGGAGCTGGCTGGTGGAGAACTTTTGTTTTGCTGATGTTCAGTTAGTCCTAGGCCTTTGTAAGCTTCAGAGAAGCAATTATGGCCTGTTTGTAGATCCTCCTTTGAGTGTGCAACTACAGCACAATCATCTGCATACTCGAGTTCAGTTGTTGTGACTGATATTACTTTAGTTCTGACACGGAGACAAGAAAGGTTGAAGAAGTTGCCGTCATTCTGATATTGGATGCTAATGCCCTTGGTAGACGGTCTTGGCTAAATGTTTTCATAGTTGCTAAGAAAATGGAGAAAAGGATGCGTGCCAGTACACAACCTTGTTTTACAACAGTTTGGATGACAAAGGGATCAGAGGTAGAGCCACTGCACAGGATGGACACAGTCATCTGATAGTGGAGGAGTCTTTCAATGGTGATAAATTTGCTTGGGCAGCCAAACGTTGACATGATTTTCCACAGAGCCTCACAGCTGACAGAGTCAAAAGCTTTGGTCAAATCAATAAAGGCCATATCCAGCTCCTGGTGGTGGTCTTGACATTTTTCCTGGATCTGCCTGGTTGCGAAAATCATTTTGATAGTGCCTCATGATGGTCTGAAGCCACACTGGGACATCTCAATGGGACCTCAACCTTGTCCTGTCAAAACCCACAGGTCCATCTTTCAAACCTATGACAACATGTGCCTATGACAACATGTCCATGGAGGTGGCATTCTTAATGGCCATCATTTTGGCCAGAAGGGTCAGTGAGCTAAGAGCCATGATGGCAGACTCTCCTCACACAATATTCCACAAGGGAAGGTTCCCTTAAGTTACACCTCAAATTCCTCCCCAAAATTGTTTGAGTTCCTCATCCATCAATCAATACATTTATTTGTATTCTTCCCAAAACCCTATTCTTCTTCCAGAGACAGGAGGCTTTATTCCCTTGATGTCAGGCATACCCTGGAATTCTACCTGCAAAGAACCAAACCTATTTAAAAATCTTCAAGACTCTTTGTTGAAAGATTGTGTGGGCAAGCCACATCCTCACAGAAGATATCAAAGCAGGTTTCACGATGCATCTTAAAATGCTGCAAAATAGTAAAACTTCGGGGTTATTACAATTCACTCCATGTGAGCACAAGTTGCCTCCATGGCATTCTTTTCAGACATTCCGCTACAAGACATTTGCAAAGCAGCAGCTTGCAGTTCTGTCTTTATGTTCACCACACAATAAGCTCTAACTCAAGCTGCAACTATGGATACAGCTGTCGGGAAGGCAGTATTACAGACATCTTCGCTGCCAGCTTCCTTGCACCTTCCTCCACTCTGAATAGTGCTTGGCAGTCACTCACATGTGGAGTACACATAAGGACCATCAAGAAGAAGAGATTACTTACTAAAACTGGAAGTTCATTGAGATGTTTTGTCCCTATCTGTATTCCACTACCCATCCTCCTTTCCCTCTGCTTTGGACTGTTGGACTATGGCAAGAAGAGGAACTGGAGAGTCATTGACCTGACCTGCCTCTTATACCCTCAGTGAGGAACATGAAGGAAACTACTGTGTATGTGCAGGTCAATGGACACTGCTTTGAAAAATCTCCAGACTCTGGCAAATGACATGTATGCGTGGCTACATGTGCAATACAGATAGGTAGCACACATCTCAAGGAACCTCCAGTTACAGTAAGTAATTTTCATTTTTATGATTATTCAAAACTTATCTCTGTAATGCCAGGTGGGACAGAAGTAGATTTTGTTCAAAATGTGAAATCCTTACCCCCACTCCTGTCCCTTTATTCCAGGTAAAAGGGGTGGAGCAGTGTAAAGGGGGCCCTAAAAGCCTAAAAGTATATGTGGGGGTTGGGGATGAGAGGAGCTTGTTCGGGCAGGGAGGTCAGTTTTAGACAAACTCTTTCATTGTCAATTAATGCATTTCACATTTGCTTATCAAAACTAGAGATACCAAAATTGAAAAACATGTGGCCAGATCCTGAGCTAGTGTAAATCAGAGTCAGTGGGGCAATTTACAGGAGCTAACTGACTTTCACTATCTGAGGAGATGGTACCATGTGTTTCAATTAATTTGTGTTCCAGAGGGTCCACTATAAATCTTTTGTAAAAATATGCAATGGATTAGGGTATCTTATTAAAACCAGTAGTCCAGGACAAGGGATGGGGAACGACACCTGCTCCCTTCATGTGCCTACATGCATGAGCTGTGTCTCTCTCTCTCTCTCTCTCTCTCTCTCTCTCCACTCCCTTTGCTTTCAGAATACATAGTACTCTTATTCAGACCATCCCTAAGAGACGGGCAATGACATCTGCTTCTCCTCTGTTCATCTTCCAATATCCAAAGACTACCCATGCCCTTGTCTGTCGAAAAAGACAACCGAGGGTTGGGTTTAATTAAGTGATTAAGCTCTCTGGCTTTGTAGTATATGAAGCTCTAAACAGCTGCTGAGACTGATTAAACATGGAGGCAAAAACATGGAGGTATTTGATCCATCGAGAAAGTAATTTTACCGCAAGTATGGAACAAAATGTTAAATATGATTCTTGTCATTGCACAACAAATCCTAACTTGGAAAAATAAAGAGAGATACCTTTTTCTTCAATTGTGATATTTTGAGGAGTGTATTTGCTGTCTTTTTTGCACTTTCTGTGGATATCTTAGTACATTGTAACTTTGAAACTGTGCCAAACTCATAATTGGAGTGGTACATTCTAAAATTTAATCTTCAACCCAGTCAATTTTATGAGAACACTTTGGGTTTTTTTAAACTTATATTTTCAGTTTACACAGCTATATCACACTGTTTTTCCTGCAGTTTGGACATACTTTTAAACTGATGAGCATGGGGAGGATTAAAAACAGATCAACACTTTCGAAGGGGGAATATTCCAAATGAATTAGTGATCAAAGATATAGCAGGTGTTGTAAAGGGATGAACCTGCAAAATGCGTAGAAGCACAAATAGGTAAAATGACAGGCAAAGTATCCAGGTATAATAGCTTGCATGTCAATAGCACTCTTCATCCAAGTGATCATTTGCAAACATTAAAAAATCAGCCTCACAATGTCCCTTGCAAGGCATGCATACATTATTATTCCTATTTAACAACTTATGAAACTGAGATACAGCAAGCATAAGTTACTTGCCCAAGGTCATAAATCAAGTTGCTGCAGAGCCAAGAATAGATCACAGATCTTCTGATTTTGAGTCCTGTATCTTAAACGCTCAACTGTGCTTCATCTCCAGTTGCACCTGTGAAATGTTATCTGTCTGTGAAAACACCAATTTGCATGTACAAGTACACATTTTGAACATGCAGCTGCTTGTTTTATGCAATGATTTGTTTGGGCATATGTTAAGTCATGGCTTAGGTGCCTTTTTTTGAGGGGGGGAAGCTTTCAAAAGCTTATTCTTTTATTTCTGAACAGATGGAACAAAAGGAGAATATGCTCAATAGCTGCAGTTTCTTATTCATAGCACCACTTGCGTGGGGAGAATGCTTGATTTTTCTCAGCTGCAACTGGATGGATTTTTTTTCATAATTGCCTTTTTCTAACCAAATCAAACAAGCCAGTAAATAGTTGGAAGTTCTCAGCTCCTATACTTTAGTTCAGTGCTAGCTTTCTTACCTTGGTCTCTCTCATGTCTTATCAAATTGGTTTTATTTGCTGTCTACCCTTTATGCTGTAGACAGAACTTAACATTTTCCTGATCAAGGGCAAACTTTTTTCTACACCGATTAATACAATTATAACATAGTGCAGTTTCTTTTTCACTCCTTCCATTGGAGCTGTAGATCTTTTTGATATCCACATAGTGGATTTCTAAACCCAGAAATCAAAGAAAAGTGGTTCAAACACACTGTTATTGCTTACACTGTTTGAGGTTCAGCAAGATGTCACATGTTACTTAATGATAGTTTGGAGAAGAATAAGTGAGAAACATGTTGAAATCAATGCCTTTTTCATAAAGTAAGAATCCCTAAGTGTCTCCCTTTCTCCCACAATTTTCTTTCTCTATAGATGTTAATTAGTAAAACCTCTGAGCCTCTCTGCTTCTCTAAGTTCTCTTAGATCTTTGCCCCATTTAGGATATCTTAAGCCTGATAGTATTTTATTATTATCCTTTCCACAGTGATTGAATTAAATTAACATGCTCCCCGTGTGATGCTATAAATAGATTCCTTTTCAACAACCTGCTTACTCTTTCACTATACCTTTTGCATCCTTCATATAGGGCCACACGCTCCCCAAGGACAGATGGTGCCAAAGGGCCAGGCAAGAAAAAAATAGTTGCAAACTGTGGAACTTTCTGCTAAAAGTAGTAAACAGCAGGATGCCATCAAGACAAAATGAGAGCAGAACTCAGTAGCATGAGGAGCTCTCCAGAAAGGGTTCTGTGCATGAAATACTGGATATATCTGCACAAAAGGTGGTGGAGTCCATGAGCATTACTCAGGACTGTACTATGAAATTAGATTAATGGAGCAAGGAAACCTCAAGGGCACTAATTATGTTGGGCATCAGTTTGCATGGACCAATGGAAAGGTGTTTTAAAGGAAGTTGCTCTAACAGAGCAGCTGTGGGTTCTCGTTTGTGCAGATTTCTGGATAGGTCACAGCATCAAGTATCAGTGGATGAAGATGGCGCACCACTAGGAGTAAAGCAGTGTCCCCAGGCATCAATCGTAATAGGATACTAGCATGACTGGTTGGATGGAACCACATAGACACAAAACGAGAGACCACGAGCTAGCACCAGGTATGTCCTCACCCCTCACATACGTAAAATGTTCAGAAGTCAGTTTCTGCCAGACACACCTTGGTTGAGATTTTCAAAGCCACCTGTGGGATTTAGATGCCCAGTTCTCTTTAACTTTATTGCAAAATGGGTATCCAAATCCCCTAGGCAGCATTGCACATCTGAGCCCTTCTAAACAGAGATATATATATATATACAAATAGTCCCAGGATGCACGTATGAGAAAAAACAGTGGAACATTTCCCAGAATGTAGCAAAAGGCCAATTATGTAGCATAACCAGATGGATGAGAGAATATGATCTAACAAATCTGCATAAAATCATGTAGACGTAATGCAAGTGGAGACAGATTGGCACCAACATGGTCAGCAAGTGCAACATCATCAAGACTGCAAAATTTAGTGCTAATCTGTCAAAGCGCTTACACATACATCAGGAGATCAGCACTGGCTGGTCTAGATCATGGTGTAGCCTATGGAACACATTATAAATTTTAAGTCAGTTTAAGTATTGTAAGGTATTGTATTCAGTAGGAATGCAAGGAACCTATAGGCCCAAGCCTGTAAGACATTAGCTTAAACGTTTAGCATAAGTAAGTTAACCAGCAGTGATCCTAAGTCACACGATGGCGTAAGATATTATTTTGCTTATTTTGCAATATGTAATTTTGCTGAGACATTGCATAAAATACTGACCGATAACCACAAAAAGTCAGTTGACACCAGTTTGGAGTATTTTGGTATGGAAACATCAGCAAATGCATAACTGCAAGATTGCCATAGCAACCAATTGACATATATGCTAATATTCTTGGGATGATTAATATACTAACCCACAGGATAAGGACACCCAAAAATGTTTAGGGTTAACAAGTTACTTATGGGCAAAGGAGGAAGAACATGCTCTTACAAATTCATTGAAGCCATCAAAGTCTGTAGTAGGACCAACCACAATCTAGGCTGACAAGACCTCAAATGTTGGATTCGCTTGGCATGCTAGAGACAGGATAGGACCCCCCGAGTGGACCATCACCTGCCTTCCCACCTCTAGGTCTCCAAAGAATTGTATGAGAATGCAGATGATATGACACTGGATGTCAAATTAACATTGCACTACTGTTACATTCATGTTTCAATCAGAACATTTGTGTTTTTACGAAGTGTTAATAATCTATTGACATTTCAAATGCTTTTTCCTCAAGAATGAGTGTAGTGACCCTACACATTGGGGTTCCCAACATAAGGGTAATTCTAATACTACTGTGTCTGGGACTAGAACCTATCAAACCTCAGAAGTTTAATTTAATTGTAGATATTTAAATAATCAATGTAGCCAATACAATCAATGTACAATCACTAGATCAGGCATCAATGGAGCACTTGGGAAGGAGGAGGGAAGGTACACTGTGTAATATGAAGGGAAAGAAAAGAAACAGATTATAGCTTATGCCACAGAGTGTCCACTGACGGCAAACACTGCATCCTAAACACAATCTAGATTACTCAATAGTGTGAGTAAAACAATGCACTGGCCATCTGTTCTATCCCTACTATATTAGATGATAGAAACAACCTTGCCAGGCCCTTGACACTGTACTAAGGCAAGTAAATTGGGAGACCAGTATAGATACATTGGAGGTCAGCAAGGCTGGTCAGTAGATCTGCACCTATAGTAACACATGTACCTATGCTGATGCTCAGGATAGGGTTATATGTGACTGCTCACACAGAGGCAAGTGCCGCTCGGGGATATATTTCCGCTGGCAGTCTAGGAGGATGGATGGTTGTATATAGTAAGAGCGTAGGACAAAGGGAACATGGGGAGGATGAACACTGAACATGTCATACCTTTTTTTAACATGTCATATGGTTTCAAGTAGAGTTTTGGCAGAGTAAAGATTTCTGGATTTGGTCCTGTGCTAAAACATCCAAATCCAGTGTTGTTGCAGTTATAGGGAGTTTATTTAGTTTTAATTTTAGAGCCAGTAATTTTGAAGCACCTTAGAGTTTTTAATAAAAAAACTTTCAGGAAAAATGCTGTATGATATTTGGTGAGCACAAGTGTAAAAAGCAGTCTTTATTTTTATAATGTTGCCAAGCTTTGTTTTTTGTTTTTGTTTTTTTTTAAACAAATCACCAAGAGAAGCAGTTAGTTAATCAGTGTTTTGGTTTCATTTAAAAAATTGAACGGAACCATTCTGACAGGCTGTAAACTTTCCAGACTATAAGAGTTTCTATGTATTGATCTGTTATATTTAATTTCTGCAGAACATTTGTCTGTACCAAATCCATAGCCTGTTTACCACAAACCTATTAAAGTACTATTGAGAACTTGCAGTAATTTCCCTCAGAGTGGACAGATGAACCCAATACATATGATCTAATTTTTAAAAAATCAATTAAGTTTGATTTGTTTTTCAACCATACTACCCAGATCTGCTATTACTGGCAGCTGTAACATTGAAATGAAACTATGAAGAAACTGTTCTAATAGCATTCTGAAGCACTCCTGAATATTTACTGTGACATCTGTCCCCGTTTTATTTTATTTTAAAACTACATTTATTTTTAAAAATTCTTCTCTCAACTCCGCTTGCCTAAAAAGTCAACAAATAGAGTCTGAGGTGAATTCTTATTAAAAATAATCCACTTAACAATAATAATCTTCATAAAAAGAAACAGGAAATTCTGTAAATGTATTATTTCTAATAAATGCTTAATTAAAATAGGAAACAAATATTAAGATTCAGGGGAGTTATTTGCAGTTTCATATAGTGTAGAAAAAAGGTGAAATAATTTTGTTAGATACAGACATACCTAAAGTTTTGATTAGGTTAAATATCCAGAAACCCAGAGGATTTTCTGAACCTCCAGGTTGAGGCTTGATTCTGGTATAACTCCAATGGTGTTATTTTATTGTGAACTTGAATGTAAATAAAATCAGAATCCAGACCCCTGAATCTTCAAAATTCTCACAGGAATCAAGAAATCTCGCTTTTGTTTCTGATCTCATTCGGATTTAACACAAAAATTGTCTCTCAGTAAAAAGGTAGGTCATTGTCTTCTTTCATATGGTAACTTGAAAAGCAACATGAAAGATTGATGTCTAGGTTTGTCATCCACTCTATGGCTTCCAGTGACATGGAATTGAATCAAAGCTGTCCCTCCAGAGAAGGATCTGAGGGTATGTCTACATTGCAATAAAACACCTGGAGCTGGCCCATGTCAGCTGATGTGGGCTTGTGGGGCCTGGACATCTATACTGCAATTTTATTGCATGACAGCCACCCCCCATGAGCCCACATCCGTTGACATGGGCCAACGGCAGGTGTTTCATTGCAATGTCAACATAGCATTATGCGGGCAGCAGTTCACTAGAGTTCCATGGTTTTGATGCCTTCTCCACATATACATATCAGGCTGCCCTTCATTTTACATTTGTGTAGTCAGTAATTGCAATGTCTGTGTGAGGTTATCGTGTGGTTCACTGTGATCCATATCTTACCTAGCATGGTGAAGCCAAGTGGTTGGCTCTGTGAAAAGGAAGGAAAAACTGAAAGTGTAAAAAAAAATCTGTCCATATCAAAACCTAAAGGAAGGTTTGGGTCTATAAATCGGAAAATGTGGAATCCAGAAAATGCTGGGTTCCTTACTTTACCCCCCTAAACTGTCTGTTCATCCCTGGTTTCCCCCCTCAAGTAGAAGTCTGATTGTACAGTCCTTACTCAAGCAAAATTTCCATTGACATCAATTGAGTTATGTGTGTTAGGCTTGCAAGACTGAACACATTAAGAATAGGCTCCATTTTCCCATCATTGCTATAAGTGTGCAATATACAGTGTCATAAAGATACAAGAGATAATGGACCCCACTGTCTCTAACAGAGCTTGTCAATTTGTTTTGAATCTTGACATTTCAAGGCCTTTTTTTTTTGTTTGTTTCTAGAGTCATCAAATCTTGTGAAAATTCAGCATGTTAACCAGAAAAATATTTTCAAAACAATTCAATTTTTTGTAGTTTTTTCTGCAGTTTTTAAGCAGTTAAGTCTCTAATTATTGGTTCAGTTACTTCCTACTTGGTGTTTTCTTAAGTCTGGTTTTACTTACTTTGTTCACTCACCACTAGAACTGAGTGAAAATTAGAATTTCTGTACTAAAAAAATTAGATTTGGAAGTGTTGAAACGTTTTGCTTCAGTGTTTTCAATCAAAACAAAACATGCTGATAGTCTTGAATTGAATTGTTTCATTTCAGTTTGTTGAATGGACCCAAAATGTTTCATTGCGAGTCAGTTCAGTATTAAACTGTGTCTTCCTGTGTTGCTTCATTGCCTCATAGGAGTTTTAATTCAGGTGCCTGATGCTCCCAATCTCCTCTAAGGACTGGGTTGTCTGGCCAGACATCATCATAATAATAATTAATAATAGCAACAATAATAATAATGTTGAAAAATGAAAAATTGAAAAAAAAAGACATTTTCCAACTGAATTTTCCATCAAAATCATTTTGATAAGGAATTCCTAAACAGCTCTAATCATCACAGTTTTTCCTCTTTTACCCATTTTCCCCTAACCTATGCTTGTCTTCTATTCCCTCTCCCTTCTGCCCATTCAATTCATTCTACTATTTCTCCCCTTTCGTCGTTCTGCTTGTTTCACTCCAGCTCTGCCCTCTTCCCTTCCCTTCTGTCCTTCTCCCCTTCCTGTTTATCTGTTCCAATTTCATTGCACACCAATACTTGTCACTTATCCAATAGGTTTGTATCTCCTTTGCCTTGCATGTTGTGTATTTAATTTTCACCAAAAAGAAAAGGAGTACTTGTGGCACCTTAGAGACTAACCAATTTATTTGAGCATGAGCTTTTGAAGTGAGCTGTAGCTCATGAAAGCTCATGATCAAATAAACTGGTTAGTCTCTAAGGTGCCACAAGTACTCCTTTTCTTTTTGCGAATGCAGACTAACATGGCTGTTACTCTGAAACCTGTAATTTTCACGAGTGGAAAATGGGCATAACATGCTACCTCATTATTTTAAGCCATAAGAGATGGTACTCAAATTTAGTCAGGTGGTTGTTGGGTTGTGTTGCATTTAAAAAATATAAATCAATTGGCTTATCAGTTTGAAAATATGCATTCATAAATGTAGGCCTAAATAACAGCCCTCAGTTAGTTTTCCTTTATTAGTTCATACCGAAGCAATAGTGCTCTGAATATCTTTGCACCACGTACACATTTTCTTTTACTTGTCTTTTTGTTCTATTTTTGCTCTTTGTACAAATTTTTGAGACAACGAGAAGTAATACAACTGGCAACTGGTAAATCCTCAGCAGGGCAACTTCAAGACTGTTGCAATGAAATGGAGCCTCTTTCTTTTAATTTCTTATTCCAATCCAACTGCACTAATGGACAATTGGCTTTGCGCTCTGCTTTTTCACAAGTTGTATTTGGCTCTGCTTGCTGTCTAACACAATTAGACAACAACATTATTACAACAATACTCCTTTTTGTTTTAGATACATTTCCCCGAAGTGAATGACATTACTGTGGGTTTTTTTAATACAGTGTTTGACTTTTAAGACTGATATTGTTTGAGGGAGCAACCAGTTGTGCCTATGATTATATAAATGTGGACAGAGTTTTGGTGCGGGTAGCTAGCTGCTAGTTTTGTTTTTTTTGGTAACTTCTGCTCAGAGCACCAGGTTAGGTGTCTTTTATTTATATATTTGTAAATTGAAATAATAATGAGATTACCACAAGCAGAAACATGTTATATTTTAGCAGTCATTGATTGGTCTGCACACTCTAATATTATTATTAAACAAAGGAGACTTGTATAAAATACCATTTAAGAACACTGGGGTGAAATTTTTATTAATCAAACCTCTTAAAAACCACTTCCTGAGTGGTTTCCTAAGGAATAGTAGAGACACAAATGTTACATTTAACTGTCTGGCATGAAAGCACAAAGCTCTTTCATTCATTTTTATGGTGAAATATTTGCCCCAATAGAATAGTTTGAGAACAATTCATTGCAAATACTCAGTATCAAAATTTTTGTTTGTGCCATGTTTGTATCATTAATTGTTGTTGTGGTTGAGGTCAAATATACACATTTATATTAGGGTAGTGCTCAAAGACCCCATTGAAGATTGGGGTCCCCACTGTGCTGACCCATGTACAACTAAAGAAAAAGAGTTCCGGGATGGGGAACAAAATAGAAGCAAATGGACAGAATGATGACTAGCATTGTTTGTTAGTTATATGCTTTTTTGCTCTGCTCTACCAACAACAATCAGAATTTACATCCCATGGAAGATTCCAATATTCATTTCTACTGTTTCCCATGGCTCTATGGAAGTAGACAGGGAAAGGTACCCGTGACCCCAGTTGTCTTAGCATTAGCTTATTTTTGCTTCTTAAACTTCCAGAGACATTGGCTCTGGAGATTCACCAATTTTCCCAAAACTGCCCTAAGAAGCAGGTATAGTGGTTCTCCATCCAGTTCAGCTTCTCAACCACAATCCAGATGTGAAAGGGGTTTAGAAAAACTGAATTTGCTTGCTATCCATTCAATAGTTTAGAGCTCTAATTTTATTATGCAATAACTTAGAAATGGAAGTATTTCTCTAATAGAATAAAAAATAAAGAAACTCTTGATTCATTTTCCTGTTCTATTTTATTGACCATGGACAATCTACTCATCATGTCAGGTTTGAGACTGTGATCTTTAAAAGTTTATCTGATTGCTATCTTTTCCTTTTATGAAACAGTGGATGGGGATTTTTCATGCTTTACCTGATAATAAAACCAGTAATTTTGATCTTCTCCAGGAGAGTATCCTCTTCTTCTCAGCGTATTCATACAGACAGATAATTGATCAATAATGTTATTTATAAAGCACCCATCTGTTTTACAACAAAATAAAAATATGTAAAACCAATATACCAAAACATTCTTACAATTCAAACAAAGGAAACCAATGGAGTAGGGATAAAAATACATAAATGAAGAGGCAGAAAGTGGAGTGGGAGAAAGTAATACTGGGCCAACAGTGATCTACTAAAAACACCTTCTGAGGAGAAACAATTATAGCTATTTTAAATGCCAGGAGAGACTGAATAAGTAAGGTATCAAGTGGGTGAGAAGGAGAAATTCCACACCCTAAGACTGGTCATGACATAAGCACAATAACCCAGTTTATGGAATTATAGGGTGTGAGCTATGTGAGGAAAAAGCTCAAGGAAGATACCTTGAATAGTCACTTTCAGGATTGTGAAAACCACCCATGCAGGTTTAAAATCAGTCCATCAAGCTATACACAGTTGACTTCTATATTTTAGGAATAATTGGTTACCTGGAAGGCAACTACAGACATCCTAGCAACTTCTGTTAGTCATTGGAGGAACAACTTTCAGTTAATACTGGACAGATGTTGTTATGCATTCTGAAACAACTGCAGGTGACAGACAACCTCCTGGCAGCCCTGCTATGAGAAAATTACAGTAATCAAGCTTTCTGGTCACAAGGGCATATGCTGCTGTTATGTGGCCTCACAATAAATATCTTTTGAACCACATCCAGTACATGGCATGCCACAGAAAAAAAACACATTAACATCACTCTTTGTTTCTTGCAAGTCCCCTGAAAAAAACCCAAAGCATGAAGGAAGACAGAATCCTCATAACAATTTCTACCCACAAGCAGGACTTGTGATTTCCTATGATTTTTCCATATGGTGGCTCCAGTCCAGGTGATATTATCATCCAAGAATTCTTCCAGAGCAGAGTTTGAACTTGTAGGATACTTAGTGCTTGTGCTGTATAGCTATGTATGATTGGCATACTGAAGACACTGTTTATACTGTGTTGTCAAATGAACATGAAAGACAAGGTTTATTAACGAGGGATCTCACATTTAAAATTTCTCCATGATGACATCCAGTTTGTCCATCACACCAATTAACTTATATATTTTAGGAATAATTGGTCACTTGGATTACAACAGACATGCCAGCAACTTCTGTGAGTCACTAAAGGGACAACTTTCGGTCAACTCTATCCAAACCTGCTTAATTTGCTTTTTTCTTTTATAAAAAGAAAAAAAGGCCAATAGCCAAAAACCAGAATCAAAAGCCCTCCACTGAGAATGCCTGATGACTAGTCCCCAGGTATTTAAATCTAGGGACTGTTGTCTCAGGTTTCGCAGTTGCCCTGAGATGCCATGGCTAACACTGAGGGCACAGGCAGTTTTCAGTTAGCCACAGTTCCAACCATAGAAACCAAATTCATGACCTATAATTGTTCTCAGAAACAAAAAAAATGTGTGTGGCAGATTTCCCCCAGGGTGCAACTTGGAACTGGGGTACCACTGAGCGCACCTGACCCACCAGCCTGGGCTCCCTTTACACTGCACTGCTGTGCAGCCTGCCAAGCCCTCCCTCAGGCTTTAGACTGCATTTTACCAGCACACATACAGGTAGGGATACACACATGCTGAGATTAGCTCTGCATGGGAAGGGTCAGCTAGAGCACCTCCCAGTTCCTAAGGCGTGAACCCAGCTCTGGAATGTAAACCCAATATTATACCATCTTGCGCTGCACAGGAAACTGTAGAGCGTAAGTTCATTAAATTTGCCCCCTCCCTCAATGTGGAGAGTAATATACACAGCTTTCTGTCCCAAGTTATCATTTCCACACAGGTTTCAGAGTAACAGCCGTGTTAGTCTGTATTCGCAAAAAGAAAAGGAGTACTTGTGGCACCTTAGAGACTAACCAATTTATTTGAGCATGAGCTTTCGTGAGCTACAGCTCACTTCATCGGATGCATCACTGATTTTAGACAAAACAAGTATTATTAACAAATGATAGATTTTAAGCGATTCTAAGGGCTAGCAAACAGATGAAAGCAGATTATCTCGCAAATGAAACAGAAATGCAATCTAAGCTTAATATACTAAAGAAAGCAGATATGAGTAGTAAATTCACACCCTATTTGTTGGTTTAGGCAGTTTGCAGAGATTCTTAAGGGCGAGCTTCACTTGCTTGAAGCTTAAAATCCCAGGTATTCCTTTTATAGACTAGAAATCCATCTAGTCTGGGTTCAGCCCTTCTCCCCCAGTTCAGTCCTTGTTTCTCAGGTGTTTCCAGCAGTCATCTTGGGTGGGGAATCAGTGAAGAAGAACCCCGATGATTTCACTCCCCTGCCTTAAATAGCTTTTGCATACGGTGAGAACCCTTTGTCTCCCAGTTTTAGTTCCCACCCCTTTCAGTGGATGAACACTAGTATCCTATGATGGAGTCCAGTACCAGGTGACTTGGTCATGTCTCTGTAGGGCCATAGCAGCCATGAGGCAGAGGCTGTTTGTAGAATCCTCAGGAAGGCTCCACAGTGGGAAATTAACATCTTCTAAGACCTTGTGTGTTCCCTAATGGCCCTTCCCAGCTAGCCATTTTGACTGATTGCATTGTGCCTAGTGAGCATTCCCAGGTGAAAACACATTTTTAATGTATGCATAGACAATATTCCTAACTTCAGATACAAAAAATGATACATGCATACAAATACGATAATCAGATTCAGTAAATGATAACCATTTCAATGATATCTCACATGACATATCTTGTATAAAATACAAAATATGCATTATGCCATGATCATATCACAATAATATTTCTTTGAAGAATATGGGCCATAGTGTGCCTGTTGAAGAATTGGCATGTTTCTGTTCCCCCATATCACTTTACAGGCAGGCAACTGCCCTCTGGATCAGAGGAAGCTTCTAAATAATCTTGAGGTGTGGTGCAGACTAGGCAAAGTAGAATGTATTTGTCCAGTCTAGGAGTCACATTTATTGATGTCAGATCAGGGCATGAAAGAAACAGCCCTAAATGCATATTAAAAAAATATATACTTTTGACCACCAAAGCTAACTAGGAGTCTAGAAGAACTGGGACTCAACTTTCATACCCAAATTCTCTTGGTGAAAAGTGAATGTATCACATAAATAAGTGGGGCTAAAAATATTCCTGCCACACCCTCATATGTCAAGAATTCACTAGAATCATCTCCATACTGTTCAGACTGAGCTTCAACCGCTGTGCTGTTAAAATACATTCTCTCTTGCCCCCTTCCTTACAATTTTTTTAACCTCTCTCCCCCTGCCGTGCATACTCCCCCCACCTTCTTCCCTTGTCTTCTCTGTTCCCCTTTCCCCCTTCCTTTATTCTCATTTCTTCCCTCTTTTGCCTCTAATTCCCTCCCACCAAAATGCCACTCCCAAAATTAAAACAACAACAACAAATTGTGGCACTAACATGAGGGTTGCAGACCAACCCTCTGTTCTGTCATGTTTTGTTCCTTTCCCCCCAGCCTTTCGTCTACTTTGTCTATTCAGACTGTAAGCTCTTTGGGGCAGGGACTGGCTCTTCTTGATGTTTGTGCAGTGCCTAGTACAACAGGGTATCCATCTTAGCTGGTCTCCCTAGGCACTATTTTAATACAAATATGATTAATACAAATAATAAAACACAGATGCCACAGATTAAAAGAAGGCATACAATTAATGACACACTTACCATATTACCATTTCATCTTGCAACCTCTCACAGGGCCCTTACACAGACACTGAGAAATGGGGCTAGCAAAATAGATCCAACTGCCCAAATCCATCCTTTGGAAATCAGAGAGGAGAAAGTATAACTACTCAAAAGCAAATCTATACATCTTGACCAAGGTACACTAGTTAATAAAACCAGATGGTCAGCCACATCAGAAGCGGCTGACAAATCTAAGAGATTAAATTTGCATGTCTGCTGATTGTCCATAGATAATGGATAGCACCAACCAATAAAACCAAAGCTATCAGTGCTATATCCAAATGAAAACCTAAGACGAAAGGTGACAGTTATGGGGCTAACTGCTCTTCTACCTTTCTGATCTCTCTGGGTGCACCTCTGCGGGTGTTTGGCATCTTGCTGCCCCTGTCGTGGTATGGAATCTTCCAATTCTTAAATTGGTCCAGCACTGTGTACATTATGCTTTTTATACCAACTACTTATCATGCTGAAGGTCCAGTTGGGTTTTGCATTTCTTGAGGAATCTATGACTTTGAGATTAACCAATAGCCTTCTTAAAACAAAGTAATTTTATTTAGCAATTGTAACAAAGCATCAGATTAAAAGGATTTTAAAACAAACAACCTGTACAAGTGTCCGTTTTACCTAAAGTACTATTATGCTATAATTGCAACCAAGACTGGCTTAGAGTCTTCACATATGCCAGTGGGTTCCTGTGTCTGAGCATCTTGCAGTCTGGTTGTCCCTGCTCCCCTGAGAGTGTCTTTTTTTAATCCTGCCAGTTTCCTTTGTTCTCTGAGAAGCTTCTTCAAGTACTAGCAGGCTTTGGGGCATCCTGGTCAAATAAGTGCTCAAGGAGAGCAAGCCAAATTTGTCAGAGCCTGTGGTTCTGGCATTGTCCCTTTCTCAACTTTAAGTTGTGAAAACATTTTCATGATTATTTTGAGCCAGCTCCTTCTTCCTGCCTGGACCATTTCAGATGGTCCTATATTGGCAAACACATAATCAAAAAAAGAAAAGGAGTACTAGTGGCACCTTAGAGACTAACCAATTTATCTGAGCATAAGCTTTCGTGAGCTACAGCTCACTTCATCGGCTGCATTTTGCGAATACAGACTAACTCGGCTGCTACTCTGAAACTTAATCAAAAATATCCTTACAGGAAACACCATGTGAATCGCAGGCTGAGATATAGTCTTAATTATTAAAGAGCACCTGATAACAGTCACAAAAGGGATCAAGGAAGTCTAAGGATACCAAATGACACCAAAGTTGTCTAGCTAGAAACTTCTTGCTAATCTTCCCAATAAGACAAAAAAAAATAGGGCCAGGGTAACAAGTGCTAAGATTATCAGTGGTTTATCAATTCTTGTTTGATGGTAGCTAGCACCACAGAGAGATGTTTACAAATGCCTTATTGAATGTTGACGTCCAAGAAGACAACAATCCATGAAGAATCCAACAGCTGTGCTGACAAGCTCAGAGCATTCAGCTACAAATGGCCTGATCCTCATCATAACTTGGTGATTTACATGCCAGCAGAATCATAAACATACATCTTTCCACAGGGATACAGAAAATAGGCAGATGCTCAAAACAACTTTTCAGATGGCTCCCATGTACATTGCCAGCAAAATGATGTGTGTGCGGGGGTGGGGGGGCGTAAATCACACTTCCTCCCTCTTCTCTTTGTTTTGTAGAAGGCTGGTAGGGTATCTGGATAAAAGCATTCAAGGTTGCATCATCATTCAGCCAGATCTAACTGAGATATGCAGAGTAACACTCCACACCAGAAATGTGAACTGTCAGCCTTATTTACAACAGATTTGGCATTATATAGCTGTTTAAATACTCCCAGAATACTTCCATGTCACCCAAGCTACTTGAACATTTTTCTGTGGGAATCAAAGGGATTTACTGAAAGAGCCTAAAATGGAAAAAGCCTAGTCTGAGTACACAAGCTGATATTATCAAGGATTGCTCCTTTACTTTCTTTCCTTCAAGTGGCTATGCTGGTGGAAATTGCTTCAGTCCAGCCATTGAGCAAGGCACAGCCCCTTATGTTGTATTCCTCTCTTAACCATCTTTCTTAAGAGTAAGATGGTTTTACGTCCCCACTCTGATTTTTTTCCCTAACGTGGTCACTGAATTTCACCTAAATCTGTTTATTTTCATGCCAGTATTTCTCTCTAGGTCTCATATCTCCCCAGGAGCTGTCATTCTGAAGATGGATGTTAAATGAGCTCTCTGCTTTTACCTTGAAAGAACTGGAGAGTTTTGTAAATCTTCACTTCTCTAGTAGTATGCAGAAAGTGCAAGGGGGAAAACTACCCCGGTCCAAAATTTATTGAAATGGATAGTACAGTATATCAAGAGCTGCCTACAGAAGCAAAGATCCCAGTCTCAGAAGATCTCAAGGCAAATTTTGTCAGAACTACTGTGTCTTTGAAGGTTTGCCTTGGCAATTTTCTGAACTTCTCTACAAAGCAGTTACTTGGAGTTCAGTAAACACAATTACATAGTATTACTGTTTGGATGCAGTGGGGAAATCTGGGATCCTCTTTCGGGAAATGGTTCTGAAGTCTATATTTTTAGATAATTTACTCCTCATCCCTCCTTCTGTGAAAGAGGAGTTCACTGCTTGGTAGTCTCCAACTGTGGGTAACCATGAGGTAATTTCATAAAGATCTCCACAGATGCACATTCTCAGTTCCTCTGGCACTTCTTCTCTTTGGAATTTGTCTTCTAGAGTATGGACTGAGGACATCGGGGGGAGGAGGGAGGAGGGACAAAGGTATAGGGCCAAATTTTGTTCTAATTTATACTGATAACTTTGTTGTCTTCCAATTTATAGAGGTGTAATTGGAAACAGAACTTACTCATGTATCAGCATTGATGAAGGAGTTGCAAATGACCAGCAGTAACTTGTATTTGGATTTCTGTTAGAAATCAACCAGAACCCACATTCACTTGCTGCTCCTTGGGTTCATCCTACCATCCCTTTCACATTGCTGGGACTCTACGGCCACTCTCTCCCCATTGCGGGTTCAGACCATAACTTGGCACCTCTTGTTACCTTACTATACAAGGAGCAAGATATAACCTTCTGGTTTGAGGGCCAGATTCTACTCTCTCACACTGCTGTAATTCTGGATTAAAACCATGGAAGACAATGACTGAGAGCAGAATCTAGCCTTTTAAAACCAGACTCCAGCGAGAGACTGCTGAATTGGAATTCATTTGCAAATTGGATACAATTAACTTAGGCTTGAATAGAGACTGGGAGTGGCTAAGTCATTATGCAAGGTAACATATTTCCCCTTGTTTTTTCCTACCCCAACCCCCTCCCCCCGGTTCCTCAGACATTCTTGTTAAACCCTGGATTTGTGCTGGAAATGGCCCACCTTGATTATCATACACATTGTAAGGAGAGTGATCACTTTAGATAAGCCATTACCAGCAGGAGAATGGGGTCGGGGGAGAGAAAACCTTTTGAAGTGATAAACACCCATTATTTTCATGGTCTGTGTGTATAAAAACATCATCTCTGCATTTTCCACTTTTATGCATCCGATGAAGTGAGCTGTAGCTCACAAAAGCTTATGCTCAAATAAATTGGTTCGTCTCTAAGGTGCCACAAGTACTCCTTTTCTTTTTGCGAATACAGACTAACATGGCTGTTACTCTGAAACCTTTTAAATGTGGTGATACTGCAGTTTGCATTTGGCACAGAAAAAGTGACAACCTATGAAGATATTGTGCCATGACCTACAGGCAGATGAATGCTGACATGTTAAAAGGCACCCCCATCAACAGAGGACATTGTACTATATTTGACTTTGGCTTCTGACCTTGAAATGTATGTTGAATGTGGAAACTAAATTAACTACATTATTTTACTAATGCCCCAGTCTTGCAAACACAAACTCAACATATCCAGTTTCCTGAAGTAGTACATAGAAAAAAGTTTAACATCTTTCCCCCCTTTCTTTCACTATCAACCTATAGACGTTATTTCCCTTAATTGTTTTGCCCACCCTTGATATCTCCTCCATCCTTCTCTATGCAATTGCTTCTGTTTTCTGCAGCACATCAGCATGCTGTTCTGCATCTAAATAACACTATTTATACTCTGGGGCTGATTTCTCCATTTTTGACAGTTTCTAAAACAGAAATTCCCATGGTTTTGTTTAGAATGTCTTCATTGGAATTACTTGAACAATAAATGTAGTCAGGCAGGGGGTAGGTACAATTAAGAAGAACATCCAGAAATGCTTTACACTAATGTACAATCTTTAAAGCACCACACAGGCATTTGTCATTACATTCTTATGTCATTTTCATAGTGGTATGTCAATTAGACATTTCATTACTCATAGTTAAATAGCTATTAAAGGCCTTTAGTTGCTGTCTAAGTTCTCTGAGGAGTATCTATGGTTTTCATTAGATATTTACGGGTATACCCAATAAGCAACATTAAGTAAATTCTGGGAAATGTCACTGTGTATTAGAACAATATTATCATGAAAAATCTTAAGTTGATGACTAGAGGTGACAGTCCAGTAGCCACAAAAGGCTCACGTGATACTCTTTTCCCAGTTGCTTGTGTGTCAATTGTTGAAAAAAAAAATCTATTGATGGGTTAGGAGTGGGGGTGCTAATTATTTTAGATTGCCTGACTCTCTCCCAGAAAATCTAACTTCTGGTAATCCAGAGGTGTAATACACATACTATATATGTTTATTAAAGTATATAGTGTCATCAGTGTGGAATGGCTGGCTGAAATATACCCAGACCTCTGTATGGTAACAGAATTGTTGAAACAATGCTACCCAAACCTGAACTGTCCCACTGCTTTGAGTTTATTTGCATTCTGCTAAGGAGTTGATATTAAAATGATATGTGCTTTAAATTTTCCCCTCATTTCTAAGCTCTCAGCAGATAACTTAATCAATGTTATGGTGACTCATGTGGGACCAAGTCAGGCTTCCAGTTACATCAGATCTGCCACTTTAACAAATCTGGATTCCCATTAAGTAAGCTGCAGTACAAGGATTCTGTGGCCCATAAAACATAAACGTATGAGCCTCTCAGTCTCTGCTGAACTTCATCTCACTATAGAGAAATCATCCTCTGATCTGACAAGGTCTTTGTTAGGGATGTACTTATTTATAACTTTCATTGCAGGCTGCAGGCTTGTGAGAGTAAGAATGCACTGGGAGAGCTTAATTTATCACTAAAAGTGACATTCAAAAGAGAGTTATAAATCTTTCAATCATTTCTTGTGTGAGAAAAAATATTTATCATTATTTAATTAAGTGATGAGTCTGCTTAATTTTAAACATAAAAATAGCAGTCTAATCACTTTGCTATGGCTCGCCGGAATACAGCCAGCTACCCTAAACTGGAGTTGTTGTTTTTGTTATTTTTCCCCCAAGTATTTTGCTGCCAGATAAATCTCTTTCTGGAATATTTATATGGTGACACCTTGTGCCATTAAATTACACTTGAATATTCCTCATTGATAGCCAGTGGTATCATTGTGCCACATGGCCAGTTTGCTTCCTGGAAGTGGTATTGTGAATTTGATGACATGTCCTTTTCAGTTGTATGGAAATGTATTTCCAACTGCTTGTCTCACAGTACTTTGTATGGATCCAGTAACACCCATGTAACACTTTTCAAACCCTTTAGCTTCACAACAGGAGTCATCCTTTTTAGAGGTTATTTTGCAAAAGGGAGTCTCCTTCTGTAATGGCAGTAATGCCATACATGCCTTCTGCCTCCAACTTGAAGCTAAACCTGATGCAAATTCTTACAATGCCCTTCATGACTGGCAGTGAAAAAGGTCACTTCTTTGCATGAACATTCTTCCATATATTTATAGAACAAGGAGGAGACTGATACCACAACACACCTGTCCCTGCAGTCAGAACCATGAATTGTACATAAGACAAAGTGGATGAAGTCTTCTCTGTTTTCACCCTCCTCCCACTGAACATTGCTCATTTTCTGGAATGACCTTCACACGAAGAGAAGCATATGGAAAGCACATATATTCTGAGCTTAAAAATGATTGATGATAGAGAAAAACTGGCAAAATTGCAGCTTAATATCCAAACAGACACCTTATCTTCAGCCAGATAAATACTGCACTCTGTTGCTGTACCAGTTAAACTGAGATTTTCACTGAGCCTAAATGACTTAGGAGCACAAATCCTAATGAGTCTGTGGGACTTGTGCTCCTAAGTCACGTACATGCTGTTGAAAAATCCCATCCTTAAACATCAATGAAACTTGATTTGCATTTAGTCCAAGACTACATTAATATACATTCACAATTGAATTACCATATTTAATGGCAGAAGCAGAAGTTAGCAGGTAACACAGGTTTCAGAGTAACAGCCGTGTTAGTCTGTATTCGCAAAAGGAAAAGGAGTACTTGTGGCACCTTAGAGACTAACCAATTTATTTGAGCATAAGCTTTCATGAGCTACAGCTCACTTCATAGGATGCATACTGTGGAAAGTGTAGAAGATCTTTTTATAGACACACAAATCATGAAAAAATACCTCCTCCCACCCCACTCTCCTGTTGGTAATGGCTTATCTAAAGTGATCACTCTCCTTACAATGTGTATGATAATCAAGGTGGGCCATTTCCAGCACAAATCCAGGTTTTCTCACCCCACCCCACCCCCACACAAACCCACTCTCCTGCTGGTAATAGCTTATCTAAAGTGACCACTCTCCTTACAATATGTATGATAATCAAGGTGGGAAATTTCCAGCACACATCCAGGGTTTAACAAGAACGTCGGGGGGGGGGGGGGAATAGGAAAAAACAAGGGGAAATAGGTTACCTTGCATAATGATTTAGCCACTCCCAGTTTCTATTCAAGCCTAAGATAATTGTATCCAATTTGCAAATGAATTCCAATTCAACAGTTTCTCGCTGGAGTCTGGATTTGAAGTTTTTTTCAAATCCAGACTCCAGTGAGAAACTGTTGAATTGGAATTCATTTGCAAATTGGATACAATTAACTTAGGCTTGAATAGAGACTGGGAGTGGCTAAATCATTATGCAAGGTAACCTATTTACCCTTGTTTTTTCCTATCCCCCCCCAAGACGTTCTTGTTAAACCCTGGATTTGTGCTGGAAATGGCCCACCTTGATTATCATACACATTGTAAGGAGAGTGGTCACTTTAGATAAGCTATTACCAGCAGAAGAGTGGGTTTGTGTGTGGGGGGTGTGTGTGTGTGAGAAAACCTGTATTTGTGCTGGAAATGGCCCAACTTGATTATCATACAGATTGTAAGGAGAGTGATCACTTTAGATAAGCTATTACCAACAGGAGAGTGGGGTGGGAGGAGGTATTTTTTCATGATTTGTGTGTATATAAAAGGATCTTCTACACTTTCCACAGTATGCATCCGATGAAGTGAGCTGTAGCTCACAAAAGCTTATGCTCAGGTAACACAGTTATTCATGGATCCTGATATTCAGGTTCAGGTATCTTACTTTTCATTTATTCCATTGGATTCATGTTCCCATCTATCCAGTGGGGTAGAATGTTGAATAGGGAGATATATACAATGGCATAAATGGGGTGACTTACTGTATTTAACTTTAGATTATAGGCTTTTTGCACATATATAAAGCCACAAGGCACAATTTAATCATGTCCATATTTGCACTAAAGGGTAAAAAGGGTGGCTTACATGGTATGAAAATACTATTCAAATGGTAGTTATTTTCTTTATATTCATAGCTGGACATGCTAATTAAAGCCAGTCTTAGACCTAACACTTCTTTATCAACAATCTGTATTCATCATGTACCATGAGTAATTCACTACAATGAGCAGAATAAATGGGATCTGGCTCCATATAACAGAATAAAATAATGGGCTCTAATATTTCTCTACCCAGTTACTAAGAAACTCTCCTAGGAGCAAAAATCAGAAGCTAAACTCTATCTTCAAAGTAGAAGAATCTTTTTGTTTATATTAGGAAAAATTAAGTACATTCAAAGTCATGGTTTAGTCCCAGGGGAAAAATCTAGTTCAGTTGACTGAATTTCCTTGAGGGAAAGTTACAGACAGTTCAAGGAAGTTTAGGTCCTGATCTAAACCTTATTGAAGTCAATGAAAAAAACTTTCAGTTACTTTATGAGCTTTGGATCAAGCCCTTAGAGAACATTTTCTCCTATCACAAGTGTACAAGATGGAACAGAAAAATCATTGAGATAAAGTAAAGAAGCTTTCATGTGATGAAGGAATGTCTCTAGAATATAAACTGTCTCAATTATCAAATAGACTTTCTAAAGGGTAATAAATTAGAGTGAAAAAAGCAGAGAAAAAGAATGCATTATAAATATCTGTGTATATATACAGGCTATATACATAAACCTGCATAGAAAGGTAGTAGATATAAGCATGTTTTATAGAAAAAATAAACCTTAAAGAAAAATAAACCTGATAGTAGTGTAATTAGAAGCAGAGTTCTATTATGTCAGAGTCACTGCTGGTTTAATTTAAAGACAAAAATCATTACTTGCCAAAAAGGGAAGAGAATAATAAAGCAAATTAATAGGCTAACAAACACACAGTTATATTAAGACTTTTAAAATCATTTACAGAATTTATGTTTTTCTTATTTGCTTGGATTACAGGCAGAGGTAAAAGTAGTTTTGCATTTAACAAAAACAATGTAAAAGTAGATGCTTTTCTATTTTACTATTTTACAATATTTATTTGCTTTTTATTTACAAAGTAAAAAATCACTATTTCCTAGTTTTGCCAGAGATGAGAATTTTCTCTGGTAGAAGAAGCACATCATGAATTCTAACTTTTAAATCATTCACATTATTCTCAGGAGATACAGGCACTAATCAAAGGCACTGAAATTACCTACAGCATGCCTAAAGTTATTTGATAATATGTTCGCTTCAGGTTTGTATCTCCAATGGCTCCCCCCAAGTATTATCATTTCCATGATAATACAACAGTGCAGATCTTCAGCCGCTGTTAAATTGTTCATGGCTCCAGTGACTTTCGTAGGGCTATGACAATTTACACTAGCTGAAAATCTGCCTCTATACATATGCATGACACTTTGTAGACAACTACAAGTAAGTGGTTCCTGCCCCAAGAAACTGTACCCAGTACTGATCCTGCAAATATTTATGTATGTATTTAAATTTACACCTGGGCTGTGTTATGGTGTCAATAAGATTATTCAACCAAGTAAAGTTAAGCACATGCATTTGACTGGATGGAGATCCAAATGAATGACAGTTGCCTGTTTGGGAAAGCACAGAGTGCAAACAAGGGAGCAGCGAGAGCTAAGCAACAAGATGTAGGTGGGTGAGATGGCATAGGTGCCGACTCTGTGGGTGCTCCCGGGCTGGAGCACCCACAGAAAAAAAATTGTGGGTGCCTAGCACCCACCAGGGAGATCATCTGTTGGCAACTACCAATCAGCTATTTGGCATGCACAGCAGCCCCCATCAGCTCTTTGGCTGGCTGCAGCCAATCAGCTGTTTGGTGCGAAGTCCTTGCCTAGTAGCTATTTCCTAGTGTGTGCACCTGCTGAAGCTCCTAGCAGGGCTCCCGGCTCCCACTGCAGGCAGGAGTGAGTCCTTTAAATTTTTAGGGCAGAGGGAGCTGGGCTAGGGGGACAAGCAATTTTTGGGCTGGCTGCAGCGGGGTGGAGATGGGGAGGGCAGCTTCTCGGCTGGGGGTTTCTTGAGGACAGAGCTAGGCATTCTCAGCCCACAATGGTATCTTTCCCATGACCCGTGACTGCCTCCAGCCAGGAGGAACCAGCTGTGAACCCCCTTAGTGTGGGGTGGGGGAACAAAGAACACAGCTCCTTTAAGGAAAGTTTCCCCTGGTGCCCGATGAATGAACTTGGGCTGGGGCATACCCATTCCCCATGTTCCAGCCACTTGGGTGTGCCAAGCCATGACCAAAGATGAGCGGGGCTTTACTGCAGCCCGGACCCCAGGTGCAATCAAACAGTGACCCCCAACCACCTCCCACATCCCGAATCCTGCCCATACCCAGACCCCTCCCATGCAGGCTTTAGGAGCTTCCAACCCCCACCCAATCACATTACCCATGGTTCCAACCTAGGTCCCAGTTTAGATGGGGACCCCAGGGCTCCCAACCCATCCCTTCCCCCACGCATGGGGAGACAGGAGGGGGCTACAAACTGCCAGTACTTCTAGCCCCATCTTCCCTATGGGTTCTCCCCCATGGTGGGCTCTCATGCCTGTGAAAATAATGCTTGCCCAGCCCAAAGATGTCCTTTCCTCCGCTCACCCTCTCCACCTAGGTCAAGCCTGCCTGAGGGGCTTTTCCTCCCAGAGAGAAAGTTTATCCCCCACACACTCAGATCAGCACCCCTCTTCCCCGCATCAGGAAGGACTGATTCCCTTCCCCTGGATTCACACCCACACCCTTCCGCTGCCAGGGAATTCCTTCCATTGCATCGACCATCCTCTCCCTTGTATCAGCTTCAAGCCAGGAGCCACTGCCTTGCTTCACCTTGGGAGACCTGAGCTCCTCTTGCTTCAGGATGCTGTGCTGCAGCGCCCAGTTGAGGAAGCAACCCCTCTGCCCCCTTGCCTTTGGCCATGGTCCCACCAGCCTTCCCACAAAAGTTACAGAGTGTGTGAGGGAGTCAGCAAATGAGTTTCAAAGAGGGGACAGATGGGGCATGCAGCCCTAGGGACTGGGAGAAGCTGGAGCAACATAGAAGCCACTCAGCAGAATGAATGAATAAGCCATTTCTATGGGCAGGTCTACACTACAACCAGGATCCACACTCTGAGATCGAACCACTGGTGGTCAATTTAGTGGGTCTAGTGAAGACCCACCAAATCAACATCAGATCGCTCTCCAGTCAACCCCTGTACTCTACCCTCGATGAGAAGAGTAAGGTAAGTCAAGGAAGAGTTTCTCCCATCAACCCCCACCCCGCGGTAACTCAACCTAGGGTACGTCGACTCCAGCTACGTTATTCACATAGCTGGAGTTGTGTAGCATAGGTCAACTTACCGCAGTAGCATAGACCTATAACCTATGCTGCGTTGTTGAATTAAGCTTCTCTCTCTGTGTCAGCATGGGCAGTTTCTGTACTGGCTGCAGGGGGTGGGCTTGGGGGGAGACAGTCGATTCGATGCATGGGTGGGAGCAGGCACTAGACAGAGCCACCAGGAGGTGGGCAGACCCTCTCAGAGATCCAGAGAGGCATGGGCCACTTCCAGCTTTTGAAGGCCCTAGCCATAATAAAAATAAAAAATGCCAACCCATGAAAACAAAATAAGGCACCAAAAAAAGACATAATTTGAATATTTTTTTATTTAACAAATACTTTTCTAGCCTTTGTCTGTGCAAATGAACTAATTATTGAGGAAAAATCTAGCTTTCGTGCAATGTCACAGTTGATATTAAGCATGGCGAGCCCATTCAAATGCTCTTGTCCCATAGTTGAACGATGATAGTTCTTTACCTGCTTCAACACGTTGAAGGTGTGTTCACCTGAAGCCAGTGATGCATGCAAACTGATAAAAATATGCAATACAGTTGTATGATATTAGGAAACACCCCAGAGAATCCAAGTTCGAGTATTTCTTGAAGCAATTCTTTTGGCTTGCAATCCAACGTAAGGTTTGTGAAATGTATTTGTTTGAGCAAGATGACCTCGTCATTGAGATCTTTTGAGATTTCTTTGTTGTACTGTTGCTGAAATTGTTCAGCTGCAGAAAGCAGATCTTCATTACTCAGTCTGTTGAACTGCCAAAGGGTACAAATTAGTTGCAGTTACTCAAATTGATGTGTAAGACCTGACTGAATAGAGTCAATGATGACAAGGAAGGCATTGACCCTATAATGCTGTTCGACATTGGATTCACTAGGTAAGTTGCAGTTGATGGGGAGATTCAATTGAGAGATTCAAGCTCATTTAAAACTTTTCTCACTGAATTCAAACGCTGCACAACTGGTTGAACACCATCAATCCGTGTAGAACATCTAGTTTTGAACATCCCATGCAGTGAAACAGGAAGCTATTGCTTCAGAATTTCCCACCTTTGTTGACTGCTACTAAAGAGATTGTACATTTGCTGAGCAGTTCCAAAGTAAGTAATTGCCTCCTTGCAAGATTCAGCACAGTCAACATCTACAAGGTTTAGTGTGGGTTTCCAGAGCTGGAGAAAATATAGTTTGAATTATGCTCAAGCAGAACTGCTTGTACACCTTTGTACTTTCCAGCCATAGTAGATCCATTATCATAGGCTTGACCAATGCAGACATGAAAATCTAGCTTAAAACCACCTAGAATTGCTAGTACTCGAGCAGCAATTTCTTTTCCAGTTTTTCTCTTGAAATTATCAAACAAAATAAACCTTTCTTCATTGAAAATTTTGAGCTGTCTACAATCTTAACATATCAAATAACCTTAGTAGTCTAATCCTTGTGAGGACAATCTGAAGTGGCATCAAAAATGATTGAAAAATACTTGGCATTTCGAATCACATTAAGAATTGTTGTTTGTACGAATGACCCACATAGCTCAATAAACACTTTTGTATGTGTGTGGAGAGATCATCGACTTGCATGTGCTTTTGTCTCTCTTGCGAGTCTTGAACACGTTTAACATGCTCTGATAAAAGCGGGTCATATTTGTTGAGGAGCTCAACTATGCCTACAACATTTCCATTTGCACAATCACTAGTATGTTAACTGGAACCAAAGAAAACTAATCCGTGCCCAGGAAAAAAAAAGGATGACATTCAGGATGCGCTCAAGAAGTTTTTTCCTGTTATTAGTTTCTGTAGAGAATTCAGTCAAGAGTAAATTCTCAGCTGAACTTTCAGCTGATGCTGCCCTACTGGCTGATTTCCATGCAACATAGTTTTCTTTGTGTGACATTGAACTCTCATGTGATGGTATTTGGTCTTTCAACTTCCTCCAATCTCTGTTGATGCTCCATCTTGATTGATGAGAGAGACCTGATGCATTTGCAGCACCTTTGTCCAAAATGAAGCAGAGTGCACAGTACAGAGATTGTTTTGCAGTACTCCAGCATAACCAGTCTCTTGTGCAGTTCTCACCATTTGAAAGAGTTTTTGTGAGCAGACGAGTAGGAAAAGCATGATTATCAGCATCTTGTGAGATGTTACTTGGAATTTCAGAACAACTAATTTGAAGAAAAAATTGCATTTGGGCAGCATTGCTCTTGTCAATAATTCCAATGTCAGTCACAGTCAAACCTGTAGTACTCATAAATTGTTCTTGCTGTGTAAGATCTACATCTTCCTGTTGCTGTTGAGTTTCTTGATAGTACACAGGATCGTCTGCTGCATCTGTTACTCCTTCTTGACTACTGTCCTCATTTTCAGGTATTGGCATTGAAATATCACCTTTTGCAGTTGCGGAATGTTCATGATCTGTAGCATAGTTTGTTGGGTAAGGTGTGTTTTCCAGTGGTTTGAGAAATGAAGTTACTGGCTTTGGGCTTTTAGCTGCTGCTTCACTCAGTTGTTTTTGCCATCTCTTGTTTGCACCACTTTCAAATCTCCTCATCATAGTGATCTATCTGGTCAATATGTAGCCTATCCACACTTGAAATATTCTGCTGTAAATAAGTAGCTTATCTACACTTGAAATATTATACTGTAAACATGTACACAAATGCTGAAAAGACTTAAAACGAAAGAATACTAATTAAGAACACAAAATGAAATAGTCAGATAGGTTATTATTCTTATCACTGAATCAAAACTCAAGCACACAAGGTATAATGTAACAGGCTGAGCTGTAGACAAAGGGATGACATATATATAGTAAACACAGATACAGACAGAGGGCTAATGTCCAAAAATTTCAAACATGTGTCCTTACAAAACTCACTCTACAAGATTGTCCTTACAAATTTTCACCTTGAGTCTGGGCCTATAGACTGTGAAAGCCTCTGATGGCCAAGCTACCAAGCTAGGGCTCAACCAACCAACCAGTCACCTCTTTTAGCTACCATATGAAGGTAATAATGAGTAATTCTCACACAAATAATTCCTTAGTCACTAAATGTAATCATTCTCTACCTTTCAACAGGCACTTGATCCAGCACCAGCCACTAATAGTGGTTTGTTTGTATGATCAGCTGATCTGAGAGCACATGTTCATCATGGTCTAATCTTGTGCCATTAGAACCAATATGTTTTCAGTAATATTTATGAACATTTTAAAAGTTAAAAAAATGGTTTGTGGGTAACTTTATTGGATTTTGTCTGTAACAAACTGTAACACCCATATATAATATCCTGGGGTTTGACTTTCAGACTACCATTAGCCAGATGTCCTGGTATAAATGAGGGCACAACTTGGACCGCAATTTAGAAATTAGGACTCAATCTTGCACGGAGTGAGCACTCTGACCCAACAAGTAAGCATATATTTAAATTTAAGCTTTTGAGTTGACTTCAATGGGACTACAAGCACACTGAACTTTAAACATCTGGTTAAGTGTTTTGCTGGATTGGGGCCAGAGTAAGCAGCACCTTAAAGATCAAGCCTCTTGAGAGCACCTTTTCTTTGTGTTTTGTGGGTTGACCTTATCAGTCAAGCTCTTTGCTGCAGATACAACATTCTCACTTTCAGATAACTCAAACAAATGGAATTATTTATATTAGATTTTCCAAAGTTGAATGCTTCATGTTGTTATTTAATATTGTTGGTGTATGGGTGTATATATGTTTTTATCTCTTCCCTCATTTGCTCATACCAATTTGACAGCAATGGCCCACCTTAACCAACCTTATTAAACCAAAGGAAGTGGTTTCCTTAGCAACAGGATCCATGTAAAATCTCTCAGAACACTTGTTCTTTCCACTCTCATTTCATTCAACTAAGCAGTGTACCTTTAGAAAATGGGACATCAACTTTAATGTCTAAATCCAAGTATTCAAGGGAATTATGGCAAGGAGACATGGTTAAATCGAAAGACCCATATTACCCAAAGACTGACAAGTACTGCATGTATTTGACCCATTTCTAGATATTAGCAATTAACGTCTTACCAACAAAGCCTATATTTTCAAAGTATATTGCAATGAAATCTTTGGCAGTCAATGACATTGTTTAAACTTGAAAAATACAGCTAGGTACAGCAAGCATTTTCTGAGTGTGAAATGAGAGCACATTACTGACACTGCAGCTCCATTGTCACCCTTAGGCTTTCTAGTCAGCCAGAATTCATAATTCATGACGGATAGTAATATAAAAGGGCAATATGACCAAGTACTTGACAAAATTACTGTCAATTTTTTGTTTATAAATTTTTAAAATTATATATTTTCTTGATTGGTTCAGCTCACTCTAAAAAATACTGCAGAGAAAATGGTTAAGATTATTTTTAGGGGTTATTTTTAAACCTGTTAGTAAATTGAGATTGGTGTGTTATGTCTATCAAAAGTAGTCTTACTGCGTGCATCTGATGAAGTGAGCTGTAGCTCATGAAAGCTTATGCGCCAATAAATTTGTTAGTCTCTAAGGTGCCACAAGTACTCCTTTTCTTTTTGTGGATACAGACTAACACGGCTGTGAAACCTAGCCTTAAAGTACACTATCATTACTGGAAGTCTCTATGGTACTATGTTTTGGCTCCTTTTATACCTCAGGCTCTGTTATTACTATCCTCTTTATAATATTGTAAAGTGTTCCTAGTAACGTGTTTGGATGCCTACACTAGTACTATTAACATAGTAGAGTCCATTGTTAAATACAAGTGGGAGTTATTCAGCCTTTCCCTGATGATACAAATTTAGGGAATTTTCATACAAACATCACAATTTATTACTCAGCATTGCCCTGAATCAACAAAGAAACGTGTGTGTTTGTGTGTGTCTATATATAACTATAACTTCTTTGCTGATTCAGAGCAATGCTGAGTAATAAATAATGTGTGTATTCCAGAGGTGCTAGATAAACCCCATTATAATTAAATTTTATGGGTTTGTGCAACATGAAATGCAGGCATTTGTTTTGCTGAATCAGCCTCTCCGTGTTGCCACATGCACTTTACTTATTACTGAGAAGGGAGAGAATGAAATATGCTGTGCACCTCATTCTAGGAATAGCAGGCACACTATGTTGCTGTTCTCTAATCAAAATGGGGAAAGCAATGTTGGTCTTCTGCAGACATCAGCAGCATGTTTTGCTCATGGTGATTTGGATACCACTGCTTATCGTAAAGACTATGTATAGTTGGATAGCTCTTGGTCAAATGCAGATAATTATTTAATTGATAGCCAAGTGTTGGTATGGGAAATCACCAACTTCTCAATATATCCTGTTTAAAAAGAGAAGTTTAGAGACTGAGCTATGATTAGCATAGAGGATATCATTATTGGTGGTGGCAAATGCTTACCAACTTGAGTCATCCGAAAGCTGGTGGGCCTCCATGATCTCTTATTGCTGGCAACATGCCTCTCAGAAACTGTTGTGAATCATCCTATACCAACACCAGTTAGAAAAACCTACTGCTTTTGACTACATCATTTACAAAATATGCCCTGTTCTGAGGCAAAGAAATTAGAAAATCCTCATGAAAAGTCACTGAGGAATCTGTCACATGTTGGTGACATTCAGGCATTATTAGATCTCTTAAAGACTCCGAATTAATTCCTCATGCCCTCTATTTTTGACACCAGTAATCATAGAATTATAGGACTGGAAGGGGCCTCGAGAGGTCATCTAGTCCAGTCCCCTGTACTCATGGCAGGACTAAGTATTATCTAGACCATCCCTGATGGGTGTTTGTCTAGCCTGCTCTTTAAAATCTCCAGTGATGGAGATTCCACTATCTCCCAAAGCAATTTATTCCTGTGCTTAAACACTCTGACAGTTAGGAAGTTTTTCCTAAAGTCCAACCTAAACTTCCCTTGCTGCAATTTAAGCCCGTTGCTTCTTGTCCTATCCTCAGCAGTTAAGAAGAACAGTGTTTCTCCATCCTCCTTATAAGAACCTTTAATGTACTTGAAAACTGTTATCGTGTCCCTTCTCGGTCTTCTCTTCTCCAGACTAAACAAACCCATTTTTTTCCAATCTTCCCTCATAGGTCATGTTTTCTAGACCTTTAATCATTTTTGTTCCTCTTCTCTGGACTTTATTCAATTTCCTCACATCTTTCCTGAAATGTGGCACCCAGAACTGGACACAATACTTCAGTTGAGGCCTAATCAGCGTAGAATAGAGCAGAAGAATTACTTCTTGTGTCCTGCTTACAACACTCCTTCTAATGCATCACAGAATGATGTTTCCATTTTTTGCAACAGTGTTCCACTGTTGACTCATATTTAGCTTGTGGTCCAGTATCTCCCCCAGATCCCTTTCCACAGTACTCCTTCCTAGGCAGTCATTTCCCATTTTGTATGTGTGCAATTGATCCTTCCTTCCTAAGGGGACTACTTTGTATTTGTCCTTATTGAATTTCATCCTATTTACTTCAGACCATTTCTCCAGTTTGTCCAGATCATTTTGAATTATAATCCTATCCCCCAAAGTACTTGCAACCCCTCCCAGCTTGCTATCATCCGCAAACTTTATAAGTGTTCTCTCTATGCCGTTATCTAAATCATTGATGAAGATATTGAACAGAACTGGACCCAGAACTGATCCCTGCAGGACCCCACTCATTATGCCCTGCCAGCATGACTGTGAACCACTGATAACTACTCTCTGGGAATGGTTTTCCAATCAGTTATGCACCGACTTTACTGTAGCTCCATCTAGGTTGCATTCCCCTAGTTTATTTATGAGAAGGTCATGAAAGACAGGATCAAAAGCTTTACTAAAGTCAAGATATACCTCATCTACCGCTTCCCCCCATCCACAAGGCTTGTTAGCCTTCTTTGACAGGCTATCAGGGTGTCAGGTTGGTTTCACACAATTTGTTCTTGACAAATCCATGCTGACTGTTAATTATCACCTTATCTTCTAAATGTTACCAATGATACTGCCAAGAATGACCTTGAGCGGATCACTGCAGACTACGTGGCTCTGGGAAGAAGGATAAAGGAGTTTGAGGGGCATGTGGTGTTCTCATCCATCCTCCCGTGGAAGGAAAAGGCATGGGTAGAGACTGTCGAATCATGGAAGTTAAGAAATGGCTACGCAGGTCGTGTTGGAGAGAAGGCTTTGGATTCTTTGATCATGGGATGGTGTTCCAAGAAGGAGGAGTGCTAGTCAGAGATAAGCTCCACCTAACGAAGAGAGGGAAGAGGATCTTTGCAAGCAGGCTGGCTAACCTAGTGAGGAGGGCTTTAAACTAGGTTCACCGGGGGAAGGAGACCAAAGCCCTGAGATAGGTGCAGAATTGGGATACCAGGAGGAAGCACAAGCAGGAAAGCGCAAAAGGGGAGGGCTCCTACCTCACACTGAGAAAGTGGGATGATCAGCGTGTTATCTTAAGTACCTATACACAAATGGATGAAGCCTGGGAAACAAGCCATGAGAACTGGAAGTCCTGCCACAATCAAGAAATTATGATGTGATTGGAATAACAGAGACTTGGTGGGATAACTCACATGACTTGAGTACTGTCATGGATGGATATAAACTGTTCAGGAAGGACAGGCAGGGCACAAAAGGTGAGGGGGTTGCATTGTATGTAATGGAGCAGTATGACTGCTCAGAGCTCCGGTATGAAATTGCAGAAAAACATGAGAGTCTCTGGATTAAGTTTAGAAGTGTGAGCAACAGGTGTGATGTTGTGGTGGGAGTCTGCTATAGACCACCAGACCAGGGGGATGAGGTGGATGAGGCTTTCTTCTGACAACTAACAGAAGTTACTAGATCGCAGGCCCTAGTTCTCATGGGAGACATCAATTACCCTGATATCTGCTGGGAGAGCAATACAGCAGTGCACAGACAATCCAGGAAGTTTTTGGAAAGTGCAGGGGACAATTTCCTGGTGCAAGTGCTGGAGGAACCAACTAGAGCTCTTCTTGACCTGCTGCTCACAAACTGGGAAGAATGAGTAGGGGAAGCAAAAGTGGAGGGGAACCTGGGAGCCAGTGACCATGAGATGGTCAAGTTCAAGATCCTGACAGAAGGAAGAAAGGAGAACAGCAGAATACGGACCCTGGACTTCAGAAAAGCAGACTTTGACTCCCTCAGGGAACTGATGAGCAGGATCTCCTGGGAGAATAACATGAGGGGGAAAGGAGTCCAGGAAATCTGGCTGTATTTTAAAGAATCCTTATTTAGGTTACAGGAACAAACTATCTCAATGTGTAGAAAGAATAGTAAATATGGCAGGCAACCAGATTGGCTTAACAGTGAAATCCTTGCTGATCTGAAACACGAAAAAGAAGCTTACAAGAAGTGGAAGATTGGACAATGACCAGAGAGGAGTACAAAAATATTGCTCAGGCATGCAAGAGTGAAATCAGGAAGGCCAAATCACACTTGGAGTTTCAGCTAGCAAGAGATGTTAAGAGTAACAAGAAGGGTTTCTTCAGGTATGTTAGCAAGAAGAAGAAAGTCAAGGAAAGTGTGCGCTCCTTACTGAATGAGGGAGGCAACCTAGTGACAGAGGATGTGGAAAAAGCTAATGTACTCAATGCTTTTTTTGCCTCTGTCTTCATGAACAAGGTCAGTTCCCAGACTACTACACTGGGCAGCACAGCATGGGGAGGAGGCAACCAGCCTCTGTGGAGAAAGAAGTGGTTAGGGACTATTTAGAAAAGCTGGATGAGCACAAATCCATGGGGCGGATGCGCTGCATCTGAGAGTGCTAAAGGAGTTGGCGGATGTGATTAAGAGCCATTGGCCATTATCTTTGAAAACTCATGGCGATTGGGGGAGGTCCTGGACGACTGGAAAAAATCTAATGTAATGCCCATTTCTAAAAAAGGGAAGAAGGAGGATCCGGGGAACTACAGGCCAGTCAGCCTCACCTCAGTCCCTGGAAAAATCATGGAGCAGGTCCTCAAGGAATCAATTCTGAAGCACTTAGAGGAGAGGAAAGTGATCAGGAACAGTCAGCATGGATTCACCAAGGGCAAGTCATGCCTGACTAATCTAATTTCCTTCTATGATGAGATTACTGCCTGTGCGGATGACGGGAAAGCGGTGGATGTGTTGTTCCTTGATTTTAGCAAAGCTTTTGATACAGTCTCCCACAGTATTCTTGCCAGAAAGTTAAAGAAGTATGGGCTGGATGAATGGACTATAAGGTGGATAGAAAGCTGGCTAGATAGTCGGGCTTAAAGGGTAGTGATCAATGGCTCCATGTCTAGTTGGCAGCCGGTATCAAGCGGAGTGCCCCAAGGGTAGGTCCTGGGGCCGGTTTTGTTCAATATCTTCATTAATGATCTGGAGGATGGTGTGGATTGTACCCTCAGCAAGTTTGCAGATGACACTAAACTGGAAGGAGTGGTAGATACACTGGAAGGTAGAGATAGAGTACAGAGGGACCTAGACAAATTAGAGGATTGGACCAAAGAAATCTGATGAGGTTCAACAAGGACAAGTGCAGAATCCTGAACCTAGGAAGGAAGAATCCCATGCACTGCTATAGACTAGAGACCAAATGGCAAGGCAGCAGTTCTGCAGAAAAGGACCTAGGGGTTACAGTGGATGAGAACCTGCATATGAGTCAACAGTGTGCCCTTGTTGCCAAGAAGGCTAACGACATTTTGGGCTGTATAAGTAGGGGCATTGCCAGCAGATCGAGGGACATGATCGTTCCCCTCTATTCGACATTGGTGAGGCCTCATCTGGAATATTGTGTCCAGTTTTGGGCCCCACACTAGAAGAAGGATGTGGAAGAATTGGAAAGCTTCCAGCGGAGGGCAACAAGAATGATCAGGGGCTGGGGCACATGACTTATGAGGAGAGGCTGAGGGAACTGGGATTGTTTAGTCTGGGGAAGAGAAGAATGAGGGGGGATTTGATAGCTGCTTTCAACTACTTGAAAGGGGGTTCAAAAGAGGATGGATCTAGACTGTTCTCAGTAGTAGCAGATGACAGAACAAGGAGTAATGGTCTCAAGTTGCAGTGGGAGAGGTTTAGGTTTGATATTAGGAAAAACTTTTTCACTAGGAGGGTGGTGAAGCACTGGAATGCGTTACCTAGGGCGGTGGTGGTATCTCCTTCCTTTGAGGTTTTTAAGGCCCGGCTTGACAAAGCCCTGGCTGGGATGATTTAGTTGGGGATTGGTCCTGCTTTGAGCAGGGGGTTGGACTAGATGACCTCCTGAGGTCCCTTCCAACCCTGATATTCTATGATTCTATGTTTGCAAATTGATTGCTTAATTATTTGTTCCATTACCTTTCCAGATACAGAAGTTAAGATTACTGATCTGTAATTCCCCGGGTTGCCCTTATTTCCCTTTTTATAGATTGGCACTATATTTGCCCTTTTCCAGTCTTCTGGAATCTCTCCCATTTTCCAGATACTCGCTATGGCTCAGATTTCTCCTCACTCAGCTCCTTGAGTAATCTAAGATGCATTTCATCAGGCCTAGCGCTCTTTCAGCACTCTAAAGTGGCAGTGTAGATAGTGCTACCGCAGTGGGAGCTGTGCTGGTAGCTATTCCTCTCACGGAGGTGGTTTTTAACAGAGCTGTCACAGGGCTGGAGCCAGAACTACACAGCCACATTAGAGAGCTGCCACGGCAGTGCTTTAACATCAGCTGTGTAGACTTACCCTAAGACATACCTTATTTTCACTGGCATTCACAGAAACAAAGAAGTCGTTAAGCACCTCTCCCATTTCCACATTTTCTGTTATTGCTTTTTCCCCCTCATTGAGTAACGGGCCTACCTTGGTCTTGGTCTCCCTAGTAGTTTTCTCCACCTTCTGAAATAATACTACTAATAAAAAAAGGTCTCCAATAGATTCCAAGAACTTGTTAGATAATCTGTGCCCTGGTGTGTTATTTTCCCAAAGTTCCCATTTGTTCTTTTGGTAATGTCCCCCTAGAATTATTAGGCTCAGAAATAGAAGTCTTAACCAACACTAAGGTAACGGGAATAAACTGGAGATGGATCCCCAACTCTCTGCAAATGATGGGACTCGATAGATTCTGTGACTGATTAAAATCCAGTCTCAGTCCATTCAGTCTTGGTGTTTCTTTCATATGTGTGAATTTTCTATCATACTTCTCATTTCTTGCAATAGCTTTTGGGTGAAAAAAATGTTAAAAGTAGGGAACATTGTTGAGATACTGTTCTGAGAGAATGAGGCACTTTTTGCCTCTAAGCAGAGTTTTTCAGTAAGTTATAGACTACCCTAACCAGCAATTGACATGCTCAGAGAAAATACTCAGTGACAGAGAAGCCAGGCACAGAATACCAAAAAACAGACACAGCTGCATTCTCATTTACCAAAAAATGTAAAGGCTCTTACCTTGCAGTTTACACTCTGTTACCATTCAGTAATTCTGCAATGGCAGGTATGTGAATCTCAGTAGATATTTCCTTCCCCTCTGCCGATGTCAAAAGTGCAACCTTTTTCTTTACCATTTTTTTTTTGCACCTGAATGTAATCCAAATACAAAATTACCTTTTATAAACCATAATATGAACCTTATAAGATTTCAGATTCAAACCTATATATGATCATTATCCTTAAATACCAAAGTGTAGCCAAAATGCTCTAGGTTATTAACTTAATTTTTTAATAGTCTCACAATCAGGCTTTATAATTTGCCTGGGAAAGGAATCACGTTTACTTGAAGAGTACATATGAGAATTTCTTATCTACAACGTGGTTGTTTTCTTCGGGTGTAAAGTACACCTATGCCAGACCAATATAGGGTGCGTTCCAGGTATAAGAATGGAACAGGAAAAATATATAGAAAATTATCATGGAGCCAAAGCTTTTTAGTTATCTGAAACTCATTAGGAATCTCAAAATAATTAATGACAGGATAAAGCTGTGCAGTTAGAAGAAAATGCCACCAGTTATACTGTAGATAAAACTTAAATCAGAATACCACTGATAACCTTTAATTTTGTATTATAAAAGCTATCTGTTAGTTAAAAATCATTTCCAGTGACTTTATTGTTATCCAACATCATATATTTTTGGAAGACTTAGCATGCATGTTAACTTGTATAACTATGAAGCATGCTCCCGGGATGCCTTGCATTTATGTCAAGCTTTATTGTGGGAAGACCCCTCCCTGCTTAAAGTGCAGGCTGGTGGTTGTTTGGCTATGCCGAAAGAATGACAGGAGACATTAGATATGGGTTTAATCAGGCCACAACTCTGTTATTAGATAGATGTCTGGGACTAACCCTGTGGATAAAATGTGCAGTGCAGGTGAAAAATGTATGCCCCTCTAGCTGATCCACTGTCAGGACCCTCCAATTCCAGCCAATTTTGTGGCAGCGGCTTCCACCATCTCCCCCCCTTTTCATCCAGGTCCCTTCAGCAATTCCCTTACCAGAACCTTAACAATTCCAGCCAATTGTTTGTTTGTTTGTTTGTTTGTTTTTTTTTGGGGGGGGGGGTTTCCACAGCTCCCCCCCATTTATCCAGGTACCTCCAGCAATTCCCTTGCTGGGACCTTACCAATTCCAGCCAATTTGGGCGGGCTTCTACCAGCTCCCCCCACCCTTTTCATCCAGGTACCTCCAGTAATTTCCTTGCTGGGACCTTACCGACCGACCGCCCCTCCTCCCCCCTTGTAGGAGGTGTTTAGGTGGACTATAATAATGGTGGTGGGGGTTGGTTCCCTGCTGTACCAATCAGAGGAGTTCCCATCTGCCCCCAGCTTGCTCAATTACAAAGCACCTCTCCTTAATTCCTTTTTCAAGCCATTTTTCCATTCTTTTGTGCCTTAATTTATGGAATACCTGCACTGAACATCCATTATTCACTTGAATAAAGAGTTGTCACATATGGCCTACCGCCTGTCATGCTCTGCATGAACAGAGTCCACCCGAACCTGCTGCGAGGAAGGAGACCCCCCCCCCCAAACACACTGCACCTGTCCTATATGAAAAATTCTTTCCCACCCCCCCATTTCAGGGCAGCTAGCGTAATGCCCACTGCAGATATAGCTAAACACCTGGCATATTTGTGACCTCAATAGGGAGGGAGGGTGGATGCTGCCCAGCCTGTTCTCACTGAATGAGGGCAGGGGCCAGGTCCGGGCTGACCTTTTTAAACCCCTCATTCCTAGGTAGTGAGTCATCAACCACGCTGACTGCTCTTCTAGCAGTTATACGTCTCTCCTCCTCCCCCAAGCCAGAAAGCATTGCCCTCTTCTCCTGGCCAGCCAGACCATTACTAGGAGTTAAATTGTCCCAGCCTTTGTTCTTTCTATGTACATGTCAGGAGTAAGCTGTATTTTCTGTTAAAATAATGTTATCTATGAATTGTTCCGAGGTCCTTTAGTACAGAACAGTTCATGTTACTACAGCCCAATGCTATTTGTACTCTTTGGTCTACTAACACTTGAAAAGTTATTGTGCATGGTCTTTGTATCTTGAAAGATGTCTTTGTACATTGAAAAACTGATATAAAACTGGATAAGGAGTTAATATTTTGGAATAGATACAGTTAATGTGAGCTGTGACTGCTGCAAGACTGCTCCCCAGAGACTGGTAATGCATGAACCTCTCTGTGCTGATCTTTCTATGTTTGATAAACCTGTTGATCTGAGTTATCTGATGTTTCATTAGACAAAAATCTAAACCATTTCCTAACAGTGTAATCAATACTATCAGTGAAGACTATTGCGAGAAGTAAAAATTAAAAGTCAAAGAATACTGTGAGGTGGCATTTACTGCAGAGGTTTGAAAATAAAGAACAGATGGTTATATTTATGCTGCTAAAGTTAACTATAAACTTGGGTAGATATTAATTCTTTATTCCAAGTCTTGAACACAGTGGATCTCCAGGACATACTCTAAATATGAAACAAATTGATGTGTGATCTGGAGATATATACAACATCCAAGAAGACAGAAAAAAATATTTCAGAGCAGTTGTCTATCAATTTTAGAAAAGAAGGACATCAGAAGATGAACCACCATGATGTATCAGGTGCAGTTTTGGCAGCCTTCACAATAAATTTATCTATTAACAGATGAGAGCCATTGAATTCTGGAAAAAAAAAATCCACCACCCACTACAATATAAAGTATCTGCTAGAAATAATTGACAAACAAAACATTTGATACAACTGTTCCTGAAAATATCAGTAACATTCAGATCTGGATCTGAAATTTGTGTCTCAGACCTATCTTTAGTATGTGTATAATTTTCTTTTAATTCAAAGTAATCCAGTGTGAAATTTAAGGTGCTGTGTTGATGTAGGGTGACATATTTCTCAAAGGGAAAATGGGACCCCATGTGGAGCTGGTGTCGCTCCTTGCCTGAACCTTGCCTTCCCCCCTGTGCAGCTGTTGCTGCTTGCCTGAACCATGCCTGCCTGCCCGAGCAGCTGACATTGCTGCTTGCCAGATCCCCATTTCCCTCCTACCCCCGCAGGGCTAGTATCCCCGGTCACCTCCCCTCAGGTTCCTTTGTGCCCTGCTAGGGGTGTATACCCCAGTTTTTTGTCAAATATGGATATTTGTCCCATTTGCTCTTGCCAACTGATCATCAGGACAGCTGAGACAGGGCTTAAAAAAGGGACTGTCCCCACCTAAATGGTACATATGGTTACCATATATTGATGTATAAAAACCTTCTTTGGGCTAAATCCTGAAAGTCCAAGCTCAGTTTTTAGTCAGTCCTCGTTCAGCAAATCATTCAGGTCTAACTCTTTTCAAATATCTCAGCAAAAACTGAGTAAGGACATCAGCCTGGATCCAGAGACAGATTAGGCAATGCAATGCTGACGATTGCAATGCCTAACTTTTTGCACCTAGAATATCCTTGGAACAACACTGTGATGCACAAGGTCTGGCTTTTTGCCTATACTCCCTATAAAATGAAAGGTGAGAGATAGGCACCTAAGAATGGGATCTGTGAAAGCCAACACACTAGGTGGGGGGCTGCCAAAGCTAGCCAATTGGAGATGCTGACAAAAGGGGTTTATCCTAAGCCCTGCTCCTCCCAGGGGCTTAGGCACCTATCTCTGCTTGCAGTCCATAGCCGGGGTCCCCTCCACTGCAATCAGGTGGCTTAAGTGCCTAAGTCATTCTTGCAAGAAATGGCAGCACTTGTGATACCACTGCTGCCTCCCTTATGGCTAGGGCCCTACCAATTTCATGGCTGTGAAAAAGGTGTCACGGACTGTGAAGTCAGCTCTTCTCTGTGAAATCTGATCTCCCCAGCTGCTGGGAGCATGATGCTCCTAGCTGCTAATCTGGCCATTCTGAGGCAGGACAGGAGTAGTCCTTCCCCTGCATCACTGCTCTTGGTGGGGAGATCAGACCCACCTCCAGAGGCAGCGCAGAAATGAGGGTAATACACCCTCACTTGTGCACTGCAGCAGCCCAGGAGCTGTTGATGAGTTGATGTACCCCCTGGAAGACCTCTGGTTGAGAACTACTGAGCTAGATCCAATTCCCCCCTCTTCCTGATGTAGAAAAAGGATTTGAGCAGAGGTCTTCACCTCTCAAGAGGGTTCTTTAACCACTGAGTTGTGGGATATTCTGATGTGGGGCTCCCTCAGTCTCTTTTGATGAATCTGTTACACTTTGGATAAATACTTAAATAGTCCTTGGGTCAGCAAGTGAGAATTAATCTGAAAACTGATGGTTAAGGCACCCACCTGGATGGTGAGAAACCACCCCCAAGGGTCCAGTCCCTCTGCTGTAGTGACTATTTAATCCAAATTGGAACACCTTCAAACAAGAGAGCTTGAGGGAGCCCCACATGGGTATACGCCAGCAATTAGGGTATTCTCCTGGGGTCAGGCAGGAAGATCTCTATTCAAATCTTTTCTCCCTATCAGGCAGAGGGGGGAATTAAATCCAGCTCTTCTACATCCCAGGTGAGCACTCTAACCACTGGGCTATAAGTGAACTGCCACCATGATTTTGAAGGCCTACAGGGACGTTGCAGTGTGTGTACCCAAAGCAGAACCTTAGGTGCCTAGTAAACTTTTATAGTCAAAAATGTATGGGCTGTGCGAGTTTAGGCACCCACTGGGTGAAGCCACAGCAGACAAGGTGTTTTGTGGATCATTGGGTTCATAAAACTGAGATTGCATCTGGGTTTAGTCATCTAAGTCCCTTTGTGGATCTGGGCCTTCTAAACTTATCCAATGGTTTGGGTAATGAATATCTAAGCTACTCTCCTCCTCCTCATGAAATAGGATAATAAGTGAAAATAATTGAGGCCTTTGAGCTAACAGTTTCAAAATTTAAATATGAGGAGGCTGAGATCAGGTTATTTTCGGTGAAGGATCATCAGATATGAAACTCAGGCCTTTTGCTACTACAACAAGAGATCCCATCTATTGATTTGTCGGGCATGCTGCACAGCTTATATGTTTTCCTAGATTTTCTAGGAGAAATTCACCATGGTGCAAAACAATTATATATAAGTCCATAGGCACCATTAAGAAGTACAGAGGGGCTTGCATAACCCTTGGGGTCCCCCCCCCAGTAAGCCGGGATCAAGCTTGCTCAGGCTTTTTTCTTTCTTTCTTTCTTTTTTTTTAATATAACTTCTTCTCCCCCTCCCCCATCCCCCGGCATACCTTTTGGGGGCTGGCTCTTTAAATTAGCCAAAGCTGAGCAGCTGCAGCCCTAAAGTAGGTATTTTATGCATGGCTGCTGGGTGTTGACTCTCTCTCAGCTGGTAAGTACCTACTATGTTTTCCTGTTTTATGCTATTGTGCAGATGGCATATTCTCACAGAGGTATTGAGGTTTAATTAATTAGTATGGGAAAGGACTTTTGAATCCTTTGATGAGAACAATGACTGAGCAGTGTCATAATTGGTATTCGCTTGTTCTTTTAATAAAATATCACCGATACTTACAAATGATATCAGAGCATTAATACTTGTGCTGCTAGCAGTAATAGTGTTTATGTGTGGGACCCATGAAGATACTTAGACACCTAAACCCCAATTTGGCTCCACTGAGAGCTACAATACTCCCAATGAACCCTGTAGGTGCCTAAACATACTTGGTACCAAAGTTTGTCCAAGTAAAAGTTTTCTAGGTGCATATGTTCCTTTCTCTGCGTATGTGCACAGCTGCTTCCATCTATGTACCTGGATGTCTGTTTTCTGCCTATATCTCAAAGCAATTCACAAACCAGGGGAAAACCGGTGTTTTCCTACCTAAATCACAGATGGGACCTGATCTGACAGGTGTGCTCACAGGCCTACTACAGGATTAGGTCCCATTCAGTGTTCAGCTGGGGGAGGAGTTGATGTGATGGTGGAAGTGCCTGCCTTAAAACTATTAGCCCAGTGGTTACAGAACTCTCCTGAGACGTGGGCTCTCCCTGGTCAAATCCTTTCTACCCCTCTGACAGAGGTTGGAATTGAGTCTCTCTCATCCCAGGTGAGAGCTGTAGCCAGTAGGCTATAAGTTGAGCATCACCACCCCCATTTTGTGTGGGATGAAGCAGGCACCTAACTCATTCTCTCCAAAAGTGGCCTCCATGTTGAAACTGCCTGACTCCAGCTGGCAGGTTCCTGTTCATGAATCATTAAACTAATATAAGCACCTGCCTTGATTAGAGGGGCAGGGCTTAGCATATACTCCTCTGGTTAGTATTTCCCTTTGGCTAGCATAGGTAGGGAGTTGCCTAGCATTCTTAGGTGCCTATCTTTCCCCATTCATTGTACAGGGAACCTAGGCTCCTAACTTGGCTTTGTGTATCACAATGTTGTGCCTGTGATTTTCTAGGTGTTGTGATGCTCAGCAATGCAATAACTAAGTCTCTTCAAGGAACCTACCCTATGTAGTTACCACTGTTACCCCAGATTGCAAAAAGATTCAGTGAATCTTAAGAGCTTTTTTATAGTAGTTCCCAATAAAGTTCTTCCCTTTTCTAATTATAGAGAGAAATGTGGTATCTCAGACAACATTGAAAAATAACTGTTAGTAAATTCATGTAATTTAATGGTGACTATTGTATAGTTCACCAGGTTGATGGGAGCTGGGTTGTAGGATGGAACAGTAACCAAGGACGAGGTGCAACATCCTGAGAATATTCTTTGTGTGCTCTAGAAAGTGATAATTTGTGTGTTCTTCAGAGTTATGACCTAAGTATTAATTCCATTATATGACTGCATAGGGCTTGTTGTCTGATCAAAAAACTAACAAATATGTAAATTTATGGAGCAATTGGGAAGGGTAACTGAAAGAGGTTGATAACACATGGTGTCATGCTTAAAATATTTGCCTTCCAATATTCTTGGATTCAACATGCTTCTCTGAACTCTGTTTTTAACTAAAGTTCGGTGTGGTGTGATAGAGTTTTAAAGAGTCTCTGAGCTACCCTGCACAGGGATTATACATCTTGACAAGTATATAGTTTACTGCTAATTGATTTGTGTTCTTTGTGCCTCATAACTAGAGCCTCAAGCATTTCTATAATGGCTGTGTGAATGCCACAAATTGTCAGACAACACAACTACAGTAGTTACACAGACCTTTAAATTATAGTGTACAGTTTTATGAACGTTCAACAGCTAATCTACGTTAAAAAAAGTACTACACTTTTTGCAAGGACAACAAATTATTTCATGTTAATCGCTTGTACTGAAAGCTCTTCTAAATTTTAAATTGGCACTTATAACATGAGACACAATGATTTTGTGGTATTGGCAATCTATCATGTCTGAAACTGAATCCTTTCCATGCTATCAAATGTTGCTGAGGCCAAAGTCTCCACCATCTCTGTCTGTCTTGGACTGTTCTTTGAATGTCTGCTGTGGTGTTAAATCCTATAAGGTTTCCCTCTCTAAATACTGTTTGACAGGGGGATTCTTTTGGTCAGCCTTTTCTCACTGTGCTCCAGTTACCTACCGGCACATCTGCTATGGCAAATTCTCTGGCTTCATTCATAACACATATCCAAAATATTTCCATCTTATTTTTGAGATAACTTTAGAGATAAAGGAGTTGATGAACTCTGATGAATCCCAATGTTTGCTACAAATTAATTCCATTTAATATCTAGTATTTTTCTGAGACATTTGCTTTTGAAGGTGTTTAGGCATCTGTCTGTACTTTTGAGTTCCAGCTTCCAAATACTTATGCTAAGGTGGAAACAACATTTGAGTTGAAAATTTGTAGTTTGGTCTTTAGTTGTAGATTTCTTTTAAAACCAAATCATATTTAAACTGCTGAATGCAGCTGCCAATTTGTGACACTATTTCCTTCTGGAAGTCCCCACTGGCTTGCAATACTTAGTATGTATTGAGATTAATTGATTTACAGGTGATGAGCTTATTCTTGTTAATTATGTAAATTAAACAATTCATTAATCCACAAACACTTGTTTTATCTCGATGGGTGCATAGTCAGAATAAAAATCCTCAAAAATGATGGGATTAAATTAATCCCCTGAGCATCTCCAGTGACTTCAGTGAAATTACCCCACGGATAAATATGTCTCTTTACGCTTAAATTCACTTACGTGGAGATTTACCATTGACTTCAGTGAGGCCAGAATTTCACCTTGGGTGCTCTAAAATATGATAAAATGTTTACTTGAGATTACATCTTTTGCCTGCTATGGAGTGAGAATCAACAAGATGTTGTCTTTAATTTTCTGGAATTTTGTTAGTCAACCTTTTTTCTATACTTTTATCACGATACTTCTGGCAAATGTTACTGATTATGATTATAAACTATTGCCTTTTATTCTAATTCATGGTGTGTTCTTTGTAGGTGAACCATGGTCAGAACTATCTTATGTTCCCTAATATTTTAGCTATTTGAAATTATTAAGTTTCTGCAGTAAGCAATAAACTTAAGAGCAGATCTGGAAGAAAACTGCAAAAAAAAAAAAAAAAGGAGAGAAATGTTGTAAACTTCTGAATACAAACTGAACTGAATGCTTTGGTCCTAACTTCTTTAACTAGTTTTTTGGTGAATAATTGAATGAGCTAATTATTTTTCATGAGACTACTTGCAGCAATAGAAAATGTTTTGACTGTTTGCATGAATCCTTATAACAGAAGTTTGTGCTTATCCCTCTTAAAAGCTCTTTGTGAGATTGGAACTCACAGAGAGAAGAAACAATCAGAGAGAAGAAACAATAGTTCTCAGCTTAGAAGACCAATCAAACAATGAATACTTGAAGCAATATTTCTGTCAATTAGTTGATGAGCCTTACATATGCTAAAATATGTTCCCTTAAACCATTAATCAAATAATTACAAGAGAAGCTAAGCACAAGACAACTAATTATTATTATTGTAACATGGTAGCACCTGGGAACCCAAGTCATGAACCGGAACCCAGTTTGTTAGGCACTGTACAAACATAGAAAGGGTGCCTGCTGCCCCAAAGAGTTTACAGTCTAAGTATAAAATGAGACAATAGATGGATAGAGACAGATGGTGAAGCCCAGGGAAACAAGGAGTACAGTAATCAGTGATGGAAAGGGGAAAGCATGCAAAAGGATAACCCCACATAATGACAAAGACATAGGTGCTGAAACTAGGTGGACTGGGGGTGTGGCAGCACCCCCTGGCTTGACATGATTTCCATCATATCCAGGGTTTACATTTTGGTTCAATGGCTCTAAGCACCCCCACTTTACAAATTGTTCCAGCAACCCTGAACAAAGATTGCCAGAAATAAAATTAACCTGAAAGCAACAATGATGGGGAAGGGGGAATCTTTTGTCCCTCCTACTTTCTCAAGTGTAAATAATGCTACAGCAAAGACCAAAAGTTTTTAGACAGATTGTCATCTTGCATCTTAGCTCCTGTCCAAGTACCAGCTTGCTTGCTTTTCTCTTCTTTCTTTCCACACCCTAGAGGGGCATTTGGGGCTCTTGAGCGTAATTAGGAAAATCATTCATATCCATAGGACGATAATCTCTATCCTCCCACTCAATCATGCTTGGCCCCACTGAAATCAATAAGACTGCTCACCTGTAACTAAGAGTAGATTTTCCCTTTTTAACAGTTTGTACATAGCAAGGTGTTTTCAAAATATGATTCAATCTGAGCAGTGCATTCAAATCACAACAAAATACAATGGCTGCTAATGTCTATCCCTCTTTGTATAGTTATTAGCAATGTTGCATCTAATAGCAAAGGATCAGATCTGCCTCAGATACATCTGGCTCTGTCTAGGACATAATAGTGAGTAGCTGTCAGAGACAGCTGAGCCATAGAGGCAGGACTGAGTGGAGGAGTTAGCCCACCTGTGTGCGACTATTATCATTTAGCAAAAAAACAACCACCCTGTTTCTGTGCTAATGTGAAAGACAGTAATGAAAAACAACGGTTCATTAGCCTTCTATCTTAAGTGCTTAATTCTCCTCCTCAATTCCTCCTAAACTGTTACTGTGAAATTCATTTACTGGAATTGAGAGAGGAAGTAACTAGATAACTCCTGTTATCTGTTTAATAGGGTACCCAGTGCAGGACTGACTGTATTGATGACTAGTGTATGCTAAAATTAAACTAAAGAAAAAAACATAACATTCAGAAAAAATTGTCTGCTGGGCCATTGGGGAGGCTGCTAAATCTGTAGCTGATATGCACCTGTATATATATATGCAGTTCAGCATTTTCTTGTTGGAGTCTGTTTTTGAAGCTTTCCTGTTGCAAAAATGCCAACTTTAAGTCTGTTATTGAGTGACCAGAGAGGCTGAAGTGTTTTCCTACTGGTTTTTGAATGGTATGATTCCTGATGTCAGATTTGTGTCCATTTATTCTTTTGCGTAGAGACCGTCCGGTTTGGCCAATGTACGTGGCAGAGGGGCATTGCTGGCACAAGCTTCAAAAACAGACTCCAACGAGAAAATGCTGAACTGGAATTAATTTGCAAACTAGATTCCATTAACTTGGGCTTCAATAGAGACTGGGAGTGGCTGGGTCATTGCACAAATTGACTTTATTTCCCCATGTTAAGTATCCTCACACCTTCTTGTCAACTGTCTGAAATGGGCCATCTTGATTATCACTACAAGTTTTTTTGTTTTTTTTTCTCCTGCTGATAATAGCTCATCTTAATTAATTAGCCTCTTAGAGTTGGTATGGCAACTTCCACCTTTTCAAGTTCTCTGTATGTATGTATATATATACACACACACACATATACACACACACATTCAAGTTCTCTGTATGTATATATATATCTTCTTACTATATGTTCCATTCTATGCATCTAATGAAGTGAGCTGTAGCCCACAAAAGCTTATGCTCAAATAAATGTGTTAGTCTCTAAGGTGCCACAAGTACTCCTGTTCATTTTTACTAGTAGCCTAGTAATGCACAAGCAGGCTGCTGCATAATGTTCACAGGGAATCATCTTATTTATGCCTGCTGTGTATCTTTTTACAGGATCAAGGCCTCTAGGAGAGAAGTTAGATACACATATCCAGCTGGCCCTTTAAAAAATGCTTACCCGAGAACAGAAAACATGGCAATTGCTGTAAATCATGATTTCTTCAGGAAATCACAAATTTTCTTACACAGAATATATGGCATAAGTCTGCATCCTGTAGAGACATTTTCTCCCTCCCTGCCACCTGAGTCACCACTTCCATTTTAAGTGCTCAGCTGCAAGAGCTGGGTCAATTTCAAAGGGAGTCCTGAGAAAATAAAATCCCAATGGCAAAAATCAAAGCCACTTGTGAGAAATTAACATTTTAAAAAATGTTTAATGGAAGGCGTTGTGGATTCTTAATATTTCACAGTAAATTTGATTAGCAGATTTGATCTCTCTGAAAGCACAGCTGGTGGGGCTATATTAAAAAAAATAACAAAACAAAATATTCTTCTAACAGATGGAGAGCTGAAGAATTGATACCTGTAGGCATTTAGAAAAAAATATGCCACAGATTTCAGCATAACCCAGGGTCCTAAAATATGTCGTGTTTTGGTATTTGGGTAGGGAGAAAAGTATCTGAAGAGATTAGTACTGGGTGAGCTACAAATGGATTTGATTTAGATAAGCACCTTGGCCAAGATTTAAAAAAACATGAGTGGCTGAATTTCTTCATCCCCCACCCCTGGCTGCTGCTACTGTTTGAAGCTGGAGAAACAATGACCTACTCTGTCATTGCTTCTGGCCACAGATTCTTCTGAAGGCAGAGGAGTGGAGCTTCCAATGGGAAAGAAAGAAGTGCAGGAAATACAAAAGAACTAAAATTCAAAGATGTGTACACAGAGAGAACATTGAAAACATAATATAACATTGTTTAGGCTGCAAAGCCAATCACTCAAAATTTTGGACATGTCCACATATCCTTAATGCAGCATCTGCTGTGTCCAGGGGAGCCCAGACAGGCCTTTTATTCCCAGCTCTGTGGAGATGGGGAGATCCTGCCCTTTGGCATTCCCAGTAGTGGAAGAAAGATGAGCTTCTGGGATGTGTGGGGAGATGGTGGAGCCTGGCTCAGCTCCCTAACCTATCTTCCCCCTAACTGATAAAGCTGCTTTAGTAGCTCCAGGTCTTCTCAGTACAGTGTGTGCTGCCACTGTTGCGATGGCAGCATCATGAACCCAGTGCTTTAGAATGTTCATGTTCAGTTATTATTTTAGCAGGCTGGGGATGAATGCAAGCAAGAGGTGCAAAATGTTAAAAATCATCGAGTTGTAACTTGGTGAAACACAAATGGAATTTCATGTGACAAAGAAAAGGCACTTCACTAACCTGGGGGCTCTTTCTCTTGTGAATTTCAAAGAACTGCTACAAACAATGGCAGTGTTAGAACTTTTATAAAAAAGTCCCAAGAAACTTTTACAGTGAAAAACATTAAACAATCTAAATACACAGATCACTACCAGCTGCTCCAGTAATGCATTTAAGTATGTGCCAGATCCTCAGCATCTGTAAATTATTGTAATTCCACTGAAGTCATTGAAGCTATACTGATTTATACCACCTGTACTATTTATTTTAAATATAGGATAACACTGGTTACTTTTTCATTCTAACTTTCACTTAAAAAATACAAGGTCAACAAGGAAATTATTCTTTGCTTTAAGAAGGCTGTTGAATCCATTTAAATGGGACAGTTTATATAAAATAGTGAGTTTGGAAGGACTCTTCCAAAAGACGCAATGACTTCTTAGATTGCTGAGTGACATAACTAAGGCCACAGTACAAACTGGCACTAATGAATAAGTAAATTGTAAACCCCCTTGGAGGGGGAAACACTGCATAAGTCCTAAGAACTAATATAAATATTAAATGTCAAAGGGATACAAATAGAGGTGCTAAATTGTGTCAACATTAATATTGATCTATAATAGTATGGAAGCCTTTTTAGCTATGATTTCTGTGAAATATATGTTCTGTATTGTGCATACTGATAGACTTAAAACTATGCTGGAACCCTGCTGATGTGTGGAAACACTTCATCAATGTTTTGCCCAGTTGTCAAGCATTTTGAATATCTTTTATTATTCGGCCTATTTTGGTTGCAGAAGTGAGCAACATCAGGTTGCTTCATGGTTATAAGTTTATTCCTCACATTAGTAGCTCATTTTGTCAGTTTGCTTTCTCTTCATTTGCTCACAGGGCTTACATAATAGAATTTAGTTAGTGAATCAAAAGATATTGGGGTAGATGTAGCAGTGTGACTGTTCTCTACCATGCTCGTGGTAGAAATTGACTATAAAGTCAGTGGGGCTGGCTGGCCTTTTAAGGCAAGCCAAGCTCAGCCATGCCTGTGATCTAGTAGCTTGCCCCAGATAGTCATATGGTAACTTAATGATATTCATGACTCCTAGCTGCAGGTAATCAGATAGGATTGTGATTGGTTTGGTCACAGAGACCCCCTTGGTATTGTCACCTGATGTGCTGAAATTACCTCTGAGCCCATTTTTCCTGCCAGCTTGGGACTTCCAGAACCCTGTCTTGTTGAGCCAGACACGCTAGCCTGTTGCAACACAGACCGAGGGTCTGGTTCATGCCCCCGAAGCTAAAGATTTAACTGAAAACAGCTCAGCAGATTACCTGTCTCCAGCACCCAGATACCCAGCTCCCAATAGGATCAAACCCTCAAATAAATCCATTTTACTCTGTATAAAGCTTATACAGGGTAAATTTGTAAATCGTTCACCCTCTATATCCCTGATAGAGAGATATGCACAGCTGTTTGCTCACCCAGATATTAATCACTTTGTGTATATTAAGAAACAAAAGTGATTTTATTAAGTATAAGAAGTAGGATTTAAGTGGTTTCAAGTACTAACAGACAGAACAAAGTAAGTCACCAAACAAACTAAAGCAAAAACATGCAAGTCTAAGCCTAATACGTTCAGAAACTGATTACAGGTAATATCTCACCCTCAGCAATGTTTCAATAAGCTTATTTCACAGACCAGACTCCTTCCTAGTCTGGGCCCAATCCTTTCCCCTTGTAAAGTCCTTGTTAGTTCCAGCAGCATCCCAGGTGGTAAACAGGGGTGTTCTCATGACTGGCAGCCCCCTTTGTCCTGCTCCACCCACTTTTATAGCTTGACATAAGGCAGGAATCTTTTGTCAGTGCTTGTCCCCACCCCCGCCTCATCAATGGAAAAGTGTAAGGATTAAGGTGGATTCCAGTATCATGTGACATGGTCATCTGTCACTGTAAAACCCCTAATCTCCATTCTTCCTGGGTTGGCCTACACATACACAGGAAGGTTTGCAGGTAAATAAACCATTTACAACCAATTGTCCTAGTCAATGGGAGACATCAAGATTCTAAAAAGAAAAGGAGTACTTGTGGAACCTTAGAGACTAACCAATTTATTTGAGCATGAGCTTTCGTGAGCTACAGCTCACTTCATCGGATGCATACCGTGGAAACTGCAGCAGACATTATATACACACAGAGATCATGAAACAATACCTCCTCCCACCCCACTGTCCTGCTGGTAATAGCTTATCTAAAGTGATCATCAAGTTGGGCCATTTCCAGCACAAATCCAGGTTCTCTCACCCTCCACCCCACCCCCCCACCACACACAAACTCACTCTCCTGCTGGTAATAGCCCATCCAAAGTGACAACTCTCTTCACAATGTGCATGATAATCAAGGTGGGCCATTTCCTGCACAAATCTAAGTTCTTTCACCCCCTCACCCCCCTCTAAAAAACACACACACAAACTCACTATCCTGCTGGTAATAGCTCATCCAAAGTGACCACTCTCCCTACAATGTGCATGATAATCAAGGTGGGCCATTTCCAGCACAAATCCAGGTTTTCTCACCCCCACCCCCCACCCCCATACACACACAAACTCACTCTCCTGCTGGTAATAGCTCATCCAAAGTGACCACTCTCCCTACAATGTGCATGGTAATCAAGGTGGGACATGTCCAGCACAAATCCAGGCTTTCTCACCCCCCCCCTTTTTTTCCAGGGGACACACACACACACACACAAACTCACTCTCCTGCTGGCAATAGCTCATCCAAACTGACCACTCTCCAAGTTTAAATCCAAGTTTAACCAGAACGTTGGGGGGGGTAGAAAAAAACAAGGGGAAATAGGCTACCTTGTATAATGACTTAGCCACTCCCAGTCTCTATTTAAACCTAAATTAATAGTATCCAATTTGCAAATGAATTCCAATTCAGCAGTTTCTCGCTGGAGTCTGGATTTGAAGTTTTTTTGTTTTAAGATAGCGACCTTCATGTCTGTGATTGCGTGACCAGAGAGATTGAAGTGTTCTCCGACTGGTTTATGAATGTTATAATTCTTGACATCTGATTTGTGTCCATTTATTCTTTTACGTGGAGACTGTCCAGTTTGACCAATGTAAATGGCAGAGGGGCATTGCTGGCACATGATGGCATATATCACATTGGTGGAAGTGCAGGTGAACGAGCCTCTGATAGCGTGGCTGATGTTATTAGGCCCTGTGATGGTGTCCCCTGAATAGATATGTGGGCACAGTTGGCAACGGGCTTTGTTGCAAGGATAAGTTCCTGGGTTAGTGGTTCTGTTGTGTGGTATGTGGTTGTTGGTGAGTATTTGCTTCAGGTTGCGGGGCTGTGTGTAGGCAACGACTGGCTTCTCTCCCAAGATTTGTGAGAGTGTTGGGTCATCCTTTAGGATAGATTGTAGATCCTTAATAATGTGTTGGAGGGGTTTTAGTTGGGGGCTGAAGGTGACGGCTAGTGGCGTTCTGTTATTTTCTTTGTTAGGCCTGTCCTGTAGTAGGTGACTTCTGGGAACTCTTCTGGCTCTATCAATCTGTTTCTTCACTTCCGCAGGTGGGTATTGTAGTTGTAAGAAAGCTTGACAGAGATCTTGTAGGTGTTTGTCTCTGTCTGAGGGGTTGGAGCAAATGCGGTTGTATCGCAGAGCTTGGCTGTAGACGATGGATCGTGTGGTGTGGTCAGGGTGAAAGCTGGAGGCATGTAGGTAGGAATAGCGGTCAGTAGGTTTCCGGTATAGGGTGGTGTTTATGTGACCATTGTTTATTAGCACTGTAGTGTCCAGGAAGTGGATCTCTTGTGTGGACTGGACCAGGCTGAGGTTGATGGTGGGATGGAAGTTGTTGAAATCATGGTGGAATTCCTCAAGGGCTTCTTTTCCATGGGTCCAGATGATGAAGATGTCATCAATATAGCACAAGTAGAGTAGGGGCTTTAGGGGACGAGAGCTGAGGAAGCGTTGTTCTAAATCAGCATTAAAAATGATGGGCGCCCCATCATCTCAGGCATTGGCACCCTGACAGCAGGATTGTCTGGCTATGTAGACTCCCTCCTCAGGCCCTACGCTACCAGCACTCCCAGCTACCTTTGAGACACCACTGACTTCCTGAGGAAACTTCAATCCATCGGTGATCTTCCTAATAACACCATCCTGGCCACTATGGATGTAGAAGCCCTCTACACCAACATTCCACACAAAGATGGACTACAAGCCGTCAAGAACACTATCCCCGATAATGTCACGGCTAATCTGGTGGCTGAACTTTGTGACTTTGTCCCTACCCATAACTATTTTACATTTGGGGACAATGTATACCTTCAGATCAGCGGCACTGCTATGGGTACTCGCATGGCCCCACAGTATGCCAATATTTTTATGGCTGATTTAGAACAACGCTTCCTCAGCTCTTGTCCCCTAAAGCCCCTACTCTACTTGCGCTATATTGATGACATCTTCATCATCTGGATCCATGGAAAAGAAGCCCTTGAGGAATTCCACCATGATTTCAACAACTTCCATCCCACCATCAACCTCAGCCTGGTCCAGTCCACACAAGAGATCCACTTCCTGGACACTACAGTGCTAATAAACAATGGTCACATAAACACCACCCTATACCGGAAACCTACTGACCGCTATTCCTACCTACATGCCTCCAGCTTTCACCCTGACCACACCACACGATCCATCGTCTACAGCCAAGCTCTGTGATACAACCGCATTTGCTCCAACCCCTCAGACAGAGACAAACACCTACAAGATCTCTGTCAAGCTTTCTTACAACTACAATACCCACCTGCGGAAGTGAAGAAACAGATTGATAGAGCCAGAAGAGTTCCCAGAAGTTACCTACTACAGGACAGGCCTAACAAAGAAAATAACAGAACGCCACTAGCCGTCACCTTCAGCCCCCAACTAAAACCCCTCCAATGCATTATTAAGGATCTACAACCTATCCTAAAGGATGACCCAACACTCTCACAAATCTTGGGAGAGAAGCCAGTCGTTGCCTACACACAGCCCCGCAACCTGAAGCAAATACTCACCAACAACCACATACCACACAACAGAACCACTAACCCAGGAACTTATCCTTGCAACAAAGCCCGTTGCCAACTGTGCCCACATATCTATTCAGGGGACACCATCACAGGGCCTAATAACATCAGCCACGCTATCAGAGGCTCGTTCACCTGCACATCCACCAATGTGATATATGCCATCATGTGCCAGCAATGCCCCTCTGCCATTTACATTGGTCAAACTGGACAGTCTCTACGTAAAAGAATAAATGGACACAAATCAGATGTCGAGAATTATAACATTCATAAACCAGTCGGAGAACACTTCAATCTCTCTGGTCACGCAATCACAGACATGAAGGTCGCTATCTTAAAACAAAAAAACTTCAAATCCAGACTCCAGCGAGAAACTGCTGAATTGGAATTCATTTGCAAATTGGATACTATTAATTTAGGTTTAAATAGAGACTGGGAGTGGCTAAGTCATTATACAAGGTAGCCTATTTCCCCTTGTTTTTTTCTACCCCCCCCCCCCCCCGACGTTCTGGTTAAACTTGGATTTAAACTTGGAGAGTGGTCAGTTTGGATGAGCTATTGCCAGCAGGAGAGTGAGTTTGTGTGTGTGTGTGTGTCCCTGGAAAAAAAGGGGGGGGGTGAGAAAGCCTGGATTTGTGCTGGACATGTCCCACCTTGATTACCATGCACATTGTAGGGAGAGTGGTCACTTTGGATGAGCTATTACCAGCAGGATAGTGAGTTTGTGTGTGTGTATGGGGGTGAGGGGGGTGAGAGAACCTGGATTTGTGCTGGAAATGGCCCACCTTGATGATCACTTTAGATAAGCTATTACCAGCAGGACAGTGAGGTGGGAGGAGGTATTGTTTCATGATCTCTGTGTGTATATAATGTCTTCTGCAGTTTCCACGGTATGCATCCGATGAAGTGAGCTGTAGCTCACGAAAGCTCATGCTCAAATAAATTGGTTAGTCTCTAAGGTGCCACAAGTACTCCTTTTCTTTTTGCGAATACAGACTAACACGGCTGTTACTCTGAAACCTATCGAGATTCTAAACCACCATTAATGGCCCACACTTTGCATAGTTACAATAGGACCTCAGAGTTATACCTCATATTTCTAGCTTCAGATACAAGAATGACACATGCATACAAATAGGAGGAATATAATCAGTAGTTTATAACCTTTGTTATGATACCTTACAAGAGACTTTTTGCATAAAGCATATTCCAGTTACATCATATTCACACTCATAAGCATATTTTCAAAGAACGTATGGAATGCAACGTCACAAGTATGTCTTAAATAGAGCTGGGAATGCAGGATAGAGGGAGAGACTGTGGAGAAGGCCAGACTGGACTGGACTGGACTGGATTGGTCTGGTTTGGTCTGGTCTGGTCTCGTCTGAATTGAACTGTAGGGTAGGAAGGCAAACCAACAGGGAACATGGTCACACTCTTGTGGGAGAAACCCTGAAATAGGGTCTGTAAAAGTACTTCAGTGGAGCCTGAGAGGGGTGAAAGACTTATTAGTTAAGTAGACAATGAAGAAGCCAGAGGTCTGAGAACCAGAGAGAAGCTGTGTTGAGCACAGGCTGCAGGGAAGGAACACAAGGGGATTCAGAAGTAGGATGTACCCCAGGGAACAGCAGCATGTCTGAAGAAGCAGACCTAGCTGCTTAATACAGGGTCCCTGGGCTGAAACCCAGGCACTAGACCAGCGGCTATTTCCAAAGGCCTTTTGCCTTATAAGAACACAGGCAGACAACAAAGTATATATAAAGAGATTATGCTGAGAGTCTGATTCTATACCTTAAAATCCCGAGTGCCAGGTTGTCTTCTGATATAAAAAGCTGGATGGGGCAATGTCCCCTTTGGGGCCTCTGGCAATGGTAAAACTACCTTGTTGCTTCACTCACCGGCTATGTCTACATTTGAGCTGGGAAGTGTGGTTCCCAGCTTACACAGATATATCTGTGCTACCTCGGCTCTAGCTAGTGGGCTAAACATGGCAGTGTGGGCAGTGGCTCAGGCTAGCCCTTAAGTATGTAACCAGGGCTTCAGGTGGATACGTACTTGAATGGCTTGCCCAAAGCCACTGACTGTGCTGTCCTGGCTGCACTGCTATTTTTAGCCTGCTCACTCAAGTATGTCTACGTGAACTGGAAATCACACCTCCCATCTCAAATGTAGATCTTGCTTAAGAGTGTAAGTTTTGGATTCTTGGATCCCTATGAGAGTTGTCAAAGGGGCGAGGGGGTAGGGAGAACACCTCTCTATGCCTTCCACTCCATCTTGTACTCCTGTGTGTGGGAACTAGACTCTGTCCCTGAAACTCCTAAACAAAACTGTTCATGGTACAGGGCTAACTTTATGGCTGTCCCCTGTCAGGCCTCTTTCTCAGTGCAACCTCTGAGGTGTCAAGCCTTATGCCTTTACCTATCTTGGGGTGGAAACTTCCACTTCAAGACTGGACCCTGGGCTACAGTGCCCTGTGTATCCACTGTGCTTACCCAGAAGGTTTGGCTGGGTTGAGCACCTATTGTTCTTCTCTTCAGGAGGCTGTGACTAGTGGTGTATGTAGTGATGAGATAAACAATATTTTGGTTTGAAAAAGGTTGTTTTACAGTAGAAGCAAAGAACTTGGAGAAACAGGATTTTAAAATAAGTCAACACACGTCTATCTTATCTAAAGGCTCATCCACCATGTCCTGATGGAAACGTAGGCAGGCCTAACAAAGTCTGTCTTTCTGTCCAGTTGCCCTCAACACCACCTGCCTCACTTGAAAGAGACCCCTTTTCAACTTCTAGGTTCCTCTTGTTCTGAGTTCCTGGGCTTTGGCTTTTCTGCACAAAAATAGTTTTGCAGGTTGGCTGGGGTATAGGTAAAATCAAAGTTAATATTTCGGGAATTTTCTCTTAACAACCCTTAGATATTTGGCTTATCTTGAGCTGTTCTTTTCCTTTCCTATTAGTTTTTTTTTTTTCTTACAGACCTCTATTGCCTTATGCCAATATAGCCATGCAGTAAAGATCACAATGATCAGAACAACACACAGTTTTCATACATTATTGCGGAGAAGCTCCACTTCCATTACAAAACTAGCTGTCCAGTATTCTGATACTGTCTTACAACCTAAGCCATCTCTCCTGATGTCAACTACTGTACACATAGAATTCTTCATCATGTAAAAGGAATAATTTTTGCAGACTCACATTGTGTCTTGAAACCATGAGCGTAAACTATGTAGGACCAAATGGAACCTAAGACTGAATAGGACCTAGCTTATAGTTCTGTGTATGTAGTCCTGTGGGTGAAATAGTGAACTCCAGTGTACGCAAATAACAGAATATAGATATCTAGTTCTCAGAGCCTATATTTTCTAGAATTGCACATGAGCATTTGCAAGCAGAAAAGTGCATGGAAATGATTTATGCACACATCTACCATTTTGCATTTACAAATGCATTAATTGAAGATGCAAATTATGCAAGCATAGTTTTTCCACTTGTAGTTATAAACCTCTGTTTGTACTCATAAGTTGGAAATACAAACTCTGTCATTTGCACTTGAAATTCACTGCTCCCACAATACTGTGTCTGCAAATATTGGTAGGAGCAAAGATTTAACTGCAGAAAGGAGAATAGAGCCAATTTTTGGAAAACTTGAAAAGTAAAATGTAAGAAAAATGAGTCCCTGTTTAAATGTTTACGTCATGTTCAAGTTAACTGAAGCAAGCCAGAAGGTGGCTGATAAATACTTTAGAAGCTCATGGTCTAAAACTGAAAGTCACTGAGCCACTTAAACTCCCACTGAAATAACTTATCTTCCTCCTACTGAGATAAATGGGAATTTGGCATAGTTAGTGCCCAACTCAAGGTGCTCAGCACTTTGCAGGATCAGACACTTCCATCACCTAAATCAACAGTTGGGCTCTGTGAAGGGCTTCTCAAATTCCAGATTAAAAGTGGCCTCTGACATCAATAACAGAAGCTGAAGACTCATCTCTCACACTTTATGACATTTTAATGTAGGAACATTCTTGTTATAGTGCTGGCAGTATTTGAAAACTAACAATGCAAGGAGCACTTTAACAGCTCTCAGTAGCAGGAGTGCTAAAATGTTGTTACGCTCTCATCTGGTGCTGCCTGTACTCAGAAAACACTACCACGACACTTGGAGAGCAAGGAAATCAGATCAAAGTTAATGTTGATTCTTGAAGGGAAGCACCAAGTAGTTGTCATGACAGCAAACTACAGCTGCTGTAGATCTAATTGAACAGAGTCACAACATTCCCAGACTCGGGAGTATTGTTGAAATTAATTTTCTACAACCAGTGTATTATGGGTGTTTGCTGGAAGCCATTTCACAGACACCAAGGATCTGGGAAATGCAGCTTTCCAAAGCAGCAGCAAGAAATGATGTCCCATGTTTAGGAGAGTAAAATGGAGATGGGTGGTGGGTAGAGCTGCATTGGGGATTACAGCAAGCATGGACTGCGAGTTTTAAGAATGGTGAATGCAGGGAATAAAATTGTTAGTGTTTGATGCTATAGAGAAGCACATAGTTATAATCAGGGATGTGGAAAAGAGAGACAGATAGCTTTGGAATAAGTAAACACCCCTAATTTCATCCATTCTTAGAATCAAACTTGAACTAAACTTGTTTATTCCTTGATTGAAAACAGAGTCCCCCAAATCTGGGTGATATGTGCTCAGGTGATTCTCTGAGGGGCTAAGACCCATTAACTCAATAGAAAAGTCAGTCAATGGGAGGAGAGGGTGCTTGGTGCGTCTCAAGATGGTTCACAGGACTTTACAGCATATTCTTATTGATGATCAAAGGCACACTTACCAGAAATCTCCTTAGCAGGACTGTTTTCATGAGATTTTCATCTCACTAGTTTTGGAGGGTGCACATAAGCTTCAAATCGACATTCAGACCAAAACAATACTCCAAGCCTTTTGAGATTCATTTATCAGTGATTACAGTGGGACAAATCCTGTCCTTATTTACAACTGTGCAATGCAACTGATGCCAGTGCATTTGCATAGTTGTAACTGAGGACAGAGTGTGTTCTAATTTGCACAGAGAGCACAGATAATAGCGCACATCCTTCTTTCAGCTTTTACATCTTATCTCCACTTTATACTGATGCTATGTCTACACTACAGATTACTTCAGTATAACTTAGTCGTTCAGGGGTGTGAATAATCCACACCCTGGAGCAATGTAAGTTATACATACCTAAGCGCCACTGTAAACAGTGCTATGTTGGCAGGAGCGTTTCTCCCACTGACATAGCTACCACTCTCTCCCCTTGACTTACAGCATCTTTGTCAGAAGCACTACAGCAGCACAGCTGTACCAACCAACCAATCAAAACTTCTCTCTTTGCATAGCTTTGGGATTTAAGGCTCCAGGACTGTATAATGGTTTGCGTTTTTAATTTCAAAGCATTTTGAAAACATTAAGGCCCCATGCTCCCCTTCTCCAAATGGGGGAAAGCTAAAACCACAGATTCCCTCCATTACATCCTTTCACTTTGCGTATAAATCCATAAAAGCCTCTCTCTGAGTTTTTTTTGAGTTCTGGAGTAATTGACAGGGAGTGTTTGGATCACCCACATTCTTTCAGATTCTCTTCCCCACCCCCCCAGCCCCAAATTTGCAGAGGAAACCAAAGCAAGTTATTATAGCCAGGCTGAGATTTTTCAAAGCAACTAAGTGATTTAGCAGCACAAATTCCAATGAAAATCAAAGAAACTTGTGCTCCTAACTCGCTTACATCCCACGCCCAATCTACATAAGTTTGTGTTTCCCTTGTATATCATGGAAGTCCTTTAAAGGAGAAATTTTTTTTGGTCAGTGGTGTTTAGAAACAGGAGATATGCTGTCAAGGGGCTGCTGAAGTAGATGAGGAGATGGCAACATGAAGACCAAGTACAAATGATGGATGCCTCCAGCAGATTGTCTCAGTTCAGTATGCTTTCAAGCCTGAATCCCCAGCCACTTATGTGTGAGAACAAACTTCATCAAACAATGGAATAATTAGAAGGAAATGCTGCAGGTGCAAACTTCCAGCATTTTCCCTTTCTAATGTATGTAATTTCCATGTTGTGGGATGAGTAAGGGCTTGAGTCTGCTTACACTGAAGCAAAGTTCCCATAAGCATCAATGAAAGCAGTATTAGATCCTTAATCTTCTCACCACTGCAGTGTGACTAGACAAGTATTACCATGCCATTTCACAAGTTCAGAATTCAGACTACTGTCATTCCTCTCAGAGACATTAACTATTGCAGCCTGTAAACAAAGAGTGCTTGTTATGGATAGAAATGTATGGATATTACACTATCTGGAAGAACCAAGAAACTGCCAGCCTTTTATAGACAACCTAACTAGCCAATTACTCATAAAATTTTGAGGGAGAGAGCATAATTCTAACTTTTAACAAGCACTCCATTCCGTATTTATAGCTCTAAGAGAAGAAGCTGTCAATGCTGATTGAACAAAATTTTCTCTATTAAGGCCTTGAGTTGTTACTATGTAGTAGTGACTCTGGGGGAAAAAAAACAATATTGCCTGGCTTATTGGAAGACTGTATTTTAATGTACATACCCTCTTCTTTGATAAAATTGCTAATTACATATTCACTTAATAGTCAGAACTTTTATATACTGTTCAGGAGGAAATAATAAGCAGTTTTTCAGAAGTGTATTATAGGTCCTTTGCTTTCCTTTTTAATAACCTACCATGAAAAACGTACCAGTAAAACATGTTTAAGTAAATATTACAGGGTCTGATTTAGGAAATGAAGCAGAGAGTCAAAGTCTACATTAAGGAAATTTACAAAAAGAAATTTTCCACGGGTCCCAACACTGGTTCAGGTGAACAGTGTTAAACAGTGACAGGAACCCAAGAATGCAAGAAACTTATAGCCAGAAGTGATTTTATTCCTATTTAGTTAAAGCTATTGAACTGCAAGTTTAATTGAAAGGGTGGTAACAGGTCTGACTACTGATCCCTTTTTATGGTCCCCACTAGTTATAATACCAGTTTAACTGACCTATTGTTGGAACCAGAAGGATTTTTTGTTTTTATATAGTCAACCAATCTAGACATGGCCTAAATGTTAGAATTCCTACCTCCACTTCAGATTTGAGTTATTGCTTGTTTGAAACTCTCACTAGATGTAAAAGGCATATTAAAAGTATGTCTTTAATAATGTAATTTCTTGTGATATAGACTATGCAAAATGATCAACGGCTCTTAGGAAAGAAATAGAAAACCTCTTGAATGAGCCATGTTGCAGGTCACCAGTATAATTCCAAGCATCACACAGCTGAGTTTGGCAGACTTAATGTGGTAAAACAAAGTCTCAGTGTCACTCCTGGGTTGCCATGTCTTATTGAGGGGTGGGAAGGAGCAATGAAGTTATGCTAGCACAGAATTTGGGTTTGAGAATTCATCCCCCAAAGAGAAGGAAGACCACAGTCTATTGTTTTCACTCAATCACAAAGCCCAGGCTGTTCTGGACTGGTGTCACAATGTAATTACTTTGCAATATTAAAGTTGTCATGACAAGATTGGGTTTCACTATACTTAGTAAATGAAACCTGAGCAAGAATCTAATCATGTTCCCCCTTTCTAACATGGTCCATTGTTTAACGGTAAGACAGCTCTATTGTGGAATGACTGGAGGGTTCAGAAGTGTGACAGTGCAGTATGTGGTCTTTTACCTCTATGTCTATATTTCAAACCCAGCTCAGTTCAGTAGTGATCAAAAGTTACCAGCATCTGATTGCTGTCAGTGGCCAAAATACAATAAGCTTGTTGATTTCAGACCATTCACAGCAGATATGTATTAGTCAAGAAAAAAGCATCACCATAACTAACACTGTTGTTGGCAGTCTTCACAAAAGACTACTATCTCTGTCCCGGATGTGTTCTGTCTAGATCCAGGTTGAGACACACCAACAAGCAGTCTACAATGCTTCTCCCCATATTGTACCTTTTGAGTTGATAAACTAAGAACACTTTTCCCTTGAGTTGTCCATCACTCCACTCCCACTGAACTCAATGGAATCTGAAAATGCTCAACACAGGAGTCCTAGGTCATATTATAAAACTGGAGTCTAATTTAACATAATTTAAAATACCTCTTAATCTCACTTAGGCTTCACATTGAGACGTTTCATGCCACTATTTAAAATATAGACTAAATATGATTGATCATCTTACTAATCCTTGTGTGGCGCGCTCATTGGCTGTGATCTGTCCTGATCATCCAAATATTTCCTACTATGTACAGCCCACTACCTACAGTGTATATGAAACTAGTTGTGGAATCCCCAATTGCCAAAAGCATTGCATCACTGTGGTGTTTTAATAAATACTTGGAAAGTTTTGAAATGTATATGGATGTTTTGTAATGAATATTATATATAAATTGCCCCTTTTGACCTGAGTGGCTAGTCAAAAATCCTGTTAGCATATTGTTCCACTTAGGAGAAATTGGTAAGAACTGGGTATTTTTTGGATGCAGTTTTGTTTATTTACAAAGAATGTACAACGTCCTGTGTCTCTGAGTGCAGAGACCACTTTTTTTGATCACAACACCAAGAGCATTCTTTTCAGCTTGCACCCTTTACCCAAAAACCTCTTCCCAGGTTTCTTCCAGCATCAGCAAATGCTTTTAGCTGCTCTATTAGGTGCAGACTCTCTCCCCAGGTTATTTTGTCTGTTCTACCTCCCCCGATACCTCTACTCAAAATAATACTTAGCAAAAGCTTCTGGGTGGGTTCATTATATTTATAGTTACCTTGATTGAAGAGTGAATTCACCCCTGTCAATCTCAATGAGGTTTTACCTCACCCCATAAAAAGGTTTCACCCAGCTCAGATACTTCCTCACCTTACCTAACTTACTGGGTGACTTATTTTGCATTTTGTTGTATAGTGTAATCACTCTATCACATCCGCTGTAGTGCATTACCTCTCCAGAACACCCAAGGATCAAGATATTTATATCTCATTAAGAATTAATATGGTAACTGTATATTTAAGTCATTCTCAACATAAGGTATTAAACATGCACCACTTTGCATTTTGCTTATAATTTTATATAACTCATCTAAATATAGTTAATTATAGAGCAGATTTATTTTTGTTACAGGTGACCTTTTCAAACGGTATGTTGCTCACATTGTTTCATAACATTATTTCCACCATGTCTATTGCGGTATATCTCAGATCATACTATATTTCTGGATTCTTGGTGCCTAAATGTTCTGTATCCATTATACCCACAGTTGTATGCTAGCAGCATACATAGCATAATTGGATCAGTGTTCGTGGCCACGCCGCTTCCTGATGCCTTTTCTCCTATGATTTAACCCCACAACTCATGATCAGCTGGACCCTTCCTTTTCTCCCTGTCCTACTTTCATGGCTTTCCACCCTAGGCCCTGATTCATTAAAGCATTTAAAAATGACCTTAACTTTCAGCATGTTCTTAAATGCTTTTTGAATAGAGATGGACTGTAAGCACATGCTTAAAGTCAAGCAGGGCTTTGCTGAATCAGGGCCCTATGTAAAAAGATTATGAAAAGTTTGTGCTTTGTAGTGGGACTTCAAACGCAAAGACAATACAGGTTTGCAAGAAGAAAAGTTCTGATTCAGAGGGAAAAATAGTTTACATTAATTTTATTTTCCGCTTTTGAGTATTACCAGAACAAGAATTGCATAATAATTAAGAGATTATATTATATAGCCAGTATTACAAAATTAGATTAAAGGGCATATTCTCCTCTTCCTGTATATATAACTTCTGTTACTGCTAATGTGTGTTGCATGTCCTTTTAGGAGAAGAAAACACCTATTAGTTCTGTAATTTAGATGGCTTTCATTTGTATGGTACATAATGCCTTAATTTAATGACACATTATGCTCAATAGTATTAATTGATATTTGAAGATAATTAACAATTCTAAAGATCCTAGCCTATTTTAAAATAATATAATGTTAACAGTCCCAGTCCTGCAGCTGTGGAATTATGGGAAGTCTTACTGATTTAAACAGGAGCTCTACCCAGAGAATGGCTTTAGGATCAGGCCCAATATTTTGGACCAGATCCTGCAAGGTGACTAGCTCTTTCAACTCCTGCTCATTGCTTATTGTAAGATCTGACAGTGTGGTTGTTGTAGCCCCCAGTAGTCTCTCATTTTAATATTTTCGATTTAAAATTTTTAGAGACAGGGGACTATGTTTTGTTATGGGATTGTACAGTGCTAGCACAATGGAGCTTGGGCCTCCAGCCGCCACTGCAATATAAACAATCATATTAATAGTTACTGAGAAACGGTAAGGGAATTTCTATTTGTCTCTAATAATAGTGACTTGTTAGGTTTAATTCCTGAAACTGGCAAAACTAATGAATAAAGTACTCGAATGAAAGAATTGGGATGAATCCCCCCCTTGTTGCCATTCTTCACTAGATATAGTTTTGTTTTGTTTTCTCCATGCATATAAAATACTGTTAGTGATTCTACTCTGAAAAGGGACTGTTTAGTCAACAGACCTATCATCTGTTTGAATTCAGAGTTGTATCCCCGACTAGTCACAAAAGTAAGTTGTACTTCTATTAGCAGTTCTCACAGAGCTAGCTGAGCACTCCCTGCTGGACACTCACCAAGATGCTGTATTTAGATCAAAATACTTAGTTCCTGCGTGCTTCTAAGCCCACTGAGCCTGAGCAGTATGTAGGCATCGTCCCTGGCATCTCAGGGTGCATACTCTCTATTTAGTATTTCTCCTCCTTGAGAGTGGGACCCCCTGGTCCCACTTCCCTAGTCCCCAAGACCAGTGCTGAACTCCTCAAGTCTCCCCAAGAGCTTAAACCCTCCATTTCCTAGAGCTCTACCCTATGGGTACTCCACTTTAGAGTTTAATCCTTCAGGGATGCATGCCAGTTATAGCAAAGTACTCAGATTTTGCAAGCGACTTCTTAAACACATGCATATGCTCTTTATTCATTGAGAAAGCAGAAAGACTTACAGATCCTTGTAAAAATAATAAAACCTGCCTGAAAAAGTACTCTGTCCAGCATCCTCACCACTCTAATAGCCCTCTATATTTTGTTTGCATTGGTGGTATAGGCGTGTTGATCCCAGAATATTAGAGAGACAAGGTGGGTGAGGTAATATTTTTTATTGGACGAATTTATGTTAGTGAAAGAAACAAGCTTTTGAGCTACACTTTCTTCAGGTCTGAAAAGATCTGTGTTTGGTTCAGTCTATTCAGGGTCTCAATGCCCTTCTCTCCTCCCGCTCTGCCTTCCAGTTTTCCCTCCCTGCCTTGGAGACAAGAACTTGTTCAGGTCTAGTTCAATGAGCATGTCCCTTTTCAATAGTAGTTTCTTTTTTCTTTTTTTCTGCAAGAGAATTTCAGTTGTTCCAGCCCTCCTTCCCTGTAGGTAACCTGGGGAAGAACCAGCTTCCTTTAGGTTGGCTATTCTCATAAACATATCTATTGTTTTACTGTGGCCAGTATCTTATAAGAGCCATTCAGGGTTAACTACTCTTTTGAAAGCCCTGTAGTTACGTCCAGACAGGGTTTGTGATATATGTGATCCGTGCTTTCTAGCATATGGCTAACTGAATATACACTAAGGGTTTGAGTTATATAGAGAGTTCATAAAAAATAATTACAATTCATAAATTGTACATAGACAGATTGCCTAAACCTACACAGTGTGCTACTTTCTATCTTAACTTGTAAACGAATATATTCAGTTCCAATTGTTTTATTTTGATATATAAAGAGAGAGAACACTTAGACTGTAAGCATTCTCAGCCAGTTGTAAAATTAGTTGCCAGTTTTGCCTGAAGCAAAGAAGCTCAAGCAAAAAACAAATAGTAAGAATTTCCCTGGTCTCTTCCCACAGCTCACCACACTAAATTCTTTCTCATTCCCAAAAGTCAGAGAAGATTAGATAGGCTTTGAAGCATGCCCTAAAGGTCAACAAATATGTAAAAAGAAAAGGAGTACTTGTGGCACCTTAGAGACTAACCAATTTATTTGAGCATAAGCTTTTGTGAGCTATAGCTCACTTCAGCTTATGCTCAAATAAATTGGTTAGTGTCTAAGATGCCACAAGTACTCCTTTTCTTTTTTGCGAATACAGACTAACACAGCTGTTACTCTGAAACAAATATGTGTTATCTTGGATCAAAGTTTCTTGAATGCAATGGATTTGCATAGGTGTCTCTGAGGGCATAAAATGAAGACTATAGGGTTAAACAGGTGTCACTGAGGAATTTATTTGGCCTTCAGAACCTTGATTACTGGTGGTGATGAGGGGGAGTGGGGTGGGGAGGAGAAACACAGGTTGACTGCGCCAAAACCAATTGTCTGTTCACTTGTAAACCTAGCATATTTGACTCAGAAACTCCTGAGACATAATGCCATTTTGACATTCACTTCTTGGAGCCAAGCTTCACTTAAAACCATTAGAATGGGAGCAATATAAAAAAAGAAAAGAAAAAAAGTAGCTGGTAGAAGTAACTTCTAAAAAGTCTAAGTTGTAAATAAATGCACATTGAGCAATGAGTTTGACCTGATCCTGTTCTCACTGATGTTAATAGGATAATTCAACTGTAGTAGTATCAGACCAAATAATTACTGGTTAGTAAATAAAAAAAAAAAATCTGGATTAAATGGAAGTTCAGCGCCTAAGAATTTCTCAGTCTCTAATGAGACACTGGGCAGAAATAATGGGTAATCTCTTCCATTTTTCAAATTTCAAAGAGTAAGCAGCATTCCGATTTGTCAAATTCAAATACTACTACATAAAGAATAGTTCTAGTATTGTATAGTTACAGAATTTTTATATTTTTTATGGAAATCTGCCCCTTAAATGGAATGGCCTATCTGATTTTTTTTTTCTAATATGCCTGTCAACACAGAATTGAAGCAGCACTAACACAGAAATTAACTAATAATTGTATTGATTTTTCCTGTCAGTTTATGTACTTATTAACACTTCCTTACTAATAATGAAAATTCTAAAAATTTGACCAGAATCTCTTGCTGTTTTATCATCATTCCAATTTTATGAATAAAAGTGTCATTTTATTGTAAGTGGAATAATGTTGGTTATTTCATGTTGTGATGCTTCTTGGGGAAACCTAGGGTTGTGAGGCACCTTACTACCACCTGCTCTTACCATGAGGAAGTCTTGTCTGTGCCTGCCTGGGGTTCAGCTCCTACTCCACCAGCCACAAGCACTCCCCTCTGAGCCCAGGCAGGCTCTGCTGTCCCTCTGCTGGTTGGCAACTGGCATGCTCCAACCTCCAATCCTCAGAGCATCTCTGTGGAGTTCTAGTATTGGGTTTGCTTAACATTGTTTCACTTAAAGTAGCATTACTTTAAGTGAAACAATGTTAAGCAAACCCAGTATGGGGAAATTTGATTTGCTCATATATTATATATGTGTCTTTTGTTTGGTGAAAAATATTCCCTAGAATAATATACCCAGTATAAGTTTTAAACAAACAATTTAATACTGTACACAGCAATGATGATTGTGAAACTTGGTTGAGGTGGTGGAGTCAGAGGGTGGGATATAATGCCTTGCTGCTAAATGATGAATTCACACTCGGGTGAGCCCTCAAGGGTTAACATGTTGTTAATGTAGCCTCATGCTCTACAAGGCAGCATGATTGGAGGGAGGAGACACAGTAGACGCATGGCAGTGGCTGTGAACATTCCCAGCGGAAACTGAACATGATGATGAACCCACGCCATCCCACTGGAGTGCACCACTCCCTCCACTTCCAAAGTGCTGGGGGGTGCGTGTGTGTGAGAGAGAGATGCACATTGCCCCTTTAAGCGTGCTGACCTCACTCTAAGTACACTGCCTTTTTAAGTAGATCAGCAAGTTGACATAGCAGCTGCTGCCAGCAAGCTCCCTCTGTCCTGAGCCCTGTCCTCCCCCTGCTCTGTGAAGATGGGTTACAGGAGTGGGGGGAGGGGGACACCCTGACATCAGCACCCCTCTCACCCCCCCCCCATACAAAAAGCAGGAGGCTCCCGGCAGCAGCTCCAAGGCAGAGGGCAGGAGCAGCATGTGGCAGTCGGGGGAGGGACACTTGAATTGCCTGGCAACTGATAGTCTGCTGGGTGGCTGCCACACAAGGAACTTAGGGCAGCTGATAGGGGGGCTGCCAGCCGACCCTGGTTGCAAGCCCCCACCAGCTAGCTCCAACAGGCTGCTCTTCCTGCAAGCATGGACAAGGCAGGCGGCTGCCAAACAACGTTACAAGGGAGCATTGCCCAACTTTAAACAAGCACGCTCTGTAATAGATCAGTGGCGTAACAACGAAACAGAGTTAACCGGGATGACGTTGAGTGAGGAGTTACTGTATTGGAAACAAGGTATTACATATAAAACAAAAATTACAACATACTTTCTCAAGACTAAATTTAACTAACATGATGCCCTCTTGTCTAATAAGGTACTGCTTACCCAAAGACCTTCTCACAACGTTTTTTAAATCAGGATCTGTGTCTCAGGAAAAGAATGCCTCAAGCTTACTGGCAGCTTGTCTACCTAGTTGAAGAATGCCAGGGTGTGTCTCTGCATCCCTACATATATTCTCAGTCCTCTCTACTTCACCTTTAAACAGAGTCTTGTCCCCACATCCACCACCACCAAACCTCTGCTGTTTACCTCTTCCTATTAATTTCTTCTCCTGAAGTCCCTGCAGTTGCTTCATTAACATTTGACTCAACATGCACATAGACTTCCATTGTAAGATACACAATGGTCAGCCAGGGAGATAAATGTCTCCTATCTCCTGTCTAGTGGAACCTATCTTGAGGTATGTCACCTCCTAGTGACCTGGCTTAAAAAAACATAATTTCCAATATACAAATATACAACCCTACGTGACACTCTTTGGTGAATGTAAATATCAGACCCAGGAGATCCCTGGAACTCTTATGCATTTCTGTGTCCTCAAGAGGTTCTTAGGTCACACATGCCCTTCCTCAGTAATAGTTATTGTCCTCTGCATTCTCCAAACAAGAAACAACTATTATGGAGACATATGAAGGTGGTGTATGGAGTGAAAATGAGTTCTGTTTCTTATTGAATAAGACTCCTTTGTGCACACAGTATGAGTACTGCTCCATACCATAGCAACAAATTTTACTTCTACAGGACTTAAAAGCTTTCAAACATTAATTATGGCTTGCTACCCTCTTTTAAGATGCCATAGTTTGAATTAGTGCAATGCACTCTTCTTGAGGCTAAACTTGAAGGCAGATAAACAACTCTCAGCAGAGGCAGAATGCAGCAGCCAATATAATGGCAGTGTTTCCAGAAAGGAGCATGCTACTCCTATACTCAGTAGTCTGATCTGGCTGCCAATCTGTTTCTGGGTGCAAATCAAAGTAATAATTTTAAGCTCTAAACAATTTGGCTTGGAGCTACCTTAGAGACTGCGTATTTCCTCAATTGATATTGCAGCAGTTGAGATCCTCTAATGCTTTCCTGGCAACAACTTCTGAGTTTAAGTAAGGAAGGCGGGGGAGGGGGTGCAGCACATTGTCTTCTAAGGGACCTTCCCCTCCGCAGGTCAGAAATAATCCAAATATGTTGACCACCTGTACACTGGTGGTGAGAGTTGAATATAAGTGAGGAGAAGGGGTGTTTTAAGTTTTGGCATAGTGGTGAGGTTTATGTGAACATTGTTGCTATATGACTTGCTTGAGGATTTTACGGATTGTGCATATCCCAAGAGTGCTAGATAGCAAGACTTCCTAACTCTGTTAATGATATCAACCTGTAAAATGGTTACGTTGAAACACAAAAGTGGCCCAAATTGTTCAGTGAATCAGTGACAGAGCTTGGGAATAGACCTCTGTAGTCTTGTCACGAGACCTCTGCTATAACCACTAAACACATACTCCCTTCTAAGCACAAGGCTCTATAATTTTCTTTGCAGAAAAACATTTCTGCAATGTATTGGTATGATGGAAACCTATTTGCAGACTAAAGGCACAATCAGAGATTCAGAGGAACCCTGCTGTTCTCTTGCAGAATAGAATTGTGCTGGGCAAAGTATAATTGAAAATGGAATGGAATCTGTAAAAGTAAACTATTAAAAGAGATCAGAGATATAAATGTCCATGCCCATTAGCCCTATTTAAGGCATTCCTCAGCACCACAGCAGCTCAGTAGACAAAAATAGTTTTTAGAATTTATGAAGCAAGCAAATTTCCTTTATGCTCTCTTTTAAAGGTTAGAGCATACAAAAAAAAAATGCACACATTACTACTTTAGTGTTGTTAGGTTGAAAAATTACCATTCTAACAATTGTGATATCTCCAGAGCAGACAAATTCCAGAAGAGAAAATATTTAAAAAGATGATAGAAACAGAGGAACCTGCAAAAGGACAAAAATCTGTATTAAAAAGATGAGTCATATCATGTCTAGTTCCATGCAAAATACATGTTTTGATCTGTGTGTCCGGCCTGGGTTCAGAGAATCTGAGAATGACAAATCCTATGTACTTATGGGGTGGAAGTGCCCTATCCCGCACTCAACAGTAATACGGGTGCTGACTAGAATTATGGCAGTTCCTTCTCTGTGGCATACAACGGGTGATTTACATGCATTAACACATACTAATTGTTTCATAACAATTTGTATTGTGATAGCTGCAACTGGTCAGGAAATGGTTTGATGCAAAAACTCACTGGGTGGACATGGTCCTTGTACCAAGGAGTTTATCATCTAAGTTACTGCATTCTACTTTCCATGCAAAGACCAGACCAAATTAGGCCCTACATTCATAGCAGTGTTTACTTACAAAAGACCAGGGCAAGGATGAGTATCTTCTATTATTTTTTTTTATCACTTGGAGTCCTTTTTCTTCAGATCCTCACATAATCTGTTTTAGGTCCCCTCTCCCCCCACACACATACTATATAAATTTGACCTTTGCAAACACAGTTGAAAGTTCATTTTTTCCAATTTTTCTCAAAGAGTAATAAAACAATTTATAACCACTCTTAGATCTCTGTATCACTTGTGACTTGGGCTCATTCTATTTCACCACCTTCTTGAGCAGGTTTCTAAAATGCGGAAAGTTGACTGGCTTGAACATAAAGCTTTTTCTTCCTCCATTTTCTTTCTTAAGATGCTCTAAGAGCTGCTAACTTATTGACAGTGTGGAAGAAATATAACAACTAGTCAGCACATGCCAACATAGCAAGGAAGAGATTTCACTGAAGCATATGGTAATAAACCTATTGTAACAGTTTCATACAAAGTAAATAGGGTTACAGTAGTACATTCTCTTGTTATAACCCTGATGAGCTCCCCCTGCCAGACACTAGTCACACTGCTGTACTAGACTCATACATTGGGCACACATACAGTTTCTCTGACTCCAAACCTCTAGACACACACTCCAGAAGCAAACTCTGTATCTGACACTTCTCTTGGCAGTAGAGAAACCATGGTCCAATTGCCAAGGTCCTGAAACTAGTGCCAGTTCTTCCATGCCTTCACAGGAGATATTGCATGCTCCCAGAGCTCCGCAAACACTGTGTTCCCACTGGTTTGCTGTTTCCTTCTTCAGGGCTATGTGACAGTGTATGTAAATGAACATTGACTCTGCAAAGGGGTTTCTAAACACACACACACAATAGTCATGGAGAACACACAAGAGACTAACAGACCCAGGCAAAAAATAATAAACATCTGCATGCAGTAACTCTCACTTCAGTGACCTCATTGCCCCAAGAGCCCTTTGTGTTTTGGTCATTCCCTTCAAGGTCCACTCCTCTTGCCCAGTTTTTCCTTTCTTGTGCTAGTGTTGAGAGTGCTGACAAGAGCAGATCTGAACAGGAAGGGAAGACTGTCCTGGTCAGCCTCAAAGTCCACCTCAGATGAAAAAGGTTTCCTACCAAGTGATCTGTTGTTTGGCTGCTGTCCACTTGAAACCCAGACTTAGACACAGATTCACAAATGTACCTAAGCACATTTTAATGGGAGTTATGTGTCTAAGTATCTTTTTGCATCTAGGCCTAGGAGCCCAAATCCTATTGACTTTCAATGAGGCTTAGGCTCCTAAGTGCCAGATTTTCAAAACTATCTGCATTTTTAGGCACCTAAGTAAAGGCTTGGTGGGATTTAGTCAAGCACCTAAGCAGTTAGACACTGAAGCAATTAGAAGTTAGGCACTTTTGAAAATCCCTCTAGGCACCTTTCTGCATCATTGAGTGCCATAATATCTTTCAAAAACTTGGCCTTAAGTGCCTACATCAATTTTGCAAATGGCCCTGTGGATTGTAAGTAACTTAGGGGCTCTTTAAAATTTTACCCTCACTTTTTTTTGAGAGACAGAAAGAGTGTCACATTCAAATCACTGAGTTGAGCATAATCATTTTTTAATGTAATTCGATTTGCCAGTAAATGTGAATAGCAGGTCATGGTTATAGAATCATAGAATATCAGAGTTGGAAGGGCCCTCAGGAGGTCATCTAGTCCAACCCCCTGCTCAAAGCAGGACCAATCACCAATTTTTGCCCCATATCCCTAAATGGTCCCCTCAAGGATTGAACTCACAACCTTGGGTTTAGCAGGCCAAAGCTCAAACCACTGTATCCAATTGGATACTGTAAAAATACATATACTTTATTTTACTGATTAATGTTATGGCATTTCACTGTCTGTTAGCATTTTCATTATGAACCAAATTTTGGGGGCAGGGAGTTTAATTAAACAGTCCTTCAACAGTTCTAAACTTTATGGGACTGAGAGCTGACATATGGACTGGGCATAACATATTTCACATCATCATTTCCCTAAAGGAATTGCTGCACACAACAGACAGAGTAACTTCTCCCACATTCTGAAAATACACATATTAAGACAAAAATGTAAAGAAGCAAAAGTTCATGGGGATAGATTTCTAAGGTGACCAAGTAAGAGCAAGGTATTTAAAATTATGAAGGAGATAGGTTATAAAATGGTTGCTCTGGTTTGTAGTGTATGTATATTGTGATGAGGGAGCTGAGATCGTCTTCCACAGGAGCCTTAACTCAGCAGTATTTTTAAGAAGGTAAATGTCTTTCCAGTGCTCTATGGGCATGTTCAATAAAGCTATGAAATCCATAAACAAGTTACATAGCTCAAATGCCCATGTAAACCCTGTTGCCATTCAGGAACTTCTGAAATCAATGGCCAGCCACTGATTTAGGCACATCAGTGCAAACCCATAAAGACAGGCCAGTAGAAACAAGAGAGCCCAGTAGAGCTTACCCATGCTTAAAACCAGAGTAACCTTAATTGGTGTAAACTGCAAACTTACTTCGTTATGCTTGTAGTTTGCATTGGCATTTGCATTTCCACTACGGAATTCCAGTGTGTGGAATTGGGGGCGCAAATTCACAATGTACACCAGATCTAATTGATACGTATTCAATAAAATTACTTGTGGAAAGATAAGTGTCTAAGCCAAGGGTTCCATTTCTATGCATTTGTTACTTGTGGGCAAGGTCATTATCCAGTGTGACAAATTACTAGGCAGTACAGCCATGTATACCTAAGAACAGGATTGGATTTTTAGAATTAGGAAATCACATGCTGCTCTACTGCCTGATGTGCATCTGACAAATGCACTTCCAGTATTGTTCTCCGTAGCACTGTGCTGTAATATTCCATTGAGGTTCCAAAGGAATACTGGAACACTTAAGAATGCGGGAGCACAGCTGTTTCAGCAGCACAGATGCTAGAGGATCAGTACTGAATATGTTTAATCTTAACAGAGAATTAAGAGGAATTATTTCAAACATATGGAGCAACCTGCCAAACAAGGACACTGAAGCCAACGTTATAAATGAGTCCTAGAGACAAGTAGACATTTTGGTAGAGAAAATGTGAATGGAAAGATCCTGATAAAAGAGAAGCACACTTAAAAGGGATGGGTGTAATTGAGGAGTTTATTGAGGGATGAAAGTTGAATATAAAAGGAGGATACCAACTGAGTGGCTGGGAGAGTGTGTGTGTGTTGGGGAACCTGAGGCAAAAGGAGATATAAGATCATATGAGTGCAGAAAATATTTTTAGGCACTACCAACATGAGTCCGGCTTGAAGCCTGTGACAAGAGATGGTTGAATTGCTCACTGTTAAGAAATTACCCAAATCTAGCTTCCTATTTTGTGATTTTTTTCAGGAACAAATCTTTACTATTAGCTTATTATTCATAGTGTGGGACTGGTCACCTAACACACATGGAATTGCCTCTTTCCTGACTCAGTGAGTGACATTTTTTAAACAGGAGAATTATTTATCGAAAGATGAATATGGAGTAATAGATTGCATGACATTTTGGACAAAATTGTACGTGTGAAACTTCATGAAACTTTCAGTCTTCATGACATTTTTCATCAGCAGCTGTCTGAATATTAGCAAAAATTAAATGGAACCCAAGAACAACAACAGCGCAGAGGTGCCACGTTATTTGAGAGAAAATTCAGGAGATATTTCTTGCATTATTCGACTGACTATTCCTGCAATATGGAGAGGAAAGTGTTCTTGTTCAAATACAATCCACTGAGGCATTCACTGCCTTGTAACATACAGTTTGCAATATCTTTCAATACTATTGTCGACTGACCAGTTATGGGTCATTGGAAAATAAGATATGAAGGAGAAAAGGGATGTTCTGAATGTCTAAACTTTGTAAAGAATATTAAAGTCAATAGTATGAAAGGTGTTAAATTTAGGTTTTCTTTTCTCTTTACCCTTCCAGCAGTGGGAGGGTGGGAAAGTCTCACATCTGTTTACTCTATGACTGCTTCATTTACAATTCAATTAGAATGACTGGCATTTGGAGGCAAATTACTTTGAACAATATTTCTGGATTCATTTATGAAGATGCCTACCAGACAGAGAAGATTCAGTTTCCAGGAATTAGACTCCTACAGAACACTAGGAAGTCTAGTGGGGTTATAGTCCCTTTTAATCAGTAAAATATATGCATGAAGTGCTTCTAGCTAGTTTATTCATCACTCCTGACGTGCTTGAAAAAATGCTTCAGGGCTGACTTCAATAAGATGAGCAAAAGGCAAAACAAGTTCTTTCTGTAATATATAGGTTGGCCCTGTTTTAAATTGACAACATATAAAAACACTTCACAAAGCAATGCATTAGGTACTTGTGTGAGCATGGTGACTTTGTACATTATCATGGGATCCATTAAGTATTCAGCAGATCTCATTCACAGTTTAAGATCTTAGAAGCTACTTCACCGATAGAGAGAATTTTGCGTAGGGCCACTGGGGTTATCCTACCCAATTCTTTCCAGAAAGGTGGCAAAGGATCTAACTTGCACTTGGAGAGCCCCCAGAAACTAGCAGAAGATAACTGTGTTCAATGTCCTGTTCAAAAGTGTTTCACACTGCCCGCCCAACAGCCCAAGTACTAGTCCATAGACACAATTTTCTGGCATATATATGTTAGCACACCAGTTGAGCCAAAATAATACCCTGCATGGTATGGTATTTAATTTTGAGATTTCCTTAGATTTTGTGTCCCCCAAGATTATTAGTTCACTAAATTTTCTTTAGACCCAAGTTTGCAAATCTTAATCCTTAGTCACATAAGTAGTTTGTATCTATTATTATTATTATTATTATTATTATATATTAATACAGTGCCTAAAGTGTACTATACGCTTTACAGAACAAATTAAAAATGTTTTCTCTCCCCCATGGAGCTTACAGACTAATTGTAGACAGGATGTAATAAGGGAGGATGCAGGCTGGCAAATAGGAATGTGAGAGCGTGGGTGAGGGGTATAATATTTACATGGTTACTTTAGTGCATTATGTATACATCTTGATGGTACCACTGCTTAATTTTTTTTTTTTTACTTTAGAGTGGGCATACTAGAAGAAGCAGGACAAAAGAAGAGAACAGTTGGGAATAAAGTTACAGAGAATATTCATAGATTTTTCTGTGTATGTGTGTGGGGCGGGGAATCATCTAATCTGACCTTGTATATGACACGGGCCATAGAATTTCTCTCAGTAGTGCACCAATCGCATAAATTCTGGCTGAAGTAGATTGTCTCTCTTAGAAAGACCTCCATTTTCTCTTTAAAGGCTACAAGTGATGGAGAATCAATCATGTCCCTAGGAATGGAGTTATGGAGTTCCAATGGTTAACTGTTAAATATGAAAGAAAGCAGGGACAGCGGTGGGAATAGCAGAGTGGGGATGTACTGTGGGCCAAGGTTAGGACAGGTATGAACAGCAGCTAGGAGGAGAAGGTTGTGAGTGGGCCCCATTGTCACACTAAGAAATTGCTTGCACAAATAAAGACTACTCACAATGTAAAAAGACAAGGTCATCTGATTGAAAAGTGATCAGTTGGTGTTTATAACATACAGGATTCCAGAGCAATGCTGCTTTCTTTCAAATTATACCTCCATAAAGTTGTACTAGAATCCTTTTGTTGTGCTATTTACTTTTAACATTAGAAAAGATAATCCATCACGGAATTGTACCAAAGTACAGTAATGCAACTGCTTTCTCTGAAACAAATGGGAGAAGATTGCCAATGAGGTGCACTTCATTAAACCTTTATTCTTCTCTTCTTATTTTTTTCAATTGGATTTTAAATCTCTATAAAGTAAAATTAGACTATTTTGAGAACAGCTTTATTAAAAAAAAATAGAGTTCAAATGCAAAAAGCTCTAATAATTTTAAATTATACCATACCAGGCAGAAGCTCTGATCACCTTTAAATGAAGTGCTTATAAAAATTTAAAGTGCTCTAGTAATTTTGAACCAGTATGTGCCAGGATGCCCCAAACTCTGATCACTTCCAAATTTCACTTTCAATAAATTTAAATTGCTTTGTGCAGAACAGAGTGGTTTAAAATTATTGGAGTGCTTTAAATTCCATATTGAAGTGCCTATAAAATTTGAAGTCCTCCAATAATTGTAAATCACTGTGCATACTGTAGAGTAATTTAAATCTGTTTGAAAGCTTGGAATTTTGTTTTCAATACTTTAATTTGGGAAGGTGACAAGCAACAATCCAAAATGGCAGTTAAGGATGTATGTAAAACATATTACTTTCCTGAGTCTGAATTGAAATAAAATTATTCAAAGAACATTAGAGAGCAGTCAAAGAAGAGAGTCAGGTTTCTTTTTAATGTGATAGGATAATTCTACCATTGTGATGGATAAGACAGACCCTCTACTATTATAATGTAGTGACAGATCAGGTACCCCATGGACCATGATCTCAGGGAGGAGAAAGAGACCATTAGGATGACACTATTCAATACTGGTAATAGCCCTAACTATAAATACTATAGGTGAAACTGGTCAGTAGATGGATAGCATGATAGGTATAGAGGATGAATCAAATAATTTAATCACAAATATTGGAGATTGAAAGGATAACCCATTCAGCTGCCAGTGCAGATGTGTTATTTTATAACAGACTTTTGGTGCCAGATTCTGCTCTTCATTATGATAGTATAAATCCAGAGGAACTCTCTTCACTTCAAGAATTTGGCCTAAATATGCTCAGTAAGTTTTACTTATGGTATGGAAACATACATGACATCAGTATGACCAAAGGCATGTATAGTATTTCCTGTCTTTCTATGTATATCACAACTACGTGTTAATCTTTCAGATGAAACAGATAGCAAACATAACAGCAACAACAAAGCAATACACAGAGTAAAAATACCCAGGATAAACTACTGTGTAACTGTGAGTAGGATTTCCAAATGCCTTCATTCTTGCTGCAACTATACATGTATTTAAGTCCGTGGGAGATTTACTTCTGATGTCAACGGAAGCAGTGTTGCAGTTTTGCATAGCTTTGATGTTTAAGCAGATGAAAACTTAGTGGTTGCATTCATATGAACCAGAATCATGAAGCAAAAGCCATAGGGTGAAAAAATCCCCATTAAATGAAACTGAAGGAAATCTTCACCCACCTCAAAAGCAACACTGCTAACTTTCACACAACTAATTGAAACCCATTGATGAAATTGTTGTTGTGACACATACAGTAAAGTATATCATTCTCTGTGGTATACTCTGTACTCTCATGTAATGTATATCCTCTTTGTGCCGTAGGCAACACACACTAGGAATAACGTTTTATGTTTATAGAGTAGCTATAATCCCAGAGGGTCCACTAGCATTTTACAAACCTTTTATCTACAGGAATCACTTCACCCGCCACTGAAATTAAAGGCATTGATGGCACACAACAGCTGTTTCACAGCCCTACCCAAGGGGTTGAAGAAGAATACAGTATCCAGCTGAAGCTGTAGAGGAATTTTACATATGCAGAATATAAATACCTAAAATGGAATTAGACACAGGAACTACGTGAACACTCTTATTCTCATGAAAGTGCTGCGGGTCCTTAAATATGTGACCAAGAGCCCGATTTTGCATTTTGTCTGAAATACAGCAGGTAGGGCCTGATAGTTCACAGCCTTGCACCTGATGTAGTCACTTACATTTGTGAAATGTGAATGTAAATTGCTAAGATATGGCAAATCAGGCAGCTATAGACTCCTTATGCTACATGGGAGGATTCGTTTCACTATTCTTTCAAAGGAAGGATTTTTGCCTTTGCTATTACTAATGTCTGTCCTCCAACTTATAGGCCTCTCATTTAAGTGTTAACCCAGCCTGGCCACCCAAACACTCCAAGAAAACCTTCTTCAAAACTGAACTAAAACCCCCTCTGACTCTGCACACACCAAGTTGTCATCTACCACCCCACACTGGAACTCCTACCGGATACCATCAAACAACTACAATCCACACTCAATAGGGACCCAATCCTGAACAAAATATTTCCTGACCCCTCCACCCCTTTCTTGCCTTCAGACAACCCCCAAACTCTCATCAACACCGGAAGCAAGCTCCCCACACATCAGGCACACCAACTCAAAGCAGCACCAGACACTGCCAGAACAAGAGATGTAAAGCCTGCAGACATATCTCCACTGCTACAATGATCAGCACATCTTTCAAGATCCATGGGTCCTATACATGCCTATCACAACATGTGGTGTACCACATCCAGTGCACTAAATGCCCCAATAACAATTATGGGTATGTCTACACTGCAACATAAGCCTGTGCTTAAGCCCTGGCACAGGCCTAAGCCCCATTCATCTATATTGCAATTGTGATAACCCAGGGCTCGTACTCAGGGTCCCAGGACCCTACAGGGCTGGAGGGTCTGAGCTTGAGTTAAGCTGGGAACCTAGGTCTGAGCCCTATTGCAGTGTAGATTCAGCCCCGCTTGATTCAGGTCCCAAGAGTCAGCCAGAAGTATCTCTCAATTTCACAGGGCAACTTGTTTAGTCCTCTCTATCCCAACAAATTTGCAATCTACTCTATTGAAAATGGAAGCCACATTCCTTTGTGAATGGCAGCAGCTCAGGTCAGTGTTAGCCCATTCTCTCCTGATCACTGATCTGCAAGCACACTATCAGAGAGCCTCCTGGGTCTGCAGTGGAGAGAGAACCAATCAAGTCTTTTGTAAAGTAAGCTGCTTCAAACTTCTTGTAACATGCTGGGTGGGCAGCAGTGTTTTCCCAGAGTTCATCATAGTCCTAGGACTAGAGTGGGTGCTAGGGATTCTGGGATATGAATATTTTGACTTGGGTCTGCACCTGGCAGTATGGAAACCAGGGCTCTAGTTTCAAGCACAGGTTAGAATGGTCTTAGCATGCAGTTAAAATACAATGTAGATGCTCAAGCCCGGGGTACCCTAACATGGGTCAGCTGACTCAAGTTCTACTAACCCTGGCTTTACATTGCAGTATAGACATACCCTATGTGGGTGAAACCAGATAATCACTATGCTCTTAAATGAGCTCCCACAGGAAAGTGATAAAACATCATAACACAAAATGTCACCCTATTTCTGAACTATCAGACCTTACCCTCAGAAGAAACCTGCACAACATTTTCAAAAGACAAGTCTGGGAGCTGAAATTAATAGCTTGGCTAGACACTAAAAATCCTGGTCTTATTGAAGACACTGGATTTATGGCTTATTACAACAATTTGTAACTTGCTCACCCCCTTTTTGTCCTATGACTACAGGGGTGTTGACAGGCCACTTCCCCTTGAATAGTCCCTTAGAATATGTAGTAACTAACTTATGCTAAACTATCTGTTCAACCTTGTATTTAGCTATGACAGTCTGAGGGCTTCTCTACATGACAAAATTAGGTCAACTTAAATTAGGTTGGCCTACAGCCACCATAGCAATTAAATCAGCTTTTGGTGTCCACACTAACCTCCTTCTGCAAGTGGTGCAGGTCCTCACCAGGAGAGCTTGCATCGACTGAAGTGGAGCATTGTGGGGCATTGACAGCTGCGAGGGGCTCACAGCTGGAGCCCCAACCTTGGGGCTGAAGCCAGAGCCCGAGAAGAACTGTGGAATAGTAGCAGCCATGAAATTGACAAGAATGTCAAGTTCACTACTGGTAGGCTCCCTGCTGTGAAATTGAGCAGGTGGGACTCCGGCTGTGAGCTTGGTGTCTCGCTGACAGCTCGGGCTGTCAGCACCAAGGCCGGGGGGCACCCAATTATACCGCCACTGTAACTACATTGACTTGCGCACTACACCTCTCGCGGAGGTGGAGTTAAGTCAAGGTAGTGGGTGACTTACATCAGTGGGAGCACCACTGTAGTGTACACACTGACAGAGTTAGTTTGACATAAACTGCCTTACGTTGACCTAACTCTGTAGTGTAGGCAGGCCTGAGTGTCTTTCCTAGGCCTGAAGAAGAGCTCTGTATAGCTCGAAAGCTTGCCCCTCTTACCAACAGAAGGTGGTCCAATAAAAGAGATCACCTCAACCACTTTGTGTCCTAACGTGCTGGAATTGACACAGCTCCAACAACACTGCACATAGTCTAACCTAATTTTACTTACAATTAGCTTGTGAAATCTGAGAACACAGCCCAGGTAATATGGCTACAGGCACCTACAAAGTACTTTTCACTTAACAGCAAAACACAGACTGGCAAAATTAGCTAGTAATAAAACTTATTAAGAGTGAATAAAGATCACTAAATCCAGCAAGACTTATTCTTATTCAGTAGTCTGTTGTCCCCAGAAGCATATGCATTCATAGCCTGAATGATCGGTGGTGGGATTTTTGTTTTGTTTTGCTTTTTTGGTCTCAGACACTTTGTTTGGGAAGGATAACATATTTAGTATTCTCTGCATATAAACATGCTTCTTGACATCTGTTCTCATTTTAAAAAAATAATTTATGCCTTTGTCCTATCTGAGCTATAATGAATGCTAAAGTAAGTCACATTATTTGTACCATTTAAGATTTTATATGCCTCAATTACATTGACTGTAAATCATATCTATCTACTTTATAGACTTGAGCTGCTTTACTTTAACCTCTCCTTGTAACTCATTCTTTCAAAGTCTGTCTGTTTGCTTTTTCTTGTGCAGCATCAGTCAAAAAAAGTGAACAAAAGGTTAGGATGAATAAGGAATGTGATAGAGAGTAATACTAAAAATATTATAATGTCTCTATAAATCAGTTGTATGCCCAAACCTGAAATGCTGAGTTTAGTTCTGCTCACAATGCCTCCAACAATAGTAATAATAATAATAATAATATAATAATAAAATAGAGAAATAGAGAAGGTTCAGAGATGGATGACAAGAATAACTGGGGGGAAGGGAAAGACTTCCATATGAAGAGAGATTGAAGAGTGGGAATGTTTACTTGATGTGGACACAGAAACAAGGGGAGACAGAACCCAAAATGTGGTTTAAATGCAGAGGCTTTAACTTTATTAACAATTAATACAAACTGCGGTGACCACCTAAAACTATCCGGCAGGATTGTTCCAGTGCAGCTCTCAACTGGCACTCCTAGCACTATCAACTTGAGGGTGAGTGTGAAGACCATGGAACCTCCATACCTTCACATCTGCCAAGAGACCTTGACTGGAAGGCAGAGTCTTGACCTACTCCCCTCCTCCACAGCAGAGGTAGGAGAGATGAGATAAGTCACAATCTGTGCCAGACATAGAGGCTGCCCCCTATCATGTGATATGAGTGCCTAGGAATAATGCCCATGTAGCCCACTGAGTTTTGGGGGCCCTTATTTAGATGCTTTCTAACTCTCCAGTTGCCCTGGAACACACTACAGCCGACAATTGTAACCGTCCAGCAAATCAGACATCCTGATGTGTGTGGGGAGGGCCCTTCCCACTCAACACCTTCATACATCCACTTTTTGCCAATTTCACCATATGGGAAAAATCACTGCAAAATTGGTGATCAGCCAAGTTCTTTGCATCACATGAGATCCATCAATTAAACAGGAAGACAGCAATGGCTATTGTGCCTGGGAAACAAAATGTGAATGTATGCAGCCTATGACCTACCATGCCCCCCTCCAGCCTCCAAAGCCATGAAGCAGTGGGAAGGAGGCAGGGGGAAAGGGAGAAGAGTGAAGCAGCTGCCCCTCCACCTACTGGAGAGAAAGGAGGAGATACATGGGGCCTCAGCTGCCCCTGACAAAGATGTCTCCAATGTTCCTCATGTAAGCCATAACCCAGACAGCAGAGTGAATCTGTAGAGAGTAACTGATTAGGATAACACACAACCTTACAGCAAATAATAAATACTATAGCGGGAAAAATAAGCTAGGAACTTCTGTTCCCTCTTTCACATAATACAAAAAGTAGGGGACATTAAATGAACTTGAAAGGCAGTCAATTTAAAACCAGTAAAAGAAAATATATTTTCACATGAGGCAAATTAGCCTGTGGAACTCATTGCCATAAGATTGCATTGAACCCAAGACCTTAGTGTGATTTAAGAAGAGAGTGGACATGCATAGGGTTAATGTGAACATCAAGAGTTACAGCAATGATTTTAAAAAATCAGCAGTAGAAAAAACAAACAAACCTCAGGAGTTTTGGAAGAGATAGAAACCTTCAAGCTTTGGGGCATAAGCCAATCTCTAATTATTGGAGGTCAGGAAGAAATTTTCCTGGTGGGAAAGTTATTTCATAATTGTCTACCAGAGGGTTTCTTGCATCTTCCTTGATGCATCTGGTACTGGCTACTGTCAGAGGCAGTATATTGGACTAGATGTACCACCAGTCTGATCCATGATTCCATTTCCTATGTGCTTTTGTACAGTGTCATTTTAAAAATGCTTTAACGTTTTAAACAGTGATAATCACGACTGGACACATTTTATTCTAAGTGACAGATACTAAGAGAGTACAGCATGTAAAACTACAGTATCAGCTGAGCATTCTGAATTCTCTTTGTTTTTCTTTCTATCCTGTCTGGATAGTCCTCTGCACTGTTAATCCCTAGGTCTGTTTTCTTTCCCATTTTCCTGTTTTTCTGATATTCTCATAACATTCATTTCTCCATGGGCTTTATTACTGAACTAATTTTATTTTATTTAACGTGAGACATTTTTACATTTTGTTTGTCACATGTCAAACTGTTTATACAATAACTTCGGCCCTTTTGTAACTCTCCTTGATGTTCATCACTCCCATAGTTTTGTGTCATTAGCAACTTTAACTATCTAGGCTATTTATTTAGAGTAAAAACAGCTGAGAATCTCCTAAACTACCTCAGCTAAGATAGGTTTCCTCCCTCCCCCGAAGTGTTTTCCTTCTGCCTTTCAGTTAGCTTTTTATACATTTCCATGTTGTACCCTGGATCTGTGTAATTTAGGGCTTCAGCAACAGCCTGTCATGTGGAATTCTATGAAAAGCAAATGTAAAATACATACAAAGTACATCTCAGGCACATAACAGCAGACAAGATACTGTCAACCTTTGCTGCTCTACTCTTGAAAAGCTCTAAGTTGGCTATTGAGGAAAGTCAGACAAGGAGTTGGTAAAGGAAATATTTCTTACTCTTATGTCTCACTTCTATGGTTAACTGTATCTCTGCCATTCTCAATAATCTGCTCAAGAGCTCCCCTTTGGATCTAGAGCCTCACATCCCTCTCCCTCCAGGCCAGGGATTTAGGGCTTGTGATCCCATGGAATTTACTGTGACTATCCCAGCAGGTCTGACCATAGTCCAGCACCAATCTCAGAGACAATGACAGTGTTTAACAGTGACTAGCCAGCTTTCACAGAGCACAGTAGATTTATTTTAGGACAAAATAAAGGACAGAAAAAACATAGAATATGTTTGACTTTGACTCCCTTAGGGATCTGATGGGCAGGATCCTCTGGGAGGCTAATATGAGGGGGGAAAGATTCCAGGAAAGCTGGCTGTATTCTAAAGAAGCCTTACTGAAGGTGCAGGAACAAACCATCCCAATGTGCAGAAAAGATAGCAAACATGGCAGGTGACCAGCTTGGCTTAACAGTGAAATCTTCGGTGAGCTTAAACATAATAAGGAAGCTTACAAGAAGTGGAAACTTGGACAGCAGACTAGGGAGGAGTATAAAAATATTGCTCGAACATGCAGGGGTATAATCAGGAAGGCCAAAACACAATTGGAGTTGCAGCTAGCAAGGGATGTGAAGGGTAACAAGAAGGGTTTCTGCAGGTAAGTTAGTAACAAGAAAAAGATCAGGGAAAGTGTGTGACCCTTAATGAATCGGGGAGGCAACCTACTGACAGATGATGTGGAAAAAGCTGAAGTATTCAATGCTTTTTTTGCCTCGGTCTTCACAGACAATGTCAGGTCCCACAATGCAGTCCTGGGCAACACAGTATGGAGAGGAGGTGAGCAGCCCTCAGTGGTGAAAGAACAGGTTAAGGACTATTTAGAAAAGCTGGACATGGGTCCAGATCTAATGCATCCGAGGGTGCTGAGGGAATTGGCTGATGTGATTGCAGAGCCATTGGTCATTATCTTTGAAAACTCATGGTGATCGGGGGAGGTCCTGGACAACTGGAAAAAGGCAAATATACTGCCCATCTTTAAAAAAGTGAAGAAGGGGAACCCCGGGACTATAGACTGGTCAGCCTCACCTCAATCCCTGGAAAAATCATGGAGCAGGTCCTCAAGGAAACCATTTTGAAGCACTTGGAGAAGAGGAAGGTGATCAGGAACAGTCAACATGGATTTACCAATGGCAAGTCATGCCTGACCAAACTGATTGCGTTCTATGATGAAATAAGTGGCTCTGTGGATATGGGGAAAGCAGTGGACATGATATATCTTGACTTTAGCAAAGATTTTGATATGGTCTCCCACAGTATTCTTGCCAGCTAGTTAAAAAAGTATGGATTGGATGAATGGATTATAAGGTGGATAGAAAGCTGGCTAGATTGTCTGGCTCAACGAGTAGTCATCAACGGCTCGATGTCTAGTTGGCAGCCAGTATCAAGTGGAGTGCCCCAGGGGTCGGTCCTGGGGCCAGTTTTGTTCAACATCTTTATTAATGATCTCGATGATGGGATGGATGGCACCCTCAGGAAGTTTGCAGGTGACACTAAAATGGGGGAAGAGGTAGATATGCTGGAGATTAGAGATAGGGTCCAGAGTGACCTAGACAATTTGTAGGATTGGGCCAAAATAAATCTGATGAGGTTCAACAAGGACAAGTGCAGAGTCCCGTGCTTAGGATGGAAGAATCTAATGCACTGCTACAGGCTGGGGACCAACTAGCTAAGCAGCAGTTCTGCAGAAAAGGACCTGGGGATTACAGTGGATGAGAAGCTGGATATGAGTCAGCAGTGTGCCCTTGTTGCCAAGAAGGCTAATGGCATATTGGGCTGCATTAGTAGGAGCATTGCCAGCAGATCGAGGGAAGTGATTATTCCCCTCTGGTGAGGGCAGATCTGGAGTATTGCATCCAGTTTTGGGCCTCCCACTACAGAAAGGATGTGGACAAATTGGAGAGAGTCCAGTGGAGGGCAACAAAAATGATCAGGGGGCTGGGGCACGAGGAGAGGCTGAGGGAACTGGGCTTGTTTAGTCTGCAGAAGAGAAGAGTGAGGGTGGATTTGATAGCAGCCTTCAATTACCTGAAGGGGGATTTCAAAGAGGATGAAGCTCAGCTGTTCTCAGTGGTGGCGGATGACAGAACAAGAAGCAATTGTATCAAGTTACTGTGGGGGAGGTCTAGGTTGGATACTGGGAAACACTATTTCACTAGGAGGGTGGTGAAACACTGGAATGGGTTACCTAGGGAGGTGGTGGAATCTCCATCCTTAGAGGTTGTTAAGGCCTGGCTTGACAAAGCCCTGGCTGGGATGGTTTAGTTGGTTTGGTCCTGATTTGAGTAGGGGATTGGAATAGATGACCTCCTGAGGTCTCTTCTAATCCTGATCTCCAATGATTCTATGAAAACAATAAGCAGTATCCAAACATGTTAAGATCACCAGGTCAATGTAACCCAGCTTCCACATGGGGACCTTGATGGGTTCCCAAAGCCCTTCAGATTTAGCAAGATTTTTCCCACATGGTTACAGTTTCATTTCAGTTTGCAAATCAAAAAGAAGGTCTCTGACTCATGTCAGCCGCTCCCTTTACATAAGAAGTCAGTTCTTTCTCTAATGGGCCTCTTGAACTAGTCTGCACCAGTATATGAAATTCCCACTAATGGGTACTTCTCTGGAGTTGTTTATCTGTAATTACTCCCTCACAACTCACTGATTTTTAGTTCTTGGAGGAAGTTTGGTATCCCACCCCCACGGGGCTAGAACCCAATCTCCAGTTCACAGAGATATAGATAAATATAGATACAAAAGTTTATGAATAATCACTTGGCCTGTAGCATCTAGCATATCTCAATACAGTAGTTGTTTGAAGATTCCACATTTCCAAGGTCTCACATCTGTCTTTGCTCTCCTGCCACAGTCCCGGGGCCAGAAGAGCTCCCCGTTCCCCCTGCAGCTCCCCCATGGCGGCTTTCTTTTGTATAACAAACCCCTGGATTTACCAAGGAAATGGCTTGGATCCCCAGAAGTTTGTTATAGCAAGGGTTTACTGTAGATTTAGGGGCTGATTCTTCAGCCATTGGAATCTATGACAAAACTGCCATTGCCTTTTTGTAGGAGCAGGATTTGGCCTGTACTGTACTGAAGGGTTCATTGAATACTTTAATTGTTCTGCCATTCTTTATAATTTCATTTATGGTTCTCTACCTCCATCATGGTGCTGTGTTACACAGAGTAAGTGATATAACATAACAAGACAACTAGACTTAAGCAGTGGTCAGAGCTTCCTTCATAACAAATTCTATCCACTTAGAATTATTGTTAGACCTGACATTTTGATGAACTACACTCAAAAGAAATTCTCTCTCTCTTGCTGGCCAAAAATAACTCAGCTGTTTGAGCCATACCAGATAGTACTTTTTGCTTGATCTACTAATGTATGTGTTGCCAGCAAAGATCATGCTGTGTTGGTTGAGGGTACAGTCATTTGTTCTGCACAGACTTTGTTTCTATAGACCCATGTACCATACAAGTTAAATTATTATTAAAATATTAAATATTAATTACACAGAAATATAGGAATGGCTATAACAGAACCAACCAATAGTCCCTGGATAGTCAACATTTTTTTCTACAACATTGTCCAATGCCATACTAAGAAGGCATAAGGAGCCACGCTGTCAAAGGGGTCTCAACTAGAGTTGGTTAAAAATAGTAATATGTGCAAAAAATGTTTGTTTTGTTTAATTTTCCTTTGAATTTCTTTTTTTTTTTAATTTCCTCATCAGCTATAAGACTATTTTAAAAAAATCAATCAATCAATAAATAAAAAGTTCACAATGAATTTCAAGGAACTTGTCTCCCCATTTTTTTTTAAATTAGGCCACTTACTTATATACCTAAATATGACCTTAATTCAGGAACTCATTTGTGAAAATCTTAGATTTATTCTTATCCCTGCCTTAAACAATACAGGCTCACACATTTGGGTGTCCAGTCACATTTTGAACAGGTTTCCCAAACTCCTGTCAATAAAATCTTCATCTCACCATTATATTTTTCAACATTAAAGGAGTTCAGCACATGGAGAAAATGCAAAATTGAGCCCTTGATCTCTTTGCTCTGATTAATAAAATCTAATATTTTATTTGCTTTTTTATCTATGACTGAACATTGAACAGATTTCTCTATTCATCTATCCTTGAAGATTCCTAGATACTTTTGTGGCAGATTCCAGCTAATTCACAACCAATTAGTATGTAGGATCAATTTACATTGCTGACTTCATTGTGCATTACCTTGCACTCATCTGTGCTTAAACACATCTGTCATCATGTTTCCCAATTATCTGCTTTTTGCTTAGTCTTCTACTGTTCCTCATAGTTATCCCCAGTATGGACTAACCTAAATAATTTTGTTTCCTCAAATTTTCCCCAGACATTTACCCGATGCAGCAGGTAAACAAACCGGCCCGGCCCGCCAGGGACTTTCCCTGAACAAGTGGTGGAACAAGTCTGGGAACCACTGCCTTAGAGACTAACAAATTTATTTGGGCATAAGCTTTCATGGGCTAAAACCCACTTCATGGGATGCATGCAGTGCAAAATACAATAGGAAGATATATATACACAGCGAACATGAAAAAATGGGTGTTGCCATACCAGCTGTAATGAGACCAATGAATTAAGGTGGGCTACTATCAGCAGGAGGAAAAAAAACCAAAAAAAAAACCTTGTTAATAATCAGGATGGCCCGTTTCAAACAGTTGACAAGAAGGTGTGAGTAACAGTAGGGGGGAAATAGCATGGGGAAATAGTTTTTACTTTGTGTAATGACCCATCAACTCCCAGTCTTTATTCAAGCTTAATTTAATGGTGTCCAGTTTGCAAATTAATTCCAATTCTGCAGTTTCTCGTTGGAGTCTGGTTTTGAAATTTTTTTGTTGGAGAATTTTGACTTTTAGGTCTGAAACTGAGTGACCAGGGAGGTTGAAGTGTTCTCTGACTGGTTTTTGAATGTTATAATTCTTGATGTCTGATTTGTGTCCATTTATTCTTTTATGTAGGGACTGTCCGGTTTGGCCAATGTACATGGTAGAGGGGCATTGTTGGCACATGCAGGTGAACAAGCCTCTTGTGGTGTGGCTGATGTGATTAGGGAGAGTGCCACTGGACAGTTCTTTCATGTTGGGGTGGAGCCACACGAGTAGTTCCCTCAGCACTCTGACTCTATGCAGACAATTTAATCCAGGAGGGGGCATGTTCTGGGGTCCTCTGGCCCTGGTGATTCTCATGTGTCATTATGGGACCAGTGACAGCTGATGTAATTAAAGCCCCATGAAGACCACTGTAAGTTACACCAGGCTTAATCCAGAATCCAGGGACCACAACATTTTAAAGGCACTTTGAATTTACTGTCCTGAGCCATAGCCAAGAACTGAGGCACAAATGTTTTTTGAAGTTCAAAATAATTTAATTAATATTGTTTGTTTCTGAGTTTGTGTGTGTGTGTGTGTACGCATGTTTTATATATTTATATAATATAGACAGAAAGAGCTGAGAAAAAGATGGAATTTCCATCCCTCAGGAAATTCTGATACTTCAACATTTCTTTTCATCCCAAATTAGGATGAAAATTTGAAATATCAACATATGTCATAGAACAAAAATTCTGGATGCAATCAACCTCTGAACTTTGGGTGGAGGATGTACAAAATCCAAATCTAGATTTAGATTTTACACATGGACCATCTCTAAAATGGGCCAAACCAAAAACCCAGATCCAAATGCTGGTGGTACTACCTCAGTCCATCTCTGCTGTGCTTCCATAACAAATGGCAAAACATGCACTCGCAGTTTAAAAATGATCTAATTTTAGATTTAGGAGATTGGGGGGTGGCTGCCTTCTGATTGGCTGCAGCAACACTAAACAAAATGGCTGCTGAACTGTACAAACAGGGGGAGTGCTAACATTTTAATGTACAAAACATAGAAAATAGAAAAAAAAATCACAATTCTATAAATACATAGATCCAGAGCAATTTGAGTGTTACTCACTCTGTTACTCCAGATTTATGCTGGTGTAACTCCTCTGAAATGGTATATGTTAGTTAGGATGTCAGTAATGGAAGCCCTTACAGCTGAATGCCCAAGCTCTATGGCAGTATCAATGGCATGTAGGACTGCTACTTGGAGTTTTGAATACACATTTAAATCCCACTACTTTCCAGATCTGTTGCTCATTTTGGGAGGGCAATTCTGCAAGTGTTCACTGAGGACTCCCCAGCCCACCTTCCTCCTAATGCATGTTGTACTCCAACAAGTAGGTCATTGAAGAGCCCAACCAAGAAGAAAAATAAAAGGGTTACTTACTGTTGTAACTGTGGTTCTTCAATGATGTTGTGTGCATATTTACCTTGCCTGTCCAACTTCCATTCTTCCTCAACATTCTACTCTTCTAGGACTGGGGGTTGATGGAAAATTCTGAGATAGCTGTGGCCCCACAGCCTTTTTATAACTCTGCCACAAGTATTCTGTGCCAGTAGTGGATGATTGTGGGATTCCGATAGCTATTCTTTCAGAAGGTTTCCTAAGTTCAGTGGCAGCAGGAGTTACCTCCCACATGCAAGCATATGTAGAGGCAACAGTCTAAATATAACCAATTACCTGTTTGTTTTTTTCACGAATCTATCAGAAGAAGATGTGGTAATCTTTCTTCATTCAGTTTCTGTAGATCCCATTCTCTGGATGTCTAAATATATTTCTAAAAAACAGCCAACTAAGCTAGAATTCAGAGCTGGTTTTCTCCTACAGCATGAATTATTTCAGCAGAAAAAGATCCAAATGAAGATACTGTACCTAGACGGCTTTATAACTCAATAGCTACACCAAGTAGGAAGTGTAAAATGAAGTCCTTTTAGTTAATTGTTATTGCAGATGGAGTCTGCCTTAGAGACATTACTGTGCAAGGACATACAGAACTGTCTACTCTTCTATCTCTGTGCAAATATGTGGGGGGGGGGAGACCAGATTAAAACAAATATGAAAGAAAACAATGAACCCTGCATAATAAGAGATGACACATTTATCATTTCTTTTCAAACAAAAACATTACATTTTCATATTTGTTAGTATGACTTGAAGAATCTGAATTAATGAACAGCACAATGCATCCCCCTCCCAAATAACTAAGACTTGAAGGTTGTGCGGTATGGCATCTGAAAGTTAATTATCCATTGATTTTGTAATAAAGATCTTGTAATAAAGATTTAATGTATGATTCTGATGGCACAAGAATCTGAGTATACTTAATATCCCTATTCCTCAAACAGATACCTCCACTAATTTTAGGACCTAAACTTGCATCCCTAACTCATTTGAATAATTATTATTCTCATGAGTAGCTCCACTGAAATCAGTACATAGCGACCTCCTTTGTTCCTTCATCTGGCCTATTTGTTAGCAGCCCAAAAGTTGTTCATGCAACACAGTTAGTTCTTTTACCATACTGGAATATGAAACGGGACAATTTTTGAATGAGTTTTCATTGTGAAGGAACTGCACTGCTCTCAAGTTAACTTTAAAAAAAAATTGGAGTCCATTGTAATTATATTTTTGGCAAAAGTACAGACAATGTTATTTTTTGTCCTTTTTAATAATAGTCTTTGAAATAAGAATGAGGCAAGCTGCCCAGTGAAGAGAAAAGAAAATTAGATGTAATTTGTTCCTGTGGCATAGAAATTAACAAGTTGTGGTGATCAATACAGTCTCAGTACATCAGCAGAATGAAAATGTCATGGTTCCTCAAAATAATGGTGATAAAATATTAGCAATAATGCAGCAGCACCTCATTATGAACTAACTAGAGAGGCAATAAAGTAATTGGGGAGTTCTGGCATTATTATGACAACCAGAGTGAATCTTGAATAAGAACAAAGGACGGCTCTACTAGAGCGGACCTCTGTGACTCCCCAGATATCCTTTTTCTGCCTGGAGCCCTTACCCTGACACATGCCCTTGAACTGGTGAACAAGGGCTGCAGAAGCATGTAGAACTCCTCCCAGTAAGTTTTAGCTAGCTCTATGCAGACATTCAACTAGAGAAGATTTAATATATAATGGTTGGGTAAACAAGAAGGGAAGGATGGTCCAGTGGTCAGAGTTCTATCATGTGATTTGGGAGACCCAGGGTCACTTCCCTGCTCTGCCACAGAATTCCTGTGTGACCCAGTGTGTTGAAGCGTAGGATGTCCCAGGCCCAAAGATGGATAAGATGTTAGTGATACCCTTGTTTACTGTTACAACATTAAACAGTTAAATGTGATTGGGGGGGTTATGTCAGGTTATCCAGGGCTTGCTCCCATGTTATCAACCACTAATAAAAATCTATTTAACCTTTTTATTAAAATACAGAAAAAGGAGGGAAAATAGTTAAAGCATTTGAAATGTGAAATATTGAGTATGGCTTTCATTTTAACAATATCCCTTATGTCTTTTCCCTGTAGCTGTTTAGAGTTTGTTTTGTTTTCTTATAGGGAGAAACCCATGTTTGACAGTCTTTGGGATGGCAGTGTTATTCTGCAAGATGTTAATGGCTGCCATTAGCAAATCTTAATTCTATAGATCAAATACAGTTTTAATACAGACTGTATTAAAGTCAATGGGCATACTAAACACCCTTCGTTCAGGCTAAATGGAAGGAGCAATTAAATGCCCTTTTGTGTAGTGAGAGCTGAAACAACACAAGCCACCATTGCCCCACGACTGACCAGTATGACCAGGCCTGAGCAGAACCTAAGCCATGTGGCCTGAAGGGTTTCCCTGAGGACTGATTGTAAATACAGAACCTGGGACATTTATTGGGTGAATCTGTGTGAGACAGATAAGAAAGCAACCAGAAAGCCAACAGACAAGAAGAGAAGCAGTAGAGGATGTGTCCACGACAGGAGAAAATACAGAACTTTGTGGCACAGGACTCACTGGAAAAGCAGGCTTGAAAACTGTGAGAAGTAAACTGCTTCCAGTTTATTTCTACAATTTAAAGAATAGGCCTCTGTACAACAGATCATGGGCAAGTCATTCAATGTAAAATAGTAAGAAGCACTTAAGAGCCTAAATACCATTTTCAAAAGTGACTCAGACACTTTAAAACCCCTTAGTCACTCTTGAAAATGGGACTTGCGTGCTTAAGCCAGTTCAGGTACTTTTAAAATATGTAACCTTAATCTCTCTGTGCCTCAGTTCCCCATATATAAACTGGGGATAATAGCACCTCCCTTTCTCATATGGGTGTTATAAAGATTCATACATTAAAGATTATGAAGCACTCAAATACTGTAATAACTGGGGCCACATACATATTCAAGATAGACAGACCCTCTATTTCTTTACTTTAACAACACTGAGTCTCATAGCCAGCTTTCCCCTTAGCTACATGAGCACAATTCTCCTTTAAGTCAATGGGAGCCACATTAAAACTTAAGCCCCTTAGTACATTTAAGTTTCTCAGAAATCTGACATACAATATACAACCCTAATGGCAAAGCAGCACAAGGGAGATTTAGATTGATAATTCAATAGAACAAACAACTGAAGAGCGACTAGCAAATGGCAGCATGCAATGCTTCCCCGAAGGTCCCTTAACTGTACCCTTAGAAATGATTTAGCATACAAAATAAAAACATTATCTCTGAAATATATATATATATTTACACAGGGTATAATGCTATAAAATTATCAATATTATTATAATATGTACAGAATCATGTTAAATCAGCCTATTAAAGCATTCCAAGTAGTACTGTATAACAACACTAATGTACAAATCCATAGTTATCACATTATTATCTTATTAGAACAGAGAAATCCTAGACTCAAAAACTCTTTATTTGGGGTACAGTTTGTCATTTCTATTTAATTTTAAACACTGATTGATGAGAATGTTGGCTACCTTTATAGCTTTTGCACAGTTAATAGAATCTATGAGAAAGGACCAATAAAACAATTACTGAATGTAAATGCTAAACATATTTATTTAGATCTTTATAAATTGTATTTCAGGGTAGACATATGCCTCCCAGTTTACTGAAAGTTGCCTTTTACATAACAGTAATATTATTACAAAAAGTGTTTTAGAAACTATTACTGGAGCTAGAAAATCAAACCTGTTAACCTAAGGCATGTTTTCTGCTCGTAATTAATGGTCATACATATAAACATGCTTTCACTCCTTTCTGATTTTACAAAAGCCTCAAATGCACTTATTATAGGTCAAATACTCCTCTCTCCTCCATGCAGGCATATAAGGTCCTAAATGCAGTGGATGAGTCAATATTGTGCTGGACAGGCTGGGAGAGGCCACAGAGGTTATATCTGAATTCCAGTGCACAATGGTGCTCTGATGTAGCATTTAGAAGATACTTCTCTGAAAGTATTACATTTAGCTTGCAAGGAATTACATCACAGTTGACAATCAGTATTGCTAAAGTCTGTTCTGCCTGAATATCTCTAAGGACACGCTTACACTACGGGGACTATACCGGCATAACCCCATAGCATAGACATATTCTACACTGACAGAAGGAGTTTTTCTGTCCGTGCAGAAACACGACCTCCCCAACGAAACTAACTAAGGGTATGTCTACACTGCAATTAAACACCGGTGGCTGGCCCAGGTCCACTGACTTGGGCTTGCGGGACTGGAGCTGCCAGGCTATAAAATGAACATTCATGCTTGGACTAGAGCCTGAGCTCTAGGACCCCACAAGCTGGGAGGGTCCCAGAGCCCAGGCTCTAGTCCGAGGCCAAACATCTATGTCACAATTGTACAGCCCTGCAGCCTGAGTCCCACAAGTCCAAGTTAGCTGACATGGGCCAGCCACAGGTGTTTAACTGCAATATAGACATTCCCTATATTGACTGAAGCCCTCTTCTGTCAACATACATAAGGAATGGCTATACTGTGTTAGACCAAAGGTCCATCTAGCCCAGTATCCTGTCTTCTGACAGCGGCCAATGCCAGGTGCCCCAGAGGGAATGAAGAGACCAAGTAATCATCAAGTGATCTATGCCGTCGCCCATTCCAAGCTTCTTGCAAGCAGAGGCTAGGGACACCATCCCATATCTCTGTCTACACTGGAAGTTTTGTCGCCATTGCTATGTCAGTTCAGGGTATGGATTTTTCACACCCCTGACCAGCGTAGCTATGCCGATATATTTTTTCAGTGTAGAAAAAAGCTTACCGAGAATCATTCCTGAATGTAGTTGCTGTGCATATCTCCTACCTACACACTATTAAACCATTACATGGTACCGAAACATTATAGATCATTAACAAATGAACAAACTACCTTACACAACATTTATAATTTTCTATTAAACTTTAGAAAATGTCCATGTTGGCACACATCCACTATCATATGTTGACCTTCTTATGGTTTATTCTTGGGTCTTTCTCATAGCTTTCTTTAATTAAAAAAAAAAGAGCTGAATGTAGAAATAAACTCAACACATTGGAATGTTTGAAAGCTTTACTCAGACATTAATTAATACAGAAATATAGTACCATTCAGATGGAGCTAAGGCTGCCAGCCACATTATAAATAAGAACTGCCCATTCTGTAAACTTTAAAAGATTTTTCACTTTTCACAAATCTTGGTTCAGGACCTGACTGGCAATTTAATTAAGCTTAGTGCATTAAAAAATAATATCACCAGTTCATCTTGATACAGTAAAAGATTTTTCCCCCTCTAAATCATGCTGTAATGCTTCAGACCATTTTTTTTTAAAAACAAACAAAACTAAAACTCAATATTCTACCAAAGGAATAACTGAATGAGCTATACAGAATTGTAGGGAAAAAATGTTACATTAAATGTAACAGCAGAACTTTCCTTTTCATTATTTTTGCAATTTGTTAACAATGACCAAAAAACCCTCTTTGCTCAGTGCAGTTTTGTGACTTTTGTCATAATTAGAAAGTATTTTCACAGTGTCTTTAATTTATTGCTAATGAAAGCTGGGTGACACATATGCCCACAGACTCATACCTAGATACTAGTATCAGAGGGGTAGCCATGTTAGTCTGGATCTTTAAAAGCAGCAAAGAGTCCTATGGCACCTTATAGACTAACAGACGTATTGGAGCATAAGCTTTTGTGGGTACATGCAGTGGAAATTTCCAGAGGCAGGTATAAATATGCAAGCAAGAATCAGGCTAGGGATAACCAGGTTAGTTCAATCAGGGAAGATGAGGCCCTCTTCTAGCAGTTGAGGTATGAACACCAAGAGAGGACAAACTGCTTTTATAGTTGGCTAGCCGTTCACAGTCTTTGTTTAATCCTGAACTGATGGTGTCAAATTTGCAAATGAACTGAAGCTCAGCAGTTTCTCTTTGAATTCTGGTCCTGAAGTTTTTTTGCTGCAGGATGGCTACCTTTAAATCTGCTATTGTGTGTCCAGGAAGGTTGAAATGTTCTCCTACAGGTTTTTGTATATTGCCATTCCTAATATCTTATTTGTGTCCATTTATCCTTTTACATAGGGACTCTCCATTTTGGCCGATGTACATAGAAAAGGGGCATTGCCTGCACATGATGGCATATATTACATTGGTGGACGCGCAGGTGAATGAACCGGTGATGTTGTGGCTGCTCTGGTTAGGTCCTGTGATAGTGTCGCTGATGTAGATATGTGGGCAGAGCTGGCATTGAGGTTTCTTGCATGGATAGATACTAGGGTGACAGAAACACAGAAAATGCCATTCTCAACCAGACCACTATCCTATGACTCTCAATGTGGTGACACTTCAGAGGGGGATGCAAGAAACTCTGCAGTTGGTAGTTAAAAACTGTCCAAACTAAGTTTCCTCCTAACTTCTAACAGAGGTTGGTTTATGTCCTGAAGCATGACAGTTTAAATCCTTTTCTTGGGTATTTAACTTTATAGCTAGAATTAAAGAGCTGATGATGAAACATTTCACTGGATGCGTTCTATAGGCTCAGTTTTAATTTTTAACCACATAGCCCCTTATCCTGCAAATTCTTCTAGGCTCAATCACTGAGCATAAAAGTCCATCAGCCTAGAATAATTTGCAGGACTAGGGATATCTTTTTAAAAGATATACTGTAATTCAGCCAGAAGTTATGAACTTTATACTCAAATTATTGGACAAGGTTCTGAGGTTATATAAGAGGTCAGACTAAGTGCTCACAATGACATTAAAGTCTACAAATTCCACATTTGTTATATACATATAATTCCCATTGAGGTCGATGGCAGTTTAGCACATGCAACGAGAATGAGATGAGGCCCATAATCCAAAGAAGAATTCAAACTCACAATAAATAGTTAAGTAAATTTAAAAAAAAAATAAAAAAACCCCTGTAACCAAATTTCTCCTTACAGTGCATCTGCCTATTGTATTTGGATAAGGAAAGATTTAGGGGCCAATTAGTATAAATCAAAACAGTTCAGTTTGACTGCAGTGGGGCTCTCCTGATTTACATCAGTTTAGATTCTGACCCATGTTTCCATTATTACTCATAATATTTTGTTGCATGATTACTATTGTAGAGATTACAGAGATGCAGCACACTATGACTGGGATGACTGTAAGACAGTCTTTATTTCCTGTTTCCATAGACTCTCACCTCCTTGCTCTATACTCCCTGGTGATGATTCTAAACATTTCCACCTAACACCACACCCTCCTTTCTGAAAAGCAAAGTATGATAAAAGCTTTATCCAAATTTTATATTAAACAACAATATATAACAGGAATAAAATATCAACACATAACAAGAATAAACAACCTTATGAATTACTAGATAGGTTGCCTGAACATTCAGCTTTGTGTCAGAGATTTATTCTGCCCATATAAGACATTCGACTACAAGTCCTCTGACTTTTTTGGATTTTCAAGATTTTCAAGGAATGTAAGAGGCAGTCTTTCTCTTGCTGGATATCTCCTTGAAGGGACTGGATCTGTAGGACACACTGGTGGTTCTATATGTGCAGGAAAGGTGTTGTTCACAGATTCAGCTTTGGGGTAGTGATCAGAATATATTGGAAGTCCAGCTGGTGACATGGTAAGATGACACAAATTCTGATGGATGATTCCTGTTGGCACCCTAGTGGTCACTCTAAATGTTCACAACTAACACCACCCCTTACACTCCAAAAGTGATTCCATACCCTCTAATCTAAAGAGAGATGTGTTATAGTTACACTCCTCCTCTATGCTTTGGAATTCCACTTAGTGGGGTTCCAGAGGACAGTGTCTGGCCCTAGCTGCCATGGGAACAAGGATAAGCTTAGGCAGGGCTTGTCGACAATGTGAAGGCATACAACTTCTGCATGGATAGCATCAGTTTGCAAAATATCCTGGGCTTGATGGGATCTGCTGCTGTTTCTATTATAATTGGTTGTCTTAAGTTGTGTGGTCAGGTCTTGTATGACTGGTAGACTGAGACACTGGTATGGACATATCCATATGGGTTTAATGGTATGTTTTAATATGAAATGAATAAATATCAAAACACACCCCAAATGGCAAAATTAACTCAGTATTGTTAGATCACAAACCAAGCAGTCAAAGGGAGAATGAAAGGACTTTGCATCCTTTAATCCAGTTCTAAATGTATTTTCTTTAACTTACTTTTGTGCAGCATGGGGCATGGGTCTCTTGCTGGTGTAAACTAGTGTAAATGGTGGATTCTTGGTAACTTGAAGTCTTTTGACCACGATTTGAGGATGTCAGTAATTCAGCCAGAGGATAGAGGTCTATTTCAGGAGTGGGTGGGTGAGGTTCTCTGACCTGGAGTGTGCAGACGGTCAGACTAGATGATCATGATGGTCTCTTCTGACCTTAAAGTCTATGTGTCAATAAACACTGAACTCCTGTATCCCACTCCATACACCACAGTAATGGGCACATTATAAATACTTATGATTAAATTATAATGGACCAAGTCCTAAGGTCTTTACTCAGTTTTTATTCATTTCTTTCTAAAGCAAAATTGCCATTAAATTCAGTGGGAGTTTGACCTGAGAAAGGACTGGAGGATTTGGCCCAACATTAATAAGATTAAATAGTATCTTATCTGTATAGACTGTTCCTGAGAGATGCCCTTTCTTCAGTAATATATTACTCACAGATTTAGAAAGAATATAAACATTTATCTCCAGCCCTGTTGGGGAGGAGGATGAATTGTGTCTGCATTACTTTTATCAGAATCTCTTAGCAAATGTAATTTATGCTGACTATGTAAATTCCCTCAGGTGGTGGACTGTGGAAGGGTGGTGACTTATAAAATATGTAAATCAGAGGCTACAGGATGAAGTAAATTGGGAGCTGATTACCTTAGGGAGGGTGATGAGCGAAGAAAGTAAAAAAAAAAAATAATTGCTCTTACCTAAAAAGCTCTCAAGTTTCAAGATGTTAAAGGTGAAAACAGTAAGGAGATCATATAGAAGGAGTTCTGTAAGTAAAGGTTTAGGCTATGTCTACACTTTGAGATGTAATTCTGAGCTTGATGCTTTCTCTCCTCACACTAGCAGGCTAAAAATAGCAGTGTTGCTGTGACAACTCAGGCTAGCTTCCCTGGTACAACCCCATCTGAGATGCTAGATACATATTTGGTTGGTTAGCTTGACCTGCTGCCCATGCCGCCACAGCCATGTTGCTAATTTTTAGTATGCTAGGTCAAGAAGAGCTAGCATGTGTACAACTAATGAAGCTTGAAATCACACCTCCACCTGCAGAGTAGACAGAGCTAAAAGATTCAGAGAGTTAATATGTGGTCTAGTTAAAGAATCCCAACTTTTAGATGCTTAATCCTGATCAAATTACTGAAACTTTTGAGGCCCATTTCCTTATCTCCAGTCCTGGCCACTCATACAAGTAAGCATAATCTTATTTATTTATTTATTTATTTATTAGATTGTATTCTTGCTAAATCCTATAGTCACTGCTCCAATAAGAATCTGAATAGCAAATTAGTACTGCCTTCACATCTTTAATACATGGCATAATAATAATTTGCTTCAGATATACTGTGAATTTTAAAAGAAAACTGCAGTTGGCTTTATCTTTTGATCATCAATGTAAGGTCTATTTTAGAATGTTCACATTTTTTTACATGTACAGCATGAATGATAAGAGGCTTACTACATCAAAGCATTTTGCAAAAATTAGAAAACTATCATGTTTAAATATGATGGCAGTGTTACTGAATCCTCAAATAATTCTGCCACTAAACTATTATTCATTAAGTTTATTATTGTTGCATGTTTCAGATCTGCCTTACTTAAAATTTCTTGTCAATTACACAAAGTATGCATTTTCAAAGAATGCCTTGATCCGGTAATGCAAGAAAATTATAGTTGACAATTCCCTGGAATTTTGAAAAGCAAACTTTCTCTGAAATTTTGTCAAGAAGTAAAATGCATGCAAACTTAATTCTTTAATAAATATAAAGCTATAATAATTTTTCTTTAAAAGGAATGCAAAGAATGAATTTCCAGAGTGTATGGATGTGATGTGAGCTTGAAAACCTCATGCCTGAATCTTCAATAACAGATTTTTTTTTTAAATCTACTTTGAACATTTTCAAAAAATATAGCCCATATGACACCATTTATATCATAGGTAAGGCACAGATTCTTTTTAATGAAGAATGTACCCTGTGTATCATTTATAAAAATACTTAATAGACTCTTGTAAACAATATTTTGAGACAGTACATTATTCAATCAGCTGGTGCACAATGTGAGTTTATTGTCAGTTGTTTCATACTCATATAATCACACACTGTGTGACTCATCTGTTTACTACATAATGATCTTCTGGTATCCCAGTGTGTCTGCAAATAAAAAAAGGTTTTAATGTTATTTTTCTTAATGTAGATCTAGGGTCAAATTTACAAAACTATTTAGGACCTAAAGAAGCAGATAGGTGCCTAGTGGGATTTTCAGAAGCACATAAGAAGGTTAGATTTAGATTTGGGTGAAACATTTGTGGGGGGCAAATTTTGGAAATGAACTCTTTTGACATTTGAGATGATTTTATTTTTTTTTATTTTTCATGCTGGATTCACAAGGTAACTTAAGAATCATTTACAAAACAGAGACGGTGCTGCTGGTCCTCCATACATTTAATAGCTCATGATTAGGCAGCTTAAGATGGATATGGGAGATGCAAGTTTGAAGCCCCGTTCTAGAGCCAGAGACTTAAACCCTGGTCTCCCACATCCCACATGAACGCCCTATCCCCAGGCTATTGGGTATGCTGGGTTAGGTGTGATAATTTAGGTAGTCTGTCTGTACAATTTAAAATGCAATGTAAGGTCACAAACTCTCTGTATGCAACTGTAACCCAGATCTGAGGTGTGGCGGGAGCTTTTTCCCTTCAGGGGGTCTGGGTCCTCGGTCCGAGAGCCTGATTTTTCCATCCAAGGAATCACTTTGTAGTGCAGAGAACAGAGGGCTTTGTCCCTTGGGAATCTATTCAAGGCCCAATCTCATACAGAGGAGTGACAGTCACAGCACACAAAATAAAATAATAATCACAATTCCCAGAGTAATAAAACAGTCACTGGGGCTTTATTAGGTGTGGGGAACTCACGATAGGGGACAATGGGAAAGGAGATTACGATAATAAAAGACAAGAACAACAGTCCATAAATTCTACCCCTCTCAACTTTTACAGCTAGTACAAGGCATCCTGTTCCCTCTCAGTACCTGCATAGTCTAACAGTTAGGTTCAAGCTGTACTTTAATTGTAAAAGAGCCACAAGTGGCTTTGAGCCATGGTTTTGCCACCTCTGTTATAAAGTGTCCATATGAAGGTTAATAAAATCATCTTTGTGGCTCCCTGGAATAGATTCAAATGTGTGGTTAGGCTGTCTTTTGGTAGCCTGATCTTGACTGTCTCCTCAGCCTCCTGGGGTTCTGTTCTCTGCTGCAATGACCCTGTTCAATGTCTGAGAAATCCCCAAAGGGGCTCAGAGTCTTCCCTTGAATAGCAATGTGGATTGTAGAAGGGTCCTCCCCAGCTGTGCTGCTTCTCTCTCAGTTCCACTCCAATCCAAACACAACAAAAATTGTAAACCTACATGCTTTGTCTCTGAGTTCTGACTTACGATTGGTTCTGGTAGTGCTGCTAGCCAGTTCTATCTCCACCCTGGACCCTAGGCAATCTTAGAAAATAAGTCTTGAGCCTTTGTAGCCATTGCTGCTGTAAGCCAGGGCGAGTCCCCTAGAGCAGTGGTTTTCAAAGCTGGTCCGCCGCTTGTTCAGGGAAAGCCCGTGGCGCGCCGGCCCGGTTTGTTTACCTGCAGTGTCCGCAGGTTCGGCAGATCGCGGCTCCCACTTGCCGAGGTTCGCCGCTCCAGGCCAATGAGGGCTGCGGGAAGCAGCGCGGGCCAAGGGACATGCTGGTCACCCTTCCCACAGCCCCCATTGGCCTGGAGCAGCGAACCTTGGCCAGTGGGAGCCGCGATCGGCCGAACCTGCAGACGTGACAGGTAAACAAACTGGTACGGCACGCCAGGGGCTTTCCCTGAACAAGTGGCGGACCAGCTTTGAGAACCACTGATCTAGATGCTCAGTATGGTAACTCAGGAGCACTTGCTCGAAAAGGGTTACATAGCTTTGTCAAGCTGCAAAGTCCATTTTGAAGTGCAGCTTTTTGTCTCGTGTTGTCCTTTCACTTCCATGTTGGACTGAAATTCTACATTGTAGTGACACAGGGCTGACAATAGAGCATCACTAATTTGGGATTTCCTCTGTCAAAATTCAAACATCCTGGCCAATTGTCTGCTTTCATTCTGCAAAGGATGTGTGTGTGTGTGTGTGTGTGTGTGTGTGTGTGAGAGAGAGAGAGAGAGAGAGAGAGAGACAAGGGACTGGTTTGTCAGGAGAGAGATGAACTGGCAATGAAGAGACCTGGCAGGGGTCTTTGATCACCTGTTGATGCTAATCCAGGGATCACCTGGCCAAGGAACTAAAAGGTACTTACTATGGGGGAGATGGAGAGAATGGGGGTCACACACAGTCCCTGGCCTGTAGTGAAGGAGGTCTGGGGATGCACACAAAAGCCATGGCATGGGGGTAAGAATTCAGGGCTTTGGTATGGGTGGGATTAAGGAATGGGGGCAATAGAGAATCCCAAACATGGAGAGGAGGGGGAAATGAGAATATACACAGTGCCCCTCGTATGGGAACCTATGATGGGAGAAGTGGGGGAATGGTGGGGCACATAGAGATCCTAGCATGGGAAAAAGATGGAATTTAGGGGAGAATGGGGGACTTTAGAATGGGTGGTGGAGGCAGAATGAGCGGGCACATACAGAGCCTCTGATGGGGTGGAGAAATTAGGGTGTTGCCAGGAGGCCTTGAAATAGAGAGGCATGGTAGGAGGGCACATAGGGAGCTTGTGGGGAGAATGGAGGGATGCAAGGAGTCCCTGGTGTCTGCAATGAACTTGGCCTACAGAGTGTATCAACCCCTAATTCTGCATCTCTTACAAAGGAGTAGGTTACAAAAATACACATGCTCATGCCAAGCCAGTGTCAAAGCCAATAATATAACACAGAAATCCTGCATCCTTGTTCCTCCTAACTACAACACAATAACTCCCTCTCCTATTCCTAGTGCCTAAAAGCAAAAGACCTGAAGATAAAATGAGAACACTCAGGCTTCCGCCATTTTAAATGCATTAATCCTTTAATAGATTACACACAGAATGGAACTAAAGGTAAATTGTCCCCTTCATGACACAATCCAGCTTCTCACTCACAATTAGACTTCAGCTTGAAAAGGCGTTTTTAAACAAAGTTACCAGCCAACAAAAAAGTCCTCAAGCTCAATACAGTATGCCATATGCCCCAAAACATTTCAGCAGCATTTCCCTATCAAAAGAGTTTTTGATTCTCTAGTTTGTCTCAGTATGGGGATATGGCTTTCAAAACTACCATTATGATAAACCAGTGTGTCATACTATTTGCTTAGACCCCCCGCTTCCCCCAAAACAGAAATTTAAACCTCTTTTTATTTTCTGATCATCTTTACATCAATTACCAAGGAAATGCACATACTCTTAAAGAGTTCTGTCCTGTTTAAACACAGTTCTATTTCAAAAAGGGGAGGGGAGCAGGCAGCTCTAGTAGCTGCTGAGAGGCTTTGATAATTGCATGAAGCTGTAACACAATTTCTAGCAAGTAAGGAAAGCTCTGAATGATTTATCAATGATTTTTTCTTCTTCTTGAGAGAAGAGTTTGTTGGATGTTGGCTTCTAAACTGTAACTTTTAAAAGAAAAACATCCAGAAGCCTACTGAATTAGGGTGTGTTTACATCAGTGGTTCCCAAACTTGTTCCGCCGCTTGTGCAGGGAGAGCAGCTGGTGGGCCGCGCCGGTTTGTTTACCTGCCGCGTCCTCAGGTTCAGCCGATCGTGGCTCCCAGTGGCCACTGTTCACCGCTCCAGGCCAATGGGAGCTATGGGAAGCAGCGCAGGCCAAGGGACATACCGGCCACCACTTCCATCAGCCCCCATTGGCCTGGAGCGGCAAACCGCGGACACTGGGAGCCGTGATCGGCCGAACCTGCCGATACGGCAGGTAAACAAACCAGTCCAGCCCGCCAGGGACTTTCCCTGAACGAGCGGCGGAACAAGTTTTGGAACCACTGGTTTACATGGTAGAGTCATGTGCTCTATGGGGGTGTGATGTCTAAAGAACACTAACGTGTTATACATGAATCGGTCTGTGTAGACCCTGCTGGTGCACAGTAAATATTCCCGAGTGCACTTTAATGTAGTACTGCGCTAGTTTAAAGCGCACTAGGAACATTTATGTGTGCACCAACGGGTCTACAGAGACCAATTCATGTACAACATCTTGCTGTGCTCTAGAAATCAACCCACTGTAGTGTGCATTACCTCACCATGTAGCCACACCCTAAATTAAGGGTTGCTTAAGTCCATTTAATAATGTGGTCATCTAACAGATGCAACTGGGAAGAAATGTAGTTTAGAAAGGTCCATTTTGCAACATTGAGAAGAAAGTTTCCAAAGCCTTTTAATCAGTGTAATTTCTGCCTTCCCCCCCCCCCCTTTTTTTTTTTTGGCCTCTTTTAAATGTATTGGAAATCTCCCTTGTGATAGTTTAACTACTGTGCTTTAAATTCACACCCTTTTTAACCCTTTTTTAACCCAAATTAACTTTTGAGTGTGGACAAGACCTACAATCAGTGATAGCGGTAATAGGTGCCAATTTACTCATTTTGTAAATATCTATCATGCCATATGCAGTAGGAAATTATGATGCCTTTCGTCTTCTGTGTGCTGTACCTTTAAAATTTCAGTGTAATCTTCTTATGTACAGAGTTCGGCAGCCATTTTTATAGGGAGGTTTTGTAGCTTTATCAGAAGAGTCATGCAGTGCACTCTCTCATGGGTACAGATCCTTCTGTTCTATTTTGTTATTTTTCCTTAATCTAAAATGTTGTTTTAAAATAGATAATCCATGTTTTTACTGGCAGTGTCTATTTCTTAGGCATTTCTAGGCTGCCTGTTGTCCTAATACTCAGGCCCAGTTAATATAAATCCTATTCATTAGTTAAATCCATAGTGGACACTGCTCTTCATCAGTCCCAGGATAGGTTGCTTCTTTCCTCTGGCTTTATCTTCTCTGAGAAAAAAAAGTCAAGTTTAGATAAGACTTAGGTAGCACATATTAGTGAGACCCAGACTAAGCTATCAATCATATTTCATCATCAAGATAAGGCCTATCTGTGTGTGTGTTGGGAAGGTAGAAGCTAAGGACATATTCCTTTGTCATCCTCTGTTATTGAGAGAGGTGTTTTGCAATAATATGAGTCTTACAGCATGTTCTAAAACCAGTCAGGGTTGTTGTTTGTCTTCTTTCTTCTGGTAGGTCATTCCACAGTCAAGGGTTCTCTTCTGAGAGTGGCTCATCTCCAGTTTTGAGAATTTCACCTTGGGCATTGTTAGCTGAAGAGTCATTTCTTAGCATTGTTGTTACCTCTGTATGCAGGATTACAGAGGAGTCAGTTATCCACAATTTAAAGGGAAGAAGGTTTGGCAGGGGGGAACTTTCTTTACAAACCTAGCCTATTATCATTTTATGCTATGAAGCATGGACATTTAGGAGCTGTTATCATTGTTATCCTGGCTAATATAACTGAACATGCTATTATTATTCTATGTTGGATTCTTTTCTTGTGACACGATTGTCATTTTTAAGAATCATCACTGTAATTTGTTTTTCCCGGGGATAGTTATGGCTCTCTGTGGGTCGGCCTCCCTAACAATAGTTATGGCTCTCTGCGGGTCGGCCTCCCGCCCAGTGGTGTACGCTTTAGACGAGAAGGATTTCCAGGTCATAAACAATGCTTTTTATTGTGATTTGCACAGTCAGGCAGAAGATAAAAAGAAATATAGTGTTTCTCTGTCCTTTGGTCTACAAAATAATTTAAGTCACACAAAACCAGAACTGTTTTGATTCTAAAGGAAGTTTGGATACATTCTGGTGGTTCAGCTCTGTCCAAATAAACTTACTTTCATGTGCCATGTTTGACACTAGTACCTGTGACATTGCACCCCATAATGCTTTATAGAAATATACTTATGAGTGTAAATATGACATAACTGGAATATGTTTTATGCTAAATATGCCAGGTATCATATCTTTACAAAGATTATGATCTACTGAATATATTCATCCTATTTGTGCGCATGTAACATTTTTATATCTGAAGTTATGAGCATTGGCTCAATGCTTGTATTTAAAGTGTTCGCTATAGGAAGCACATAAGGCAGATTTAGTGTGAAGGGGTTATTCAAGTAATTGGGCGAACTTAACTAACAATGGACTTTGAGAGATGCCAATCCACATCTGAGCTTTCAAATGTTCAAACTAACGTGTAAACAATGGCGTCAGCCTGCAAAAAGCTGAATCTTTCATAGACATGAATTGCCAAGGTGACTAGAGACCCCATCTTGTGGCTGTGATGTTGCACAAGAGAAAGACTATATAAGGACCTGGAAGCCCCTCCATTTTGTCTTCAGCTGGCTCAGAAGATAACCTCTCCACCCCAAAGAGATCCCTGAAAGAAACTGGAACAAAGGACAGTAACTACGGAAGTGTGAGTGATTGCTGGACCCAGACTAGAAAGAAGTCTAGTCTGTAAAAGAAGCTTATTGGAACATCTCTGAGTGTAAGCCCTGGTCTACACTAGGAGTTGAGGTCGAATTTAGCATCTTTAAATTGATTTCACCCTGCACCCGTCCACACGATGAAGCCCTTTTTTTTACTTAAAGGGCCCTTAAAATCGATTTCCTTACTCCACCCCCAACAAGGGGATTAGCGCTTAAATCGGCCCTGCTGGGTCGAATTTGGGATACTGTAGATGCAATTAGAAGGCATTGGCCTCCGGGAACTATCCCAGAGTGCTCTATTGTGACTGCTCTGGACAGCACTCTCTACTCAGATGCACTGGCCAGGTAGACAGGAAAAGGTCCGCAAACTTTTGAATTTCAATTTCCTGTTTGCATGGTCACCTGCAGCTCGCCACGCTGGCCAGAGCTCATCAGCAAAAGTGACCATGCAGAGTTCATCAGCAGAGGTGACCATGATGGAGTCCCAGAATCACAAAAAAGCCCCAGCATGGACCGAACGGGAGGTACGGGATCTGATCGCTGTATGGGGAGAGGAATCCGTGCTATCAGAACTCCGTTCCAGTTTTCAAAATGCCAAAACATTTGTCAAAATCTCCCAGGGCATGAAGGAGAGAGTCCATAACAGGAATCCGAAGCAATGACGCATGAAATTTAAGGAGCTGAGGCAAGCCTACCAGAAAACCAGAGAGGCAAACGGCCACTCCAGGTCAGAGCCCCAAACATGCCACTTCTATGATGAGCTGCATGCCATTTTGGAAAAAGAAAAGGAGTACTTGTGGCACCTTAGAGACTAACCACTATCAACTGCATAAACCTGTCATTATGCAAGGCACTGCATTTAGCCGTATGGAGTGGAAATCTATCAACTGCATGCAAATAAATTGGTTAGTCTCTAAGGTGCCACAAGTACTCCTTTTCTTTTTGTGAATACAGACTAACACGGTTGTTACTCCGAAACATGCCATTTTGGGGGGTTCAGCCACTACCCCAGCTGTGTTGTTTGACTCCTTCAATGGAGATGGAGGCAACACAGAAACAGGTTTTGGGGATGAGGAAGATGATGATGATGATGAATTTGTAGATAGCTCACAGCAAGCAAGTGGAGAAACTGGTTTTCCCGACAGCCAGGAACTGTTTCTCACCCTGGACCTGGAGCCAGTACCCCCCAAACCCACCCAAGGCTGCCTCCTGGACCCTCCAGGCAGAGAAGGGACCTCTGGTGAGTGTACCTTTTAAAATACTATACATGGTTTAAAAGCAAGCATGTTTAATGATTAATTTGCCCTGGCTTTTGCGGCTCTCCTGGATGTACTCCCAAAGCCTTTGTAAAAGGTTTCTGGGGAGCGCAGCCTTATTCCATCCACCATGGTAGGACACTTTACCACACCAGGCCAGGAGCACGTACTTGGGAATCATTGTAGAACCAAGCATTGCAGTGTATGTTTACTGGCATTCAAACAACATCCGTTCTTTACCTCTCTGTGTTATCCTCAGGAGAGTGATATCATTCATGGTCACCTGGTTGAAATAGGGTGCTTTTCTTAAGGGGACATTCAGAGGTGCCTGTTCCTGCTGGGCTGTTTGCCTGTGGCTGAACAGAAATGTTCCCCGCTGTTAACCACGGGGAGGGGAGAGGGGCTAGCCGCGTGGTGGGGGAGGCAAAATGCGACCTTGGAAAGAAAGCACATGTGCTGTGTATGTAAAGTTAACAGCAAGGTTTACCGTGAAAGAGTGTACCCATTGTTCTATAAAATATGTCTTTTTAAATACCACTGTCCTTTTTTTTTTTCTCCACCAGCTGCATATGTTTCAAGGATCACAGGATCTTCTCCTTCCCAAAGGCTAGTGAAGATTAGAAGGTGAAAAAAACGCACTCATGATGAAATGTTCTCTGAGCTCATGCTGTGCTCCCACACTGACAGAGCACAGATGAATGCATGGAGGCAGACAATGTCAGAGTGCAGGAAAGCACAAAATGACTGGGAGGAGAGGTGGCTGGCTGAAGAGCGTAAGTGGCGGGCTGAAGAGAGGGCTGAAGCTGAAAGGTGGCGGCAGCGTGATGAGAGCAGGCAGGATTCAATGCTGAGGCTGCTGGAGGATCAAATTAATATGCTCCAGCATGTGGTTGAGCTGCAGGAAAGGCAGCAGGAGCACAGACCGCCGCTACAGCCCCTGTGTAACCAACCACCCTCCTCCCCGAGTTCCATAGCCTCCTCTCCCAGATGCCCACGAATGCGGTGGGGGGGCTTCCGGACACCCAGCAATTCCACCCCTGAGGATTTCCCAAGCAACAAAAGGCTGGCATTCAATAAGTTTTAAACTTTTAAACTTTTAAAGTGCTGTGTGTCCTTGTCCTTCCCTCCTCCAACATCCCTTGCAGGCTACCTTGGCAGTTATCCCCCTATTTGTGTGATGAATTAATAAAGAATGCATGAATGTGAAGCAACAATGACTTTATTGCCTCTGAAAGTGGTGATCGAAGGGAGGAGGGGAGGGTGGTTAGCTTACAGGGAAGTAGAGTGAACCAAGGGGCAGGGGTTTTCATCAAGGAGAAACAAACAGAACTTTCACACCGTAACCTGGCCAGTCATGAAACTGGTCTTCAAAGCTTCTCTGATGCGCACCGCGCCCTCCTGTGCTCTTCTAATCGCCCTGGTGTCGGGCTGTGTGTAACCAGCGGCCAGGTGATTTGCCTCATCCTCCCACCGCGCCATAAATGTTTCCCCCTTACTCTCACAGAGATTGTGGAGCGCACAGCAAGGAGTAATAACAGTGGGAATATTGGTTTCGCTGAGGTCTAACCGAGTCAGTAAACTGCACCAGCGTGCTTTTAAACGTCCAAATGCACATTCTACCACCATTCTGCACTTGCTCAGCCTGTAGTTGAACAGCTCCTGACTACTGTCCAGGCTGCCTGTGTATGGCTTCATGAACTATGGCATTAAGGGGTAGGTTGGGTCCCCAAGGATAACTATAGGCTTTTCAACATCCCCAACGGTTATTTTCTGGTCTGGGAATAAAATCCCTTCCTGCAGCTTTTGAAACAGACCAGAGTTCCTGAAGATGCAAGCACCATGTACCTTTCCCGGCCATCCCACGTTGATGTTGGTGAAACGTCTCTTGTGATCCACCAGTGCTTGCAGCACTATTGAAAAGTACCCCTTGAGGTTTATGTACTTGCTGACCTGGTGCTCTGATGCCAAGATAGGGATATGGGTTCCGTCTATGGCCCCACCACAGTTAGGGAATCCCATTGCAGCAAAGCCATCCACTATGACCTGCACATTTCCCAGGGTCACTACCCTTGATATCAACAGATCTTTGATTGCATTGACTACTTGCATCACAGCAGCCCCCACAGTAGATTTGCCCACTCCAAATTGATTCCGGACTGACCAGTAGCTGTCTGGCGTTGCAAGCTTCCACAGGGCGATTGCCACTCGCTTCTCAACTGTGAGGGCTGCTCTCATCTTGGTATTCATGCGCTTCAGGGCAGGGGAAAGCAAGTCACAAAGTTCCATGAAAGTGCCCTTATGCATGCAAAAGTTTTGCAGCCACTGGGAATCGTCCCAGACCTGCAACACCATGCGGTCCCACCAGTCTGTGCTTGTTTCCCAGGCCCAGAATCGGTGTTCCACCGCATGAACCTGCCCCATTAGCACCATGATGCCCACATTGCCAGGGCCCGTGCTTCAAGAGAAGTCTGTGTCCATGTTCTCATCACTCTCGTCACCGCGCTGATGTCGCCTACTCACCTGGTATTGCTTTGCCAGGTTCTGGTGCTGCATATACTGCTAAATAATGCGTGTGGTGTTTAATGTGCTCCTAATTGCCAAAGTGATCTGAGTGGGCTCCATGCTTGCTGTGGTATGGTGTCTGCACAGAAAAAAAGGTGCGGAATGATTGTCTGCCGTTGCCCTGATCGGAGGGAGGGGCGACTGACGACATGGCTTACAGGGTTGGCTTACAGGGAATTAAAATCAACAAAGGGGGTGGCTTTACGTCAAGGAGAAACAAAAACAACTGTCACACAGAATGGCCCCCCCAGGATTGAACTCAAAACCCTGGGTTTAGCAGGCCAGTGCTCAACCCACTAAGCTATCCCCCCATTTCGTATTTCAGGCAGGACTTCATGGAGGGAGGGGGGAGCAAATGAATACAAAACAAATCTGGTCTATTTCTTGTTATGATCCACTCCATCTATCTTTTACATATTTGGCTGGCAGCAGACGATGCAGAAGGACTGCAAGCCATCCACATCTCTTGGCTGCTCAGCAGAAGATGGTACAATAGGACTGCCTGCAGGACTAAAGAGAGTGACCTCGTCGTGTCACTCCTAATGTAGTCCCTGTGCCCATGTCTGCCAAGGCGCTCCTGACCGACGCAGCCAGGAACACCTTGGAAATGACGATGACGGCTACCAGTCCTATTGTACCATCTGCTGCCACAAGGCAATGGGTTGCTGCTGCTGTGTAACAATGCAGTCTGCCAGCACCCAGGAGACATACGGTGATGGTTACCTGAGCAGGCTCCATGCTTGCCGTGGTATGGCGTCTGCACAGGTAACTCAGGAAAAAAGGCGCGAAATGATTGTCTGCCGTTGCTTTCACAGAGGGAGGGAGGGAAGGAGGGCCTGACGATATGTACCCAGAACCACCCGCAACAATGTTTTTTGCCCCATCAGGCATTGGGATCTCAACCCAGAATTCCAATGGGCAGCGGAGACTGCGGGAACTGTGGGATAGCTACCCACAGTGCAACACTCTGGAAGTCAACGCTAGCCTTGGTATTGTGGAAGCACTCCGCTGAAGTTAATGCACTTAGAGCATTTTGTGTGGGGGCACACACAATCGACTATTTAAAAATGATTTCTGCAAAACCGACTTCTATAAATTCGACCTAATTTTGTAGTGTAGACATACCCTAAGATTTACCTGCATTTGGTTTCCTACTGCATTAGACTTAGACTGGCAAGTTTTATTTTATATTGCTTGGTAACTTACTTTGTTCTGTCTGTTATTACTTGGAACCACTTAAAGCCTACTTTTTATATTTAATAAAAACACTTTTTACTTATTAATTAACCCAGAGCAAGTAATTAATTCCTGGGGGAGCAAACAGGTGTGCATATCTCTCTATCAGTGTTATAGAGGGTGAACAATTTATGAGTTTATCCTGTATATGCTTTTTACAGAGCAAGCCAATTTATTTGGGTTTGGATTCCATTGGCAACTGGATATCTGGGTGTTAGAGACAGGAGCACTTCTTAAGCTGTTTCCAGTTAAGCCTGCAGCTTTTGGGGGATGTGGTTCAGACCTGGGCCTGTGTTTGTAGCAGGCTAGTGTGTCTGGCTCAACAAGGCAAGGTACTGAAGTCCGAAGCTGCCAGAGGAAATGGGCTCAGAGATAATCCTAGCACATCAGGTGGCAGTCCCAAGGGGGTTTCTGTGGACCCAACCCATCACAGTCCCCATGTTTCTTTCTCAGATGAATCAAGCTCTGCGCTGGAGAGAATTCTCTTAGGAAACTTAGTTGGATTTTACAAGCCTGACTAAGATGTTTTGCTTCTGTCATCAGAGCACATTTCCCCTCCCACAAATCTATAAACTGATCATAAAATGGTTTGTTGCAAGCTTACCTGGGACAGAATTTCTCTTGGAGCTCCCCAAGTGGCAGTGCACTTCTTCCTCACCCTAACTGCAGGGTGCATATGTGGTGCAAGTCCATGGAGCAGTGAGAAGGTGCAAGACACAAATTGGGGACCACCCTGTCCAGGTTGTCAGCCACCACAATCTCTTGGAGGAAAGCAAAAAAAAGGGGCTTGTCACCACCTCAGCGATAGTGCCTATGCATACCACAGGGTGTACTCCCTTTCTGAAATCCTCATCCATGCCTCCATCTTCTCTCCAGTTAGCTAACCTGCTCAAGCCCCAGCACTCTGATAGCTAGTGTGGTGGGGCTGCAGCAAGTTTTCCTCTCACGTGTGCAAAGAAACATAACTGCCATCTTCACTTGACTTGCCTCCATGTTTTTTAAGATACAGTTCCAAATTCCTTTCCAGCTCTGATTTCACTTGAGCCCTATCTATGCTACATCTTCATTATATACTACATGATAGTGGTGGTCCCATTTTTGTCAATATAGACAAAGACAAGCCTAAGTGTGGTTAACACATCATCACAAGTATGCTTCAACTTGTAAACATCCCTATAAAACACAGATTTTATTTAAAGTTTGAGCGAGACCCTTTCATTCAGATTCCTAATCCATGTATTAAGAGGCATGAGAGGAAAAAAGAGAAATCTTCCTGCTTCCCTGAGTCTACTACTGTAACAATACTGCAACAGCACATTCTCCAGAATGAAGGGAGCGTTACTTGTTTCTTGACATGGCTCATTCGGGTAAAGGTTTAGTTTGCTGTGAAGACAAATCTTTGAGAAATTTCTATGCATGGTATGATATAATTTTGCTGGGCTACATGAGAATTTGTGTGTAAGCACATATGGTAGGCCTAAATATATGATATGGCAAATTAATCACTTATTACAAGGCAATTTAAAATGGGTACTTAATGAATGAACACTGCCTACTCAAATAATACCTATTGTTCCTTAAATCAAGATTACTATGCTGTGGTCGCACAGGGCTATAAAGATGATCCTTTATCTCAGTGAAACATTTTTTTTAAGTGTAAATGCCTGCAAATGTGTTACAGAATTGAAAAAAAATGTGAAGGCTTCCGTGTTTAATATGAAGCTTCAACTGCTTGTCTCCAAGGCTCATATCTAAAGGTAGGAGTGTGTGTGTGTGTGTGTGTGTGTGTGTGTGTGTGTGTGTGTGTGTGTGTATATGGGCGCGTACTTGTGTGTATGTAATTAATGTCAAGTTTAATTACAGAAACAATGACAACCTTGGAATCTGCGACTTCACATTAGTTTAGTTTCATCATATGATTTTGTTTTACCTGAAAAGATCATGTTAATCTCTAACAATTTCTCAGCCTCAGATGCAGGCTAAAATATTTTTAATATCTCTATAGCTTACTGACAATGCATTAAGAAGTAGGGGAAGAAAAAATCATTTCCATACAGATACAGCACAAGGGAACCTATAACATCACTAAACTCAGGGCTAATCCTCCAAATCCATTTTTAAAAGGTTTATTTAAAATTTAAGCTGCATAGAAACCTGTATCTCCTGGTTTCAGAGCAGCAGCCGTGTTAGTCTGTACCCGCAAAAAGAAAAGGAGTACTTGTGGCACCTTAGAGACTAACAAATTTATTTGAGCATAAGCTTTCGTGAGCTACAGCTCACTTCATCGGATGCAGTGAGCTGTAGCTCACGAAAGCTTATGCTCAAATAAATTTGTTAGTCTCTAAGGTGTATCTCCTGGGATGCTTTCCCAAATGAAGTTAATTTAGATCCCCTGGTTTCTTTCACTGAATTAAAAAAGCACCATGAACTGGGTGAACGAAATTGACTTGCTACTTCTTGCAACATTGTACTTATCACCCTCAAAAAAGGTGTCAGAACAAAAGAAAAATGTATAGATTTTATGTTGCTAACATGCTGGGATAATTATATCCTTTATGTAAATCCAATATTAATCCTAACTCTGAGTCACCATAGCGAGTAATAAATAAATAATTAAATGGAAATGTTATACTTCAGTGCTGTTCTCAGTTCGTTAGACTATGCGAATAAATAGAATAAGCCTTTAAATTGATCAGAATATCAAAGGAATGAAGAGGAGTAATATTTAGTTTGCCAAGCAGAAATGTGAAGACATGGTCAGCTGTATATGTGCGTGCACAATTTTTTCTTAAAAATGTGGACTGAACTCTCAGTTACATCTACTCCAAGGTCCCTTTATGCACTCTGGTATGCAGTATACTGTCAGAGCAGTATAAAAGGGTGTTAGTATATCAGAATCAGGCTCTTTGTCTTCAAAATCCAGAGGGGCAGACACTCAGCTGGTGGGAATTGTCATAACTCTATATTTACACCAGCTGTGGCTATGCCCTAGAGAGCCTAATGTGATGCCATGAGTAACCAGGGGAAGCAGAAAAGTACAGCATTTTGGATGACGATATTTTGCATGTTCAGATGATCTAATCTCATTATCCATGCTCCTTGTGTTACACAGCACTGCCATACTTTGTCAGAAATACTATGTACAGTGGAGTGGCCTTATTAATGCATTGGAGAAAATCAAAAAAAGGAAAACTAGAGCTCAGAAAGTTTCAAGAAATGTTTGGTTAAATCAGGAGGGGTTTCAAAGCTGCTGCAGTGGATGCATATATAATACAACATGAAAAGATACTAATTTATAATCCCTCTGAAATGATTTTGTGCATTCAATGGAAAAAAAATCAGTTGATCTAAATCTGTGTTTTTTAACAACAACAACAAAAAAAGCCTGGTTGGAAAATTTCACCTGTAACTGGTAGCTGTAAGGGTTTTAACTTTGTATTGGGCACAGAGGAGAACCAATTACACACACAGCTTGCTTTGTCTACCTTTCTGTAAACTGTTTTTGTTTGTTTGTTTGCTCATCAAACCTAAATGGTGCTAGTAAAATTCTCAATCTCAGTTTAGTTTCAAGGAAGGCCTCTAGCTGAAATTTGACTTAAACAAGAGAGACTGCAGAGCAAATGGTTCCCTGCATCTCTACAACCTCCCAGGACATCCTTGGCCTAAACCCAAGCAGAGAAAACTTAACAATTGTCCCTTTCTATTCCCCTTCTACAAAGTGGGGATAATAAAAATTCTTTCTCCTATCCTTTGTATTGTCTACTTTGATTGTAAGCTCTCAGGTTAGGAACCATCTCTTACTATGTGTATCTACAGTGCCTAGCACATTAGGGCCCTGAATGTAATTAGGGTCTCTAAGTGCTACTATAGAACTACTCTACTAATAATAATAACAAAGCACAATTTACAAACAGCAAATAGAGGAGAACGTTCTGGTAGGAGGTAGGAAATGTAATCCTTACTGTGCCTCACTGGTACCAGCCATATGAGATCATGTCTGGGAGAACATTCCAGTTGGATATTTGGAGCATCATGAGGTACAGAACCCAGGCAAGTATGCAGTCCTAGGATTCCACCATTGACTGTCAATCTGGCCGTTTTCCCAGTCAGAGATAACCAGTAGAAAGGGCCCTAACTTGAGAGACCTGGGTTCAATTCCCTTCTCCACTACAGGCTTCCATTGTAACCTTGTACCCTTTCTGTGCTTCAGTCCTCCATTTATAGTAGCACTGCCCCACTTCCCAAGGGTGAGGTGGCTTGAGGATTAATCATTAAATATTTTGAGGTGACCAGATATTACAGTAATGGAGCTTTATAAATCCTTCAGATAAATAAAAATCATTACTTTTAAATACATAGAAACACAACAAAGAGAGCATGTAAATAAAAATACCATAAAACACAGAAAAAAACAAACACAGTAGAAATTATACAGAGGATGTATACATGTGGAAAGAAGGATTGGAAAGTCAACACATAAAGGAAAAGAGAAATTATTAAAAAATGGAAAGGAAATATCAGAGAAAAGAATATTCTATCACATCATGCAAATATTCTCCAGCAAAATGTAAAGTAGAAGAGATGCGACAGTGAAATCACCTTGAAGATGTGTAAAAAGTAAATTATATATACAGGAACAATAAATACATAAATGATAGCTTGCTTAAATAAGCGTCAAAACCACAATCCACCTCTGTTCACCTTTACCTATCATATATTTATACTTCGTGCCATTTAACTAACCCTTCTTTTCTTCCTCACAGAGTTGAATGTATCTTAATGGGAAAGGTGTTAAAATTAAATAAAGTAAAATAAAACTAGTGGCTTTCTTGAAATAAAGTATCTGACCTGAAGTCTGAAGAGGCTTAGTTTCTGAAACTGTGCCCAACCCATTGCAACAGAAGGCCCCTGTGTAAGGTGCTTATTAAAATATTCATTGCCATTCTGAAATTTATCTTGAAGGCAATGGAGAAGACTCTTCCCGCAGAGTCTCTAGAAGCAGAGTCGTCCCCACCTCAAGGCTGTTTCTCGCACCAGTGACTCAAGTAATAAGGTTTCCTGGCTCTTACCTCAGAGCCTTAGCAATGAATGGCTCCAGTGTCCCTTCCTGTCTGTTTTGGTGTTCTAGAGTAGTTCCTCTCTGCAGTAGCTGTCCATTGAGCTCACCACCTCTGCCCCCTCAGCTTTTTGGAGGGTGACACAGTTTCTGGTCTACATTTCCTGCTGCCCTCTTTTATAAGAGAGAGTTAATTAAGTTCCAGCTCTTTCGAAGGTGCAAAGTGGCAGGGCTGATCACCCAGCCACACAGTTCCAGACCTCTGACCCAAGAAGAATGGTATCCTTTACAATACATAATATGAATATTCTGAGTCTATTTTACATCCCCTTTACATACTACTTTGGATCTGGCCCATAGATCCTCGAGTTAGAAAAATACCTAGTAATCCATCTCGTCTCACTGCTAGTTCAAGATTATGATTTTATGAGAATTGTTATTTTCTTCTGTTGTACATTCTCTTTTGCTTTTTGCCTAATCTTGTTTTAAAGACCCAAACATCGGCTTCCCCAAATTCCTTGAGATTATTCCTTCAATACATCTCACTCCCAGGGTAGGTTGCCTGTTTGATAGTCATCTGAAATGTTCCCTTAATTTACATCAAGTTACACTATCTCTAATGGTTCTCAGGGTATGCAGGTCTGTGCGTCTCTTTGATAACCCCATGCCTTTAGCAAGTGAGAGCCTTGCCAGTGGTGGCTGGGTCTTAGCTCCTTATCACCACTAACCTGTTAACCACTCAAGCACTTTTCTCTGGACTATGCCTACCCTGTCTTCATCTTCCAGATTAACCATAGGTGTACCACAGTTCCCAAGTCCCCCTGGATTTTTTTTCTGTGACATCTAGCCCCTGAAGCTGGCTATTCATAGAAATCCCAGATCCCCTGTCCCCAGTAGAGCAATCTATTGATTTACCTTAATCCACTGCTCCTGTGTAGCCAAACAGAGCTTTTAATGAAACAAAAGGAGATGTATCTAAGAAAGAATAGAGATCTCATTAGAAATGAGAGAGTGATGGAAACAAATGGCTATAGAACAAGACAAAATTATAAAACGTGAACCAGGGTCTACACTTATTAAAAGTTACTTTTCCTACCTAATAAAGTAGGTTCCCCCCCAAATTCCAGTCTGTTCCAAAGCTAGTTCGCTTCACAGAACCAGGATCCATTTTTTCTTGAGAATACCCCTGCTCCCAATATGTCTCCTCAGTGAACAAATTCCAGAGTGCCTTGTGTTATACTGAAACAGTCTTTTATCTTTATTAATAGGCAGGCTGATTCTCTACCCATTGTAATATTCCTTTTTTTTATTTCTAAGTGGATTCAATTGTTTGCAGTTGTCTCTGGTGGTTTTCAATTGATAGCCTTGGTATGGAGTAAGGCTAGACAGTTGAGCCTTGCATTGCATCACTAACTAAGCAGGGTGGATGTTTTCTGTTTGAATGGGCCATCACTGAAGCATATTATGTGAATAACTTTTGCACCAAGTCCATAAAGTGTACTTTCAATATAATCACATTATTCCTTTAATATTATCTGTACACGTAGTTCACAATGATTATAAATCTTGACAAGTTGAGTTTTCTCTAGACACCTTGCATGCCCTTTATGGATAAACACCTTGCAAGACATGTGTTTGGGTGTAGTGAGTTGTTAGATCTCAAACTAGAATTGTTTTCAAAGAACAGGGGACCCTTTGCCAAGGAACCTTTCTGTCACAATTTCCTGCTTCCTATCCCTGATTACTGCTTTTAATAATTCCTCTCCTTCATTATTGTTTGCACCTCACATATGTGGAGACTGTTATCTTTCGCCTCTTACTGAGCCAACTATATATACAATAATTACATAAAATAATTCCATCATAAAATAGTTACTTAATCATTTTTACACTTCTCTGAATTCCCTTCAAGTTGTAATTAGCTTTCTAATACTGAAATGCCCAGCAATGAACATTATTCTAGAGGTGATCCCATCAGTGTCTAGACAGAAATGCTGACACTTTCCTGGCTTAAGGTATCATTTCTTTGACCCTTGTTGCTGCCATATCACGCTGCAAACTCATATCTATTTTGCTGTCCACTGTCACCGCCAAGTCTCTTTACCGCATCTACTTTCCAGGTTACTCTCTCTATATACCTTTCCATGGACCATCTGTGCTTTAGATATTAGTGTCACTGTCCCACAGAAGGCTACCACTTCTGTGACATTTTTGCATTCCCTGAAGTGCACCCCTTTCAAGTGACTGGCCTGTACCTCCACTGCTCTTTGGGTGGAATCCCGTGATCCAACCACTCCCGAACTGGGTCTCTTGCTTATACCCCTATGATCGCCAGCTGTGATACCTAGTGGGCCCAATGGGCTTGGCAGTTGCAAGAGTTTTCCTGCAGGAACCCATGGACAGTAACACTATGCAGTGACATACACACAGCTTCTTCAGAACAACATATGATTTATTTTTCTAAAAGGTTTTAAAAATGATTTAAAATAACAGAGATGCATACTCATACCATCTTACCTATGCTTGGCATTCCCCTCCAGCCCTTAGGAATGCATGATTTCATCTCCCCCTCTCCACCAGTGTCTTGGGAACCAATTTGCAGCCTGCTTGTTGGTAGGCGCCCTGTCTCTGTCTGTGTCAGCCTCCCTTTCTGCAGGGCAGATCTTTTAACAGATGGGCATCTTTTTATCTCCCTATTCTCAGCCTTTGCAAAACAGCTGTGCAACTGGGATTGGTGCTGAGGTGTCACCTCTTCACTGCTGTGTTATAATTCTTGACATCTGCAAAATAAAAGGAGTACTTGTGGCACCTTAGAGACTAACCAATTTATTTGAGCATAAGCTTTCATGAGCTACAGATGTCAAGAATTATAACATTCATAAACCAGTTCGAGAACACTTCAATCTCTCTGGTCACGCGATTACAGACATGAAAGTTGCGATATTACCACAAAAAAACTTCAAATCCAGACTCCAGCGAGAGACTGTTGAATTGGAATTCATTTGCAAAGTGGATACAATTAATTTAGGCTTGAATAGAGACAGGGAGTGGCTAAGTCATTATGCAAGGTAACCTATTTCCCCTCCTTTTTTCCTACCCCCACCCCCCCCTCTTCAGATGTTCTTGTTAAACCCTGGATTTGTGCTGGAAATGGTCCACCTTGATTATCATACACATTGTAAGGAGAGTGATCATTTTAGATAAGCTATCACCAGCAGGAGAGTGGGGTGGGGGGAGGTATTTTTTCATGGTTTGTGTGGATAAAAAGATCTTCTACACTTTCCACAGTATGCATCCGATGAAGTGAGCTGTAGCTCACGAAAGCTTATGCTCAAATAAATTGGTTAGTCTCTAAGATGCCACAAGTCCTCCTTTTCTTTTTGCGAATACAGACTAACATGGCTGTTACTCTGAAACCTGTCATATAAAATGTGTATCTCTGGGATACCCACTAAGCAGTTAAGTTGAGCTGATCTATGTAAACTGGTTGCAGTTCACATCTAAGCTGTAGAAAGCAAAGCTTCATTAATATTAGCACTTAAGAGGGTTCAAGAGGTTTGAACAGCTTTATGATATTTAAAATATAATCCTTGTTATTAAGGGGAAGTAGTCTCTTTCATTCTAAGACATACACTAAAATATATTCATTGTCAAAATAATTAAAATGTTGCCAGTTGAATATGGAATGAAACCATAATCAAAGCTTTTGCAGGCATACCTCAGGCATAAAAATAGTATAGATTGCTCTAACCCTTTAGATAGTTAAGCAATATAATTATCAGAAAAAAAGCTCACTCAGACAGGCACTCCAACGCACAAGGGATATTTATCAAACAATATAATCTCATACTTAAGCACCTCTGAGCTTATGCTATTAGGAACCATTTAAAAATAATGAGGAATATTGCAGCTTTTACAGACATTATCACCTAGAACTCTTATTGCTCAGGGAAGCTACAAGGTGGCAAAAGTGGAGGCATGGTAAATGAGTGGATGCTGTGAAACTGTAGTAAATTGCTCTTTGGTCAGTTATTTTGCTGGTAAGGAAGAAATCAATATAAACACTAGTATGTGAATTCTATATTTCTTCAGTAAAATTGGGAAACTTTTACATTTTCTTTTAGTTTTTAAAAATTGTTTCATGTAAATTGATTGCTCATGAAAAGTGCAGAACTGACAGCCCTGAAGACTGAAGTCTATCCACACAACAGGTGTAGTGCAGGCACTAGCAATATCTTCTTCCACACATTGGCAAATACCAGTGTGCTGCAGCCCTGGGTTGAAGACAGTTTACATCAGCAGAGTCTCCTCCTGGAGTTTCCATACTTTCTCATTCCCTGATCTTTCTGGTAGTTCTAGCATCAGTGGGTATTTTAATGATTTGAAGCTACAGGTATCTCTACACTACAAACAAAACAAAACAAAAAAATGCCTCTGAGAGCCCAGGTCAATTGACTTGGGTCTCTCACCCCTTGGGACTTGGAACCTGAGCTCCAGCCAACCCGTAACATCTACAATGCTATTTTTAGCTCCACAGCCTGAGCCCTGTAAGCCCAAGTCAATCGACCCAGGCTGTGAGAGTGAGAGCCATGGTTTTTTTCTTTGCAATGTTTGTGTTTGCATGTATATAATAATTAATCATTCAGGCAGTGAACTATTTTTACTGGCTATGTGCTTATTTATTTTACTAAAAAGAATTGTACCACAGATGACAACAAGCATTTCTCAAGTTCCATTTCAATTAACAGAATTTTTGACTCTATCTCTAGTTGCCCCTTGTGGGGTTGCCCATCAATGTTACAGCTGCATCGTATTTAAACCATATCTATGATAAGAGTAATCAAATATTACAGAACACTGTCATTTAGCTTTAAATGTCATTACTAAAACATGAATTTAATAAGAAATCCTTATCGAGTCAAACTCAGTTGGTTTTACAAGTGGACAGAACAGGCAACTTAATAATTATCAGTGGGTTGGTGTGTGTGTGTGTGTGTACCGACTTTGGCAAGAAAGCTTTAGGTATGGTCCGGGCTGTTGTAAAGTCCTCAAGTGAAATCTTGGCTTCACTTAAGTGGCAAAACTCCTGTAGACTTCATTGGAGCTAGGATTTCAGCTCTGCTATTGAACATAACTTTCATCTGATCTTAAAAAAAAAAAAAAGCTTTATGTTGGACCAGCTGAATTAGAATTAACTTCATGTGATTTGTGTTTGATTGAATCTACACATTCCTCCATGATCAGCCTTGTACCTGATAAGATTTAATTATGTGTAATTTGGCTTTAACAGTGCAAGATTGCCAGTGAAATTTGTAATTCTGCACACAGACACCTACTCTCTCCTTCCTGGAGAAGGGGTAAAGCTTCAATGCTCATGTTGTAATATCTGAACTACTAAACCTGTTTAGTCTTAAACATCTCATGAGCTGTATCTGGACTGATTACTTATACTTTGAACTGCTGATGTGTGGAAAGCAAAGTCAAATGTAAACAATGACTCAGTAGTTGGGTAAGTGACTGTGTCTCATCAGTGTATGTATTGCTGTGCTCTGCCATTGCAAGGTAGGAGTCTTCTCCACTCTGCTTGTTTTTTACTAAACACTTTAAACACTGGATTGTGAAGCAAAGGTGTCTTTGTTTTTCCGACACGATGGACATTTATGTTTCTTCATCTCTAAATCTAAAAACAAGAATAGTAGTCCACTACAATGCACTTACAGGCAAATCCTGCAATCCTCACTCTCCTAAATAGTTTTTACACAAGTAGTCTGATTGAAATTATAGGGTTACTCACATGAGTATGAGTACAGCACATAGTCCTCATTTTCTAGTGTGAAAAGTCCTGATCCTACACTTCACCCTGGGTAAGACGGCATGTTGTGACGAATCATGGGCTCTGTAGAATATGACATGTAATGCTTGAGGCATGTAATGCTTGAGATGCTTTAGAACTTCATTAATGTGTACATTTATTTGACACATAAACACCCTCCCCTGTCTTTTCACTTTAAAACAAAATAGTTTAATATTTTGATCCTGTTATAAGATAAATCAGCCAACCAAGAAGGATTCTTTTTAAGATGGATCTTTGTATTCAATGTTAATGAGTCTCAGAGCTAAATCTCTGAGCACTGCTTTCAAAAACTTTAAGATGTATTTAGGAGGCTATTAGCCCTTAACATTAGGGTCCAATACTGCACTCCTTTATTCAGCAAAATACCCCTTTGAAAACAATGTTCTGAATAAGGAGTGCAAGGCTGTCACCTAAATAAATTACTGAGGGGAAAAAGGTTTCTTTTAATAACAAGCAAGAAATAACAACATCAAGAACTAGCTACTGTATATGGATGGTAACTACTTTCTCATAATATGGCTATGGCTCATATTAAGCCCAATCCCCACATTCTGCAATGTGCTGAAGGTAATGGGAATTGAGTACTATCAGCACAAAATACGATGAGTGTATATTCTGAGGCGTTTGAGAACACTTTTTAATAAAGGGAAAGGATGAGATATGGGAACTATCTGTCTACCTTGATCTCTTGGCTTTCTCTACCTCTTAGGGAGAATTCAGAAAATTGTGACACTTGGGGGGAAGGTGAGCCAGGTACTCAGAACTGACTCTTTAAAGGTTGTTAAGGAAATGTAGAAATTACCATTGAGAGGTAACGTCTTGCAATAGATTAAAAACTAGGTAACAAAAAATAGAAATATATGGCCAATGTTTAGCGTGGAAAGAGGTTAATACATTTGATGTTGTGAACTGCTTCAGGGGGATGGAATTTTGTTCCTGAGAGACCACCATTTAAGTGAGTCACGAGCTGATATGCTGCACTAAGATTGCGACTATCAAGGATCCTTAATATAGACTGATGCTTTCTCCATATTGTATGTATTCCCACCTGCCTCTTGGGTTCCTTGCTACTTTTGCTCTTCAACTTCTCTTTCTCCTGCCACTCGTATTTCCTTTCCCACTTTCCCCCATTCTTCCATTGTCCCTCCTCCTTCGATCTCCATTACTTGGCTTCCTCCAGATCACCCCTTCCCTAGTGCTCAGCAACTATTCCCACCTGGTTACTTCCCAGCTACTGCTACTTACTTAATTCCCTCTTCCCTTCTTGTAGCATATAGGAATTGGGTGGTATCTCTTTAAATAGCTTGTGTGCCCTCCAGTAGTCCTCACTCTCTTCTGTGTTTCAGGAACCACTAGAGCCCTGACAGCAATGTCTTTATATAGTTAGACCTTGCATGTTGTATATTGTTTGGAAACGTGGTTATTTGGACCCAACTGTGTATGTGTGGTTCTTTTGTATTACATTTGTTGTGTAAAAAGTAAAGAGACAATTCCTTCCATCCCACCTTCAGAGCATGTCAAACTATAATTCAGGAGAGAAGGGGTTAAGGAGCTCTTTTTTTGTTTTTATTAAAACCTCTGATTCTGCTCACGCTCTTAGATACTGCATGCCTTCTTGGTGTTGATCAAATTACAGATAAGAATCTTCCCTGAGTTCTCCTGTCATTTCTACCTGGTTTGGTATACTGTTGTCCTTGATAGAAAATGATTTTGTTTTCCCTCTCTCTAATCCCTAAGCAACATAATTGTTTTGTTTGTTTTCAGTAGAAACTGCAGTAGTTGGTTTGGAAGCAGAAGCCTGCTTTATTGATAATTTGCACTCTCTATTTTTTTCTATTATGAAACCCACTTGTGCTGCAGATAGTATATTACAGTTTCAAAAATGCACCATAAAGCTGGGAAGCAAGGAATATTTAGGAAAATTGTATTTGGATTGGTTTACTGATAGAATTCTATAAATACTTTTTAAACTAACTAAAAAGACTGGGGGGGGGGGGGAACATCCTGACTTTTCAAGATGAAAAGATGTCTGCAATTCAGAGAGTTTACTGTTCATTATGGAGTACAGCTTTAGCTTATTGTTTTTCTAATTTTGCATGTGTGACTGTATACCCATACTTATACAGGGGTGTGTGTGTGTGTGTATATATATATAAATACACACACACACACTATATGCATAAAAAGAAAAGGAGTATTTGTGGCACCTTAGAGACTAACAGATAAATTTGTTAGTCTCTAAGGTGCCACAAAAACTCCTTTTCTTTTGGGGGATACAGATTAACATGGCTGCTACTCTGAAAACTATATACATAGTATATATACACACACACTTATCCCTACGTGTGTGTCATACACATTCATGCATACAAACCTTCTCAAACGTGTGAGCTTGGTAGCTGGAGCCTGGATGGAGAGTATATTCCTACAAGTAATTCATAAAATGTCGACAGAAAGTCTTGAAAATTAGCTTCACAGTGTCCTGCTTGTAGCAGAAAAGTAATAAGGAACTTTTGTTAAACAAAAAATCACAATGTTTGAGAAGAAACGTAAGAATGCAACAAATTCCAGAGTAACTGTAAATATTAATACTAGCCAATCAATTGTAATTTCTAAAAGCAGATGTAGTGATGAGATGAAATTGACATTTTGATCATTCAGATAAATACTGAATAATCTACTGAATGTTTTCTGCTTTTGGAATACAAATCTAAATACCAATACATTATATATATAAGGCCATATGCTCAGCTAGTTTAAATTGGCATAACTCCATTGGCTTTTATTGGTGCCAATATACACCAGTGGAGGATCAGACACTACAGAGAGTGAGAGTAGTCCATATGGAAAGAGGAAAAGGGAGAGAATAGCAATAGGAAGGATAAATGCAGTAACAGGGATGGACTGAGGGAGGGAACTGGATAATGAGTGGCAAGTGGATAACATCACGTGGTGGAGCTGGACAGTAGAAAGGGGGATTGCAGCATTCGGGATGAGGTTGAGGGAAGGAAAAGCCAGCAAGAGGGAGTAGGAGCTTAAAAATTCATACAAAAATGAATGCATGGACTCTGAAAGGGGGTGGGGTAACATGAACTTTGCATTTAGGACAAGTGATACAATAACTCCATCAGTGACAATATATATTGATTGTTGTCTCATAAAAGCAATAAGGAAAAGGCCAAAGATAACTGTAGTAATTTAAGCTGAAGGTGACAGCTGTATGTGGTCATAAGAATGAGGACAAAAGAGATAATTACGTAGCATTTCATACTGTTTCCATATTGGAAATACGGTTCATTGATGTCAGATAGAGGTAGAAAAGTAATACTCAGATTTATTTGTGTGGACAAATAAAGATGAGTGCAATGCATCAAAATCTCATGTAAATAAATGTTGCAGTATGGTAGTACAGAGAGGTTAATGACTTAGAGCTGAGCTCTAGAAACTGGACTTTTCCTAGATGAGCTGCAACCAGTTTCTTTTTTCACTCAGTGAATATCAGAGAAACAAGATCAAATGTTGGAGATATCAGCTCTGCTTCATAAGAATAACGCTGAGGGAAAAAAAAAACTTTTTTGTTTTAAACTGGATGCCCAGCAGTGGCATCAGATGAATATTTTATAGCAAGGAGCCACAATCAGTCCATGATGAACCTAACTGATTAGTTTAACCAAATGGGACATAACTTGTCCAAATGAAAAACCCTATGTACAGTGTTTTAAAAAATAAAATAAAAAGGAAAGACCCAATCCTGCAAGTCCTACTCTTGTGAGTGTAGGTTTCTGAATAAATAACCTCAATGTATTTCTTTCGAATTAAAACCTTTTGCTTTGCTTCACTTGCATTTACAATCACATTTGCTGCTTATTCATATACATTTCAGTGAGCAAGTTTCCATTGACAAGAACATTTGTGGAAGGCAACAGTGTCTTGAATAAATGAGTTCATTGCAATTATGGGTGTGGTTTCTTTTTCCCAAGATCCTAGTGCATCTTGTGTTTTCTGTCTGCCCATAAGACTGTTCGTTTTCTGGGGCATGGATGGCCTTTATTTTGGTGTATTGTACAGTGATGAACATACTGTCAGTTCTAAACATATAGGGCTAGGTTGTGCGCATCACACATGGCCCATCCCACAAGGAGCGGTAATGCAGAGAATCCGTCCCAAGGGAGAACTAGAGGCATTCTGTCTGAGAAACAGCAAGCCAGTTGGAGCTTGCCAGTGCATGGTGATGTGTTACAAACTATGTCCTCCTCAGAGGGCTGTAGCATAATTCCCCTGTCCCCAGCTGGCAGAGCTATGACTCTGCATATTCCCCTAGAGACTGCAAGCACAATAATCGGTGACTACTTGCTCTCAAGAGCTTCAAATTGACTTGTGCTTATGCAGGCTGTGCAAACAGGAAGGGAAGGGGAATCTTCCCTAAAACTGAACACGTGCATAAGGGTTAGGTAGAATGGAGCCCATAACAAACCATAATAAATTCTCAAGAGCATTCATACTGCAAGTGCTTCAGCAGCCATTTTGAAAAGCTCATTCTATTATTGACACAATGGATTCTCTGAACAGTTAATGGAACAACCCCAAATGTGCACAGATAATTTGAGGGACTGGAAATAAAATCATATTACATGGGTTATTGTTACTGTTATTAATTGTTCCTTTGATTTAACGTTAAACTGTGCCCACCCACTACTCTAGATGACTGTGCCATTATATTGCATAACAGGTCCAACCCATGGAATTAACAATGCAGAAATCAAGCATATGGAATAAATAGCAAATAATGAATAGCAAATACTCTGCAAAAAATTGGTGAAGACCATAAAAAAAATTGTAGAGACTATTCATTACACACTAGAGAGTAACAAAGCCATTTATAAACATCATGTCTTGTTTGTGGGTAGTGAAGAGAAAAAATGGCTCAATTCATCAAATCCATTCTTTTTTGAGAAATAATTTGACTCTGTAATAAACTTTAGTGAAGGAAGTATCATTCCCATTTGCAAGCATGGCTGTTCCATTTGTTCATTGTACTGTTGCCACAAATGCCTATTTGATACGCACGCTGGTGGTATGAATGATCGTTTTCACAGTGAGTCTGTGCTACCATAGCAATATGTATATGTAATGTGATTTTTATTATGAATGCTTTTAACAAAAGCTATGCAGCAATTAGTTCACATATGCAAATGATCAAATCTGGGGCAGAACAACAGGAGAGAGAACTCATTACAGGCTCAGGTCTGAATACGTGTCCTCAAGTTTATTGCAGGGGGTTAATCCAAATTCACACACCAATTCGACAAAAATCCTCTATCTGCATGCAGTCCATGCAGTTTCACAAATAGCAAATTTCTGTATTCAAAAAGGACAAATTATACAAGGCAGCTCCTACTTTCCCCCAAAGCTCCCTTCCTTGGTTTCTGCTCAGTACAACCTTTTGTTCTTTTTCCCTTTGGGAGTAACATGCCTTTCTATTAAGATATTGAGATTAAATAGGTTCAGCTGTACCTACTTAGCTGCCAGATGATAATGCTTCCCTAAGAGGCCTCTGCCACTGCCATCGAAGACTTTTGTGTGGCTAAGTGAGTATAACTGGGGTGGCTATGACAGGCTTTCAGGATCCCCTCCAGGTGGTGCCAAAATCTGGACATCCCATTACAGGCCATTTTCTGCATCCATTAATCACACAGGTCGCTCTTACTCAGACAAGTAATCCCAATGATTTTAATGGGACCACTTGTGCGTGTGAGGACTACAAGAGACCAAATAAAACTTCCCATCTGTTAGTTTCATTTGCTGAGTTTCTCTTCCTTCACATACTCAAAGCAGGCAGCTTACAGAACCCTGTTAGCAGGAAGACAATTAAATGTGTGCAACATAAGAGAGTGTTGCAGTGAATAATAATCAGGGCCCAATGAGGCATTCGATACAGATAAGACATTGTCCCCAATGTCTTGCAATTAAAGAACAATGACTGCAGTGTGTTTTTGTTGGAAGAGAACAGATAGAATCTTTCACAAATACCAAGTGATTTTCAAAAGGCTTCAAAAGGGCATGTTACTTTGGATCTTATTAAATAAACCAGCTTCCCTAAAAAATAAACTGGGTGTCTAAAATATTTTCCTTTTTGAAAGGAGAGAGAAATTCAGGGGCCAATTTGATGATAAACTTGCCACACTATAAATGCCTTAGAACACTAGGGTTCTCAATCTAATCTAGAGGTGTACTATTTTTCAACACATTTTCCCCTGTTGATTTCTGCTTTCTGAGATTGGGAGTGTAAATGATGTTTAAAACCTTTGCATAGGAAATGAAATTAGAAATTCAGTTTAATTAGCAAGAGCAAAGTTATAATCCACTGCATCTCATGTGCAATCAGGCAAGGTTCTCAATGGGATTTAAAGGTGAGAGTTCTAATAAAAAATTGGCTCCCAAATAATCCTGATCTATGCATTATTGCCCTGATCTATTCTAATAGTTTTATAAATAAATACACCTAGGCGGAAGCCTTATAGCCAAATTTCAACTTGCAGCAATTATTTTGAGACTAGTTTCTATATAAAACAGGGAGTATTGTTTTATAATGGGGATTCAGACCAAGGTGAGCTATAGCAGAAAAAAATCATACTACAAAAATCATACCATACCATCTGAAATACCACAAATTCAGCAATGTATTGTGACAAAGTTCCTCCTCTGCCTTTGTGGGTCCTGCGCTTATTGGCGGATTTGCTCACCTCAGAGGTTCACGGCAGCCCTCAGTTTGGCCACTTTTGCTAGTGGCACAAACCTGCTGTTCACTCAGCTAACCTCATCACTGGCCAGCATGGGGAAAGGGAGGAGAACAATCCCTGCAGTCTCTGCTGACCCACCTAGTGGGTCGGGGGATAGGCCAGGGACCTTCCCCTCTGGTGGGAGTCCAGGTAATCTCCTCTTGTCTCAAATAGGAAGTTGATGGGGATGGGGGGAACTGGGGCCTGCCCTCTACTCTGGGTTGCAGCCCAGAGCCCTGTGGATTGCAACTGTCTACAGTGTCTCTTGTAACAGATGCGTGACAGCTACAACTCCCTAGGCTACTTCCCCATGGCCTCCTCCCAATACCTTCTTTATTCTCACCACAGGACCTTCCTCCTGATGTCTGGTAATGCTTGTACTTTACAGTCCTCCAGCAGTATGCCTACTCACTCTCAGCTCCTCACATGCACCTCACTAACTGAAGTGAGGTCCTTTTTAAAACCAGGTGCCCTGATTAGCCTGCCTTAATTGGTTACAGCAACTTCCTGATTGTTCTGGAACAGTTCATTATCTTACTCAAGGAAAAGGGAGCTGCTTAATCTGGGGCTAATATATCTACCTTCTATCACTCTCCTGTAGCACCAGGCTGCAGCCCCTATTCCGGCTACAATGAGACATCTTGTTAAGATTTTAGTTGCACTTTTCCCCTCACCTTTTTATTTATGCACTTCCTATCTGTGGCCTCACAAAGTCACGGGACCTCCTGGTCAACCTCCTCCTGGCCCTGGCTAAAATGGCCATCTGTAAAACCAGGGTGAGGAGGCTTGCTGATAGAGCCTCCTGTGACTGTGAGGCCTATTTCCAGTCCTCCATCCATTCCCATATCCGGGCAGAGTTCCTCTGAGCAGCGTCCACTGACTCCCTTGACACCTTCGAGGAGCAGTGGGCACTGTCTGGGGTTCTCTATTTGTTTGCTGTCCCAGTCTGGTTCCCTTCATTTGACCCTTTGACTGCACTCCTGGCCCTGTTATTCTATTAGTTGTCCCCTGGAATTATTTGGTTTCCAGGTCCTGTGGATTCCCCTCTTAGGCTGAGGGGGGATCCGTTAGCAGTGAGCGGGCTTCCTCCATAAAAGGGTTATGGCATTTTTTAAAATTTCAGTTGAATACTCTGAAGTTTTATCATTATGTTGTAAAACTAATGATCCTGTTTCCAATATCAAAATATTTTTCATCAAAGGGTGCTTTTCTAATAAAAGCTGAATTAGAACATTAGTTCAGCTCTTTGGATGTAGGCAATTATCATCCTAATTATAATAATTATAAAGCTTCATATGTTCTGGAATGCACTCCAAGAGTATTGCAAATTCTAAGAAAGTCTTCCTCTGAGAACTGAAGTAGCCAATTTGTCTTACTTTATCCTCAGTCCAAAGTTTAAATTTTCCTTTTCTGAGATTAAGAAAGTTCTAATTACTAGTAATATTAACCAATTGCCTTTTCTTGAGCAAACTGAGGAATTTATTTGGAGAAATAGCACATTCCATGAAACGAACAATAAATAGTGCAAAATAAAGATCTGGTTTCTACTGATGATAATTACTAGAACTTGCTTTGGGTTGAAGTTTGTTTTGTCCACAGGATGAAATTCACCCCTGTGCAGAGAACCAGCAGAAGGCCTATATAATGCTTAAGCCATGTTTTGAGTGCTTGGATGGTGTTTCAGCCCATGCTGGCCCTCTCCACAGGGCTGAAGACAGCTAAAGACTTCAAATTAAGGCCACCTCAGAAACATACTTTACAAAAATTGAAGTGATTTATCAATGCACGCTTTTATATGAGCATTGGGGGATAACAGCACGCAGTGTTCACAGTCGAACATTGATTCAGATGGTTAAAATGTTCCAGGAGAAGCTCCTGTATGAGGTAAGTGCCTTGACTACCTAAGTATCCCATACCAAGCTGAGTCAAGCCTGAGGGCTAGAGCTAGGCAAACTGCTTACAGTGAACAATTCATGAATGAAGTCCTTTTCCCTGTTCATCTACTGTGCAGGAGTAGATCTTGGTGCACTAGATATTGTTTCTCATTGTTCAGTTAGGTCAAGACTCTACCTTGTCCTTACCCAGATGTGCAGTTGAGGGAAGGAAGAGGAGGAAGGTTCAAGGAGCTGTTGCTCCTGCAATAGCATGGTGCATGTTACCACCAGGCATATTAGCAATCTAGGTATCTTCATGGGGTCAAGGAGGAGGAAGGGTCATAACCCCTCCACACATATCGGCCATCATAATGGAACCAGTGCAAAGTGGGGAATAGTCTGCTCCCTTTACTGTGCCACTCATTTTAAGCTGTGCACATCTGACACAATCTAACTGCTAATGCTTTATCTAATATATTTCAGCCTCTGAATCACTTGCAAAAGCTATTTTTTTGTGAGTATTGCTTCAAGTAGTCAATATCTGCAATCGGGAAAATTGAGTTATTTTGATGGGACATGTAGGCCCAATTTTTTATAAGTGACTAGTGATCTTGCGTACCTCAACTTATGGGTGTCCAATTTCAGACACTTTAAAAAGAGACTGACTTCCTGAGGTTGGGTGCTTAGCACTTTTTGAATATCAGGCCATTTTAATGATGTTTACTCTTAGGATCAAATTGTCTATGTAAATACTCATAATTTCAAATTTTGCTTTCCGAGAAGATTCAGCAATATCCATTTATAATGTACTATATCAGCCTACTACCCTTCATTACAGAACAGAAATTATTTTCCGCATAAATGCGTTTGGGGAGTAGTAATATTTCCATTCAAATACTATGTTTTTTCCCTTTCAATGAAACACACACACATAAATTATTTTTCTAAAGTCTTTGTTGTTATGCTTCCACAAAGGAAAATATCCACTTTCTATCCTTAATTTATGCCATTTATTTAGTCCTAGTCTTATGATTTGTAAAGTACAAATTTGTAAAGTAGATTTTCCACCAGTTACAGTTGAGTAATAGCCATAAATTGTAAAATAAGTTCCTCTCATAAAATCTGACAGGACTTTTATTGTGCTATTGTTATTTCTCATTTGTTCACCTTATTTTTTACACAATTAGGTTTGCTAAGAACACATGTGATCTGTAACTTTCTATAGCCAGTAGGCTTTAAAAAAATTCACCCCAGTGCAAAAGGCCAGAATGAGGCCTATGCATCACTCAAGTTCCACTTAAACCCTCATCAAAATAGGCAGCTATCACTATGTTGTATAGACACACTCATTACAAGTTTAAAAGAGCTAAGTCCTAGATCCTCAAAGATATTTAAGTGCCTACCTCCCTTTGAGGATACGGGTCTAAATACTTTAAGAAGAATGTGGAGCATATTGTCCATGTCTGTCTGCAGCAGCAAACTCAGCCCCAAATGGAAAATAGCAGCCAGAAAAATTAAATATTGCAATAGTCCACACTTGATGTAACAAAAGCATGAATTACCATGGCAAGGTTTGCAACTAAGTGCAATGACAGCAATTCCCTTGCCTGTCAAATAAGAAAGAAAGTTGTCCTGGCCGCTGCTGCAATATAAGCATGGAGCAGTACAGATGAGTCCTGCTGGAACTTGATATCGCAAACTAAGGTTAATTGATGACCCCATCACTTCTAATGGAGCCACAGATAATGGCCATAATTATCTTCATACACTGGTGTAAATCAGGAATAAATGCATAGAAGTCAATGAATTTACACTGATTTAAAACTAGCCTGAGAGAAAGATCAGATCCGTTGTCTTTGCCAGTTCTGACTGCTCCCCTCTGTCAACTTGGATCTCATTTATCTTACTCAGATTGACCTTAAATCAGCTGTCTTTCATCCAGGTCAGGGTCTCTGCCAGAAATTAGGAGAGCAGGAAAACTGTTGTGTCAGGGAGCTGAGAGTCACCAGCATATTGGTGAAACTCTAGTACTAATTCCTCTGGGTCCCAGAGCGAGAAGACCCCTTTGGAATTATATCACTTGAAGATGTGTTCTGCACATTGTATCCTTTTGCTTTATCAGTGTCTTATTCAAACCAGTCTCAAGAGTTCAACAGTATTGTCAGCTCTGAAGAAACCTAGAGCAAGAATCTGGGGACCCTCTAAACTGCATGTGTTGCAGCTAGGGGGTGTGTTTATAAAGGGCTGTAAAGCCTCATTTTGAGTTTCCTGAATCTTGAGCCTGGTCTGTGCTGGACTACTTCCTAGGCCTAACTTAAAGCAGCCTTGGATATAGGACTGTCAAGGTTCCTCCCCCACTCTGAACTCTAGGGTACAGATGTGGGGACCTGCATGAAAAACCTCCTTAGCTTATCTTTACCTGCTTAGGTCAAAACTTCCCCAAGGTACAAAATATTCCACCCTCTGTCCTTGGATTGGCCGCTACCACCACCAAACTAATACTGGTTACTGGGGAAGAGCTGTTTGGACGCGTCTTTCCCCCCAAAATACTTCCCAAAATCTTGGACCCCACTTCCTGGACAAGGTTTGGTAAAAAGCCTCACCAATTTGCCTAGCTGACTACAGACCCAGACCCTTGGATCTTAAGAACAATGAACAATCCTCCCAACACTTGCACCCCCCCTTTCTGGGAAATGTTGTATAAAAAGCCTCACCAATTTGCATAGGTGACCACAGACCCAAACCCTTGGATCTGAGAACAATGAAAAAGCATTCAGTTTTCTTACAAGAAGACTTTTAATAAAAATAATAGTAAATAGAAATAAAGAAATCCCCCCTGTAAAATCAGGATGGTAGATACCTTACAGGGTAATTAGATTCAAAAACATAGAGAACCCCTCTAGGCAAAACCTTAAGTTACAAAAAAGATACACAGACAGAAATAGTTATTCTATTCAGCACAGTTCTTTTCTCAGCCATTTAAAGAAATCATAATCTAACACGTACCTAGCTAAATTACTTACCAAAAGTTCTAAGACTCCATTCCTGGTCTATCCCCGACAAAGACAGACCATAGACAGACACACAGACCCTTTGTTTCTCTCCCTCCTCCCAGCTTTTGAAAGTATCTTGTCTCCTCATTGGTCATTTTGGTCAGGTGCCAGCGAGGTTCCCTTTAGCTTCTTAACCCTTTACAGGTGAGAGGAGCTTTCCCCTGGCCAGGAGGGATTTCAAAGGGGTTTACCCTTCTCTTTATACTTATGACACGCCCCCCAAATCTCAGCTAGGGTGAAACACTGGCTGGGATTTCTTCCTGGAGCTCTAGGAAAAACAGAGTTAATAAGACACATGCATCTCTAAATATACTACCAAGTACATAAAGACTAACAATATTTTCTACATCTCAAGGACGATTTTAACCAGTTGATTCTGGGAAACTTTCATGGGAGAGTGCATCAGCCACTTTGTTAGAAGCTCCTGAGATGTGTTGGATGTCGAAATCAAAATCTTGGAGAGCTAAACTCCACCAAAGAAGTTTTTTGTTAGTTTCTTTGACGGTGTGAAGCCACTTCAGTGCAGCATGGTCGGTTTGCAGGTGGAAACGCCGTCCCCAAACATATGGGCATAGCTTTTCCAGAGCATAGACAATGGCGTAACATTCTTTTTCAGTGACTGACCAGTTGCTTTCCCTCTCAGACAGTTTTTTGCTGAGAAACACTACAGGGTGGAATTCTTGATCAGGTCCTTTCTGCATTAAAACTGCTCCTACACCACGCTCGGACGCATCTGTGGTTACTAGGAACGGTTTGTCAAAGTCTGGGGCCCTTAGTATAGGGTCAGACATGAGTGTCGCTTTAAGCTTGTTAAAGGCCTTCTGACACTTTTCGGTCCACTGAACAGCATTTGGCTGTTTCTTTTTGGTTAGGTCTGTCAGTGGGGCGGCGATTTGGCTGTAGTGCGGTACAAATCGTCTGTAATAACCGGCCAAGCCTAAGAAGTATTGAACCTATTTCTTTGACTTTGGGACAGGCCACTTTTGGATAGCATCCACTTTGACCTGTAGGGGGCTGATAGTTCCTTGACCCACCTGGTGTCCAAGGTAAGTCCTCTGTTTAGGCCTATTTGACACTTCTTAGTCTTAATAGTTAGTCCTGCCTCCCTTATGCGCTCAAGGACTTTTTGTATATGTTCCAGGTGGTCTGCCCAGGAATCCGAAAATATGGCCACATCGTCAAGGTAGGCGACTGCATATTCTCCTAATCCTGCTAGGAGACCATTACAAGTCTTTGGAAGGTGGCGGGTGCATTTCGCAGCCTGAAAGGGAATACATTAAATTCATACAGCCCGAGATGTGTGGTGAAGGCTGACCTTTCCTTGGCAGATTCACCTAGCGGTACCTGCCAGTACCCCTTGGTTAAGTCCAAAGTGGAGATGAACTGGGCCCGTCCCAGTTTCTCTAATAGTTCATCTGTGCGTGGCATTGGATAGTTGTCTGGGCGAGTTACAGCATTTAGCTTACGGTAGTCCACGCAAAAACATATTTTCCCATCTGGTTTGGGAACTAGAACCACTGCAGATGCCCATGCACTTTCAGAGGGGCGGATTACACCCATCTGTAACATATCCTGGATCTCCCGTTCTATAGCAGTTTTAGCTTGAGGAGACACCCGGTAAGGTTGGACTCTAATTGGGTGAGCATTTCCTGTGTCAATGGAGTGGTATGCCCGTTCAGTCAGTCCTGGGGTGGCTGAGAACGTTGGCGCGTAGCTAGTGCACAGCTCCTGGATCTGCTGTCGCTGCATACGCCCAAGGGTCATGGAGAGGTTCACCTCTTCCACACCACCAGCACATTTACCTTCATAGTAGACACCTTCGGGCCACTCAGCGTCGTCTCCTCCCTGGGCTGTAAACTGGCAAACCTTTAATTCTCTGGAATAAAAGGGCTTTAGAGAATTAATATGGTACACCTTAGGCTTTCGGTTGGAGGTGGGGAATGCTATGAGATAATTAACAGCTCCCAGGCACTCCTGGACCGTGAATGGCCCTTCCCACGATGCTTCCATTTTATGGGCCTGGAGCGCCTTTAAGACCACCTGGTCCCCTACTTTGAAGGAATGCTCTCTGGCATGTTTATCATACCAGGCTTTTTGCTCTTTTTGAGCATCCTGTAAGTTTTCTCTAGCAAGGGCTAAAGAGGTTCGGAGGGTGTTTTGTAGGTTGGTTACAAAGTCCAGAAGGTTAGTTCCTGAAGAAGGTGTAAATCCCTCCCATTGCTGCTTCACCAACTGCAATGGCCCCTTAACCTCACGGCCATATACAAGTTCAAATGGGGAAAACCCTAAACTGGGGTGTGGTACAGCTCTGTAGGCAAAGAGCAACTGCTGCAACACTAGGTCCCAATCATTGGAGTGCTCATTTACGAATTTACGTATCACGGCCCCCAAAGTTCCATTAAACTTCTCCACCATGCCATTCGTTTGATGGTGGTAAGGAGTGGCAACCAAGTGATTTACCCCATGAGCTTCCCAAAGGTTTTCCATAGTTCCTGCCAGGAAATTAGTCCCTGCATCTGTGAGGATGTTGGAGGGCCAACCTACCCTGGCAAAAATGTCTGCTAGTGCCTGGCACACACTTTTAGCCCTGGTGTTGCTTAGAGCTACTGCTTCCGGCCATCAGGTGGCAAAATCCATGAAAGTCAGTATGTACTGCTTTCCTCTGGCTGTCTTTTTCGGAAAAGGACCCAGAATATCCACAGCTACTCGCTGAAATGGAACTTCAATGATGGGGAGTGGCTGGAGAGGGGCTTTGACCTGGTCTTGGGGTTTTCCCACTCTTTGGCACACCTCACAAGACTGGACATAGGTAGAAACATCCTTGCCCATTCCCTCCCAGTGGAATGACCCCCCCAAACGGTCTTTGGTCCTGTTAACCCCAGCATGGCACTATGGTGATCATGGGCTAAGCTCAAGAGCTTGGCCTGGTATTTAGTTGGAACTACCAACTGTCTCTGAGGAGGCCAGTCTTCCTGGTGTCCCCCAGAAAGAGTTTCCTTGTATAAAAGTCCTCTTTCTACAACAAACCTGGATCGATTAGAAGAGCTGAGAGGCGGTGGGTTGCTCTGTGCCGCCGTCCAAGCTCTCTGGAGGCTTTCATCTGCTTCCTGTTCGGTCTGGAACTGTTCCCTTGATGTTGGAGACATCATTTCCTCATGGGATTGTGGACCTAGGCTTGGTCCCCCTGGAAGCGATATAGGGGATGGAGCTGTTTCTGTTGACTGTGAACCGCTCTCCGCTGGTGCACTATGTTGGGATTCAAGCTCTGGCTGAGCCTCTTGTGTAGGGTTATTGGCTGCTGCCAGTTCAGGTTCGGTGGGGCCCTCTGGTGTTGAGGTTGTAAGTACTGGATTCAGTGCTGACACTGGGTCTGGTGTTGGTTGTTCGGCTGGTTCCGGTTCTGGGACTGGTTCCGTCTGGGTCTCTGGGATGGGATCCACTACTGCTGTTGTAGACATTGGCCTGGGGTCCGGGTCCATCACCTCTGACCGGGTCCTGATAGAAGTTTCTGGAACAGAGCTAGGCCTCACGGCTTGTTTAGCCTGGCTGCGGGTGACCGTTCCCACCCTCTTGGCCTGCTTCACATGATTGGCCAAGTCTTCCCCCAACAGCATGGGGATGGAATAATCATCATAGACTGCAAAAGTCCACATTCCTGACCAGCCCTTGTACTGGACAGGCAACTTGGCTGTAGGCAAATTGAAAGAGTTGGACTTGAAGGGTTGAATTGTCACTTGGATCTCTGGGTTGATTAAATTGGGGTCCACTAAGGAAGCATGGATAGCTGACACTTGTGCTCCGGTGTCCCTCCACGCGGTGACCTTCTTCCCGCCCACACTCACAGTTTCCCTCCGCTCCAAGGGTATCTGGGAGGTATCTGGGCCTGCGGACCTCTGGTGTGATTCCGGTGCAATGAACTGTAATCTGTTGGGGTTCTTGGGGCAGTTGGCCTTTACATGCCCCAGCTCGTTACATTTAAAACATTGTCCAACTGATGGGTCACTGGGGCGAGGTGGGTTGCTGGAGAATGGGGTGGGACAATAAGGGGTCTGGAGGGTTCTTTTGGAGGTAGGTGGGGCCTTGGGCGGCCCCCGGTAATAGGGTGTGGTCTGGGGTTGTCCCTTCTGGTCTCCGCTCCAACTGCGACCAGTTTTCTTCTTCTCTGCCACTTCCACCCATCTGGCTCCAATCTCTCCTGCCTCGATTACAGTTTTGGGCTTCCCGTCTAGGATGTATCTTTCTATTTCCTCAGGAACACCCTCTAAGAATTGTTCCATTTGCATTAGGAAGGGCAAATTTACTGGAGATTCAACACTTGCTCCTGATATCCAGGCATCCCAGTGTTTCACAATGTGGTAGGCATGTTGGGTAAATGACACGTCTGGTTTCCATCTTAGGGCTCTGAACCTCCAACGAGACTGCTCGGGTGTTATCCCCATTCTGACTCTCGCCTTGGATTTAAACAGTTAATACTTGTTCATGTGTTCTTTAGGCATTTCAGCCACCTCAGCTAAGGGTCCACTGTGCTGCGGCCTCAGCTCTACCATGTATTGGTCAGTAGAGATGTTGTACCCAAGGCAGGCCCTTTCGAAGTTTTCTAGGAAGGCCTCAGTATCATCGCCTGCCTTGTAGGTGGGGAACTTTCTGGGATGGGAAGTGGTACTTGGAGAAGGATTACTAGGGTTTGTTGGGATATTCTGCTGAGCCTTTATCTTCTCCATCTCCTCCACACACTTCCTCTTTTTCCTTCTCCTCCAGTTTTTTGTCCCTTGCTTCCATAGCTCTCCTGTGAGCAGCCACTTGGTGTTGTTCTGCCTCTCTCGCTTGTTCCTTCTTCAGCCGCATGAGTTCTATCTGTCTTTCATGTTCCCTTTGTCTTTCCGCAGCCTGAAATCTGGCTAATTCCAGCTTGTGTCGAGACGTGGATTTTGTCATTCTAACCTCTCTGTTTTAACTAACTTTACACCCAAGGTTTAGAAATAAACAAAACTTGGCTGTAAAATTTTGCTGTGCTGGAATAGAATACCTATTCTCTGATAGTGATTGTCAGCCTGCAGAAAAAGACAATTCCCTTGTCTCTGCTCTGGGCCCAAATCAAAGCAAAAAACCTCCAACTACTTGGAAACCTGCTTACCAGCAGCCCAACGGGAAAAAAAAAATCCTTTTCAAACCTGTAAATCAAAAAAAATCAAAATCCTAAAAAAAAAAAAAACCTGCTACTTTTGTCTCCAGGCAAATGGGTAGAATACCCCCCTCCCTATTTACTTTTAGGGAAGAAAGAAAAAAACCTCTGGGTTGGAAGACTGTGAATTTCCCTGCAGGAGTTAAGTACCCTGCCTCCAGGCTAAGAAAACCTGCAATTCACAAAGATAATCCCCTTTTGTCTCAGCTCTGGCTCCAAAGCAGAGAGAAAACAAGCTGCTTTTCCAGAAGCTCCAAAGGAAAAAAAAATCCTTTTTAAAATCTGTATTTCTAGTTCAAAAAATCTCAACTGGATCTCAAAATGATTTCAGGTTAATCCCACCACTATGCCACCATGTCAAGGTTCCTCCCCCACTCTGAACTCTAGGGTACAGATGTGGGGACCTGCATGAAAAACCTCCTAAGCTTATCTTTACCAGCTTAGGTCAAAACTTCCCAAGGTCCAAAATATTCCACCCTCTGTCCTTGGATTGGCCGCTACCACCACCAAACTAATACTGGTTACTGGGGAAGAGCTGTTTGGACGCGTCTTTCCCCACAAAATACTTCCCAAAACCTTGCACCCCACTTCCTGGACAAGGTTTGGTAAAAAGCCTCACCAATTTGCCTAGGTGACTACAGACCCAGACCCTTGGATCTTAAGAACAATGAACAATCCTCCCAACACTTGCACCCCCCCCTTTCTGGGAAATGTTGTATAAAAAGCCTCACCAATTTGCATAGGTGACCACAGACCCAAACCCTTGGATCTGAGAACAATGAAAAAGCATTCAGTTTTCTTACAAGAAGACTTTTAATAAAAATAGTAGTAAATAGAAATAAAGAAATCCCCCCTGTAAAATCAGGATGGTAGATACCTTACAGGGTAATTAGATTCAAAAACATAGAGAACCCCTCTAGGCAAAACCTTAAGCTACAAAAAAGATACACAGACTGAAATAGTTATTCTATTCAGCACAGTTCTTTTCTCAGCCATTTAAAGAAATCATAATCTAACACGTACCTAGATAGATTACTTACTAAAAGTTCTAAGACTCCATTCCTGGTCTATCCCCGACAAAGACAGACTATAGACAGACACACAGACCCTTTGTTTCTCTCCCTCCTCCCAGCTTTTGAAAGTATCTTGTCTCCTCATTGGTCATTTTGGTCAGGTGCCAGCAAGGCTACCTTTAGCTTCTTAACCCTTTACAGGTGAGAGGAGCTTTCCCCTGGCCAGGAGGGATTTCAAAGGGGTTTACCTTTCCCTTTATATTTATGACAAGGACATAATATGCTACTGGCTCTCTCATCAGCCTTCAGTTCTCTTGGTCGTATGGAATAACTGACTTTCACACAATGAGAAAGGATGGAGTAGCATTAAATTGTCTCTACTTATTCCCCTTACACAGCTCCCAGAAAGTTATGATGGACAGCTGTTCATTTTCCCCAAAACCCCTCACATGTGGCATTCCACAAGGTTCATCACTTTAACTTCTTTTCTTCAACATAGATTGGGATTGCTCTAAGACACTATGAAATGCCATGGATTCTAGTGCAGGCAATACTCCACTCTTCATCTGCTTCTCAGGAAACAGTGCCTGATGTTATGAAGATGTCCCAGTGCCTAGAAGAAATAAGCAGATGAATGAAGAACATTAAGCTGAAACTTAATCTGGGGAAGATAATGGTGACATGAAAAGTAAAAGGAAACATTTTGAGGACCTCACCAAAACAATAACCTCACCTTCCACTGAGGGAATCCATGGAGAATCATGCAGATGTAGACCATATACCTGCACAGTTCTCTTTTGCACAACCAGGGTCTAAGATAATGGACAGCCTCAGGTCATGCTAGACTTTTCTCTCTTCCTGGACCCAACACTGCAACAGAGGAAAGGAATGCTCTCTTTCATCTCTAGCTAACCATGAGCCTGAATAAATGAGGACTTTGACATTGTGATCCATGTTTTTTGTCACCTCCATGTTAGGTGATAGTAGCTCACTATATTAAAGTATTAAACTGAGAGCCACCTGGGAATTATAATTTGTACAAGAAGTAGCAGCCTACCTATTATGCAAGAAAGATCAACAAGAATACACTATATATATTGAACTAGGTTCCCATTCATTTCCAGAGTGAATTCAAATCCCGATTCCAATTTACAAGGCCCTTTCTGGGCTAGGAGCTAGATTTTTATAGACCACCTATCTGTCCATGACTGAAAGAGACAAAGCTACACTATAGGGAAACTGTGGCTAATAAAGCCCAGGGTGTTGCTCTGAGGGCCCAAGGATAAAGTATTATTGGTGGTGTGGCCCTAGCTCTGGAATTGCTTAGCAGAGGAAATAAGCCAAAGTTTTCCAACATTCAAATCAAACTGCATGACTCACCTTTTTGCTACAGGATTTCCCCAATAATGGGTTCTTTTCCAAAGGCCATATAATGATGGGAGGAAAAATAAGAAGAAATGAAGATGAGAACTAATTTGTGAAGAAGCAGAGAGCCAGTATTGGATTAAGGCAATCTTGGGCCTTAGGCATGCCATAACATGGGTTCCTCATAGTTCAGTCCTCAGGCTGTGAACTCACCCTCTGCTTCAAGCGGCAATGGCTCCGATCATGTTTTCAAGCTTTTATTTATCACCATGAGATTCTGCTGTAACCACCTGAGACCCAAAGTCTGTTGTGAGTATGCATTAATCTGGCTCCAAAGAGAGCTGAGGTCACTTTTTAGACATTATGAATACTACATTCATACGCATATTTGGTATTTGGATATCACAACTATAAGTGATTTAGCCTGTATCTCTTAAATGCAGTTTTTAAAAATAAATTACTTCAAATGACCTTAGTGGTGTTATGTTATGTGGCTTGAACACAGAATTCAATTGTGAATACTGTATAAACCAGAGTAAAGAAAATCCACGAGACTGAAAGTACATGTGAATGTTTTGCACCCATGGTCTTTCCAGTGTAATTTGCAGTGTTCTATAAAATCTATGGCATCAATTAAAAACATGAAAGTTTGAGCTCTCCTGGCTGCAAGGATAGGCTTCCAATTATAAATTAACACTTTTGCTTGTGTGTTAGCCAGAGTGAAAATATAACCAATAGCACCATATTAAAATAATGTGTTCAACTTGATGGCAGGTTTTGGCCCAATATGTCCAAAATATAAGTCCAACTTTTGTGACTGAAAAAAAAAAAAACCATACATACACCCCTCTACTATAACACAAACTTTTTTTTGGGAAAAATAAAGAACATGAGATCATGGGCCAAATTACCTCCCAGAGATTCATACTTAAAAGTAAACTGAACTGTGTTTTATGGCTTGTATTCTGAAGTCCTTACTCAATTTGAAATAGTAGATTCTTCAATGATACGCCCATTGAAGTTAAAACATGAGCTACAGCATCAGAATCTGGGCCTAAATAAATAAGGAACAGATTTTTCCACCCTTGCTCATGCTGAGTAGAACTTTATACTGCAAGCAGTGCGAGGGCATCTCCCTTCTTGGGATGCTTCTGTCCCTCCCATGTGGAATCCATTCTCAGGAGTTCCACAATATTTGTTTGCTCTCTCTGCATGTGCTGCTCCCAGTCTCCATGTGCAGTTAGAATTCTGTGCGTATGTGTTCTCTGAAATCTGTGTGCAACAGGGTGTGAGGTGAGGTGCAAATGGCTGTGAGGTGAGTGTGCTAATTTGGGCTTGCTGAGCTAATGGTGGTTCAGGAAATGATGAACAGCTGCACCCATTTGTGTGCAGGAGGCTGCTCTGAATACCTTTTAAAATCCTAAAGGATTGACCATGAAATTAGCCCTACCCCTTCTCTCTCTGCCTAAGGGATTAGGGCCCTTGAAGTCACCTACATCTCCTTCTAAAAATACTTTACATGAATCAAGGACCTTGTCCCCCCTCAGTCTTCTCTGCTCCAGACTAAACAAACCCAGTTTTTTCAGTCTTTCCTCGTAGGCCATGTTTTCTAGACCTTTAATCAAATTTGTTGCTCTCCTCTGGACTTCCTTCAATTTATCCATATCTTTCCTGATGTGTGGTGTTCAGGAGTATTGTGTCTGGACACAGTACTCCAGTTTAGACCTCATTAGTGTTGAATAAAGTGGAAGACTTACTTCTCATGTCTTGCTTACAACACCCCTCCTACTGCATCCCAGAATGATGTTCGCCTTTTTTGAAACAATATTACATTTTCGGTGATCCACAATAAAGATCCACAGATCTTTTTCTGCAGTACTCCTTCCTGAGTAGTCATTTCCCATTTTGTATTTGGACAATTGATAATTCCTTCTTAAATACAGTATTTTTGCATTTTTCCTTACTGAATTTCATCCTATATAATTCAGACCATTTCTCCAGTTGTCAAGATCATTTTGAATTCTAATCATGTCCTCCAAAGCACATGCAACCCCTCCCAGCTTGGTATTGTCTACAAATTTTATAAGTGTACTTTTTTATGCCAAATTATCCAAATCATTTATGAAGATATTGAATAGAACCATACCCAGGATACATCCTTGCAGTCTCTGCTCGATATGCCCCTCCAGCTTGATTGTGAGCCATTAATAACTTCTCTGAGTATAGTTTTCCAGCCAGTTGTGCACCCACCTTAAAGTACAGTGGTTCACAAACTAGGGGCACCGCTTGTTCAGGGAAAGCCCCTGGCAGGCCGGGCAGGTTTGTTTACCTGCCGCATCCACAGGTTCGGCCGATCGCAGCTCCCAGTGGCCGCGGTTTGCTGTTCTGTGGAATTGTGGAAGCGGCGCAGGCCGAGGGACGTGCTGGCCACCTTTCTCACAGCCCCCATTGGCCTGGAGTGGCGAACCGCCGCCAGTGGTTGAATCGCAATCGGCTGAACCTGTGGACGCGGCAGGTAAACAAAATGGCCCGGCCCACCAGGGGCTTTCCCTGAACAAGCGGAGCCCCTACTTTGTGAACCACTGTTATAGTAAGTTTGTCAAGGTTATATTTTTCTAGTTTGTTTATGAGAAACTCATGGAAGACAGTATCAAAAGCCTTACTAAAGTTGAGATATATGCCTGGTTGGCTGACCAGGTCATACTTGCGTGCATTCAGGTCAATTCACTTGTGTATATCAAAGTAATGTTTAGATGTATAAGTGTGTATTCAGATATTTAAACAATGAAAACTAGTGGAATATTACTTTTTTTTTGTTTGTTAGTTTTTTTGCTTATCTGTTACTGTCATAATACAATAGCAAATATTTACATGGTAAATACACTTGCAACTAAATTACCTATCGAAGAATTACTGTGAAATTCTTAAGGACTTTAACAGAAAATGCTAATTTCAAAGCAAGTGGCCTTTATGTATATGGCTGGAGGTCAAAAGTCTAAGTGCATTCCTCACTTACCCTCACTTCTGTGAGTAGACGATTTAAATAATGATCCTTTACCTCTGGACTGTTTGGATTCTAACAAAACAACTGAATGAGAAGACAGAGACCCCCAGAATTATTGTGAGTAGCCCTGAAAGACTTTTGGGAAACTGGCAGTTTATTATATTACTGTCACCATTTGGAGTTGCAAACTGTGACTTACCTGTTGTTATATTTTACTCGCTTTTACCTCTCAATAACTCTAGTTCTTTTTCTTAGCTAATAAACCTTTAGTTGGTTTACTGTCAGCATTGTCTTTGATTGGTGTTCCAGATCTTACAGCAATCTGGGGTAGGTGACTGGTCTCTTGGGTCTGGGAGAAACCTGATGTGGTGTGATTTTAGGTTTAAGTGACCTTTTATCACAAAGTCCAATTTGTCTCGGTGGCAAGATACACTGGAGAGTCTGGCGGGGGGGGGGGCATGGTAAGACTGGTATAGTGATCCAGGAGTTCACGTTTGTTACTGGCTTGGTGAATTATAATAATAAAATATAGTACCAGTTAGGTACCAGAAAACTGACCTCGTTTTCTGACAGTCTGCCTTGAGGTAGGTGCTCACAGTAGTGAGTCACTCCAGACAGTGTGACACCATCTGCTGCTTCCCCCTGTCCACAAGCTTTCTTACCCTGTCAAAGAAGGATATTATGTTGGTTTGACATGATCTGTTCTTACCAAATCCACGTTGGCAGTTACTTATTACCTTATTTTCTTCTAGGTTTCTTTCTGGATACCAAAGTTAAGATGACTGGTATATAATTCCCTTAATTCGATTTTCCAGTCGTCTGAGATCTCTTCCATCCTTCTTGAGTTCTCAAACATAATAACTAATTGCTCAGAGATCTCTTCAGCCAGTTCCATAAATATTCTAGGATGTATTTCATCAGGCCCTGCTGACTTGAAGAATTTAACTCGTCCAAGAGTGTGTCTACAGTAGAAATGTAACTAATATAGGTCGACTTTAATTACTGTGGTGGTGCATGTCCACACTACCGTCGTTGGGTCGGTCATGCATGTCCTCACCAGAAGCGCTCCCACTGACCTAAAAGGGGCACTGTGGGGAGCAGAGAGCCAGGTCTCCCCCAGGCTCCCAGTGGGATGCCCTCCCCATCTGCTCCCCTGCTCACCTCCCCATTCTCCTCCTGGAGGGAGAAAGCTGCCCAGGGCTTCTGGCCCCCAGAAGCAGGGTCCAGCTGCCAGCTCCCAGCCATAAAATTGACAAGACAGCCCAATGTTCCCAGCTGGGAGTGGGGGAAAGCCATCCAGGCTTCTCACTCCAGCTGCCAGCCTCCTGGGCTTCTCACCCAAACTCCCAGACCAGCCACCCGGGCTTCTCCTCTCACTTCCCAGCTTGGAGCCGGGTCAGCCGCTAAGGCTCCTTGCCCTGGCTCCCAGCTAGGAGTGGGGCCAGCCACCCAACTCCCCCAGGGGTGAGCGGGGGAAGCTGGGCTCTAGCTGCGCAAAAGACAGACAACAACCAATGTAAGTACGACAGACACTGCATGTACACAGACACTGCATCACCCTAACTACACCAACATAAGCCCCACGCCTCTTATGGAGGTGGAGTTGTTATGTTGGTGTAATAGGGCACTTACATCGGTGGGAGAAAAGCTGTAGTGTAGACATATAATGTAGACATGTAGTGTAGACAAAAGCTGTAGAAATACTGATATAAGTAGGTTGACGAAAATTGCCTTACGTTGACAAACTGTGTAGTGTAGGCCAGCCCTAAGTAATTATTAACTTGTTCTTTTTCTGTTTTAGCCCTAGATCCTACCCATTTACACTTATGTTCACTATGTTAATTGTCTAATCACTGCTAACTTTTTCGGAGAAAACTGAAACAAAAAAGGCATTTAACACTTCAGCCACTGCTGCCTTTTCCATTATTGTCTTTCCTTCCTCATTTAGTAATGGGCCTCCTCTTTGGGGACCATTACTTTGTTGTGGTGAAGGGGCTTGTGTGTTCAGTGATCCTGAGAACTATGTTTTTGGGAGCTTCATACTCCTGGTAGAGTCTCCTAAGGCAAACAGATATGAGGAAAGGTCCCAGACAAAGCAAGATCCAATCCCCAAGACCTCAATGGTGGATCAGGTGGAAGAGGGTCTTCAGATCTCAATGGTTGTGAAAGCAGACAAAGGCTGCAGCAAGTTGGAGATTTCCAGTTGTCTCGGACTTTCCCCAGCACTTGGCCCCAGAACTAAGTGAAAAGATGAAAAATATTCAAAATTATTTGAAACATCCACTTTCATCATTTTCAAAATGCAAAGTTCAGTTTTTTGGTTTGAAATTACTTTTCATTTTGAAATTCTTTAATTCATAGTAAAAGGTCAAAACTGAAATGTAATATTTTGAGATTATTAAAATGTTTGAATGATCAGATCCATGTGATGAGAGTTTTGGTTCATAAGAATTTTTGAAATTTTGACTTTTCATCCCAATTCAGGATGGAAAAGTTTTTATTATTAATCTCAAAAAATTTTATGGGATAAGAAAACAGTTTGCTACCCATCTCTGAGTATCCCTTTTTTATTTTTGTTTTTTGTACTGTCCAGCATCAAGTCTGTAAAAATCCATTTTTCCTCAAAAGATTTTATGCTAGTGGGTTTTATTAGGTTTTATCTTGTGTCAATTATATGATTTTAATCAAATAATTAAAATATGGCTCCAGGAGCTACTTCACATTTACCTCTAAAAAAGTTTTTTTTTTCCACACATTGAAGTTTTGAGACAGGAACCAGTCCAGTATGCTTTTATGGATTTATTAAAAGGATAAGACAACAAATGTGAAGCTAAACAAATATATCACTAACTAATTTACTTCTCATTTCCCTAAACTAGTCAAATATAACACAATACAATGATCAAATTAAAGTTACAACTGAAATGCAATCAATAGATCAATGGTTTAATGTATCTGGCTTGTCAATTACTACAAGGAGTAATTACATTAATTTAGGTTAACACAAGAGTAACTTCAATACTTCACAGGTTAATGAAGAACACCTCGCTTTTAATCTAATCAATTGAACTAAGAGTCTGCTAAAAGCAGGAGCTGGCTCTCTTCTTTGTTTTAAGGAAGAGTTGTCTTAGAATGATTTCTTTATAGCTTCCTGCTTTGATGTTCCACCTTAAGTTTCTCTGAACATACAACCAGTTTTATTAGACTCTTACTTACTTAGCTCATTCCCCTTCCCACAGTGTTGATCTGTGTAAAAGTGTCAGAAAGATTCTTAAATCAGGCAAGTAGCAGCTTTGGAATACCACACTTAAAACTAAAAATAATTTTTAATTAAAAAACAGATTTGAGTTTAGGTTAGCGTCTACCTGGGAAAATGGTTAGTAACATACACAAACACACTCTCTAATGCAATGTTGGAGCGCTCAAATGTCTGTGAATGCTATATAAAATCACTGCGATGTCATCTTTTTAGAGTCTACACTACAGAGTTGAGTCCACTTAAGTCATGTCAATGATCATAAGTTGCTTTAATAACATCGGTAGAACATGTCTACACAATGCCCCTTGTGTCGATTGAGAGCATCCACAGTCATCGCTCTTGTATCAACAGAGAAAGTGTTGCATTGTGGGTAGCTATCCCACAACAATGATTCCAAGAAATGTGTCTGTATGTGATGCCTTTGGCCAGGCAGTGTTACTTGCTGTCATGAATTTCCCCTGCAGTGCTTGCTTCCTGAGAATTAATTGCTAGGAGCGAATAGTTCTACCTGTAGCCTCTGTGTTTCAGTGTTAGTACTGAGCGATATATGTATGTCACAAATAAAGAATCATTTTATTTCAAGTTTAATAACAGGCTAAAATACAAAGTTTTGGTCAAACAGGGGATATGAAAATGAGGAACAGTCTCTCAGCTACAGCTCTCACAGCTGGGTGTAACACCATCTTTCGCTGGAAAACCAGTCCCTAGACATCACATGCAGCAGGTACTCTGAGGGCCCAGGAACACACTTTGCTAAATATATCCTTTGGGGTGACCCCACCTCCACCACTAAGAACCCCATGGATACTTCAAGGGAACTGGAGGCAGCAGCCAGCAGACTCCACCCCAAGGTGGAGGAGGAGGTGGAGCTGGGGGACAATGTGGAGCACACAGTAGGGTCATTCGGTGGAGTGGTGAGTCAGAACCACTTTTCCATTCTGGAGGGGTCTAATCAGTCCCAGCACGCTGGCTCTCATGTTCAGGATGCAGGAGAGTGGAGCTCCCGCATGCGCTCATTTTGCTTTGATACTGCACAATGAGAGGAGATTGAACTCTCCTCTACTTTGTAATATGGTAGAGGAGTGATAAGGGACAGAACTTAACAACAGAGCCTGTCCATCTATGCAGTGTGGACTCAGTGGAAACATTTGTTAATGTACACAGTGATGTCCCAGGAATCCTCCACAGAGATCTCCAAGAAATTTTTCTGTAGGTATTCTGCTGAAGGTTCCTTGGGAGAGCTACCTTGTTTCTTTCCCAACTGAAGGAAACTATGTCGCACCACCCAGCAATTATTTCTACAGAGACCAGAACGGCACGCACGTGAGCAGCATATGGAGCCAGAGCCGGTCTGAAGTCACAAGAATGAGGAGTACTTGTGGCACTTTAGAGACTAACAAAATTATTTGGGCATAAGCTTTCATGGGCTAAAACCCACTTCATCAGATGCATGGAGTGGAAAATACAGTAGGAAGATATATATATATATATACATACACACAGAGAACATGAAAAGATGGGGGTTGGCTTACCAATTCTAATGAGACAAATCAGTTAAAGTGGGCTATTATCAGCAGGAGGAAAGATCACTTTTGTAGTGGTAATCATGGTGGCCCATTTCAAACAGTTGACAAGAAGGTAACAGTACGGGGGGAAATTAGCATGGAGAAATAGTTTTTTTAGTTTTTGTAATGACACATCCACTCCCAGTCTTTATTCAGGCCTAATTTGATGGAGTCCAGTTTGCAAATTAATTCCAATTCTGCAGTTTCTCATTGGAGTCTGTTTTTGAAGTTTTTTTTGTTGGAGAATTGTGACTTTTAGATCTGTAATTGAGTGTCCAGAGAGGTTGAAGTGTTCTACGACAGGTTTTTGAATGTTATAATTCTTGACGTCTGATTTGTGTCCATTTATTCTTTTGCATAGAGACTGTCCAGTTTGGCCAATGTATATGGCAGAGGGGCATTGCTGGCACATGATGGCATATATCACACTGGTAGTCACAGGCATGCAGGAGATGCATCCTGGGTTACCTTTAGGAATGAGCTATCAGGTTTGATTACCCTAGCCTGTGGAAGTGTCATCTTTTCAACACCATAGCAGAGTGATGGTTGGCCTCCCTTGCCTTCTGCTACACCTGCCTGAGCACCTCGACTTTAGCACAACACTGCTGCATGTCCATTTCGTACTCCTTCTCCTGCATACCACTAGCAATCAGCCCATAGGTATCAACATTCCTATGGCTAGTGCGAAGCTGCGACTGCACAGCCTCCTCTCTCCATATACTCAGCAGACCCAACAGTTCTGGTGTGCTTCAGGTGGGAAAGCATCTTCTGCGTAAGTCGGCATGGTCAGCTGGGAAGATGTTGTGTGAACTTTGCATGCCGAGCAAACAGGAAGAGAATTTCAAAAATTCCCCCGGCCTTTAAACAGGGGAGGGGTGCATACCTGTGTACCTTCAGGGCAGCAGAGTTCAAACTGCTGACCAAAGCGGTCATGATGGGCTTTCTGGGATATCTCTTGGAGGCCAGTTAGGGTGACATAACCAAGTGAACCGTCTACACTGATGCTGCATCACTCTAGCTACGTCACAAAAAGCTTTATTCCGTTCATCAAAATGGTTTTATTATATCAGCATAGCAGGGGAGTTACATCGTAGAAGGAGCATTTCAGTTGTACACCCCCACTATTTGTTGATGAAAGCTGACTTTTGTTGACAAAACTATGTAGTGCAGACAAGGCCTAACTCATGAGATTGGTTGTAGTTGAGAACTAGTTTTGATGTTGGAAATAATTTTAGCTTGTTTTCCTCAGGGTAAGGTGGTCAGTCTCTTCTTTCTTTTAGCTTCAGACTATGTAATATAAAAAACCTAAAGGCAAAGACTTGAACTTGATTGGAAATTGCATGCTTCTCTTCTGCTAACAATGCCCTAAGTGTAGCACGAATTGAGTATTAAAATGAATGATTGAAGCACTTTTCCTGCATTTACTCCTCCAAACAAACTTGACTTAAATTAATTCAAAACTAGATGCTGTAGTGGAAGTAGTAGGAAAAACTCCAAAAATAAAAAATAAATATAGAAATTAGCACAGGATGTTTCCAGAATCTAAGAAATAACCCATTAGTGGCTGCAGGCATCCCTACTTAATGCTATTGATTTTAAAACTGGGGGGAAATATTGTGGCCAAGTTGCTGAAGAAACAGCCAAGAAGGAAAGCCTGACATGTCATTGCTACTTGCTCAGAAATTGAAAACATAGTGAAAAAGATGAGAGATCTTTCCAGAAGTGGTCATGCTAAACTTTTGATATACGTACATTCATCACATTAATAGAACTTCACTGAGAAAGAAGTATCCCTAGCACACTGTGGACTTCAAATATTGTTCCACAAGATCCATCAGATCCTGATTTTTTGTTTGAAAAAGCTTCCAGCTTCCCACTGACACACAATAGAATTTAAGAAGATAATGTTTCTATATTTGCATCCAACCATCCTAAGCATGTTGAAATTTCAGTGAGCACAGGGATGACTTTGATCAAAACTCAGTGCTCATTTACATAGCAAGGAACTCTGCAGAGAGAGGCACAAAACTTACAAAAGCAATTGAAGGAGGTTTTGGAGTGACTTTGACAGATTACAGGCTGATATCAACACTGTCAGCATCTCAGTAGAATTCTTGTTTCATATAATTAACCCAACAAAAACCAACCAACCAAACAAAAAGCACTATGAAACCAACCTAGGACAAAACCAGAAAAAGTTTCAAAGATTATATGGAACTTTTTTTCATTACTTACACTACAAAAATGATTCTAAATATGAAGATTATAGCTTGAGTTTGGAACAAGAAGAGGTTTAAAATCTTTGGTGATGGAACATAATCCTAAATTCCTTCCAACAGTGATCCTGAACACACACTCTTTGTGAGCTCAATTGTTATATTATGCTTTGTTTGAACATTAATGCAATATTATATTTTCTTTGTATTCACATTTGTTGAAATCTCTCATTTTACATTACAAAAATAGTATCTCTGAAAATTTCATGTCCTAAAGTGTTTTGTTGTTGTTCTTTATTTATTTTACTTTCTGATGCTATGTTCAAAATTCTTTTGGAGAGAGCTCTTAGTTTAATTCCTATGCTTTTGGGAGTGTCTAATTCTTAATCATCATTAGATGATCTAGAGCAAGTAGAGAACTCTGCATTGGAATTACATTGTCTATTATAATGGGAATTCCAAAAAGAGAAGAAAGATAAATTAGTTCTGCTTATGACTTCAAATTCTTGATTTAGCGGTCTTAGATTGCATTATTATTTTAATTAACTGTAGTCAAAGTTATTTCATTCCATTCACCTGGCTCTGAATCCATATCAATGCTTTCTCTTTCTAGGCGCTGATTTATTGATTTTTATTACAATAAATTAAACAGGCTTCTAATCTGTTTTTTGAATGACATAATTGTTACTACACATCTCTTATACATTCAGCAGGAAATCTTATGACAAGATTGGCAAATGCATCTCTGACATACACCAGAGTACTAGTAAGAGTCCAAATTTGCTTTTTGGTTTGGCAGAATTGTTTTAAATGACTTTAATCGACTGTAAATGTCTTTGTAACCCCCAGGGAACAGATTTTATATGATAGTAAAAAAATCACCGCCCATATAGGCAGGATCATATCTATTTACTTTGTATACTACATTTTTTACTGCTTTTTTTTACTGTTTTCACTTCTAAGCCAAAAAAGTGAGTGTGAGCTGGATTCTATATCTTCTTTCACATCATCAAGAGAATCACTACCTAAATTCCAACTGCAGGCCCAAATTCTGCCCTCATTTATACCCATGCAAACAATCAATCACAAATAAAGGTATACAGATGACTAAAAATCTTTTCTACATCTAATGATGTATGAGAACAAAATAATCCTGTTTGACTTTTAGATCCTAGATAAACTTTGTATGATGGACAGATAAAACCAACCAACCAACCAACCCTTTATTTATACACTGAGCAATTTTGAAATGGAAATGAAGGAATCCCACAATTCCATTTTTATTAAGTCATTTTTCATCGCTGAACTGCACTGTACGCTCAATGGCTAGGGTCTCTGTCTTTGCACTGTGAAAATGCTGAATAATCAGATTTTTCTGCATCTGAAAGGCTGATTAATTTTAAACTAGGGCTGACTGAAGAATAACACCCCTAAACCCCCACTTTATGAATCTTTGGGGGAATGAAAAAAGTAGAAATTTGTGTATTAGGATTCATGGGGGTTAAATTATTGACAGAGCTGGTCCCAGAACCGACTGAGTTTCCAGAACTGATCCCTGTGGGACCCCACTTGTTATGCCCTTCCAGCATGACTGTGAACCACTGATAACTACTCTCTGGGAATGATTTTCCAACCATTTATGCACCCACCTTATAGTAGCTCCATCTAGGTTGCATTTCCCTAGTTTGTTTATGACAAGGTCATGCAAGACAGTATCAAAAGCCTTACTAAAGTCAAGATATACCACATCTACCACTTCCCCCCATCCACAAGGCTTGTTACCCTGTCAAAGAAAGCTATCAGATTGGTTTGACATGATTTGTTCTTGACAAATCCATGCTGACTGTTATTTATCACCTCATTATCTTCCAGGTGTTTGCAAATTGATTGCTTCATTATTTTAGGATGCATTTCATCAGGCCCTGGTGATTTGAAGACATCTAACTTGCCTAAGTAATGTTAGACTTGTTCTTTACCTATGTGAGATTCTGATCCTACCTCATTTTCACTGTCATTCATGATGTTAGAGATCCAATCATCACCAACCTTCTTGGTGAAAACCGAAACAAAGAAGTCATTAAGCACCTCTGCCATTTCCACATTTCCTGTTATTGTCTTTCCCCCCTCATTGAGTAATGGGCCTCCCTGTCCTGGGTCTTCCTGTTGCTTCTAATGTATTTGTAGAATATTTTCTTGTTTTCTTTTATGTCCCTTGCTAGTTTGATCTCATTTTGTGCCTTGGCTTTTCTAATTTTGTCCCTACATACTTATGTTGTTTGTGTATAGTCATCCTTTGTAATTTGACTGAGTTTCCACTTTTTGTATGACTCTTTTTTTGAGTTTTAGATCACTGAAGTTTTCCTGGTTAAGCCAGGGTGGTCTCTTGCCATATTTCCTATCTTTTTTGTGCAGTGGGATAGTTTGCTCTTGTGTCCTTAATAATGTTTCCTTGAAAAACTGACAACTGTCTTCAATTGTTTTTCCCCTTAGACTTGCTTCCCATGGGATTTTACTACCAACTCCCTGAGTTTGCTAAATTTGCCTTCTTGAAATCCATTCTCTTTATTGTGCTGTTCTCCCTCCTACCATTCCTTAGAATCATGAACTCTACCATTTCACGATCACTTTCCCCCAAGTTGCCTTCCACTTTCAAATTCTAAACCAGTTCTTCCCTATTTGTCAAAATCAAAACGAGAACAGCCTCTCCCCTAGTAGCTTTCTCCACCTTCTGAAATAAATAAAAAAAAGTCTCCAATACATTCCAAGAACTTATTGGATAATCTGTGCCCTGCTGTATTATTTTCCCAACAGATGTCTGGGTCGTTGAATTCCCCCCCACCACCACCACTATTGTCATGTCTGTGTGGATAAACAGATAACTTTTGATGTTGAAAGAAGAAAAGGAGTACTTATGGCACCTTAGAGACTAACAAATTTATTTGAGCATAAGCTTTCATGAGCTACAACTCACTTCATCGGATGCATCCAGTGAAGTGAGCTGTAGCTCAGGAAAGCTTATGCTCAAATAAATTTGTTAGTCTCTAAGGTGCCACTAGTACTCCTTTTCTTTTTGCGAATACAGACTAACACGGCTACAACCTTTTGATGTTGAGTTTCTAACACCTTTTATGAGCACCAGATTCTCTAATATATTTAAAGTGGATGATAATTTGGGGGAAAAGTGGAATGACCAAAACTGATTTATCTGAAGGCAAAAAATGTATGCTTCTTAAAATCATATAGTGATCATGGTTCACACGAATCTTCAGAATAGATGTTAAGAATGAAAGGGTGATGAGTGGCCTTATCAGATCAGGGACTGCATTCCATATGTAGTAAAAGTAATTACTGAAGTTGTAGCAGGATGATATATCTTTCACAAAGGCTGTATGCTCTTTTTTTTTTTGTACCCTCTTTTTTTTCTTCTCTTCATTCTAAGTTTTGGAACTAAGGTTCCACATTAGAATGATTATCAGGCTGACTAGATTGCCAAAAATATGTAGTAATAAAATGCTTTCACTTGAGTGACTTCTATTTTGTGAAATATAGAGACTGGTGGTTATTAATTTTGATGGGAAAATTATATTCCTTATTCATTTAGAATGGGTTCACTTCAGTCCAATTCATCTGAAGTATTATTTTATGCTGATGTACACTTTCTCTTTCCAAGCAGAAGTTCATGATTCATACAACTCTTGATGTGGCAACTCTAAGATAGAAACAATTGTTCTTTTCTGTAAATCCTTGTGAATTCATTTAAGTTGTTGATAGATAATTAGGGTATGATTCTAATCTTATTAGCGCTGGGGGCCTACCAATGTCACTCTATGAAGTACAGTGGATTTATTCCTGATTTATTAAAGGTAAGTATGATCAGAATCAGCTCCTAAGATATGAATAGACTTGTAAATATCTGAAATGTATTTTTTTAAAAAAGGGTACGTAATTATTTAATTTCTTATGCAAGCACATGAAAAAGCCAGACAGCGATGTATCAGCAACAGGAAACACCTCTGAAGTATGGGCCAAGGAAGTGATGCTTTAAAAATATCATTGACATAATCCACATTATTTATTTCCTAACAAAGATTTTATATAAAATGGTTTTAGCTCACAAGATTTGTGATACTGCAAGATTGTTCTTCTCTACATTGAAATTACACTGTTCTTCGTGTATAAATCTGTTAACAAAGAGAATATAGAACATAGTGATATAGAAATAGCTGAAATCTGTTGGGATTTTTTTTCAGCAAAATCCTTGAAAATATAGCAGTGATGTTTATATTCTGTTGTAACTAGTCCTATTTTTATACTTAGTACTTGATACCATTGTAAGATACCAGGAGAGACTTTCAGAGATATTTATGACTTTATTAAGTGCAGTGCTTTTGCTGTTGGAAGAATCAAGTTATTTAATAAAGGTAAAAGAAGCTCTACTTTAAGACTACTTCATAAAGGACAGTAGAAAGAGTTTCAGTTATTAAAGAACTGAAAGAATATTCAATTATTTATAAATGCAGAAGTCAGTCTTATTCCTGTGTAATGACTGTCATATGATTGATTGATTCTACATAGGTGCTACAGAACCCGTGAAAAAGCTATCATGGCATCTCCACAGAAACACAAGGATGAACTGTTTATCTGTCATCTAACTGCTCATATACTTTCACTTTGGAACTCAAGGGCATGTCTCGGAACTCTGACATATTAGGGAAATTTTACAGCTGAAAGTAGCACTAAGAGGCTAGAAAAAGTTGGAACCCAAACTGGGATATCCATAATACTTTAATCAGCTAGCTGTAGTTCTTCCCTGCGAGAGCTCTCATGTACATATTTACAGTGTAATATTCTGTCATTCTTGGCATCCCACAAAGAGGCTGTTAAGAAGGTGAATGAGACAGTATGTGTTGCAGAATCTTCAATATGCTGATAATTCCCAGATTTATATTTTGTCTCTTCAAACCCAGCTAGTACGTGGAATGATTTACCCAGTGTCTAACAGAGATTAGGATCTGTACGAGGACTATCTGTCTGAGAGTCAAACCAGACAAAACTGATGCAGTCCTTTTGATCCATATGGTATGTCCATCATTTATTTTTGTTCTGCTGAGGGCAGCTCTGATATTACTATTTCATGTCTGTGGGATACCAGATTTGACAAGTATTTTCAGCATCATCATCTTATTAACATACTATAATTATTAAAGATGTTTCTTTGTACATAAGAGAATAATATAGATTCTACCCATGAAAGGTCCAGTCGGATCTTGTCTGGTTTTTCATCTTTTTCAGTACCAGGGCTCTGGACAAGGTTTGTATACGATTATAGCTTGTCTTAGCCATTTCTCTTAACTTCTGACAAGGATCCAGCTGTGACAGTACAAATCTCAAAAGATGTTTTGTCTAAGCATAAAACAGTGGATTTTAAAGCTTTTTCACACCAGTGCTCCCCTTTTTCCAAATAGATTTTACTTCAGAACACCCACTATGATCATTCAAGCTCTGAGGCCTTGCCAAGACTTCTCAAGAGTGCAAGAGACTAAGTCCTACTGTACTGGAACAATATTATCCAATAAAAGATCAAGCATAGGAAGTCTTGTAAGGCTCACTCCCTTCACCCCCCAAATCAAAACAAATCTAGTTCATTTATATTCAAAACTTTTAGCTGAAACTTTCCTCCGTATGATGTTTTTTTTTTTTAATCAGGTGATGGTATCCACATCATCAAGAGAGTTCAGCAGGTCAGGAGAAAGGCAAGAAACACATTTACAATCTACAACAGATTGCCACACTATTTCACAATGAACATCGGAATGGCAATTACACTGCAAATGCTTTGAATTCCAGCAGAAAATCAGTACCATTCCAGAATATACAGCAAGAGCAACATACTGAGAAAAAAGTGTTTATATCACTGGGGGAAATAGTTTATGAAATTTCATTATATCCTTTTGATTTAATGTGTGCTGGACTCAGTTTTGCAGCAATCTGGATATGTAACAGTAACACACTTTTTATCTATTGCCTTCTGTGAGAGGAACTTAAATTCCTTTACTAACTTTTGTTGGATATAGAAGAGATGGATTTAAAGATTTTTCACTGCATACTCGCCTTCTGTGAGGGACTATGATGAAAGTACGAAATGGGAGATTTAAGGTGAATGCACTTTCCAAAGACTCTGTTCCAGTTTTAGACTCTTTCATTAAAGGGACAACAGACATTTCCAGCCCCTACCAATGAGTCATATTTTTAATTATTGGATATTACACAAAATGGTTTGCAGATTGTTTAATTTAGTTGATTGTGCATTGGGAATGGTAGCGAGTGAAAAGTATTTGCATAGAATTGGAATTGAAGTTACTTTTTCAAACAGCAATGTCTTGAAGATGTTGGAGAGATTAAATTAATCTGAATAACATAGATTTCCTAGCATTCCTGACTGATCATGTCAAAAAGTGGGCCCACCCTAATTTAGGTGTTCCGAATTGTTTTTTAGTTCACTAGCAGTGAAATTTACCCCTCTGCAGTGGACTGGAGTCAGGCTTATGTATTGCCTAAATCATACTTAAGCAGGTGCCAGTTTATGCCAAAATCTCAGACCTCACTAAACCTTGCAAAAGCATTGCTGGAAGCCAGGCTAATTTACTAGTGTATTAGTTTCAGAGTAGCAGCTGTATTAGTCTGTATCCACAAATACAAAAAAGGAGTACTTGTGGCACCTTAGGGACTAACAAATTTATTTGAGCATAAGCTTTTGTGAGCTACAGCTCACTTCATCGGAGCCACTGAATGCATCCAATGAAGTGAGCTGTAGCTCACAAAAACTTATGCTCAAATAAATTGGTTAGTCTCTAAGGTGCCACAAGTACTCCTTTTCTTTTAGTGTATTAGTGTAGATCAAAGTAATCATTAAATGCATAAGAATATATCTGGTGTTTAAACTTCCTGAAAACTAATGGGGTGCTGCGTGCATTGTTTTCACCTATCTGTATTCTGTTGTAATGTACTAGCAAACATTAACGTTGTATATACTCCTATAACTAAATAACCAATCAAATGAGAAAGAAGCCTTGTGTAATACAAAGGAAGAACTTTAACAGAAAATTACTAATTCTTGAGCATTTGAAGGCAACCGGTCATTGTGTGGGATGATCAGAGATCAAAGACTCTCTTCGGTTGGCAGTAAATTTAAAGAGGCCATGTAGGTAGTAAGACTGTAAGATTGTTTTCTGTGAGAAGAACCTATAAATATGGACACAAGGAAAAAATCTTCATCTCTGGACTGTTAGAATCCAAACAGAGCAGACTAAGTGTAGGAGAAGACAGAGATCCCAACAGATATTCTGGGTAGTCCTGAGAGACTTTTCGGAAACTGGAAGATTACCATGTCTCTGCTACCATTTGGAATGATAGATTGTGAGTCACCTGTACATATATTCATGGGTGGCAGGCATAATAGGCCATAATAATAATCTGCCCTACCAGACTCAATGGGTGTTTTGTCTGTGGCCACAAAAGGAATGGAACTTAGTCCCTAATGTGTCAGTGCATTTGTTTTCATCAAAGTCAAAAAGATATGCAGATCTATTTTTTTTCTATATATATAACTATTTATTACTACTGGCATTAAAAGTTTGGGTAAATAAATAAAGCAGGTGTGTGGTATTCAACTAGATTGTAGTTAACCCCCGGCCATAAGTCAGTAAAGATCACTGTTTCCATTTTCTAGCGCTGCAATTCTTACAATAGGTGATGATGCTGGACTATAGAAGGAAAGATAATTCAAATTGTCAGCTAGAAGTTCAGCCAGGCAAGAAGGAAACCTGGAAAAGAGACATTGCTTTAAATGCTACAGTTCTAGTGTTATGAAAAGGCAGTGGGAGATAGAGATGTAAGAAAGTGTGGGGGGATTTTAAAAAATACAAAGTAAAATGGAAGATTGGTGGCCCAATAAAAAAATTAAGGGCAGAGCATCACTTTTCTATCATTAGGGAAACTATATTCTGGGCTTTGTACAATATATTAAACAAGGTAGATAAAGTGATGCATTTTAATTTGACCAGCATTATAAAGTATTGTACAAACTGCACTATATTCTACATACTTTTTTTCAGAGCCGGAATTAGGATTCATGTAAATAAGAAAATGGTAGGGCTGGACAAAGTTCAAAATAACCAAAGAACTAGTAGTTCAGTTTAGATGATGCTCCAGTAGTGGTGAATTCTTCTCTCAACATATTTCCTTAGAAATCAGAACTAATCTCCAAAGAATATAGGGTTAGACTGTGTCTGGCTTCTATGCCTAGATGCAGGGGATTAAGCCCATATTACCCCACACCCTACCCCATCACACAGGACCTAACTCGATCTTAAGTCTAAGTCTAAACTACAAATTTATATTAGTATAACTATATTGCTCAGGGGTGTGAAAAATACACACCCTTGAGTGACATAGTTATGCCAGTCTAACCCTCAGTGTACAAAATACTATATTGATGGGAGAGCTTCTCCTGTCAACATAGCTACCACCTCTCTGGGAGGTGGATTAACTACGCCTGTGGGAGAAGCTCTCCCATTGACATAGTAGCATCTTCAGTAAAGCGCTACAGCTGAACTGGTGAACTTGCTCCCCTGCAGCACTGTATGTGAAGATAAGCCATAGGTGTGGGGAGAGGAGAATTCGGGAAGCACACGCTAAAGGGGCAAAGGGATCAGTAGGGTCAGGAAGTAAGTGAACATACTTCGTCATTTGCTGCCAAGAGGAGTGGACTGGACATGAGTCAAGGAGTATGTTACATTTGAGCAAACGCTCAGTTTAGGTTACCATAATTTACACAGATTCCCAAGGCTACTTAAATGACACTCAGGATAATTTCAGTCCCGAAGGTGGTCCATTAAGAGGGAGGAAAAAGTTGCTTTAGACCACCCTAACCCTCAACTGCCCCTGGACTGTAAGATGATGTGCAGCAAAAAGTCTCATTCTCTGTGCTGATTAAATGTTTTCATATGCATTTTGGGTGCTCATTTTTTTCTTAAGTGTCCTGCATTGATATATATGATGAATTGTTACATGATGGGTCTTGTAGTGAGAGTATTTAGGTAAGGCAGAGAGTTAATAAAATGGAAAATAACATGACAAGTCTAATTCAATCAAGGTGATCTATGGACATCATTAGTTGCAAGAACTATGAATACTTGCTTTAAATTCAACGTACTGGAGTATGCTATTGTTGATTGGTACCTTCAGCCCTCATCAGAATAATCATAAAAATCAACGTAGCCTCCTTCCTATATTAAACTATGTGAATGAAGAGATGAACTGTTTGATGGCAGGTGACAAAACAGCAATACCACTGACTATAAACATATACAATCATTATTTGAGACTCCAAAAATCAGACTTTGTCTTGAAAACTCAGATTTTTCTAAGATGTTCTTTTTCAGAACATAAACATGGCCATACTGGGTCAGACCAATTGTCCAGCTGGACCATCATCCTCTCTTTCAACAGTGGCTGGTGCCAGTTGTTTCAGAGACAACGGACAGAACTGGGGAATTTATTGAGTGATCAAGGTGCTGTTGTCCAGTCCCAGCTTCCACAGTCAGAGGTTAGGGACACGCCAAGCATGGGATGGCGTTCCTGATCATCCTGGCAAATAGCCATTGATGGACCTATGCTCCATGAACTTATCCAATTCTTTGTTGAACCCAGCTACATGTTTGGCCTTCACAATGTCCCCTGACAACAACTTCCACACGTTGACTGTGCCTTGTTTGAAGAAGTACTTCCTTATGTTTGTTTTAAACCTGCTACTTATTAAGTTGTTTGGGTGACCCTTGGTGCTTGTGTTACATGAAGGGGTAAATAACACTTCCTTATTCACTTTCTCCACACCATTCATTATTTTATAGACCTCTATCATATCCTCTCTTATCTGTCTCTTTTCTAAACTGAATAGCCCCAGTCTTTTTAATCTCTCTTCATATGGAAACTGTTCCATATTCCTAATCATATTTGTTGCCCTTCTCTGTACTTTTTCCAGTTCTAATATTGCTATTTTTGAGATGGGGGTGGGGGGGATTAGAACTGCACACAGTATTCATAGTGTGAGCATACCATGAATATATATAGCTGCAATATGATATTTTCTGTCTTATTATCTATCCCCTTCCTAATGGTTCTTAATATTCCGTTAGGTGTTTTGTTTTGTTTGGAATGCTACTGAACATCAAGCAGATGTTTGTCGAGAACTATCCAAGATCTCTTTCTTGAGTGGTAACAACAAATTTAAAGCCCATTATTTTGTAGGTGTAGTTGGGATTATGTTTTCCAATGTGCATTAATTTGTATTTATCAACATTGAATTTCATCTGCCGTTTTCTTGTCCAGTCACCCAGTTATATGACATCACTTTGTAACTCTTTGCAGTCAGCTTTGGACTAACGATCTTGAATAATTTTATATTGGCTACAAACTTTGCCATCTCACAGGGTACCCCTTTTTCTAGTTCATATTTTGAACAGCACTGATTCCCGTACAGATCTTTGGAAGACCCCACTATTTACCTCTCTCCACTGTGAAAACTGACTATTTATTCCTACCCTTTGTTTCCTACTATTTAACCAGTTACTAATCCATGAAGGATCTTCCTTCTAACCAATGATTGCCTACTTTGCTTAAGAGCCTTTGGTGAGAGACCTTGTCAAAAACTTTTTGAAAGTTCAAGTACACTGTATCCACTGGATCATTCTCGTCTGCATGTTTGTTGAGGCACTGTCTTCCTTGAATGATACTTTAGTACTATTTGGTTCATTGAAGCTTGATGTTTTCCTTCCCTGAGACATTCATCCTCCTCAACAACAGAGAGGCCCTCAGACTGGGGGACGGGAGAGACAACTCCACTGTGTCCCAGAAAATCTCATCTATGTACCTCTTTGTTTCCCTTAGCTCCTTCAGTTCAGTCACTCTGGTGTATTTGCAATCTGGTGTTTGAGAATTTGGGGTTTATATTTTCAATCTTGGGTCCATAACCAGGAGAGCTTGAAACTCTTATTTAAAGAAAAAAATGAGATTATCATATAAAAACATGACCGCAGGATCTGGGGCTTAAATAGTGTCACCAAATAACAGGAGACATGCAACAAACTGGTGAGAGTTGGAAACACTGAAATACATATCTGGGGTAAAATGGGTAAAACTCCCATTGACATCAACAGGCCAAGATTTAACCTTTGTTGGGTATGGGTAGGAGGTGGCTTAGCTTCTCAAGATAAGCAAAAGCTTGGCCAGGCCAGATCTAGTTTCCAATACTCACAAGGTTCATCAGACATCACCTGGTACTCTTTGACCCTCTTAATACGTTGGTTGCAGTGTTGAAGTTCACTTAGCAGCACTGAACTAACTCTGCCTCAGAGTAGGCAGAATTAGCAATTGCAGAAGAAGGAGTCAGTGATTTGCTGAAAGACCCAGTCATGTGTCTTTCTCTCCAATCAGAAGCGATGTCTCCAGGAAATGTTTTGGTCTTGAAAAAAGAGAATATTTGGGGAAATTCCATTTAATTAAAAATGTTCCAGAAAGCTCTATTCCCAATCAGGAGCTTTAACCTCAAAGTACCTTTTATGATCAAAATAAAAAACAACCAAACCCCCTCAAACTCCTTTTCTTGCCTGGCTGGTTCTAGCTCTTTCTCACAGTCTAATAGTTTTACTAATACCATATATAACATGAGAGATATTGATAGATGCAATATGAAGAGGGGTTGCAGAAAATAAGAATATAAGAATGGCCCTACTGGGTCAGACCAAAGGTCCATCTAGCCCAATATCCTGACTTCCGACAGTGGCCAGTGCCAGGTGCCCCAGATTGAGTGAACAGAACAGATAATCATCAAGTGATCCATTCCCTGTCGCTCATTCCCAGCTTCTGTCAGACAGAAGCTAGGGACACCATTCCTGTCCATCCTGGCTAATAGCCGTTGATGGACCTATCCTCTCTGAATTTATCTAGTTCTTTTTTGAACCCTGTTATGTTCTTGGCCTTCACAACATCCTCTGGCAAGGAGTTCCACAGGTTGATTATGCGTTGTGTGAAGAAATACTTCCTTTTATTTGTTTTAAACCTGCTGCCTATTAATTTCATTTGGTGACTCCCTAGTTCTTGTGTTATGAGAAATAGTAAACAACACTTCCTTATCTACTTTCTCTACACCTGTCATGATCTTATAGACCTCAATCATATCTCCCGTTAGCCGTCTCTTTTCCAAGCTGAAAAGTCCCAGTCTTATTAATCTCTCCTCATATGAGAGCCATTCCATATGCCTAATAATTTTTGTTGCCCTTTTTGGAACCTTTTCCAATCCCAATATATCTTTTTTGAGATTGGGCGACCACATCTACAAACAGTATTCAAGTTGTGGGCGTACCATGGATTTAAATGTCCTAGATACATTAATACTAAAGTCTTTGCTCAAGAGTCTGGAGTGTCAGGATGTTTATTCTGAGAGTAATATCCGATTCTTTAATCTTTCTTTTTTTAAACTCTTAGCTATTACTAAAAATTGAATATGGGGAACTTTGCTAAAACTAGAAGGACAGATACATACCAGGCCAAAGTCTGTTTCCATTAGCTGACAGCCACATGCCATTGTCTCCTTGTAAAAAGAATGGTTCATCTGAATGACATCACAGAGATGGGAAGTGAACAAGTTCAATCACTTGCACATCATTAGTTCAGTAATAGTTTCCTTTAAAGGTGCCTTTAAGAAGTACTTAATTTAATGCCATATGGAGCACTATCCATCAATGTGTCCTTGATCACATGAAAAATTGGGTTTCTGGCATACAGTGCACCAAACAAAAGACAGTCCAGATTTCACATTTAAAAATGAGTTGTGTGACAGCAGTAATCATTACATCTTCTGCAATGATTTGTGTGCCGCCAAAGACTTTCTATTAAGTCCTGAAGAGAAGCTGGCAGCTTCTGTGGTTAAGTTCAGTGATGTTAGTCAGAAATGAAGAAAGCTAAAAACTTGTTTTTTAAAAAACAAAAAAACAAAAACAAAAAACAGATCTTCAAACCCTGCAGGGTTTTGTAGTTTCCTCGGGATAGAAAGACTGGACATTCATGTTGGAGCTGGTTGGGAATTTTTTGATTAAATACTTTTTCATCAGAAAATGCAGATTTATTAAAAGCAAAATTTTTCTCAGGAAATGGTCCATTTCTACTAAACTTTCATTTGGGAAGATTTCTCAATATGGCATTTTGTGCAGGGATGCAGACATCAATATAGCCAATAGTTCAATGCATTCACCTTTGATGTGGGAGACCCAGATACAAGTTTCTGGCATGTTTTGTTTTGCTTATTAGTTCTTTAAGTATTAATAAGAATAAAAGAGAGAGTACAATGAATGATATTTTACATGTATGCTATAGATAGCTATACTTTTTAGACAGAGTTAAGAATTGTCTTTCTCGTTCATGTGCTTTGGCAACCTTTGTATCCTAGGCTAGCAAAACAATGCACACATTTTGCCTGCAAGGAGAAGCTGGTGAAAGTTCACTTTCCATTGGTTTTAAAAAATTGATTTTTTTTTCTGGTGAAAGCTGTACAATCGATAAAAAAAGATTCTGAAATAATTCATTCTTGATGTTTGGTAAGACTGGGCAGATTTTCAGAGTACAGAAACCCTAATGAAATCACATGCACAATTCTGGCAGTTTGATCCATAGAATCATAGAGGATTACAGTTGGAAGAGACCTCAGGAGGTCATCTAGTCCAGCTGCTTGCTCAAAGCAGGACCAACCTCAACTAAATAATCCCAGCCAGGGCTTTGTCAAGCCTGGCCTTAAAAACCTCTAAGGATGGAGATTCTACCACCTCCCTAGATAACCCATTCCAGTGCTTCAGTGGCAGGGAACATGGTACCCAACCCTATCAAAAGCATCAACCTGAGTGAGAGGAGTTAAAAGAAAGGGTCTTTTCTTAAAGTAAGGGCTTGTCTTCACATACTGCAGCAGCTTTAGTGAAGATACTACTCTGCCAGTGGGAGAGCTTTTCCTGTTAGTGTACTTAATTCACCTCCTCGAGAGGCAGTAGCTATATTTATGGGAGCTTATTCACACCCCCGAGAGATGTAGTTACCCCAATATAAGTTTATAGTGTAGATCTCAGCTAAGGTCCCTATCCTGCAAACATTTTACCACTTATGAAACTTGAGCCACCTGGATGAAAATTACACACTTACTTAAGCATTCCTTGCAGCATCAGGGAATATTTGTGCAGCATTTCCTTGACACTTATTATGAATTTTTGCTCTTTGTATTATCCCATAGTATATAATGCATTGGAGCTTTTTCAGGGTTTGGGTTTTGGTTGGATTAGTTTGTTTGTTTTTAGTTTTTCTTCTTGTTTTTGGCTTCTTCGGTGATGTTTGTTTGTTTGTTTCTTTATTTGTGAGGTGGCGTGGGGTGTCAAACGGGACCAAGAATGTGTAGGTCACTCAAGAATCTAAAACAACAGAAACAAATGTTAATAGGTCAATATATCCAAGCTACTGTTAGTGGAGATGGCAAATACATCACAGTGAATAATACATCATCTGAAATGATGCTCCCCTATTCACACCAGTCTAGTGTTATTCGTGGGATGAAGTTCTTTATTCTTGAGGAAGAGTGGTTGCATTAACATTTTTTTTTTTAAAGAAAGAAAACGGGATGTTATTTCCCCACTATTTTTTTTTAAAGGTAACTGGAGCAAATTGAAAAGTCTTGATTTATTTGTAGGAACAGTATTAATATTTAACAACAATGTAGTTCAAATGAAAACCATACTGAATAACATATTGTCAGTAATGAGTTCAAGACAAAACTATGTTGAGCCAGAGGCCAAAAGCTCTTAAGAATAAATTCAGAGCAAAGGGAAATGATATTATTCTCTCCTTGCAAGAGCTCATTCAAAATGTAGTAGGTAAAACATGTAAACCTTTGTAGAACCTCTAACAGGTATTTAATTTAATTTTAATTCTTGTTCTGTTGTATGAGGGTGCAATCGGAGATGTCTGTAGAATTTTTTTCCGGAGCCTCAGATGAACTGAAGTGTTGAGGGTCAGTTGAGTTCAGGGGAGCTACATTGATTTCAGCAGCTGAGGATCTCAGTAGAGCTGGTCAGAATATTTTTTGATGAAACTTTTTCCCCTGGAAAATGCTGATTCCTTGAAACCAAAACTTTCCATGGGAAAGGGTCAGTTTCAGCAAATTTTTCATTTTGAAATATTTTCAGAGGGAAATTTAGAAATTGTCAAAATGTCCCATTTTGACATATACTGAAGTGAAAAAACAAACAAACCCTGTGTTTTGGTTTCAAATGAGTTTGACTTTTTGTTTAAAAAATTAAGCTGCTTATAGTAAATAAATAAATAAATAAAAGGTTGAAATGGAAAAGAAAAAAAGAAAAGAAAATGTTAAAGCAAAACATTTTGTTTAACCAAAGTGTTTTTTTTTTATTTGTATTGTCAGTCAGAAATTTTTTGGTAATTTCACTTTTCTTCCCAACTCTTGATGGGAAAAAAATCTAAAATCTCACAAAATTTCCAGAGATAGGAAAACTGTTTTCCACCAGCTCTAGATCTGATCCCTTTCTGGTTACTACAAATGTTGGAAAATTTTAAAATGTGTCAAACAAAAAGTTTAGTACATAGATTTACATTTTCCCTGATCTTAGAAGGGAAAAGTAAATTCATAAACTGAGGCTTAAGAGTATCATCCATAACTCATTGAAGTCTGGGGGTAAGTATCTTGTTGATTTGAACAGTCTTTGGATTAGATCCTAAATCCTTAAAACAAGTCTGTGATAAAACAGGTGCTCATATGACAATGTGTTATCTCATGAAGCTTCAAATTGTTTGTGAAGGTAAGAAATAAGTTTAGGTTGTTTTTTACAGTTTTTGATGAAGTCTAATTCTCCTCCCCCCCCCCAAAGCTTCCAGAAACAACTTTAAAAGATTATAAATTTTTGAAGCTACTAATCTGATTTTACTTACTTCTTAAAGCACAAATCTTTCGTCTTTAATCTGATGGATTGTTTTTTTTTGAAGTGTGGGAAATCCTCAGTCAAATTATGCCGCATCTTTCTTGCATCACCATGAATTAGTGTCCATCATTTGACTAGCTATGGGGAAGTTTCTTTAGGGATTCCCCCCTGCTCCCCATATTATTGTGATTGTACTGTCCTCTTCCATTGCATGGATTGATAGGTATGTATTCTTTTATTAGTTTTTTTTTTTTTTTTAAAGAGAGAGGTTTTTTAATCATCATAATTATTTTAGGTTTGCCACTAAAAGTGTTCAAAGTAAAAATGTTATCCAGTTTGGTTAGCTCAATAAAAATGAAATGTACGTGTTGTTGTATAGACCACAAAACCACTTGCAACAGTTGGTCATCAATTCTGAGGTACTTGAGAAGGCCTCTCAAGGAGTTATTATTAATGGGCTGACTGGCAACTCATGTGTACTAGAGAAGCTGTAAGTCCTACCCCTGATAGGCTGGTGTGGATGTTAACCAGCCAGAGGAGGAGCCTCCAGACCTGCTTTTATGTTAATTCAGTGGCCCAAACACAATATATACACCATGATCCTGGGCTGGGGCTGTAGACTTAATCAGTTCAACTGTCCCAGCACTTTGCATTTATACAGAGGTTCTATGTGAGGGAAATTAATTTCACCCTTAATGGACTGATTCTGCTGCCCTTACATTGTTTTACTGCACGAGAAATGCCACTGAAACCAAATTTAGCAGTTGCAGAGTAAGGAATTACTCAGTGAGTAAGGGTGGCAGACTCTAGCCCTTAATAAATAGATCTTACATGTATAAACAAAGAGGATTTTATTTTTTATCATCTGAAAAATTAAATTATCTTATAATTACACATCAGCCTAATAGATGCAGTAATAAAAATGACCCTTTATCTTTAAAAAAGATTATTTCTCAGCAAAGTGAGGAAGGGAGAATATTTGCAAAGGTCTCAGATGAATTCCATTTTTAAAATTAGTAACCGTACAATATACAGTATTTGTTATTTGATTTAGAAATGTAAATTGTTGTCATGTTACATTTATTGTTTGTTCTTTAAAATTCAAAAGTTACATGAATGTAGAATATAATTTCCAATTCAAAATGCTTTGCATTTTACAGTAGATGCATCTGTGGTTATGAATAGAACTACAGTTTACCAAGCAACAAAGGCATTGCATTTTATTTCATGAATAGTAGTCAAAATACATGCTCAATTTGAATTAATACTGTTCATAAACTTTGTGACATCTGAGAATGAGTGTTTTCAATTTGAAGTTCACTCATGATATGGAAGACTATTATAAAGGCTGTGTAGGGTTTTCACTGATGGAGAAGCTGAACAGGGGTGCCTGCAAGCTAAGTGCTGCAGAAAGGCTCCACATGTCAGTTAGGCATAACGCTTAACAGAAAGCTGTAGTGAGGTGGTTGCTGTGGAGGAGCCTTACAGCCACCTTTATGTAGATTCAGTGGTTCCGGTATCCTGTGAACAGGTGTGGAAGAGTTGTGGTCACAAATCCAACTCATAGGCTGGAGTACCAACCACTGGTCCTGAGTTGGGAGTTCATCTCAGCTGCTCTGTACTCCATCTATCATACTCAGCCTTTATGTGTGTGAAGTGAATTTCACACTCTGGGCAGACCCCCAGCTGGTGTAAATCAGCCTAGCTCCACTGAAGTCAAAACATCCCATCTCCCACTCTGGGTTCATCACATGGGGCAGGAGCACACTAACTTCCAGGTTGAAGACAGAGTCATGCTGGGCTTCCCCAACCACTTCTAGACCCAATAGCCCATTTCCTGCCCACATCCTGGAACAGCAGCCTTCTGCTGCTGCTGGCTAATAATTAGTCCTCTATTCAATCCATATTAGTCTGGGCTGCAGTGCTCAGGGGCCCAATCCAAGCTAATGAGACAAGGTGGTGGGATTGTTACGGTTGTACATAATGTAATTTGTTTCTACCTTTTTCCTTATAAAAATACCTCCCCTCCCCACACACACACATAAAATAGGATATTTCATAAAAGAAGCTATGTTAAAAGAACATGAAGATTATAAAGTTCAGCACTTGGAAGTTAGGAAATGGTAAATTTGTGGTTGCCTGTATAATGTCAATTCAGCCTCTTATGCTTATGTATCCATTATGACTATACAGTCTTCAATTACATGAAACCATACTACTTTTTCCACAGAATCCCTGCCTTATTCAGTGCATAGGATGGATGCAAAAGAGGGCAGAACTGAATAACTGTTAAACTCTCTGTGACACTGGCAGACCTGGTGCCAGCTCTGCCAATGCCCAGGATTTCCACAGAAGGTGTTATGCCCCTCAGGAAGGATTATTGAATAGAAATGGGTCATTGTGGAACAAAGACTTTGTTGATTGCTTCCCCCACAGCCCTGAAGAGGGTACATGCCCAAGCCCTCCTCCCATTACAGCTTGATTGCTGGGGAAAGGGAATAAAAATGCCTGTTAAGGAGAATTAATTACTCCTATGCTGCTTGAACTCTGAGGGTCAAGGATTTCTAAGCATAAGAAAGGAGGGAGAGGAGTTACTTAAGTTAAGTGCCAATGTGGACACAAGAACAAATAGATATAAACTGACCATCAACAAGTTCAGGCTCATAATTAGATGAAGGCTTCTAACCATCAGGGGAGTGAAGTTCTGGAACAGCCTTCCAAGGAGAGCAGTGGGGGCAAAAAACCTGTCTTCAGGTCTGAGCTTAATAAATTTATGGAGGAGATGATATGGTGGGACTGCTTACAATGGCATGTGGTTCATCAGTGACTGCCAGTAGCAAAAATCTCCAATGGCTGGAGATGGGACACTAGATGCGGGGGGCTCTAAGTTACTACAGAGAATTCCCAAGTATCTGCCTGGTAGGTCTTGCCCACATGCTCTGGGTCTAATTGATCTCCATAGTTGGGGTCAGGAAGGAATTTTCCCTGGGTCAGATTGGCAGAGACCCTGGGGTTTTTTCGGCGTCTCTGAAGAATGGTCCATGGTCACTTGCAGTTTTAAACTAGTGTAAATGGTGAATGCTTTGTAACTTGAGGTCTTTAAGCCATGATTTGATGATTTAAGTAGCTCAGCCAGATATTGGGTCTATTTCAAGAGCGGGTGGGTGAGGTTCTGTGGCCTGCAATGTGCAGGAGGTCACGTTAGATGGTCACGATGATCACTTCTGATCTTAAAGTCTGAGTCTGAGTCCCCAACTGTCTAGTATGGGTTAGCCCTAAAGACACAAAGTTTGCTTGTTATAAAAGTTTGTATTATCATTTGGAATGTAATACTGTAATATATTTGTGTGCGTATGTTACCTACTGTAACCTTGTAAATAACTCTCATTTCTTCTTCCTAGTTATTAAACCTTTAGTTGGTTTATTACAAAATTGGCTACAAGCCTTGTCTTTGTGTGATCTAAGGTGCAAGTTGACTTGGGCTAAGTGAGTGGTTCTTTGACACTGAGGGCAACATGAATATTTTGTGATCTGTGGTGTAAAGTGACTATCTATCACACAATCAATATCATCTGGACGGCAAGATACATCAGAATACCCAACGGTACTGTGTGTGATTCCATTTTAAGGCTCTGCAGTGCCTGATTACTTGGTTGGTGAAATCTAACTGGTTTGGGTACTGCTTCTTAACATTCTGCCCTGAGGTAGGCATTCTTGTTCATGAGCTACTGCAAACAGCATGGCACTGGCATTTCTTAACTGACTCAGGTTCCAACAAGCCTGGGTTGACTTGGAGAGGGCTGCCTGTCTTCTTCCATTCCACATGTTGGGTTAGATCTTCAGCTGCAGAAAATCAACATAGTTCCATTGAAGTTAATAGAGCAATGCCAATTTATACCTGTTGGTGGTCAATCCAACTGAATTAATATTAGAATAACATTTTCAAAGCATGTGATATTTGGGTCCTGAAGATATTGTGTTTGGAGTGAATCCCAGTGGAACATTCCTGTGTGACTCAATTTCAAATTATTTTTGGTCTTAGTTGTGTGTACAACTCCACACATGGCCAACTGTATTGGTAGGAAAAAGTTTCTTTGCATTTCAAAAAGACTGAGACGTAAGTGTATATTCTGGTATTATTCTTAACAGGTATCATAATTCCAGAATAAAAACTAAAAATCATGAGAAGAAACTTACTTCTGCTCCTTACTTCTAGTTTTTTCTTCAATGCTTTCCTCTGAGACCATCATTATTTCCAAAACAAGGTTTATTAGTATCTATTGCAATACAACACACTGCTGTTCACTTCTATACTGATATCTGAAGGTTTAAATACTCTCAAGGCTTCCTGCCAGCATCTAGCTGTAGGTGGAAGAGGTAGATTGAATCAAAAAGTAAACAAAGTTTCAACCCACTGAGACTGATACTTGGAGCTTGATAATAAATACAGCAGGATTATATTGTACCTTTTCTTGAAGAATGGAGCATTGGGCAGTTTCCTGTTGATTAATTCTCTAAATCTTCATTTCACTTTCATGTTAAATCTTGCCACAGCCTTTGCTAGCATTTTCATGTTCTTTCAAGTGAGGAATTTGATTCCCAATAGCACTAATGCAGGTTTCATATTGGACAAAAAAAGTTAAGAAAATTCTTAGGCTGCACTAAGACAATTTTAGATCACCCGTTTGTGTGGCAAGTTCATCATTACCTTTTGTAACAGCATATCTATTTTCAGTTGTCAGGGTCTTGTAGCAGAATCAAAAGCACTGTGCAGTAGGAGAGGTATATAAGGAGACTGGAGAATTTTCTACCTCACTGTATTCTTGATGCCCATCAGCAAAACTTCTATCTGGCAAAGGCATTTTCCTGCCTCATTCTGAATCTTTTTCGGGTATGGGTCGAAATAGAAACTATTTAAAAATCACATTGTTCACTAAAGGGATTTCATTAGAATGGATTTTTCTGGTAACCAAAGAGGTACATGCTTAATCAAATCTACAGCATATATGGTATGAAGAGTTACTTTTTTACCTCATTTTCTGGAGAAATGTTAAAGTAAAACTAAGGACCTGATTCTGAAGACAATGGATTTGGTCTGGAAAGTTAGTCAGAATAGATGCAGTCATATAAGCAATAATTATGATAATGTACCATCAGGAATGAAGATGAATTGGTTATTATGCTAAAATGCTTTCTTCATTCAAAACTGCTTGATTTTACAGTTTCCTGAATCATTTCCTACTTTTCTTTTCACAAGCATTCCTTGACATGTTTTCACTCCATGTCAAAGTTGAGAGGCACAGTAGTAATTATTTTGAAGGAGCACGCTTATATTGAACTCAGATATAGCAGGAGTCATATTACTTCCCTGCATTGCACTGTGGAAATTGCAATTCATTTTATAGCAAACATCTGCTTTATAGGGCCAAATTCTACTTTCAGTTACCCAACAGCCAGCTTCTTCTTCTTTTATATGGCATTCGAAAAGCAACAAGTTAAGATTATAATTGAATCTTAAGTATCAGAGGGGTAGCCATGTCAGTCTGGATCTGTAAAAGCGGCAAAGCGTCCTGTGGCACCTTATAGACTAACAGACGTATTGGAGCATAAGCTTTCGTGGGTGAATACCCACTTCGTTGGATGCATGACACTAATTGAACCTTGAAGTTCAAAAGCCATTCTAGTGCTTCTGGGGTAATTAGACGGATCTCCCTTATTCCACCACTGCAAGCGTGAATGGGACAATTGTCTGTGATGTATCATATAGTTTATACCTCACCACAGTCACAATTCGGTGATTCTTTGATCTTCCATTTGTGGATGAGAGATCAATACCTTCCGTGCATTATCCAAACATGGTTAAGCGTGGTCTACTGCATAATGGGAAAGCAGAATCCAGGGATGTCTTTTGTTGGCTCTTCAATCAGGTCTTTGCTTGGGATGTCACAAGAGTCCCATGATTTGAGTCATCGAGTGCTGGTGTCTTTTTCCTTGGCCTATTGCATTGATGTGTGGATCCAGAAAGAATCCCAAAGGCCACCGAGAGCCAAAGCCCAGCAGAGAATTTATTATTAGGGTCTACATTTCCTGCGTGCTTTAAAGTTTTTCTCTTTTGTGGTCCCGATACCTCAGCACATGAAAAGGATTATGACAGTGTTTGGGATAGGTAGATCCATGACTATGTGGATCCATCAGCCATTCTCACTGACATGCTCCTACCAGAGGATGAAGATTTTTCTCCATAGTGCAGTGGAGATGCCCCACGTTATAGGTCACTTAGGCTGCAAGCTGATTTTAAGGTTTGGTTCAAAGTGAATCATTCTGTGAAATACGATTTTATTTAGAGCTGACCAGGAACTGGCATTTGCATTCTTTGGGGAAATGCCAATGTTTTAAAACCTATTTTCATTCTCAGTTGGAATAAAAAGCTGAAATTCTCCAAAAAGTGAAAATTGTGAAGAAAAAAATTGGGGCCATTGGAAAGTGTTGGTTTGATAGTGTTGAAACATTTCAAATCTGTGTTTATATTAAACCCCAGTTTTATGAACATCAGTCTTAAAAATAACACATTATATAAACCATTTTTTTACTGCCAAAGTCATCTTTCTGCTGCCAAATGTGACTTCAGTCCTTTAGTCAGTGGTCCAGTGGCTGCATAAGCTTGAAAAGACCTGAGAGTTTTGTCAGCAAAGAAGAGATGCAGTTCTGATAAAGAAAAGAACCAGAAAATAACCCTATAATCATGTACAGCGAGGCTTCTGTCTTTTTTCTATGCTTATCTGTCCTTTCCCTATGTTTATGGGTTGAAAGAATTTGAACTATGTGTAACCTGTACTCCCCGTTTGGGGAAAGAATTCCTTATACAGATGGGCCTCCATGTTCATACCTCAGGACGCAGACCAACAGGGGTTGACCGGTTTAAACTGGAAGAGATATCACAAAGTATGTTGGACCAAGCTATAAAAGCTCTACCTTGTTCTTTGTTCTGGGCTTCGCCATATTCCTCTGTGTAGGAATTGGTGAGCCCTTGCTACTTGCTAGCATACTTGCTAGCATGAAAGTGCTTCATTTTAGCTAAGAGTCCTGACTCTGTGTTTGTTTGGCTAATACAGAAGTCCGGGGAAGGCCACCCTCCCAACCCTAGATGGGAGGGAAACCCTTTTTCCCTAACAGTTCTCTCAAACAAAGAAAAATCAGACATACTGAACACTTTTGTTGCCAGTTGTTATGTACACTGTCATTGAATGATTAATATATTAACTTGTAATTTTGAGATATTCAATTTTATAACTTTTTCAATTTCATGAACTAAGTCCCTAATAAAGTCACAAAATAGGGGTTCTACAGTATAATATATACTATAAATATTATATAGTATTGCTATAATATGATAAAATCCATGTTTTAATATAAAAAGTCTGTTAAATTATAACAATACATTCAATCTTTTTGATCTTTTCACACAGAAAATGTAATTAAAATAGACACATTATTGTGAAATGTGTTGATTTATACAGAATTGCATTTTGAGTGGATAATTGCTACGTTGAAAATCTTTTCACCAGCTCTAATTTAATCATAAAAGGTACAACAGTTAAATAAAAATAATTACATAATAACACTAATTATGACAATAATTGTATAATATAGCAGCAATGATACATAACTTTCTGACCTTCATCACAGATTTGTCCAAATGCCAACTGAAGTTTTACGCATGAATTCCCCACTGCAGTTTTAATAGGGTACAATATTATTCTTCCCTTCTTGTCCTAAACTCTTGTGCTATGCACTAATGGGTTGGCTACACTTGCGAGTTACAGTGCAATAAAGGAGCCCCGGGTGCACTGGCTCACTACTCATCCACACTGGCAAGGCACGTAGAGCGCTCTGACTCCGCGGCTACAGCGCTGCTGGTACTCCACCTCGGCGAGTGGAATAACGTTTGCTTCGCCCCCTCTGGAGTGCTGCGGCACCAGTGTGGACACCCTGGTCCTATAGTGTGCTCTGATCGGCCTCCAGAAGTATCCCATAATGCCTGTGCTAGCCACTCTGGTCATCACTTTGAACTCTACTGCCCTGCCCTCATGTGACCAACCATCAGACCCACACTTTAAATTCTCTGGGAATTCTGAAAATCCCTTCCTGTTTGCTCAGTCAGGCGTGGAATGCTCTCAGCGAATCTTTCCAGGTGACCATGCCTCCATGCCCAAGATGATCCCCAGTATTAAGCAATGGTGAAGTGCTGGACCTCATCAGTGTTTGGGGGGAGGAAGCTGTCCAGTCCCAGATGTGTTCCAACCGCAGGAATTACGATACCTTTGGGCAGATATCAAGGGACACGATGGAAAGGGGCCATGACCAGCATGCACTGCAGCGCAGGATTAAAGTGAAGGAACTGTGGAATGACTATCGCAAAGCCCCTGAGGCAAACAGCCGCACTGGAGCTGCCCCTGCGACCTGCCATTTCTACAAAGAGCTGGACGTGATACATGGGGCCGACCGCACCTCCACTCCGAGTACCACCATGGGCACTTCAGAGCCCAGTTCAACAAGGTGGGAGGAGGAGAAGCAAAGCGGGAGCGAGGGTGCTGAGGTGGAAGAAGACACCCCGGAATCCCTAGATGCATGCAGCCAGTAGCTGTTCTCAAGCCAGGAGGAAGGTAGATAGTCATGGTGGCCGGTGCTTGGAGAAGGACAAACACCAGAGGAGGTTCCCAGTAAGTGGCTTTTATTTTGGGAAGGAAGTTATTTGGTGCGGGCTCTTGGGGTGAGGAGGGTTAGGGCTGTATGCATGCCTAGATGTAGAATAGCGTATTGATGTGCTCTCTCACATCGTGGTAATCGGCCTCAGTGATCTCTTCAAAGGTCTCATGCAGAACTTGGGCAATGCGCTTGCTCAGGTTTCTCGGGAGAGCCACTGTGTTCCTTGTCCCAGTAAGGCTAAGTTGTCCATGCCATTGTGCCATGAGGGGCGGGGGGACCATTGCTGTACACACGCAAGCTGCATAGGGGCCAGGGCAGAAGCTGAATTGCAGTAGAAGACACTCCCTTGCTTTCCAGGTCACCCTCAGTAGTGAGATATCTTCCAGGATGAACTCCTGTGGAAAATGTGGGGACAGTGTTCAGTATAGGGGCCCCCTGCCGCTGTTGGCTCTCCCCAAGGCACAGAAACCCAGAGGACAGTACTGCCATGAAACAATCAGTCACGCTTGACCCTGTGCTTACTCACCATATTGGGGCTCCTGCAGGTTATGTGTGCTCGGTTTGGGATGGGAAAATTATTCTGTTGTGTAGATTGTGCTTTCCCTTAAGTATGCAGGAATCATTGCTCTGTCTGGTGTGAACAATGCTGCCTCTGTTAAGTGTTGCATTGTGCCTTTACTGATGCAACCTTGACATCTCAGCCGTCTGTATTATCACCTGCTGAAAGACTCCAAAGAATCAGAAAGAGGCCACGTAGAAGCAAGGAAGACATGTTGCATGAAGTAATGCAGCATTCAAGTAATGAAAATCGAAAAATGGAGGAGTGGCGGGACAGTGAAAGGAGTGTCCGCCAGCAGAATGAGGAGTGCCGGCACAAAAGCGCGGTGCTCCAGCAGCAATGCATGGATCAGCTGATAAGCATAATGGAGCGCCAAGCGTACTCGATCCAGGCACTCATAGCCATGCAGGCAGAACACTACTATACACAACCTCCACCCCTGCAACCCTTCTTCCAAACCTCTTTCCCTTGTGCCCCCATGTCACCTCCAACCCACTTACCCCAACATCTGGGTTCTTACTGCCACCAGCTGTCTTCAACACCTGTAGCTTCACCACCTAGCCCTGAAAACTATGACTCTTACCCTCTTCACTCAACTCCCATCACCATGCAATATAGCCATCCTGAAGTGAAGCACTCATTGCACGGAACTCCAGACAGGAAGGCTGAGTATGATACCAGGACATACACAAATCTGTGATTGTACCGTTCCCCACCCCACCCCCTTGTCCTTTCTGTTTCCCAAGCAGTTGTATTTCTTTTCAATAAATGAATTTTCTTTTCAATAAATAGATTTTTTGGCTTTGAAAACATTGTTTATTATTTCTTAGTGTAAAAGATACCTTAGCCCAGGAAGAAACAGGCACTGCAAGTCAGCGTAGCAAACACAGATTCCTACTACATTGGAACCACTGCACTTCACTTCCGTGTAGGGCACCAGACATTACTCATGGCTTTCAGCCTCAAATTGCTCCCTCAAGACATCCCTAATCCTGGCAGCCCCATGCTGGGCCCCTCTAATATCCCTGCTCTCTGGCTGTTCAAATTCAACCTCCAGGTGTTGAAACTCCGAGTTCCATGCCTGAGTGAATCGTTCACCCTTCCCTTCACAAATGTTATGGAGGGTACAGCACATGGATATAACTGTGGGGATGCTGTCATCGGCCACGTACAGCTTCCCAGACAGAGAGCGCAAGCAACCCTTTAAACAGCCAAAAGCACACTCCATAGTCATTTTGCACTGGCTCAGCCTGTTGTTGAATCGCTCCTTGCTGCTGTCAAGGCTCCCTGTGTAGGGTTTCATAAGCCATGGCATTAAAGGGTAAGCAGGGTGTCCAAGGATCACAATGGGTATTTCAACGTCCCCTATGGTGATCTTCTGCTCTGGGAAAAAAGTCCCGGCTTGCAGCTTCCTGAACAGGGCAGTGTTCCGAAAGATGCATGTGTCATGCACCTTTCTGGGCCAGCCTGCGTTAATGTCAATGAAACACCCATAGTGATCCACAAGCGCCTGGAGAACCGTAGAGAAATACCCCTTCCAATTAATGTACTCAGAGGCTAGGTGGGCTAGTGCCAGAATTGGAATATGTGTGCCATCTATTGCCCCTCTGCAGTTAGGGAAACCCATTTGTGTAAAGCCATCCATAATGTCAAGCACCTTACCCGGAGTCATGGTTTTTCTGAGCTGGATGCGATTAATAGCCCTGCAAACTTACATCAACATGATTCCAACGGTTGACTTCCCTACTCCAAACTGGTTAGCGACCGATCAGTAGCTGTCTGGAGTTGCAAACTTCCAGTTTGCAATAGCCACCCGCTCCTCAATCTCGTGTCCTTGCGTCGCAAGATGGGAGCAAGCTCTTCACACAGTCCCATGAAAGTGGCTTTTCTCATCCGAAAGTTCTGGAGCCGCTGCTCGTCATCCCAGACTTTCATGACAATGTGATCCCACCACTGAGTGCTCTTTTCCCAAGCCCAAAAGCGGCATTCCACGGTGCTGAGCATGTCTGTGAATGCCACAAGCAAACTCGTGTCATATGTGTTACTCAAGTCAATATCATCGTCGGAGCCCTCACTGTCACTTTGCATCATAAGGAATAACTTGACTGCCAAATGTGACGTGCTGGTGAGACTCATCAGCATACTCCTTAGCAGTTCGGGCTCCATTCCCACAGACCGAAAGGGAAGACAGAGCACTCAGTACAAAAAACGTTGAAAGATGGCACCAAATGTGGACGGAAGCACAGGGATTGCTGGGATGCGAACTGATGCATCGTGGGGTGTTGGGACAGGACCTAGAATGCCCTGCTCCCCCACCCCCTTCCCACAAGCCACAGCGCCAGACTGGGAAGAGGTGCTCTGTGAGATAGCTGCCCATAATGCACCGCTCCCAATGCTGCTGCAAGTGCCGCAAATGTGGCCATGCCAGTGCACTTGTTCCTGTCAGTGTGAACAGACTGCAGCGCATTCCCTACTGCGCTCTCCGAAGGTGGGTTTAACTCAAAGCGCTCTACATCTGCAAGTGTAGCTGTGCCCTTAGACAGATGCAGCTCAAGGTGGCTGTATTTTCAGCAGTCAGTGAAGCTATCTCTATGAAGAGATGGACTAAAAAATTCAAGATGGAAATCAAAATCATCCACCATATCCAAGGTTTATGCATTTCATTTTGATTATTTCAACTGAAAGGCATTTGATTTGTGAAATTCTGTAGGCTGAGCTTTCTTTCAAATTAAAAACCTTTCACACTGCAAACCTTATGACTTTTTGGATTTCATTGTTTTGGGTATCCATTTGCTGAAATTCTTGGGTCTTGAAATAGCCCAGAACCAAGTGCAAAATATAATGTGTGAAATCTGTGAAAAAGAGCAGAAACTTTTGTACAGCTTGTACAGTGTGTGTGTGTGTGTACATTTTGTATTCTCTCCCCATAGAGGGGTACTGTGAAACTGAATTAATAATTGAAAATAACTATGGATGAAATCCGAGGACAAAAGATGCTATAGAATTTCAACATATTATTAGTACAAAATATACCATCTTGCTGAGATATGCACGGTGAGTGATAAGAGGGCCAGCAAGATCCAAGAGATCCTAATGGTCAGAGTCAGTGGCGAAGCTCTGGTTTGTGGGGTCAAGGTCTAGTGGCCTGAGTCTATAGGGGGTCTCTGATTCGCAGGGTCTCGGGCCTAGTGGCCAGAGGCAATTGTGGTGCCCTGGTTTGCAGGGTCCCAGGCCTAGAGGCTGGAGTCTCTGAGGAGTCCCTGGGTCACAGGGTAAGCAGGCCTAGTGGCCAGAGTCAATAAGGAGTCCCTGGGCTGCAGGGTAGGGGGCCACCCCCTGTGGGAGGGTGGTGGCCTAGGGTAGGGGGACACGGGCCTGCCCTACTCCATAGGGTCCCAACCCAGGGCCCTCGTAATGGCAGAGGGTTCCACCGCTGAGGTCAGCGGGGACCCAACTGCCACACGTTACCTATGTCCGGGACTATGGCTAGTCCCCCCCAGGCTACTTGCTACTGTGGTTCTGGTAGCAGTAGTTGAGGCATCTTTGGGTTGCTCGGCTGCGGCTGTTCCCAATGTCTCTGACCCTTCCTGGGTATCAGCGGGCACCTGGGCACTGGGGCCTCAGTACTTTGGGCTTCGGTGGGGTGGGTTGGTAGCTGCTCCCCAACGAGAGCTTGTATGCTACATCCTTCCTTCTGGCAGTCAGCCCCAACTGAACTGGACTGCCTGCCTTTAAACAGTAACTGCACTGGAGCATGCCCAGTAGGGACATAGTGGTGTGGCTTCCTCAGCCACCAAGGAAGAGTTAATCCCTCCCTGTCCAGTGCGGGGTAAGTACACCCCATCACACACCCTTTAACCTTCTGTTTGTTAAGCTAAACAGATTGAGCTCTTTGAGTCTATTACTATAAGACATGTTTTTCAATCCTTTAATCATGATTTTGACACATCTCTGGATTCACCAATTTATCAACATCCATCTTTCATTCTTCTAGCCTATACCATTTACAAATGCATGCAAAATATCGTTTAAATATAAAATCAAACTATTTTTCTGTGGATGAATCATTCCATAGCGTCAAATAAAGCAGGATAAATTTTAAATATTATCTCCAGTTCTCAGAAATGATAGGGACAACCAATATATTATTAGGTTAATATATTACTAGGTGTCATCAGGGTAGTACTTATGCTACAGTTCATGTAAGACAATCTAGTAAAATCATAAATGGAGAGGAGTGAAGCTGTGAAGTTGTTGGATGATTGGAGTCAGTTGTTTACTGAAATAGAAGCTGCTGAAAAATGTGGATCCAAATCCAGGTTTGGATTCCAGTCAATAATAAATGTGGAGGGCATTCAGTTTTGAGGTGTCAGTTTGGATCCCTCTATTCATAATAAACTAAAAGCATCAGATGTCTTCATCAGACAAACACAAGAACCTGTGTATGATTTCATAAAGAGCACAATACTGAATGTCTGTGGGACAGTATATATTTCTGTACTGATAGTGAAGAATATCTTTCCCCTTTTTTTTGTTAGAAGTTTCTAGAGCAACAAAATGGATTTTGTGTCGGCATAATATAAATGGAAGAAACGAAACAGTCTTCAAATGGAAGACAGCAGTGTTTACCCTTCAAGTCACTTAACACATTGCTAACTGCTTTTAATTGTGAGAAGTATTATCCTTCCACATGGACTGCATACTTTAAAGCAAAGGTACTTACAAATTCACTTTCATAGTTGTAGATGTGAAAAGGAATTAAGGTGCACCTCAAAACAAACTCTGAAGATCAAAGGAAAATATTAAATAAAAAAGCCTGAATGTGTCTAGAATGATTTAGGCAGCAAGATTTAATATCTGCTGATAGTTTGTGTTTGATATTCATATATAATTGCTTTCCCAGTTTCAGTATTGTTTCTAAATTATTTGGATGAATGATCTTTCTTATACCATTACTTTGATACAGAAAGGTGCTGCAGAAGGTGGGGCTGGCAGTTCTAGTAGGTGGCACATTTCCCCCTGCATGATTTAGTGCCCTTTAGATGATGATAGAGGATACTGCCCAACTGCTAGTGCCATCTCAAAGATTACACATAAAATGGAGGGCCTAATTCTAGTTTCTGCTCTGGCCATTCATTCAACTCCAGTTGTGCAGTGTGTCAATAAATCCAATTGGCTTCATTGGCTATGTGGAAATTCCTCTGGTAGAGGCGGAATTCTAGATTGTCACACAACCTAAGCTGTGACCATATACCGGCTCCAGTTATTTCCAGTTGTCAATGGCCCCTCAAAGCAACAGAAAGCTGAGCATAGGTTAGAACAGTTCTGAGGCTGTTTTAACTTCTGCTGGGGGCTGTACCCAGAATTGCAGATACAAAAGTTGTATAAAGTCATCCTTGCACCCTCATCTTACTCCTTCAGGATTTGTATCAAGGGGAAGTCAAGGATGCCTGAGACTCAAGAAGTGAGATCATAACTATTGGTGGCAGTGAAAGCTCAGATGGTTTTAGAATGAGGTGGTGTCAGTTCCATTACGCAATGCCTGTGTATGCTGCCTTTTGCCCCAGAGACAGCTGCAGTACAGTGCTGGACAAGTGAACATCCTGGGATTTATTCTCTTTCCATTTCCATCCATAGAAAATCGGTAGTATAAGCACAGATGTCAATGAAGTCATGCAAAATAACAATTAGGCCCACTCTCTCTCCAAAGCAAATAGATATTGTTGAGATGGATCCTTGACCGCTGCTCTGATGTAAACATGGTGTTACCAACCATTTGCTACCCCATGTAATCACCCATTTGTCTGTGTCGGGTGAGAAGCATGGCCAGACCAATGTCGAGCTTTGGCTATTCCAGCTGGCATAATGCTCAAAAAAAGGTTGCAGTTTAAGTTTTGCCCTGTACTGTAAAGGATATGAATGTTTAGTGTGTGTGATTATTGTTTAGCGGCAGAAGGAATTTTCTTGTGAAGAAGCGGGGGTTAAACAAAATGGCAAGAGGAAGAGATGTCCCATAATTTGGCATTTCCTCACTTAAAGAGGAATGTGACATCACATTGCGGGATGTCACACTTAATGAACCTTAATTCATTTTAATCTAAATTTTTGTTTATGGAAAATAATTTGTGGTGCATACAGAACTGTGTGATCAAAGTACTAGATTGGTAAGGGTGCCTTTGAAAAATGTGTTTCTCAGCCCCTCACTTTCATGAGCACCAAATTCAATCAAAAATATTTTTAAAGTGAGTAAAGACTATAGTGGTAAATCTATTAAAATCTGTTTAATCATTAACTTCTTTGATTTAACATCTGTCTAAAACATAACATGAAAAATGAATAATGTATTATATAATTGCATAAAAGCCAAAGTAATGTAAGACATTAATTAAAAATTAATTTGAAATTCGTAAGTAGAAAGTTTAGTAGGCACTGTTTGATTATCCACTTAGTATAGAGGTTTAAATTACTTTAAAAAAAGTAATCTACTGTACTCCAAAATACCAGTTGCTGAATCTGAAAAAAAACATACTTTAATCCTTTAGGATTCACTGATGACTTTCTCAGAAAGTATAGGTTACTGATTACTTTTATGTTATACATGTCAGTTGTACAGATCTGCCCAGTCTTTGAGGTATGATTCTGCTCTCATTCCGGTGTAAGCTGTTAGCCCCATGTAAGATTGGTGTATGAAAGAAGAGAAGCAGACTTTCAGAGTTTGGATCTGAACCTTGTTCTAGACTTCTGTGAAGTTCAGGAGTATTTGGATTCAATATTTTTTTTTTGAGGTCTATCTTCAGTCAGTCACATGGGCACTTATATCTGTAAATCAGCCATACCATTAAATCAGTGTTTATGCTCAGAGCAGGAATTTTAATGTTATTTTAACACCCTTACTAGTCAGCCACAGACTCTACTGATATCCACCAGTACTTCTGAAAGCTATGAAAATTGCTGAGTGTTTTGAATTCAGGTTCTTTGAAAAAAGCATCTAATCTTTTGGATGCTCATCTGACACTTGTGCAAATTTCTGTAGTTAGCAAAACTGGCTTGGAAATCTAATGGGGACAGACTTTAATGCTTCCTGTCCTGACTAGAAACTGGAAGTGAAAAGAATATATCTATAAATACAACAAACTCTATAAAAATTGTCAAATGATTAGGTAGATGAGAGTTTAATCTGAACTGATTTTCCCAGCCCTAAAAAATGATAGGTCTGATCTCACAAATCCTTATTCAGACTAGTAGCATCACTGAAGCCCATTGGGGACTACTCACATGAGTAAACATATGCAAGATCAAACCATAAATTATGCTTACATTTATTTAATGATATATGCAAATATGAAGTATAAAACATGATAGAAAATATACATGAGCCATATTGGAAAATAAATTAGAAAATGTTAATATGTTTCTCTTTCAGCACACGGGCATCATTTAGCTATTGTTTAACCATTTCTAGACATATCCTTAGTATGATTCTCTGCTTTTACCAGCAAGCCAGAGGGCCCAGGCACCTGAGAATAGAAAAGGTTTGAAATCAGTCTTCCTCCTATTTTAAATTTTCCTCTCCTGCTGCCAGCTGGGTCTTTTTCTGCCTGCTGAGAGGATGGGCTATGTGATCTCCTTTGAGACTGGTATGGATGTCATTCTGTCATAGGATAAATTCTTTAATGGTTGTGTGGTGCTCAGATATTACAGTGATGGGCATTATGTCCCCAAATCCTGACTCAGCGGGATACTTAAGTGCATACTAGTAGTCCCAGTGAAGTCAGTAGGAGTACTCACATGCCTAAATTTAGGCACATACTTAAATCTTCTGCTGAATCAGGGTCCAACGGTCTACAAACCTGGTTGTCTTTATGGTGTCTCAGTGAAGAAGTGAGGTAAAACTATTGGTGCTCCTATTGGGCAGTTACCCTTTTTTTTTTCTTTTGGGTGTAGGGGAAAAGATGACAGTGCAAAACTTTCTATCAGGAAAGCACAGCTGCTCTTCAGAAGAACTGGTGAAACACTTTACATCATAAACTTGTTTATCATCTGTACAGTGAGAAGAGCATGATCAAATCAAAACCAAAAAAAACCCATCAAACAAGATTTACAGGTACAAGCTAATGCAATCACAGAGGTACTGAAAAAAGAACAGATGGAACTGTATAATGAAGAACACCACATTACTGGGAAAAAGAAGTGGAAGCAATCAGATTGTCTCCTAGAACTATGTATATGTACACACACACAAAACCCCTCTTGTTATCTGACTCTAACAACTCAGAACTACAGCACACTCTAACAGCTGGCTGAAAATTCATCAAAGAAGGAAAGTAATGTAAAGTTATTGGACTGCAAAGATCATTACTTTGGTCCCCTCATAACAGGAGATCATTAGCTAGTAGCATCATTGAAATCTTACCTCACAAGTAAGTATGAACTCAGGCGGCATAGACACCCCTGACTGAGGGCCTAATTCTGATCTCTCCTCATTCTTACACACGGAATTCCATTAACTTCAGTAGAGTTACTCCTGATTTACTGTGGTGTTTCCCCTGGGTATCCATGGTTAAGGGACATCCCCCACCCTTAGTGTGAGAAAGCCTTGTCTGTGCCTGCCAGGGGTCAGCCCCCTGACACCATTAGCCCCAGGCAACATAATCACTCCCTTCTCTGCTTTCACAGGTGCCACTGTTCCACTACAGATTATGGATAGGCATGATCCAACACCAAAGCCATGTGAGCATCTCCCTGGAGTGTCCAACCCTGTCCTGTTCACCACTACACTTAACACTCAGCAGTGAGATATGGAAAGTTTATTTAATAAAGTAGAGACATTCAAATGATGGCAAATAAAAATATTGGAAACAAATCGTTAAAATTAACAAACATTCTAGAACCAAGACTTGTTTAACTAGATACTTTCATGTCTTATAGATCAAAGCTCACGCATTCTACAGCTTGGCTTGGCTGTGATCTTCCATTCATGAGACAAGTCACACTGCCAACATGCCTCATCAAGGAAAGTTGCAGGGGATACCTCTGACCTCCAGATAGTCATCACAAATCCATTGCCTTTATTTACAAACAAGGTCCCCTCCTGCTGTTTATTTCATCCTGTAAATTTTTTCTATGGAAAATTTCCTAACCTCTTAATTAGCAATTGGCTGAGTAAGCAAACAGGCATCCGTTGTGAGATACAGAGTGCTCAGTACTCACATGATCAAACACAGATAAGCGTTTGTTACCTCCTGCTTGCAAGGAATCTGTCTGAGGAATGTCATCTGCTTATTACCTGCCTCAACCTAAAACATAATTTACAGCATAGATATATAACTTCTTAAGTATTATCCTCACATACATTTTGCAATGATTATAATGTGCAGCGGGCAACTGGCTCTTGGTAGGGACTTTACATACTATCCTTTTGTGGATTATTATGAATATATTTGACCCACCAGACCTCTGTAAAACTCTGTGCATATACTTCAGTATATATGTAAAATTATAAGGTTATTCTAGGAAAGTACCCAAATTCTTGTTACCGATTTTTCCTCTAATGGGAAATGAATATCTGCAACCACTCATCACATCAGTTTAATCTACTACAAACTTTAAAAAATCCACATCAAAAATACTCAGCATTGTAAGGGTGTATACCATGTCCTTTTTTTGTTTGTGAATTTCAGAAAACATGGCTTATATATTTGTTTGAAAAATGTATTTTGTGGTGTCTTCTGTACACTTAATTTTGCCTTACTGGGATTTTTCTTGCTTTATTTATTGCCTAAGGTAAAATTATTTTTTCTCCCTCTCTCAAAGCTTGAAAGTCTTTTGAGAGCTTTTATAATTAGCTTGTCACTAGTACAGCATCTTTAAAGGAATTTTGTGGAGATAAAAAGCACATTTTTAACCCCTCTGTTCCAGTAAGATGCTTTGTTAGTTCTTCTTTTTGATATAAGTGTACAACACTAAATCCTTTGATGATGTCTGCTTCTCCCTCATCAGGGCAGACATATGGCTTCTTTGGTACACACGTGCAAATGCCATCTTCCTCGATTCCTTCGTGATGATGTGGCTCTGCTTCTCTGACCCTTTTCCTTGATTTCCTGTTCTCTGTGGTGGTAGAAGCAGCCTATCCACCTCACTCTCTCTGCCAGCTTCTCTCTTGTTGCTTCTGCTCTTTCCCCTCCCTAGTCCATATCCATGCTACTGCTCCCTGCTATCTTGCTGAATGTCTCCATTCATCACGACAGATTCACGCATCCAACCCGGTCTGTCTCACTAGGCTGTTAACAGGCAATGACAGAACATTGGAATGTGTTGACCTAGCTGCCTATGGTTTTTCTAGTGTGCCCTTCACCGTGGTATTTAGATACAGATTGTTGTATAATGTTTTTGTCGGCAATTCCTCCCTCTGAACATTTCTTGAAAGACTAATCTTTGCTTAGGGACAGCTCTGGTTACTCCTTTCACTTCATTAAAGGCAGCTAATCTAGCTTTTAAATTCTCCATAAATCATTTCTCAGTAGATCCATTCAAAAACTACGTAAATTGTCAAAAAGATTTTAAAGCAGTAAAGTGGGGGAGAACGAAAGTTATGCAGTAAGAAAAGCTCTCTCCTTTAGAAAAAGAAGTTCAATTAGGAGCCACTGTGACTTTACATCAGTGAAAAGAAGAGGGAAATTGCTACAATTAAAACCTCATGAATATTGGTTAATAAACCACTTCTCTGTCTTTTCCAGTGTGATCACAAATCCTTAAAACTATAATGTACTATCAATCTAAACCATGACTGACATAAGCATGCATAATGCACTGTAGGAATGGCACATTTGTGTGGGGAGGTAGAAGAGCCAGGGCTTTTAAAACATCATTCTTTAACAAGGCATTTAATGAATTTCAACTTAATGCTGACATACAATGAATTTCTAAAAATATATGCAGAAAACACCAAAATGTTTGAAGAGTATATGTGTAGGGTCTGTAAGATAGCATCTATTTTACAGGTGCAATTTTGTGCCTGCAATTAATACATACTTAATAATAATTAAGTACAGGTGTCAATTACTAGATTTAGGAGTCTAATTATCCAATTACCTGATTTGCAGGGAAATTCAGTTAATTAGGCAGGTAACTCTACCATTTTCACCTGAGATTAATTGTGGGTCCACAAATGTAAAGTGTTTAATTCAGTTTATCATTATTGAACTACTAGTGCTAACGAGTAATTAATATAGTAGAAATTTTTGTGTCTTAAATGATCTTATAAAAAAGTAAAAAAGCCCACTGAGGCCCTGATCCTCTTCCCACTAGAGTCAATTGCAATATTACCACTGATTTGACTGGTAGAGGTCAAGGCCTATCTAGTTTATGTCCATATCTGCACTTGTGTTATGGTTTACTGACTTAATGTGCAATATGTAGAGCTTTGCTGTTGTTCTCTGATGAACATTACTTTGACTATTTCACGAGAATTTTATCTGTTATATTATTTTAGTCAGTTCAACAGCATGTTTAAATAGTGGACCAAATTAGGTGATGATTAAAGTGAACTAGTGCAGTTTCCACCATCTTGTACTGAATATCTGCAAACACTTATGCCTGTGCTTAACTTTATTACTATGAGTAGTCCTGTTGATTTCAATTGAACTCTTCATGGTAGAAAAATTACACCTTTGTGAGAGTTGAGCTTAAAAGTACAAAACAAGTAAAACTTACATGCTGACAGCAGAAAGTAGGATACAGCAGGAAAATCAGCTAACAGAAGGAAACAAGATAAAAGAGCTATAGCTACACATGCACTTCCAGAAAGTGCTTAGCACCCACCCTTTGAAAATGAGGACCCTTTAAAGAGTCTCAAATTGGGCACTGAATATCACTGGTCACTTTTGAAAATCTTGGCCTTTATCACTTATTATGAAGTACTAGAATATCAGCAAACATCTGTAATTTCAAAGTTTTTTGAAAGAGAAGAAAAAAAATTATTTTAATGAACCTCTTACCTAATACAAAGAACTTAGAATCATTGTAGAATGTATACATTTTCTATGTTTCTCTTTTTTGTGCAAAGATACTGTAGTTTATCCTGAAATAAAATTTCTATTTTTTTCAATGAGGTGCCTAAATTACTGGAAATCACAAAAAGTTATCAGTAGAATTGATGAACTATTCACCAAAATAAGCCACTTATTCACCATTTTATTATGATTAAATTTATTTCTTCATGGGTTCTATGTGAACAAGTCATGATTTTCAGGAATTCGTTCTCAAAATTACTTGAGGAATGTTTTATATTGACATTGCAGTTTATGAGTTGCTCACAAAGTGTGTGCTGAAAGACACTCAGAAATGACTGTAATGGATACTATTAATAACATATATAGATAGGGAATTTGATTTGCGTATTTGTGAGGGACATTTTCAAAGAGCACAAATCCCATTGACTTTCATTGGCATTTGTGCTCCAAAATCCCTTAGGTGTTTTTTGGAAATCTCCCACCTGATACTTGCAATTCAGAATTATCTCTGTTTTGAGTGGACACCTACAGATGTTTCTGCTGCTGACTGGAGAATATAATTATTAGGACAACATTTCTGACATGAATACCCCAATTTCAGAATCTACTTTCTGTGACTATTTTATAGGATTTTTTTTAAAATCACCTGTTTAGCAAACATTCCTGGCCGTAAATGTGATCACTAGAGTGTGAACTGAAAGGGAGCAAATAAGGGATTCAAACTGTGTTAGTCTGTATTCACAAAAAGAAACGGAGTACTTGTGGCACCTTAGAGACTAACAAATTTATTTGAGCATAAGCTTTCGTGAACTACAGCTCATGATCTGTAGCTCACGAAAGCTTATGCTCAAATAAATTGGTTAGTCTCTAAGGTGCCACAAGTACTCCTTTTCTTTTTGCGAAACCCAGGGTTCTTTATTATTTGTATTGCAGTAGGAGCTAAGAGCCCAGTTCTTGAGGAGGACCCCACTGTGCTAGGTGCTATTCAAATGCAGAACAAAAAAGACTGCCCAAAATAGCTTAAATTTTAAGTGTTTCAATTACATTTTTGAACAAGTATTTGTAAATATTTTTGGAAATATTCTCCAGCTCAGATTATCATGCTCCTGTCCAACTATTATCACCACCACCACCATCACTGATTGAGTGTCTCATCCAATTATATGCTTAGATTCATTTACACAATGCGTTGTGGTGTTGTATAGTAGGAAGTATAATGTTCTGATGCTTTAAACTACACAGTAGAGATTTTTATCTGTTGGCACCTCTCTAGGTATGACAGTCCTTCTTTAATATGTTTAGAACTCACTGAGTCATTGCTGAACTGTTAGTTGTAAGGCAGTAACTCAGAAATAATTAGACAATCATTAAATCATTAGGAATTGATTATGAAAATGTCAATCAGGATGATATAATGTGGTATCTGAGGATACATGTATACTTCCACTGTAATTTAGCAATTAATAACGCACTACCAGTGTAAGTGTTAGAGAAGCCAAATTAATTCCCAGCATCACAATATAGCAAGATTAAATCATAGGTCACAATATCGTCTTACACATTTGTAGAGTGTGGATTATCCACTGATTGTTAAAACACATAGGTGTGTTCAGAGTGTATGGGAGTGAGCCCAAAAAACTCCTAAATTGTATGCTTTGATATAGTCTTGATGAAGTTGGTGAAGTTAAAAGTGATCTAACAGGTGAGATGCAAGGAATGTGCCCTTTTTTGCAACTGCATGACACCCTCTCCCTGCCCCCAGCTATTCACACACAAGAAGTGGTGATGGAGGAGAAACTTCTTGGGTTTTTTAAAGTTGAAAATTCACCCGTCTTAACCTAGAAAATTCTGACTAGAAAACTAGTGAAATTAGGATACCATAATGTCAAGAGAAAATGCTTTGAGGTCTACTGATGAAAAAGAGCTAAAAAGATTATACGTTATCTTTATTATTGTTAAAGTTGAAGAAAAAATGTTTTGTTTTTAAGTCAGGCTTAAAACTCTTTGCTGTAAATGCTGTTTTGCCATTGACTTCAAGGCACCCAGAAGTTGGTCTAAAGATAACTCTTATCAGTTATTTCAGACACTGTTACGGTATATGTGCGTGATACTCTATCCTTTACCCTTGTGCAAATTTCTTACTTTGACTTCCATAGGATAATTCATGTAAAACATACTTAAGAAAATGTTGCATGATTTGGCTCCACAGAAGAAGAAGATTTCTGCTGAATTTTGGGTGGATGGTGGAGTAAGCGAGCAGAATTTAATCATTAGTTAGGGTGGAAAGTGGAAAAAAAAAAAAACAAGAGAAAAGTTGTGATTTAAAAAAAGAAAAAAATATATAAATTAAAGTGATTGTAATTTTTCCCCCTAGCACTATCTGAATCATTTGAAAGACAATCTGTTGAGCAACTTTAAGGATAAACAGGCTTTTTGTTGAATGGCTCTGCAATCTAATCTTCATCCATACAGCCATCGGTGAGCAATAGTGCTATAACACTCTTTGGCCGTGTCTACACTCACAGCGCTGTGATGAAGACGCTTTATGCCATAAGCCACATTGGCCGGAGAAGCTCTTCCACCAACATAGCACTGTGCACTCTAACGCTTATGCTCGTTTAATCTAAGTTGCTCAGTGGGGTGGAATATTCATACCCCTGAGTGACATACGTTTTTCTGAGAAGCGGTAGTGTGGACATAGCCTTTATCTCAGAATTGTTGTTGGACCTTATTACCTCTAAAGACTTCATGGGTGTTGAGTTACTGCTGAACAAATACTTAAATCCTGAAATGCCACAGGCCAATTAAATTTGATTAAATTAAGAGTCTTTCTATTATTATAATAATAGGAAATCATTAGTGCAATAAGCACTCTACTTACAGTAGATGAATTGAGTTCCCCTCAAAAAGGCAAACAATCATTCTGAAAAGAAGGAAATGTACAACAATGACCTAAATTGCCTTTAAAAAAACTCATCTTTTCCATGCTGAATGATAAATTAGCTAGGACAGAGCACTGATTCTTGTATCAGCAAAGCCAATTATTTGTCTAAACTCACCCAGTGTTACGGACAAATGACCGAAGGCTTGATAGAAAAGTCAACTGTCAGAAGCAGGATGGAAGAAGACTCGGGAGATCATATAAACCAGAGATTATGAGAGAAATTAACAATGGGAGCAAGGAATAATAGAAGCAAGACATATATTCAAAATATGGAGTCCACTGAAGTCAGTAGGAGTCTTTCCATTGGGTTTGTTTTTGTTTTTTCAGGCCAACTTCAGGGGTTGGTAACCTAAAGGAGGTGGGAGGATACATTTTCCTTTGAACAATGTTATATTATTGTTCCTAATTATACTAATTTAATCCAATATGTACAATAGGACACTACTGATATTAACAGAAGTCCTATTCTATAGCCCTTATTTTTGAGTAAGTAGTTCAATTTAATTAAATGGGACTATTCATAACAAGACACCTTACTCATCATTTTTAAGGGTTAACCAGATATCAACCTTTGAATCTGAATGGTTTGGAAAAGGAATGTCTAAATCAATCCTAAATAGCAAGGCAGATTGAAATAATTTCTCAATAGTCACATTTAGGAACAAATGGGAATCTAAAGACTTTTTTCATGAGTCTGAAAAACTTGTGGGAAGAGTTGCATGTGTTAACCATCTAAGACAGAAATAAAGTTTAAATGCGTATTTTAAAAAGGTCCTTGTGTGTAATAAATCTTAAAAAGCGGCCAAATGGAAAATCCATGTTATATTATAATTTAAAACACTAAAGGGCTAGGAAAGGAATGTTCCAAAGAGGGGAATATTTTCAATTACTGCAGGCACAGTGGCACAGTTTCAAAAAAGCTGGTGTAAATTCCATGCATTTGGGAATAGAATCTGGCTCAAAATAGTTATATACAGGTACACTGGGCCAAATACTGCCTTCATTTACACTAATACAAACACCCAGGGTGAATTTCTGACCTCAGGTATGCTGATATAAATACAGAGTAGTTTGACATCAATCAATTAACTTACTCTGGATTGACACCAGTGTAACTGAAAGCAGAATTTAATTCCATTGATTTGAGTGGAGATGTTTTAATGGGAAAAAAGTGCAGGATGTGGTCCTTTATGTAGTTCCAGTGTGACATTTTATAGTGTTAGCTGTACCAATTTTTCACTGGGGTGAGGGATGGGAGGGAGTCTCTTTAATTGAAGCAGATTAAGCAGATTAAGAGTCTTACTAACTGACTGTACATGCCACTTCTTAATATCAATATTTTTCTCAGTAGTAGGTGTAGACTGCTTTCTGATGAAGCTTTTAAGCCAACTGAAACTGTAGCAGTGCTGCCAACTCTCATCATTTTGTCATGAGACTCATGATAATTATTGTTTTCCTTACAGCCCCAGCTCCTGGAGTCAAGTGGACATATGGTGATTTCAGCCTTTGTTCTTAAAGAAAACGTAAGTTTCTAGCCCTCGTGGCCGTGGACAAAGCTTCAAAATGTGATCACAGTGCACTCGAAAGGCAGGGCCGGCGCTAGGTTTTTTGCTGCCCCAAACAAAAAATTTGCCGCCCCAAGTTTAGAGCACAACTGCCAAAGCAAAAAAAAAAAAAAAAAGTATGGCCGGAATGCTGCCCCTTGAAATGTGCCACCCCAAGCATGTGCTTGGTTTGCTGGTGCCTAGAGCTGGCCCTGCCTAAAGGCTCAAAAAACAGAAGGCAAATAAACAGAACACC